>NC_057402.1:4758757-5378954 GCF_019320065.1 Cervus canadensis
ACCATTGCAACAAAAAGAATAAAATACTTAGGAGTATATCTACCTCAAGAAACAAAAGACCTATACATAGAAAACTATAAAACACTGATGAGAGAAATCAAGAGGACACAAACAGATGGAGATACATACCGTGTTCATGGATTGGAAGAATCAATATTGTCAAAATGGCTATTCTACCCAAAGCAATCTATAGATTCAATGCAATCCCTATCAAGCTACCAACGGTATTTTTCACAGAACTAGAACAAATAATTTCACAATTTGTATGGAAATACAAAAAACCTCGAATAGCCAAAGTAATCTTGAGAAAGAAGAATGGAACTGGAGGAATCAACCTGCCTGACCTCAGACTCTACTACAAAGCCACAGTCATCAAGACAGTGTGGTACTGGCACAAAGACAGAAATATAGATCAATGGAACAGAATAGAAAGCCCAGAGATAAATCCACGAACCTATGGACACCTTATCTTTGACAAAGGAGGCAAGGATATACAATGGAAAAAAGACAACCTCTTTAACAAGTGGTGCTGGGAAAACTGGTCAACCACTTGTAAAAGAATGAAACTAGAACACTTTCTAACACCATACACAAAAATAAACTCAAAATGGATTAAAGATCTAAATGTAAGACCAGAAATATAAAAACTCCTAGAGGAGAACATAGGCAAAACACTCTCCGACATAAATCACAGCAAGATCCTCTATGACCCACCTCCCAGAATATTGGAAATAAAAGCAAAACTAAACAAATGGGACCTAATGAAACTTAAAAGCTTTTGCACTACAAAGGAAACTATAAGTAAGGTGAAAAGACAGCCCTCAGATTGGGAGAAAATAATAGCAAATGAAGAAACAGACAAAGGATTAATCTCAAAAATATACAAGCAACTCCTGCAGCTCAATTCCAGAAAAATAAATGACCCAATCAAAAAATGGGCCAAAGAACTAAACAGACATTTCTCCAAAGAAGACATACAGATGGCTAACAAACACATGAAAAGTTGCTCAACATCACTCATTATTAGAGAAATGCAAATCAAAACCACAATGAGGTACCATTACACGCCAGTCAGGATGGCTGCTATCCAAAAGACTACAAGCAATAAATGCTGGAGAGGGTGTGGAGAAAAGGGAACCCTCTTACACTGTTGGTGGGAATGCAAACTAGTACAGCCGCTATGGAAAACAGTGTGGAGATTTCTTAAAAAACTTGGAAATAGAACTGCCATATGACCCAGCAATCCCACTTCTGGGCATACACACTGAGGAAACCAGATCTGAAAGAGACACGTGCACCCCAATGTTCATCGCAGCACTGTTTATAATAGCCAGGACATGGAAGCAACCTAGATGCCCATCAGCAGATGAATGGATAAGGAAGCTGTGGTACATATACACCATGGAATATTACTCAGCCGTTAAAAAGAATTCATTTGAATCAGTCCTAATGAGATGGATGAAACTGGAGCCCATTATACAGAGTGAAGTAAGCCAGAAAGATAAAGAACATTACAGCATACTAACACATATATATGGAATTTAGAAAGATGGTAATGATAACCCTATATGCAAAACAGAAAAAGAGACACAGAAGTACAGAACAGACTTTTGAACTCTGTGGGAGAATGTGAGGGTGGGATATTTCAAAAGAACAGCATGTATACTATCTATGGTGAAACAGATCACCAGCCCAGGTGGGATGCATGAAACAAGTGCTCGGGCCTGGTGCACTGGGAAGACCCAGAGGAGTCGGGTGAAGAGGGAGGTGGGAGGGGGGATCGGGATGGGGAATAAGTGTAAATCTATGGCTGATTCATATCAATGTATGACAAAACCCACTGAAATGTTGTGAAGTAATTAGCCTCCAACTAATAAAAAAATTAAAAAAAATAAAAAAAAAATAAAAAAATAAAAATCATGCATCACCTATCAATGCAACATTTGGAGTCAGCCGGACCGCTGCCTCTCATGCCATTACGCTGATCTGCAGTCTCCCTCTCTACCACCAGAGGGCGCCAGAAGCGCCCACAGAGATTTCCCCACCCTCCGGCATATGGGATGCCTGAGCCGCCTCATGTTCAACTGTTTCTACATAATTGCTGGTCAGATTGTGCGGTAAACTGAACACTCAGTGCTTCTTGATGCATTCTCCCAGCATCAGACCCTTTAAATGAAATTAAGAGCTTGAGAGATGAAAAAAACATTAACTCGGTTATGTTTCTCCAGCCTAGTCCAGATCATGGTGGGCTCTTCTAAGCTGGAAGGGGAGAACGGAATTTTTTTTTAATTGAAGTAAAGCTGATTTACAATCTTGTGTTAATTTCTGCTGTACTGTGATTGTTATACATATATATTCTTTTTTATATTCTCTTCCACTATGGTTTATCACAGGATGTTGGATATAATTCCCTGTGCTATACAGTGGGACCCTGTTGTTTATTCATTCTATATGTAACAGTTTGCATCCGCTAACCCCAAGCTCCCAGTCCGTCCCTCCCCCACCCAGAAGTAATTCTAACTGAGCACCTACAACATGCTGGACTTTCCCTCTGCACACAGCATCTTATCGAATTTTCACAATTAGGTTAGTGTTCTTAATCCCCACTTTTCAGATGGAAACACTGAGATTCCGAGGGATTGATTGACCCAAGCTCACCAGCTAGTCACTAATAGACTGTGAATCCAAACGCAGGCCTGCGGGGTCCTAAGATTTTGTTTACCCTCTATAAAGCCCTCACTTGTCTCTAAATTTATGAATTTGTTGTTGTTCAATCGCTCAGTCGTGTCCGACTCTGAGACCCCAGGGACTGCAGCGCGCCAGGCTTAAGAAAATAAATCCAAGGTATATTGGTGGGAGACCCGCAATCAGAACTCAGGTGTCCAGGTATATCCAGAATGTGTTCTTGCTAATGCTCCCTCTGCCTTCAAGTCTGGTGTGTGCCCAGCTGGGACCAGTGCAGAAATACCAAGGCCTGGCATCACTCTCTGACTTGCCATGTTGTTCGAAATTCAAAATGAAAAGCAGTAAAAAAAAAAAAAAAAGGCAAAAAACCCTCTCCTTCCAACCCTCTGCGCCCTCCCTGCCTGAAACTGTCCACTCACCCAGTTCCACTCCCCAGAGGCAAACTTGCTTGTTTTTCCAGAGATTATCTTTAATGTTTGTAATACAATCAATGCTGTTTTATTCAGAGTTGCCTACGGCTATGGCTATGGTCTCCCCCAAAACCCAAAAACAGTGTCACCCAGAATTTTTATTACTACTATTCCCAAATTATAAAGACAAAACTCGAGCCCTTGGGATTTGCAGTGAACTGCCCAAGGTCCCCCAGCTGGATGACCGAGGGTCTGACCCTAGGGCCGGCTCTCTGACCGGGCAGGGCCCTGAGTCCCGCTCTGCCCAGTGTCCCCTTTGTGTCTGTCACTCTCTCCTGCCTTCCTTCTCCTTCCACGCTGTAATCACTTCTAAATCCTCACCTAACTCAAGTGTTGCTCAATTTGAATCACAGGTAGGAGGACCTTAATGATGGGTCCAGCCCCCACACTTTACAGATGGGCAAACTGAGGCCCAGAGAGGCTCCTGCCGATGTTCAGATTTCCACAACCAGCCTTTGTTCAGCTGTTCCCTTTACCACCTCAGTCTGCCCAACTGCCTCCTGCCCTTGAACTGCTCACATAAACAGCCAGCCAGCTCTTCCTGCGAGAGCACCCCGAGTTCTTCACCTTCCTCTCATCAGTCCGCACGCTCCCAGCAACCCTCCAAGGGTCAAAACACTGGCCCTGCCACCTTCTCTCCTCTCCTCCTGTGACAGCTGGCATCTTATCCAGGCTGCTCCCCCCTCCCCCCTGACTCGGCTATTAGCTATTTATCCTTCAGTCTTAGACTTCCCTGGTGACCCGTCCAGAGGCACTCACGACCTGTCCCTCAGCTCTAACTTCACTGTATCTCCCGCAGACCGTGAGCTCAATGGGTACAGAGCCTGCGCCCGTCTTGTTCATCACTGTGCCTCCAGGGTCTGGCGCTGTGCTTCACCCTCCACTGGCTGGTTAAGCTCAGTCAAAGCCGGATGAAAGAATGAATGGTTGAACCATCCGCCGGAAAGAAGAGGCTGACTCCACCAGGCAGTTGTGCAATCAAAAGTTGTCTACAGGTAATACCAAGTGTGTACAAGTGTTCCTTTGGAGCAGACTGAGGCGTGTGCACGGGGTAACTTGGAGAAATAACGTTAGGATAGTCTCTTCCCTCTAATAAGCACCTCTTAACATCTGTGACAGATTCTATGCTGAGAAAAAAAAAAAAAGCCAAAGGATGGACTAAGTGGGGCCCCCTTAGTCCTGCCAGAGTTCTTAGCATATAAACCTGATGAAGGCCCCACCACCACCAACCCACAGGGGCTCCTACACGGCCTGTGTGTTAGTCGCTCAGTCGTGTCCGACTCTTGGCGACCCCATGGACTGTAGCCCACCAGCCTCCTCTGTCTATGAGATTCTCCAGGCAGGAATACTGGAGTGGACTGCCATTTCCCACACGGCCTATCCTGCATATAATCTGAAGGGGATCCCAGAAAGTCCAGTCAAAGTATCCGGTTTAAGGAGCCCTAGTCTAGATGGAACGAGGAATCTCAGATCAGGGCTTGGAGCGCGAGCCAAGTCAAGACAAAACCGAGGGCGGAACCCAAGGCTTCGGAGGAGGTCGCGTGAACCAGGCCTTTAGGGCCAGGGCAGGGACGGCCACGGGAGGCCCGTAGGCCCATTTTGAGAAACTCGTCCCATTCGCCAGAAACAAGGGAGCGAGTATAGGTTTCCGGGTGAGAAAGACTGCAAACTGCAGGCGGGCTCGGAAAGATGACGCGAGCTGCGCACGAAGACGCACGTCCTCCCCGCCCGATGCATTCTGGGGCTTAAACTCACCAATCAGACAGCAGTCTCGCGAGCGAGCGAGATTCACGCAGAGGACGGAGATCTCGGAGAGAGATTCCCGCCTCCCTGGCAGGGATGGGCCAATCCCAGGGAGTCCGGTCCACAGGGCCGCGGGGCACGTGACCGCGCCGACGCCGGGGCACGTGACCTCAGCGGCCGCGCCCGGGGTAAAGGGCTTAGAGAGATATGGAATCAAGACGGGCTTTTGGCCGGCGAAGCTGGCGGGCTTCCGGCGGGTCCCGGCGTCCGCACGCCGCCGCCGTGGGCAAGTCCCAACCCTGACTGAATAAGGAGCCCGCCGGAAACTTGGTCCGGCCTTCAGTGCCCTCAACTGTCAGACAGGCCCAGGGCTGCCCCCAGGCCAGGGGAGGCGGGGTGCGTGGAACGCGCCGCCGGCTAGGAAGCGGGGCGAAGGCCAGGCGGGACTCGGCAGCCCCGGGAAGCGGGTGCCCGGTTCCACCGCCCGGGAAGCTGACCGCGGTTTACGCGCTGAGCAGAGCCCGCTGTCCTTGTCTGACTTCCGGGGCCAGCCGTCCAGAGTGGGTGTGTGGCGGTGCGAACCGCCTTCTCGCCCTGTGTTGTCTTACTAGGTCTTAACAGTAGCGGTATGGGGGTCGGCGTCGTAGAGGGGGTCAGTGCTGAGGCCACACAGCCTGGACGCGAAGGAGCCAGGGTTGGACCCAGGTGTCCGCCTGCTCAGCCCGCAGGCCTTCCACTAGGTGGCTCCTGCACCCGGAGGAACCCATGCAGCTCCTCCAGAAGGGACTCGGCTCTCGGTGAGAACCGCCTGGCCCTCGTGCCCCTTTGATCTCCATCGTCGACCCCGGTGTCTGGAAGGCCAGGCCCCTGGTCTTCTGGGAGCATACTCAGGATGCTGGAAGGGCGGGCGGGAGCTGCGAGTTTCACCGTAAAGGGAGGGGCGGGCCCTGAGCAGACGCGGCATGGCCACCCGGGGACCCTTTCCCCAGAGAACCAGAGCCACCCACTGCCTCGTTAGGAGGTCTGATCCCCCTCGAGAGGAGGGGCTCTGTGACCCATGCGGTCATCACAACAGCCCCTGCCTCCCTTTCTTTAACAGACTTAAAAGGTGTTCGGTTTGCTGCAATGAGTAAAGGGCTACCTGTGTTACACCCCATGCCACCACCACACACAGCACAATTTCCTTTGTTATTGACATCTTACATTGGTATTTCCTTTCTTATTGACATCTTACATGGGTGGTGCGTTTGCTACAGTTGATTAAACGGTATAGACACGTTATTGTTAACTGGAGTCCACAGCTTGTTCAGAGTTTCTTCGTTTTTTTCCTAGTATGTTTCTGCTCTGTCAGGATCCCGTCCAGAATACTGCATCACGTGTGATTGTCCACCTCACTTTTTTATTGTGAAGGAGCAGTATTGAGAGATGAGGTTAAAGAAGCACAGACTTGCTGAACTCCTTTGTCCTTGGCTTCAAGTCTGAGTGGATGCTAGGGCGGAAGCTGCTGCTGGGGGCTGCGTTCTGTGTTGTGTGTGACAAGTGGCAGCCGAGGGGGCCCTGGGTTCTGGGAAAAGGCAGTGCTCCGAGGAGGAGTTCCTTCCAGAGCAGCGCCTCCGGCTGGGGTGATGGGGAGTTATTGTTTAGAGTAGAAATTGTCTGTTTGGACACGGACAGTGGTGATAGCTGCCACCGATTGTACACTTAGAATGCTTCCATTTTATGTATGAGTGCATGCATGCTAAGTCACTTCTGTCGTGTCCAACTCTGTGCGACCCTGTGAACTGCAGCCAGCCAGGCTCCTCTGACCATGGGATTCTCCAGGGGAGAAGACTGGAGTGGGTTGTTGTGCCCTCCTTCAGGGGAATCCTCCCAACCCAGGGATCAAACTTGTGTCTCTTATGTCTACCTGCATGGGCAGGTGGATTCTTTACCACTAGCGCCACCTGGGAAGCCCCAGTTTTATGTATATTTTACCACACTTTTTTTTTCAAGCTGAAGAAATAAATATGCAATTTAAAAAAGATATCTGGTCTTAGCTTTTCAATAAAGGAAACCTGTATGTATATGCTTCAGAACTAAACAGAACTGTGCCCAGAAGGCCCTACATTCCTCCCAGACCTGGGATCAGGGCTCAGTGCAGACGGGGCTCCATCACTGCCATCACTATTACTGGTAACAGCATTAACAAGAGCTGCTGTGAGTGATCTCTCACTGTTCTGGCAGCTCTACCGCCTTATCTCACGGGTTCCTCACAGAGCTGCAGGAGCAGTTAGGTTCATTAGCTTCATTTAAAGACGAGGAAGATGGCACAGAGAAGTTAGGGGACTCACCCAAGGTCACGCCGCTGGTAATGGCAGCACCAGGATCGCTGCAGAACCAAAACTTGCTCACCACCCCCTGACATGCCAGCCTCACATTCCAAACCCCTCCAAAGGCAGCTCGGTAGCAGAAGAAAGGTATCCTTCAACAAGCCTGCGAGCGAGGCTGGTGGGTGTCTGCGGAGCCCTTCATCCTGTGGAACTGAGGACTGTCAGCAGGAGCCGCTGGTCGCCTGCTGTGTCAAACGCCGCCCCAGTTTACTGAGCACCCGGGTCTGCTCTGGGCTGGGGTGCTCCATGCATCGCCTGGAGGTCTCTAGCCCCACACTGGCTGGATTTCAAGTTCCACCAAAACATTCCGTAGCCAAGTAATTTGGGGAACACCGCACCTCCCTGCCCCCTAGAGAATCATGTGGCTTTCGCATAGATTTCACATGCTGCGGAAAAGTCCTGTCCTTAAGCTTTGTTTAGCATAGGGATTCCCAACCTCACTTGATCCCAGAGGCCCATTTTCAACGTACCACCAGCCCCCACCCTCCAGGTTACGAGGCACAGTTTCTCCAGGCAATACTGGGCAATGTGCTTCTAAACACAGCATCTCATGTCTTCACGGGCGAGGAACAGACGTAGAGAGAGCTTAAGTGGCTTAACCACAGCCCCTTCTTGCTCAATTTAGAAAATAAATACAAAATTGCTTAGGATAGAGAAACAGCAATTGTCAGACTTAAAGAAGGCCGACTAGCAGTGAACAGGGGATTCCAGCATCTATTGGGGTCAAGGAAATAGTATGTGTTTGCTGATGAAACACTACGTCCTGTCACTCTCAGGGCCAAATGGGGTTTTATCTTGTCAATAAAATTGTGGACATGTCCACTCCGCCTTCATGCTGAAAAGGGACCGTTGCACTGAGGTTCGACAAAGTCCCAGCTAGCAAGACACCATGCTGTGCTCTGCACCTCACCGGATAGGGAGTACCACTGGGGATTTGGGTCGGGGGCGGGGGGAGGCTGTAAAATGTGTCCATCCCTTGAAGTAAAGGAGGAAACTTTGTCAAAGTGAACAATTGGATGCTTAACCCTCCGAGCAGATATTTGGATGACCATGCTGCCACCCTAGGCCAGTGATCACCATTTTACAGATGGAAAGTGGAGGCTCAGAGAGCGGCTGCTGGGGGATGTTTGGGCAAGAGAGGGAGCAATGGCAGCCCCTCTGTGCTTGGTGCTACATTAGAGACGGTGTGGGGGGGAGAGATAGCCCACACTGTCTTGATGGTTAAAGGGCTCTAGGCATGCGCAGTATCACCTGAGTTTGAGCTCTTCGTATGGTCTTGCTACCTATGAGATCTTAAGCAGGTTACTTCTGCCTTCGACCGTATCACCCTGTGTTCAAACCGCAGTGATAGTAAGCTATCTCACCAACGTTGTGGATGTCAGATAAAGCCATCAGATCAGGCTAGCTCATGATGATGCACAGCCATGCTTGTTACAGGCATGACTGTCCAGCCACAAACGTGTGCGGGCCATTCCACAGGCTCCATTTTCTGTAACAGCCTAATTTCTGACCCCAGTTCCCATCCCACGATTCCACGGGGTCTGTTCCAGAGTTCTGCACGTTCCTGAGTCAGGACTCCCGCAGGAACAGGGTCTGGGCTGGGGGTGATGGGACCTGCTGGCCACTCCTCACCCATCCACACCAGTCCCTGCAGCCCCTGGATCCTATGCCACAGTGCTGCTCCCAGCCTCGAGGGCTGCTTTGGTGAGCCTGTCGGGGGTCCTGCACCTGAGCGCACCCCTTCCATTGCTCTCTGGGGGCCCGTGGGCAGCAGGCCTGGGACCCCCTCACCTACCTCTCCCTGCAGCCCAGGATACCTCATCACCCACCACTTCTCCAGGACACTTTGCCCACAAGGGAGACACCAGTTCTTCCTTCCTTCCTCTTCCTTACATCCTTGTTGTCTGGGACTTAGGGGAAAAGCCAAAGTCTGAAATACCCACAGGCACCTTCCGCTTTCAGTCCTGGGGCAAGGGGCCCAGGCTGGCTCCTACTTGCAGGGGGCAAAGGAGCAGGAAGAGGGAAGGAAAGTGACAAGGTAGGCGGCCCCTGCTTACACAGCTCCGACAGGCACAGATCCTAGTTCCTGTGGGCCAGTTAAATAACAGCAGCCCCCGGTGTGGCTGGGATATCAGTGTGTGACCGTGAGTAACTGCCTCAAGCGCAAACTGCGCTGCGGGCTGTTCAGCCTGCACCAACCCATCACGGTGCTGCTTTCACAGTCTCGCCCACGGCGCACCTGCCCCTCGGTTCCCACCGCCCGCAACGTCCGTAGCTGTGTTGGCTTCTGTGACAAACCCACTTAACATGTTACAGAAATCTATCAATTGAGGAACCTCCCCGGTGGTTCAGTGGCTAAGACTGTGCTCCGCAATGCAAAGGGGCCTGGATTTAATCCCTGGGTGGGGAGCTAGATCTCACAACTAAGAGCCACCTGCCCTAAAGGACTCACATGCTGCAGTGAAGATCAGAGATCCCCCCTGCAGCAACTAAGACCTGACCTAAAAATATATAAATTAAAATAAATAAATTTTTAAAAATGTATCACTGACACAGGGAGTTTGCCAAAAGGTGGAAGTGCAGGACAGGTACCAAAGCTGCTAATAATGCTGAAAGTGAAAAACTGCTAATAATGCTGAAAGTGAAATTGGAGTGAACTGGGCTTCCCAGGTGGCGCTAGTGGTAAGGAACCTGCCTGCCAGTGCAGGAGACATAAGAGATGTGGGTTCAATCCCTGGGTCTAGGAGGAAGTGACTTAGTATGCATGTGACAATTCTAGAAGGAAGAACTGGTGGGAGGTGTGGATTCCACTGCTGCTCCAGGGCCAGAGTGTGCGGCTGAGGAACCTGGTGAGTGATGAGAAGGAGGAAGACTCCGAGGAAGTGATGCCAATAAAAACCTTCATGGTAAAGGAACTCAGAGATGTTTCAAATCATTGAACGTGCAAAGGCCACGTCAGAGGCTGGTCCAGATCTAGAAAGGACATTGACAGTTCACCATGGCAGAGAAAAGAGGCTTGTTCCCTATCGTCAGTTATACAGTCAGAAGGGGGCAAGCACTGTTCAAACTACTCCTGATAAGTTTTTCTTAAAATTGTGGTTAAACACACATACTATAAAATCCACCTCCAAGTATACAGTTTGTGGCATTAAGTCCACTCACACTGTTGTAAAAAGTCAGACCACTTCGTGAATTTGTGTCACCTTTGGGCAAAACTGTGCTCACCTTCTCTGGATCTTTCCAGTTTTAGCATCTGTGTGACCTTTGTACAAAGAAACAGAGCACTGTAATTCTCCGTGCTTCTGGTGTTTTAAGTTAGAATGTACTAGATAAATGTTAGTTGTACTATTTTTTATTTCCCTATGTAATTATAACCAAGAAGAAAATTGTTAATGTTTTGAAGGTCATAGAACAATCACACTTTCCCCACTGATTTTTTTTTTTCTATCACTTGTTCATTAAACAATTTCTATTGGGACAAAGTTCACATAACATACAATTCACCACCTTAACCATTTTTAAAGTGTACACTTCAGTGGCTTTTAGTATATTAATGGTATCCTGCAAACCTCCCCCACGCACTGACTAAGGTGGTTTTGCATGTTTTCAACTTGGGGCAGTCATTTTTAGAGTCCCACGCTACTTTGCAAATCAGACTCCTTGTACTTCAAAATATTACCCTCTCACGGAGAAATCAGCCCAGTATGTCATTCCTGTAGCCTGCCTGCATGACCATCCAGCCTTGTCATTTTCAGTGAGATATGCAATCTCTCCGAGACTTGGTTTCCTCAGCTATCAATTAGGGATAATCGCGCGTTTGTTCACTCAGTAAATATTCAGAGAGTCCCAGCTCTGTGCTGAACTTTGTTCCGGGAGCTGGAGATACAAAACCTTGGGCTTCCAGGGCACGTGGAAGTGTCTGCACCCTTAACAACTTATTTTAAACTCTATAAAAGAAAAATACATTTACATATAAAAGTATATTCATGTATTTGCCAATTTTACTGGATACATAGCTTCTTTCAACCCTCATTTAACTCTCTATCTATTTGCTGAGGTAGGAACACTAAAATAAAGACCCTACATTTCCCAGACTCTCTTGCAGCTAGGATTCTGTTGGACATAAGGTTTTACCAACTGAACATATCCATGCAAGCCTTGGGTATAATCTTTCCAAGGAGATTAGGGCAATGGGGTCAAGCAGACTCTGGCAGACATGTACGTTGGCAGTAGCTGGACCTAAGCCCCTCTGCCTGGTTACCTGCTTCATGGTGTGGGTGATCAGACAGGAACAAGCTCTGCCTTCTGGGTGACAGCTGTCATGGCAGGGCCATAAAGCACAGGTCTGGATCAGCCCTTGATGTCTGTGCCTTTTTGTAAGCACTCAACTCCCTCTATGAAATCCCTTTCTACTTAAAATACCTGGAGTGGGTTGTTTCCTGGCCTGAACACTAAACGAGTTCACAATGGCTTTTAAGTTTGTGGAGCCTTTAGTTTGGGGAAGATGCCCATTCAAATGCCTCCTCATCTTCCATGCACAGTCCACACCTATGATAGACTGTGTATAATTTCTTGGTTTCTTCAGTGTGAGAGCTGAAAGGCACTGTGTTAGCAGCTGATACACAGAATCCTAGATGTTTATGATTTCCCCAGTGTCTTCACTTATCTGACTTGAATGTAATTCAACAGTATTTTTAGGGACTTGCCTTTATCTGGTCTTCCCAAAAAATTCAACTTCATTTTCTTAGAAACAGAACTCCTTTTGCCTTCGCATCTCACTGCTTACTGCAGCATTCCATTTCCCCTCTCTGTGAGTTTACATATCCGTGTCCGGTGATGTCACACTTGGCCATGTGACTTGCTTCGACCAATGAAATATGAGAGGAAGTGATCCATGTCGTTTTTGAGCAGAAACCTAAGAGCCAGCATGTGGTTCTCCCCATAGTTCATTCCTTCTGCCATAAAACAGGTGCTCTGGTCTGACTGTTTGTATCCCCTGTCCTGATTGTTTGTACCCTGCCCCAGGGGACATGCTGAAGCCCCAGCCCCCAAGCTGATGATATTTGGAGATGAGGCCTTTAGGAGGGAATTAGTTCATGAAGGTGAATTCCTCATGAATGAAATTAGTGCCCTTATTAAAAAAAAAAAAAAAAAAGAAAGAAAACACACTAGAGTGAATTCCCTGGTGATCTAGTGGTTAGGGCTCAGTGCTTTCACTGCCGTGACCCAGGTTCCATCCCTGGTTGGGGAACTAAGACCCCATAAGCCATGTGGCCAAAAAAAAAGAAACACTACAGAGATGATTTCTCTCTTTGCTATGTAAGGACCCAGCAAGAAGGCAGCCATCCGTAAACCAGGAAGACAGCCCTTGCCAGAACCCAAGCATGCTGCACCCCCAAACCCAGGCTCCCAGCCTCCAGAACTGTGAACAATAAACATTTGTTGGTTAAGCCCCCAGTCAATGTATTCTGTTACAGCGGCCAGAACTGGCCACACCACAGACAGTGCTCCAGATAGACGCTGTTCCTTCAGCCTGGATCTCAGAAGATCACACAGAGCAAGATTACAGCCAACCCCCGGTGGACACGTATCTGGGGCAGGAAATGAGCCTCTACTGTTCGAGCCGCTGAGATGTGTGTGTACTCTGTCACTGCAGTCCAGCCCAGCCTCCTGTGATCGGAATGGGGACCCATCCTCTCCCCGGGCTTGGGTGGTGCAGTCTGCTCCACTGCGTTCTGTGACTATGGTGTGGAGATCATTTCAAAAGCCTCCCCCTGGGTTCAATAAAAAACTAAAAATACAGCTACCAAATGATCCAGCAATCCCACTCCTGGGCTTGTATCTGGAGAAAACAATACTTCAAAAAGACACACATGCCCCAGTGTTCGCTGCAGGTCTACTTACAACAGCCCAGACATGGAACCAACCTCACTGTCCATGACAGAGAAATAGAGAGGATGTGCACACATATACAGTGGAATAGCACTCAGGCATTAAAAAAAAAGAGAGAATGAAATAATGCCATTGGCAGTATGGGTGGACATATAAATGATTATACGAAGTGAAGTAAGTCAGACAGAGAAAGACAAATGTCAAATGATATCACTTATGTGCAGAATTTCAAAATTGGTAGGAACTCCCCTGGTGGCTCAGTGGTAAAAAATCTGCCTGTCAGTGCAGGAGATCTGGGTTCGATCCCTGATCCTGGAAGATCCTACATGCCTCGGAACAACTAAGCCCATGTGCCATAACTACTGAGCCTGTGCCCTAGAGCCCAGGAACCACACCTACTGAAGCGCGGGAGTCCTAGAACCCGTGCTCTGCAAAAAGAGAAGCCATCACAACGTGAAGCCTGGGCACTGGAACAAGAGAGTAGCCCCCCCTAGCCACAGCTAGAGAAAGCCTGTGCGCAGCAGGGAAATTCAAAAATAAATAAATAAAATTATTTTTAAACATTTGTACAAATGAACTTATTTACAAGATAGACACAGGTTTACAAGCATAGAAAACAAACTTAGGGTGGTTACCAAAGTGGAAAGGAGTGGGGAGGGATAAATTAGGAACTGGGGATTAACACACACACAGTACTAGATATAAAATAATCAACAAGGATTTACTCGTTAACGGGCTATACTCCAATACAAAATAAAAAGTTTAATTAAAAAAAAAACTTACTGTCTAGCACAGGAGCACCACTCAATCCTCTGTAGTGACTACATGGGGAAAAATCTGAGTAAGAATAGATATAACTGAATCCTTTTGCCGTACACCTGAAACTAACACAACACTATAAATCAGCTAACTCCAACATAAAATGAAAAATTAAAAAAAAACCCAAACCCCCCAAATTGCTACCTGGTCCTAGTATTTATGGCTGACACAAACGGATAGAACAGAAAGAGGGCCCGGAGCAGGAGCTTGTGTCTGAGGAAGCATGAATCACCTTTCAGGAAGGAAATCCCAGGAAACCGACAAGAGACGTAGCCTGCTGCCGGGCATCCCTCACCTCATGGTCCAGTAAACTCTTCACGAGGGTCGGAACGTGGACTCGCACCATCTGCACCTGCAATGTCTGCTGCAGGCATCAGAGGCCCGGAAGACCAAGCTCCCTCTGCAGGTCCCTCCCACTTAGTGACAAGACTGTCTCTGTGTCAGGATCCAAGTGAATCACCTACTGCAGCACAAAGATGCTGACAGCAGCGTGTTGCAACGACGCTCCTAAGGGAGCTGCCAAAAGGTCACGTCTCTGCCACACTGGGCTTCCCCAGGTGACTCCGCGGTAAAGAATCCGCCTGCGATGCAGGAGACAGGGGTTCAGTCCCTGGGTCAGGAAGATCCCCCAGAGAAGGAAATGGCTACCCACTCCAGTATTCTGGAGAACCCCACGGACAGAGGAACGTGGTGGGCTACAGTCCATGGGGTCGCAAAGAGTCGGACACGACTGAGCAGGCAGGCAGGCAGGCCAGTGACACATCAGACACACAGGTCTTTGGCTCATTCTACTTTGCAGAGGACACGGTGACAGACTTGCAGTGGGGTGATCTATCCCACGGCCACAGGAGGTCTCAGACAGCTTCATTTTCTGCAGATGGATGCCTAGCTTCCTCCCACCCCACAGTCTCGAAGCTTCCATGATGCAGGATTCAGTGTTCTGGTCAGATGAAGAAGCTGTCTCTGGAATAGCGGTGCACTCATTTCCCTAGGACTGCTGTAGCAAATCACCACACACTGGGTGGTTACAACAAGAGAAATGTGCTCTTACCCAGTTCTGAAGCCTGGACATCCAAAATCCAGATATGGGCAGGTTGGTTCCCTCGGGAGACTCAGGAGCATTTGCTCCAGGCCCCTCCTGGCTCCTGGTGGTGGCCAGCAACCCTTGGCTTATGGACACATCGTTCCAGTCTCTGCCTCCACGGTCACATGGCATTCATCCTGTGTCTGTGTGTCTGGGTCCAAATTTCCCTCTTCTCGTGAGGACACCAGGCACTGGATTTAGGGCCCACGCTAATCCAGAATGACCTCATCTCAACTTGATCACATCTGCAAAGACCCTATATCCAAATATGGTCACATGAGGTTCCAGGGGTCAGGACATCAACATATCTTTTGGGGGGACATAGTTCAGCCCACAACAAGTGGCCTCTCAAATCCCCAGACGGCCCACCAAGTGACTCTTGATAAAGATACATCTAGAAATTTGTATTTGTGTTGCCCCTTCCCAAAGTCTTGAGGAAATGAAGGAATGCATTGTGGGGGACTTCCCTGGCAGTCCAGTGGCTAAGACTCCACACTTCCAATGCAGGGGGCCCAGGTTTGAGCCTTGGTCAGGGAACTAGATCCCACATGCTACAACTAAGACCCAGCACAGCCAAATAAATTTAAAAAAAAATTTTTTTTAAAGAAATGCATCATGGGTACCATTTCAACCATGGATGGAGCTAAGCTCCAAAGGTCTGGAATGACATAGAGTGAAGATCACAGTGTGTGTGTGACAGGAGGGGTGCTTAGTATGTAGCATCGTGGAAATGTCAAGACCATTTCTTTTTTTTTTTTTTGTGACCATTTCTTTACAAGTCGGCTTTGATGTATCTGCAGGTGATGATAGCTTACAGTGAACGGTGTGAGATTTGTGATCTCCGAAGAAGATTTATCTTTGGGACCAGGGACCAGGCTTGATCACTCAAGAGCTTTTGTGTAGCAGAGTTTTATTAAAGTGAAAAACAGACAGAGAAAGCTTCTGACACAGACATCAGAAGGGGGATGAAGAGTGCCCCCTCTTGTTAGTTTTAGCTGTTGTATGTCTGCTAGAAAGCTATTACTCAGATAAGAGAGACACCTCAAGGCTGAAGGAGTTTCACCAGGCGCCTCTCCAAAAAATGCATTTTTGAGATAGGATGGCATGAGGTGTGTCATCCCCCAGCCATAAAACAATTGATGTGAATACTGGTTTGTGGAGCTATTATTAGCCCACGGTTTGAGAAAAGAAAAAAAGTTAGTCTTAGGTGGAAGCATTTTAAAGAAAGGCAAATTCCAAAGCAAATACATAGTTTCATTAACATAGCTTAAGAAAAACATTCCCATAAGAAAAAAGCATTGGAAAAAAAAAAAAAAAAGAAAGAAAAAAGCATTGGTTTTTCTTAGCTCAAGGTTTGAGAAAAGTTAAGTTCAGGTGGAACCAGGTGTTGTCACAGCAACACAGAATTTTAAGAGACACTGGCAGCCTATTTCCTCCGTTTGGAGATCCCTGGCCTTCCTGCCTGTTATGCTCTCAGTAACAGTTGCTGAGTCATACCTTTTAAAAATCTTCTGTTTTTTTTAGAATCACCTTGTAATTCACTGGGAAGGAACAGAAGCACTCTATTTCCTCAGGTCTCAGAGGCTCCCTCCTCACTCATGGTGAGCAAAATGCAGTTCCAGGCACTGGCCTGCCCTGCATTTCAGCGTTAACCAGAGCAAGCCCTGCACTGCGTGGAATCACATTCTAGTAGGAGGAGTGGACCCTGAGCAAGAATCGCAAGTATATCTCGTACAGAGAAACATGCCCCTAAGGAAAATGGAGCAATTAATAAAGGGGCGAGCAGTGGGGAGCAGTGGGGAGCAGGGGCGAGCAGTTATTTTGTAGGCTCCTCTAAAGGGTCCTGCTTTAGCGGAGGTCTGGTGAAGAGAAGGAGCGAACCCTTTAGGATCCTGGAGGAATATATTTTTATTTTTATTTTTAAAAAAAGTTTAATTGAAATATAGTTGATTTACACTGCTGTAGTTTCAGGTATACGGCAAAGTGATTCAGTTGTAAGGGGATCAAACCAGTCAACCCTAAAGGAAGTCAATCCTGAATATCCATGGGAAGGGCTGATGCTGAAGCTGAAGCTCCAATAATTTGGCCACCTGATGTGAAGGACTGACTCATTGGATAAGACTGATGCTGGGAAAGATTGAGGGTAGGAGGAGAAGGGGACAACAGAGGATGAGATGGTTGGATAACACCACCGACTCAACGGACATGAGTTTGAGCAAACTCCGGGAGATGGTGATGGACAGGGAAGCCTGGCGTGCTGCAGTCCATGGGGTCGCAAAGAGTCGGACATGACTTAGCGACTGAACAGCAACACCATATATATATGTATATTCTTTGTCAGATTCTCTTCCATTATAGATTATTACAAGATATTAAATATAGTTCCCTGTGCTATATAGGAGGTCCTTGTTGGTTATCTTTTTTTTTTTGAAATGTTAGAAATTTCTTTATTATTATTTATTAAGCACCAGCTTAATACTGCAGACATTTCAAATCACCAGGCAACAATTCATTCTTTCCCACCCATCCCACCCCAAATTCTTGATAAAGAGCTCTTCAAGTAAAGACACACGCTCTTCTCTCCTCTGTATAAAACTTTATGAAATAAAGGCAAAGAACTGTGTACATCTTGCTGTGAATGCTGCCACGACTGTGGAGCCGGGGTCCACCCGAGACTGGCTTTATTGTCCAGGCCCTGAAAGACTCTTGTTCATGAACTGTCTCTTCACAAAGCAAGCCCACCACTTGCTGGGTTTATCATTTTGAGGGTCAAAAACTTTCTCACAAAGTCTCAGTCCAGTCTCTTGCCTCAACTGTTGTAAGTAGGCCCTCATCACTTCATCTTCCTATTTGTTTGCAGGTTTGGCATAAATGGCATTAAGTGGAAAACCAGGCTCTCCAGGAATGGGAAAATCAGTGATTCCCAGTGTATACATTTCTTTCTCGCCTTGGCTTTTAGAATTTCACTTTTGGAGTTTCTTTAGACACTCAGAAATGTAGAGAGTTATATATATATATCAAGGTCCTATTGGCTTCATTCTTAATTTCATAGTTTTTGAAGAAGACATTGGCCTTAAAGTAATAGATAGCTTCATCCACAATATCTGTATCTTTTGTCTCTCTAGGGGCAGGTCCTTTGAACTGACTTCTGATACTCAGTAGTGCCATGTTTCCAATGAGTTTGGTGTCAGGGTCCATGAGGGAAGAGTGGTAAGCCGGCATCTTGGAGGCGCCTGGGTCTCAACCCCAACGAAGAGAATCTCTGTTATCTATTTTATTTATAGTAGCATGAGTCTGTTAATCCCAGCCCCGTGTACCCCTCACCCACTCCTCCCGTTTGGTCACCATAAGTTTGCTTTCTGTGTCTGAGTCTTTCTGTTAGGATGAGCATTTTAGAAAGAGGAGAAGACTCTCAAGCTGGGGCCAGCCTGCTGGCCTTGAGGACAACAGGAGCTCAGCAGGGCTGAGGCAGACCAAGATGGGAAGTGAGTGTGGGCATAGAGCCAAGGGCCTAAATGGCCAAGCCACAGGTGCGCGAGGCGGTAAGCTGACCGTTCCGGTCTGTGTTTACAAAGACGGTTTCCCTTGTGCCTGGAGACGCCTGGGTAAGGGCCCGAGGGCTTGAAGCAGGGCAGCAGAGCTGGAGAAAAGTGGTTGGATTTGGGAGCCATCTGGGGAGAGGGGCAGGATTTGCTGCTGGACCAGATGGAGGTGGGAGGGGCCTGGAGTTGTTTGAGAGGCACCGAGGGACCCCCCACCCAGCATGGGTGGGGGTGGGGTGGGGAGGCAGTATTCACTGAGATGGGGAGTTCTGGGAGGGCGTATTGAGGGGAATCGGGAGCTCAATTCTGGACAAAGATCAGTTGGGACAAACACAAAACCAATATCAAGATGGTGACTTCACCCAGCCACATCTCCAATCACGCATGCATTCATGCTTCGTCACTTCAGTCGTGTCTGACTTTTTGTGTCCCCATGGACTGTAACCCACTAGCCTCCTCTGTCCATGGGATTCTCCAGGCAAGAATACTGGAGTGGGGTGCCATGCACTCCTCCAGGGGATCTTCCCGACCCAGGAATTGAACCCGAATCTCTTACATCTCCTGCACTGGCAGGAGGGTTCTTTACCACAAGCACCACCTGGGAGCCCCATGTCTCTAACTGGCCCCCTCCAAATAAAGGGTACAGATTGTCAGATTTTTAAAAAGCAAGAGCTGACTATTAGCCAATAAGAAACCCACTTTAAATATAAAGGCGCAGGGACTTCCCCATGGACCAGTGGTTAAGAATCTGCCTTGCAATGCAGGGGACACAGGCTCAGTCCCTGGTAGGGGAACTAAATCCCAAGTGCCACAGGACAGCTAAGCCCATATGCTGCAACTACTGAGTGTGTGAGCAAGATCCCACCTGATACATGGAAGATCCCACGAGCCATGACTACAACCTGACACAACCAGATAAATATTTTAAGTGTGTGTGTGTGTGTGTGTGTGTGTGTGTAAGGGTGCAGACAGGGTAAAAGTAAAGGATGGAAAACTAAAGGAAATCAGTCCTGAATATTCACTGGAAGGACTGATGCTGAACCTAAAACTCCAAAATTTTGGCCACCTGATGGGAAGAACTCATTCATTGGAAAAGACTCTGATGCTGGGAAAGATTGAAGGCAGGAGGAGAAGGGGACAACAGAGGATGAGATGGTTGGATGGCATCACCGACTCAATGGACATGGATTTGGGTGGACTCTGGGAGTTGGTGATGGACAGGGAAGCCTGGCGTGCTGCGGTTCATGGGGTCGCAAAGAGTCGGACACGACTGAGCAACTGAACTGAACTGAACTGAAAGGATGGAAAAGACATCAGACTAACACTGATCCAGAGAAAGACGAGAGAATGTGCTGACATCAGACAAACTACGTTTCAGAGCAAATAATGCCACTAGGACTAGGAGAGGCATTTCATAATGTTCAAGGAATCAATTCATGAAAAGGTCACAACCACGTGAAATGTTTATGTGTCTCATAACAGAGCTGCAACATACAGGAATCAAAAACAGATTGAGCTGTGTGGAAAGACACAATTGCACAGTTACACGCCGAAAGTTCAATATATCTCTCAATAGAACGAGCAGCACAGGTATAAAGTCTTGACACTTCAGCCAAGCTGGCTGAACAGGCATCTTCTGGAACACTCCATGTGACGACAGCGGATGTGACTCCTAAGGTGTGGGGAGTCACTGTGCACATTTGTTCTGAGTGTCACAGTACCTCCCAAGGTTGGGGGTCACCGTGCACATTTGTACTGAGTGTCACAGGGCTCAAGGGTGTTGGCAGGACACACAAGACCCGCTGTGTCCACAGCACCCAAGGATCAAGAAAGAGGAGGACCCAGAAGGGGTCAGTGGATTTGCCCACGTGGAGGCCATCTGGTGACCTTCACCACAGCACTTGCAGGTGGGGGCGGGGGGCGGCTGAGAGGCAGCCCCCAGCTACACTCATTTTCAAGGAGTTTTGCTGAAAAGCATAAGCCGTGCTGGCAGGAGGTGTGGCAGGGGTTTCTCTTCTTTCTTTTCAAAGAAAGGGTGCGTTGGGGAAGGCTGGACACGGCTGATGAGAGTCCAGGAGGGAGAGAGGGAATGTTTGAGAGGGCGGGGAGAATTTCAGAGGCGATGTCCCTGAGAGGGGGTGGGCTCCAGCGCCCCCAGGGAGCAGTGGCTGGGAACACTGACCGTTCTCAGGTAAGAGAAGGGGCTGGGTCCCTCCAGAGAGGAGTGGTCAGGGTAGCGGGAGGCGTCTCAAAGGGCCTGGGGCTCAGGAGAGAGACTGAAGTGCCTGCTTTAGAGGCAAATTTCCCCAACTTTACCAATGGGTGGCGGGATGCAGGCGGGACCACGGGCGGGCATCCCCCCCGCCCCCGCCGTCAGTGCCCTTGCTCGCTTGGCGCCTCTGGATCGGTCACCCGGGTGACCTTGGGAAGGTGAGCCTGGAGGCATCCATCCCTGGGATGGACCCGGCCAGCAGGCTGGGAGGAGGTCTCGGGCGGGAGACGGCCCCGGAGTGCGGGTCCTCCGCGGCACCACTAACGGGCGCCACGACACCGCCCTGCTCCTTTGGGGCACTCCCCCTCGGCGCCCCAACCTCGCCAGGAGCCCGGGGCGCTTCCAGCCTCTCCCCGAGGCTCGCGAGATAGACCAGGCACCGAGACAGGAAAGGGGGTGGAGGCTGGGACGAGCGTCATCACAAAGTGTCCTGCAGCCCGGGGGAGCGATCGGTGGGTGGAGTCCCGCGCCGGCGCCGGTATGCCGCCGCCCGGTCTCAAGCAGCTGGGGAGCTTCCACACCTAACGTGCGCCCTGTGGACCAGCCGCCGCTGCCACCCAGCCCCGTTCCCCGGGCGTGAGGCCTTCGTTTCACAGCCATCAACCAACCACGCGCCCATGTGGGTCCAGGCCCTGCTGGTGCTGGGAACCGGCCCATGAAATGAATGAACGAATGAATGGGCGAGCCCAGTGTGGAATTTCCCCGGGGTAGAGAGGGACCCCAGGCGCAGAACCTGAAAGTGCTGGGCCAGCGGGGCTTGGGCTGAGAGCTCAGTGTGGTCCAGGGTCGGGAGGAGGGGAAAGGTGGGTGGGGCTAAGAGCGAGTCCCCTACTTAGATCTGAAGAGCCATCCGGGGCAGTACAAGAAGGCAGGGAATGGACATTGGAATGGTTCATCACCAATTTCAGATAAAATACAAGTGGCCCAGCAGCTACTCCCATCCCCATCACCTTAGAAAGGATTCTCTCGCCAGCACGCACTGCCCACTGCCAACAGAAAGCAGATTCTACTATGGACAAGGGAAAGCGGAGATGGCAAACCAAGTATGCAGGGGAGAAGGGGAGAGGCCACTTCTGGATGGATGGCCTGCACCTCCACGAAGAGTCAGCTTCCCAGGAAGTCCTGCCCCAGGAGGCCAAAGCGGCATCTCACAAAAATACCCCCTCCCCTGTCAGCCTGGGGCAGTCTAGCTAGCCCTCAGAACAAGGAATTTACAATGCCTGGCACTCAATCAACGCTGACAATTCTTCTTACTATGTATTTACTAAACAGCAAAAAAAGTGGAAGTCGCGTCTGACTCTTTGCGACCCCATGGACTATACAGTCAGTCCATGGACTTCTCCAGGCCAGAATACTGGAGTGAGTAGCCTTCCCCTTCTCCAGGGGATCTTCCCAACCCAGATTGAACCCAGGTCTCCAGCATTGCAGGCGGATACTTTACCAAGTGAGCTATCAGGAAAACATCCTTGGAAAACAGAAATGCAAGCACATTTGATCAATGTTCGGATCCTGATTACTCAGGTTCCTCTGATTGCCATCCTTTTAGAAATAACACTTAATTTTGAAGCCATCAGACATATAGGGCTGCACCTCTGGAGCCTGATACTCTGTTGCCCTGGCTCGGAGCCAGGCTGCAGACATCTGAGTCCCATGGAGGCCCAAGTGTGTCTCCTGGGTGGTGCTGAGTCACCGTGCAGGCTGCAAGCAGCCTCTCTCCATCTGCCAGGTCACTGCTGGGTTTCTGGGGCCCAGACGGTGTGTAGTCAGTTCAGGGGTCACTAACCTGCACCTAATAGATCTTTTTCCATCCCAGCCCTATCCCAAAGGACACGAGGCAGGGAGCAACGCCCGGCAGAGTGCCTGGTAATGACGCACCGTCAGAGCTGGTTGTTGGTGGCATTACTGTTTTTCGTTACCATTATGATCACAGCACAAACTCACTAAAGGTGCTTTGTCTTTTCCCAGGAACATTAGTGAGGTCTGTTCAGGCATATGATACAAGAGTGGACTGGTGTGAAATGAGACAGACAGAGGACCAATATCATATGATAGTACTTCTGTGGAATCTAAAACAAATTATACAAATGAACTTATTTACAAAGCGGAAATAGACTCACAGATGTAGAAAACAAACTTACGGTTACCAAAGGGAATAGCAGGGTGGGGTGAAAATGTTAAGTCGTTCAGTCCTGTCTGACTCTTTGTGACCCCATGGACTGTAGCCCACCAGGCTCCTCAGTCCATGGAATTTTCCAGGCAAGAACACTGCAGTGGGTAGCCATCCCCTTCCCCAGGGCATCTTCCAATCCAGGGATTGAACCCGGGTCTCCTACCTTTACCATCTGAGCCACCAGGGAAGCCCTAGTGGGGTGGGCTAGGGGAGACAAATTAGGAGTTTGGAACCGACATATACACATTACTATGTATAAATCAGGCAAACAACAAGGACCTATTGTATAGCACAAGGAACTACACTCATATCTTGTAATAACCTATAATGGAGAAGAATTGGAAACAAAAAATATATACGTATATATATTTTGCTATACATATGAAGCTATTAATAACCCAACACTGTAAATCAACTATACTGCAATTTAAAAAATTCCACACACACAAAAAAATGGACTGATGGAGGTCAGGAAGAGGATGGGCTATTAACCTGTCCCCTCTTCCATGAGCTGCTTAAAGACTCGTCTGATTAGTCTTCATGTTCCAGCAGCTCCTGGGACTTGGCACCCGGTCATTGAGCAAGAATAGGCATACTGTATGTTTTGCAGTTTTCCAGAGATGATTTGGGGAAATCGAATCAGCCCATCGTCATTCCACCAATCAGGACTTAGCTCTCTGACTGTGCATTTTGATACAAAAATAGGGCCTTTGACTTCCCTTCCTCCACCCAACTTAAAAAGTAGAGTTATAAGTTTGAACTTTCAAAAGCCAATTATCACTCTTTATAATAACTGTCACTTCTAAACCAAAAACTGAGCAGCATGGATTCTGGCCCTTAAGTCATCTCGGTGTACCAGAGGAGGTCCAGGTAGATCGGAGCCGGGGGCAGACCTACTGAGCAGGCACCGCAGCCCCGACCTTGTGTGGCCCCCGAGGCTGAGACCCTCGGAAACAGTGCCAGCTTGGGATGCTAGGGGAGCATCACCGTTCTATGCGGATGCTCTCATGTAGGTCTCTCTCTTGGTCCTCGGGGCCTCCTGGGGGTAATCATTTTGCCATTAGCAACCGGGACCCACAACAGCTTGGCTTCACCCCACGGTTCAAGTGTCACCTCCTGTGGCTTTCCCGTAGATCTCTCCTGCAGTCAGGCCTCTGTCTTTGCAGAAGCTGGTACCTGAGCTGGGAATGTCCCCTCCCACTCTCCCTCCTTCCGGGCTAGCAATGTGACACTCCCCTCTTCTCCTCCCCCTCTGAAAAAGATCCCCACTCTCCCTATGTGTTCTAAAACACAGAGAGCTATGTTTTAGCTCGATACATCGTAGTCATTCATTCGTTCAAAGAAAGAGCACAGGTTAAGGGCTTAGAACAACATCAAGCAAGAGAGAAGTGCTCTAAAAGCGTTAACTGGTTTAACACCATTCATTTATGCACTCCTTCATTCATCCATTCAACATTGTTGTAGTGTCTCAGGCTCTGTGCTGCTCCCTGAGGCCGCAGCAGTGAACAGGACAGAACGGAGTCCCTGACCACCCCGCCCCGCGCCCAGCCAAGTTCCCACCTTCACGGCTCGAGGTGACGGAACGGCGGGGGCTCCGCCCAGCGCTGGAACTACGAGTCCCAGAAGGCGTCGCGGTGGGGGGAGGGGGCTTCCGGGGTCGCCTGTGCGCATGCGCGACGCCATGACGTAGGCTCCGCGCGAGGCGCCAGTGGCCGCGCCGGGAGGGCGCGCGACGTCGTGACGTAGGCGGTGCGCGAGGCGTGGCCGCGGCGGGCGGGGCGGGGACGGCGGGCGGCGGCCTTTAGGGCGGAGCCGGCTCCCGCTCTCCCTCAGTCGGCCGCGGGTAGCGGACGATCGGCCCGCGTCGCCCGTTTCTCTCGCGCGCCGGCTCGCTCGCTTGTTCTCTCGCCGAGTCGCGGCCGCCTCCTCAGCGCTGCGCGCGGGTCCCGAGCGCGGCGCCATGTCGGAGTCCGGGGGCGGCGGCGAGGACGGCTCTGCCGGCCTGGAGGTGTCGGCGGTGCAGAACGTGGCCGACGTGTCGGTGCTGCAGAAGCACCTGCGCAAGCTGGTGCCGCTGCTGCTGGAGGACGGCGGCGAGGCCCCGGCCGCGCTCGAGGCGGCGCTGGAGGAGAAGAGCGCCCTGGAGCAGATGCGCAAGTTCCTCTCGGACCCGCAGGTGCACACGGTCCTGGTGGAGCGCTCCACGCTCAAAGGTGCGGGGCCCGGGGCTGCGGAGGGGGCGCCCCGCCAAGCCCGCAGCCGCCGGGGGCGCCCCCCCGGGGACGGAGACCCGCGGGGACAATGGGTTCGCTTTGTCTGCTCGGCCTCTCAAGATGGCCGAGTTGGGTGGAGACCGGCGTCTCCCGGGCTGAGCGCGGGCGGAGGCTGCATCCCGGCCTCCGCTGTCACATGAGCTCTTCGGTTTCGGTTTGTGTCCAGGCCGCCCCGGCCTCGGGAGGGATCCCGGACGGACGGCCTGGATTGTGGCCGCTTCGGTCGCCCGGATGTAGGGGGAGGGCCCGGCGGCCCACCTCCCGCCCCGTACCGAGGCCAGGGCAGGGACCACGGCAGCTCTGCCCCGCGGGGCTTCCCCTGTGCTGGGTTGGACAGCGCACGCAGCTCGGCCTTTTGGACCTCACGCTGTCCCCTGCCGAGGCGGGGTACATCACCCCACCGCACCCCTCCCCACCCCCGCTTCATACTCGAGAAAACTTGAGGCCCAGCTGAAACGACTGGTCCAAGGTCACACCAGCTAATCCTCCCGAGACTGGACCCAGCATCTCAGTTTCCAGTCTGCTTGTTTTCATTCAGACATACCTTGTATTTGTGGAATACTCCCTGGTGGCTCAGACGGTAAAGCGTCTGCCCGCAATGCGGGAGACCCGGGTTCGATCCCTGGGTGGGGACGATCCCCTGGAGAAGGGAATGGCAACCCATTCCAGTATTCTTGCCTGGGAAAACCCATGGACAGAGGAATCTGGCAGGTTACAGCCCATAGGGTCACAAAGAGACGGATACGACTGAGCGACTTCACTTTGTTTTAAGATGATCCTAACGGTGACCCAGCGGTCTTTGAATCTATTGGGTTGGTCAGAAAGTTCCTTCGGGTTTTCCCCCTAACATCTTATGGATGTTGGGCACGTTTTACCATCTTCAAAGCAGAGGGATTCGGGTTAGGCACCGTGCTTGCTTTGGCAGCAGGTATACTGAAACAGGTTAGGCACCTAGTGGAGGGAGGGGGCCAAAGGTTTGCATATTCCAGCGGTCTCCTCCAGTAGTGACCTCCCTAAAGCAGGGCTGGACTCCTCTTGAGAGGGGAGCTAGCCTTCGACGAGGATTTCCCCTGGATGCTTTGACACCATTTGTAGCCAGTGGCCCGCGTGTCTTGACAGTTCAGTATGGGTGTGGCCGGGTGCATCCAGGAACCAAGAGGATGAGGACCAGGTAAATTCTAGCTTAGGACCGAGGACGGGGCATTGTCTGGAAGTGTTGGGGGGCAAGCTTCTTGTAATCTCAAAGAGCTGTGCTGTCTGCTTCCTGGTCCTGTTCCCTCCCCCCTCCCCCCAGACTTATATTTGTTTCAGATAATTTGTTTCTTTCAAAGACTTTTCTTACTCAGTAGATGCTTCATTGTAGCATTGGTCGGTCTCTGCAGGAGGGTCAGCCAGGGGGAAGGAGAATTTTTCTTAGATCCACAGAGAATGTTCAAAGCTAGTAAACCATCCAGGCATATTTTATGTTATATGAATATTAATGTTGTTTAGGGTTTTCTTTTATGTTTGGGATTGTCTTCCCACTTGGAAACCACCAGTGTTTGAAAAACTTTTTTTGAACTCATTTCCTTTTTTTTTCTTTTAAAGTATATGGTCACAGTAGAAAATTAAAGTAAACAGATAATTAAAATCACCTGGAGGACTTCCCTGGTGGCCCAGTGGTTAAGAATCTGCCTTGCAATGCAGAGGATGTGGGTTCAATCCCTGGTTGGGGAAGTAAGATCCTACATGCCCCAGGGCAAGGAAGTCCATGTACTATGAGGAGCAACAAAAGAGCCCATGTGCTGCAAGCAAGACCCTACACAGCCAAATAAATAAATTTAAAAAAAAAAAAAAAAATTGCTGTTAAAATCACCTGGAATCCTTTGACCTCGTTATGACCACAGTCAGCCTTTTGGTGTCTGTCTTTGTGGTGGTTTTTCAGTGAACATACATTGTTTTATTAAAATACATTTTAATCTGCGTTGTTACTGTATATTGAGTGGCTTGACCTTGGCTAATTCTTTTTTTTTTTTTTTTTGGCTAATTCTTGATCATATTTTCATTGCACTGTGTGTGTTTTGAAATCAGTGATTTCTACGTTAGGTCTCACTTTCTTTTTACGGACAATAAACTGTAAGTTTTGTTCTTTGCTTCTAGGGTTCTCTTTAGTGGTTCACTTGACTCAACATCTTAGGATTGAACTTTTGCTAAAATTATTGGAGGGTAACCCTATTTCTGTTGAATGCTTTCTGGTACAAATCGCCTCTGTTTTCTTGGTGGTCCATTTTCTGCTCTCAGGATCCAGGCATTCGAATCTTGGCTCCATAATGACTTGCACTTTTGAACATTGACTAAGGAATGAGACTGTCTAAAATTGAAATCCTACCTCATTCATGTATTTATAAAAGTCCCATAAGTATCTCTAGTAATTCAATTGGTCTGTAACTTATTTTTCACTTATAGAAATCTGAGGAAAACTTATGTGGTCCCATAAGTCTAATTAGCATCCTGGCTGCGCTAGCATAATTTAGACACAAGCTTAGGCCCAGGTCACATAGTAGGAGGACTATCTGTTTTCCAGGTGGTTTTTTTGAGTTAGTGTTGCTGTTTGCTCCTTTAAACAAATATGAACATCCAGTAGTTATTTACAGTGAAAAAGTAGGCTTCCATTATAATACTGAGAACAAATCTGAATGATTTAAACCAAATAAAGACCACCACCAACAATGAAGTCATATCATTTATTCAATGAATTTATTTACTTCTACTTTATCTTCCCCTCACTTACCCCCCTTTTTTTGTGGAAAGAATTTTCCAAACACATAATTGAATATGGAAGCATTTTTTATATTGAAAATCGGTGTATTTCTGTTTTTCTTTTTTTTTTTAACTGCTGCCTCTAGCTTTAAACTTTTTTGGTAAAGTACAGCACTCCTTGCAGTGTAGAATAAAGGTTATGAATTTAGCAGTTTATTTGGGGGGGCTGCCCTGTGCAGCTTGCAGGATCTTAATTCCCCAATCAGGATTGAGCCCATGCCCCCTGCAGTTGGGGCGCTGAGTCCTAACCACTGGACCACCAGGGAAGTTCCTAACAATTTTATTTTGATAGCGGAGAGTTGGTAGGAAAGGGAAGGTTAAATTGTGGCTCCTTGATGTAAAAAGAGAAATCTCCCTCCTGTAATTCCTGGCCTGTGGAAAAGTGTTTTCCTCATAGCGTACTTTTGAAAGTATGATCAGGTAGGTGACCATTACGTGATGGGCATTTTACGATGGCAGTGACATTTCTGTAGCGTTTTCTACCTGACGTGCATTTTTGTTTGAGTTCCATCCCCAGGAGAGGTTGGGTGGTGAAGCGGGGGGAAGGTGAGGAGGGTCTGGGGTGCAGGTGCTGTGGGGTTCTAGTTTTATTGTGTTCCACTCAGGTGTCGTATCCTTGGATGAGACTGAAAATAGTGGCCGCCTTTAGTCCATCCTCAGCCTAAACTTGGAATTTTAGTTTTTTCTGACAGACGTGGTTGAGGGGGTTTTACCTCCACTTCGCTAGTGCGGAGCTGGCCAGCGACCAGAGTATGAAAGAAAGCTCATGGTTTTTACAGGACTAGCCCTCCTAGAGATGTAGTGGTGTAGAAAGATGTATGGGGAATATTTTTGTGGAGTTTGAAACATTATTTTTCTGAAGACTTAATTTCCCTAAAAGATGAAGAAATAGATTGATGAGTAAAATGTATTCCTTTCTGGCCTTTGCTTAGACCCCAGAATGGTTAATAAGATGATTAAGAAATTAACAGGAACCGTTTCCTGTGACTCCGCACTGTCTTGGCGCGCCGGCCGGGAGTCCCTCAACCTGGACCTTACTGTCCTGTGCTGTAGGCGGCCCCCCACCCTCGGGAGGTCACAGTGGTCTGCAGCGGGTGAGTTTAGACGTGCAGTGCTTCACAGCGAGTGGAATTCGTGGACAGGAAAGGAAAAACAGTCGTCACTACTTTTTGAGAGCTAAAAACAAGTGGAAATTTCGTCGCTTGGCATTGCAAAGTATCTGGCTGGAAGCAGCAGGAGAGAGGTAGCCCAGCCTACTCCATCATGAGTGAGGAAACCGAAACTGCAGGCTTTTAGGACCCAGTTAGGAAAGGGATGCTTTTAAGGAGGGTTCTGAAACCTAAAAACTAATTTATCTGTTCACTTCCTTGGTATCCATTAAAAAGGGCTGTTCATCTTTATTTACTTCATAGCGGTTCTTCTGACTTAGTATGAGCCTTAAAAAGCATTCCGTCTCTTAGGCATTACTGACTTATTCGTTTTTCTGGAAGTGTCAAAATGAGCCCCAGACTTAGCTAAGGTACAAGGGGAACATGGAGTTTAACCCTTCTTTCATATTCCTAGTGGTGTTATGAGTGAAGAGGCTCAGGACTCTCCCCGAGAGTGTCACAGCCTCTGAAGGAGGGCAGAGGATGGACGTGGGGATGACTGGAGAAAGTCCCAGGGACGTGAAAGAGAAGAGCTGGAGTGACCACTGGAGAAAAATTGGAGGGGGTGTGTGGTCGCCATTGACCAAAATAATGTGCTATTAGCAGTATGTTGGGATTTTAAAAGGAAAAGAAGAGGAAAAGTAAGGAGAACCAGAAACACGTAACAAGTAATTTGGCCAAAGAAAATGAGTGGCCTCGTTTGCTTGGTTGCGAAGAGGCTCGCCCTGTGGCTGGAGAAAGTTGGGAGGGGACAGTGGACGCGCGAGTGGCCACGAGCAGGCCAGCCTCGCCTGGCCTCTTCGCCAGACTGCAGACACGCACCCGCTCCACCTGGGGGAGGTGGTGTGAGTCCTAGAGGAAGTGAGCGTGTATCTGTTTGTATTTCATTCAGCGAGGCTATTGCTCACCTAATTCACAGTGTAATGATATAAATCATTTGCGGTTTGAGATACAGTCATCTTTCAATAGAAGTATGCGCAGAGTAGTGCTTAAAGACATTTCGAACATCTCTAGAAGTTTCGATAGACTCTCAGAAGTCAACCAGAGAGATGTCCACAGGCCGCTGTAATGTGTATCAGGGTGGTTGGCCGCAGAGGAATTCGAGAGGCGGGCACAACACTGGGCTGGTGCTTCGGTTCCGTGCGTGTATTAACAGGCAGCACAGTATCAGTCTGTTGTGTATTCACCAGGAACTGTAGCATCGTTAGGAAACTGGCTCAGACTTCACGGAAAGTGGTATATTACCTGATAAAACATGCAGACTGTGTTTGTGTATGTCTTTAATACTGCAGGATTGATCGTCTCTGTTAGGAATCAACTAATAAGTGTCTTTCTCTCCTCCAAACAATTTTTTTTTTAATGTTTCTGCAGAAGTAAAATTACTGTTCTTTGGAATATGTAATAATTTATGAAGAGGCAGGAAAGTTTAAATTGTTTGGCCATTTACAAAACAAGGTCCTGAGTTCTCCGTAATGGGACTCAGACCCACTCAGGCTTCGTGTGGTCCTTGTGTTTATGGGGAACAGGATTAAAAAGCCTAATTCAAAATGTGGTCTTCAGCTGATTAATGACGACTTCCAGCAGTCACTGTCATCAGAGGCAGTTTTACGGAGCCGTGGAGGGCACCTACTTGCACACCCTTGTCTGAGGGTGATGTCATGGGGCGTGCCTCCTGCTGCAATGCAGTGTGATTCCAGGGTGGGCTGGGCGGGCCCTGAGAAGGAGACAGAGTCGGAGCCGGCCGTGACTCATCGCCTGGCCTCCTGCCCGCCTCCTTTAACCCCGTTTGCATTAGGACGTGCGGGCAACGTGGTTAGATGCTATTCCCAGTCAGCATGTTTGATTTCATTTATATAGAGGATGATGCTTTGTCCGGGAGGAAGAAATTATTCAAAGTTATTACTGTATTTTCTAATTATGTCAGTAATTTCCTTTGGTAATTATTTTCTGTTTATTGTTGGAGTGTTATTTTAATATGTATTTTATGTAACCCATAGAAGAACATTACTGAAAGTTCCAAAAATTAAGGGAAAAATTATTTCATAATCCCACCACCCTGACAGCTGCTTTAGTTTGGGAGTGTTTCCTTATATTCTTTGTGCTCGTGTTTTACAGACTGAAGTTACATATTTGGTTGGTTTCAGGCAGTATGATTTATCTTATCTGTTGGTATGTCCACATTTCAGTAGTTAGAAAACTCGGTTGGTTTGGGGTTTTTTTTTTGAGGTAGTTGGTAACGTTTAAAAAACAGCTAGGAAGTCCCTGGCACACTAGACTGTTCTGCCGCTCACTTCTCCTTCCTGGAGATATACCAAAAACAACCTTTTGGAAGAGTATTGTCTTCTTGATTAATATACCAATATTTTCTGTGCTTTCAGTGTGAATTTTGTATTTGTGTCATCTTAAAGCTAAAGAAGCAAGCTGCTTTTGCTCATAGTTTTTAGCATTTATAGAAACCTTACAGATCACCTAGTTTAGTACCCAGCCCCTTTCTGATGCTGCTTTTACATTTTACAGATTTGAAGCTGAGGGGAAGAAAAATGGCTTTCCCAAGATCATTTAGTTAAGTCTGCTGCCTTTGCTAAGACACCATGACTTAGAAGTAAAGGCAAATCACATGTACCAAGTTAGATTAATTCTTCCGTATTTATTTTTCCTAATGCAGTTATTGCATGTAGTATGTTGCAGAGATAATTCAACTAGCGGGTGTGTGCATCTGGTTGATTAGTGCTACGTCTAGAGGTTTGGATTACTTCCCCTTTTTATAATTTTTTATATTTTTTTTCAACTTTGAGTTTTAACTCTCCAGAAATTTTATTCGCATTGATCTTGAGTTGTCATAGTTTTACATTCCAGTAAGCTTTTTAAAATTCCTGCTGCATTCATAGGTTGAGCAGAGCAGGCTCTGAAAGTGCTCTAAGAGCAGAGGGGAAGGCCAGGTGAACGCCCCCTTGTGGCCCTGGGGGCGTTTCTTGGTAGCAGTTTTCTTGATGGAGAGGGGAGGGCACGCTGTCGACCCGTGAGGACCCCAGGTTTGGAATCAGACTTCTGCATTGTCCCTTTGTCCCTTTCTAGTCACGTGTCTGTAGGCAGTTTACTTACATACTTTGCTTGGAAAATAAGGATAACAGTAGTCATGCCACCCCCGCAGGGTTGTGAGGGTTAAATGTATGATACATTTGACGTAATGCCTGTCACATAGAGGGTGCTGAGTAGACAGCTGAGCAGAATACCCGGGGTGGGGGGTGGGGGGTGGCCTGCATGTCAGGAGCACCGGGATGGGACCGCTGGGATGGGGTGGGGGTCGGGGGTGGCCTGCGTGTCAGGAGCACCAGGATGGGACCGCTGGGATGGGGTGGGGGTTGGGGGTGGCCTGCGCGTCAGGAGCACCGGGATGGGACCGCTGGGATGGGGTGGGGGGAATCTGGCCTTGGTGCGTGGACACGGCCGGCACCCCCTGAGGCCAGGCCCACTCCGGGCATCCGCGCAGGCAGTCCTTCAACTGCCCAGGCATGCCAGCGCGCCCCTGTTTACAAACAAGGAAGCAGAGAGGCCGGGAAGTTAAGAACCTTGCCTGGGATCACACAGCAAATAAGCGCCTGGATCTGTCGGCAGTCAGAAAAAAATGGGTGGAAGGGAAAATTAGGTCAAGCCACGTCACACGGGGTGTAAGTGCCAGGTTGGGGATGGGGTGAGGCTCATCAGGCTCTGAGGAGTTTATAAATTCAATTAAAAATTGAAATATTGACTTGAATTTGATATAATGTCTATTATGATTTGCAGAGGATGTCAGTGATGAAGGAGAAGAAGAAAAAGAATTTATTTCCTATAATATCAACATAGACATTCACTATGGAGTTAAGTCCAATAGGTGAGTAGTATGAATATACCATTATTTTGGACTATAAAACTTGTGAGAATTAAATGTAAATCCTAATCAAGTCAGAGTTACCAAGAAAACACTCTCAAGATTTCTACTCTTTAATTCAGTTTCTTTTCTTTGATTTTATCTACTCAAATTAAGAGGATTTCCAAGTCAGTATAAAGTTAAAGTATTTTAATTGCCATGTCAGGGCATTAGCCCTTGAGCCACAGTGTATTAATACTTAACATGTTTAATGATGCTCTGAGATTATATCTGAGTTTTCATTATTATAAGTAAGTAGCACACATTCATGGATACAGGTCTGATTCTTGTTAGGATAAAGCCCTAAAGATAGCACTGCTGGTTCAGATACCCCATTAGAGTCTTTAACACACTTTGCCCGATTTCCGACCTTTTAAAAAGATTGTGCCAATTTTTATGCTAGTAGACTTACTGAAATTCAAATACATAAATGTTTATTTTGCACTGGCTTTTTAAAACTTTTTAGTTTGAATAATTTCAAGCTTACCAGAGTTGCCTGGACAGCGTATGGCACCTCCCAGACATCAGGTAACCTTTCCCACGCCTGCGTTATCATTCTTCCCCTGAGCCACCTGAGTGAGTTATCCACAGGCTGCCCCTCTGTCCCTAAACATTCTGCAGCCGCTTCCTAAGAGCAGCCACATCATTGCCCACTGCCTCAGTACAATTTTCAAATTGCCGAAATTTTAGAACAGTTTACTCTAGGTACAGTGCATATTCATGTTTTCTCAGTACTTCCCCCTGCAGTATTTCTCCCATGATCCAGAATCCAGTTCCATGTCTTTGATGACACTGGTGTCTTTGCTGAGTGCAGACAGTAGTTTGATGGAGCGCCCTTGCCCTGGATCTGTCTGTTGCTTCTCCATGCTCTCAAGTTGTACATTTTCGGCAGGAATACTGTTGTGACTGTGATCCTTCTCAGCCTGTCGCAGCAGGAGCTTCATGGACTTTTTAGAATAACAGGAAGCATTGTGTCTAGAGTCCATATACATAATATGAGAACTGGAAAATTCAGATATTGCTTCCCTTGAAGCTGTTGGTTCAGCCACCTTTGAGCACTTGTGTTATATGCAAGGTAACAGCAGTGGGTGTGCAAAGGAGTAAAACCTAACTCCTGTTCCCCAGAAGGTCACGGTCTTTGGGGAGGAAGAGTGGCAGATAGACCACTAGCTGTATGACTTGGCAGAATCTTAGAGGTGCAGAATACCGTGGAACCAGAAGACCAAGGAGACCGCTTCTGCTTAGGGAGGGTCCCACAGAAGAAGTGATGCTGGAGTTGGGTTTTGAAGGTTAACTTGGAATTTCAGCAGTTGAATATAGGCTTCTTAAGCAACTACAGGAAAACACATGCTGTGTAGAGAATGGGTCATGTAGTTTAAAGGATGCTCAAGTCGGGTACGGGGTGCCTAGCAGGAGATGAAACTAGAAGAGTTGGTTTAGGCCAGGTGTAAGGGCCTGGAATGTTCCCTCATCACTTTAACCTGCAGGTGACTTTTGTTGTGGTCAAGCTGACATGTGATTTAATGTCATAAATGAATGGGACGGATTATAATGAAATCAGATTTAAGTTCTTCAGAGCTTGTAACTTGCAGTTGTTAGGGAGGTTTGTTTTCATGAGGGCAAGATTATGAATTCAACCTCCATGTAAGACAAATTAACTTGGCCTGGTTTCATGATCACGTGTTACAACCTTAACCTTGATTCCATAGTTCTCACATAAGTGAATAAAGAAAGAGAAGCAGTGTATTTCACTATTAGAAAAGCAACAATTTATTCTTAATATGATTTTGAAATTAAAACATTCAAATGAATTTTTAATTTGCATGCACAAAGAAGTCTGTAGTCATTGAGACTGATGAGGAATGAGACTATTTGTTCTAATGTTTTCTTTTCCTTTCTTTCAGCTTGGCGTTCATTAAACGAACTCCAGTGATTGATGCAGACAAGCCAGTGTCTTCCCAGCTCCGAGTCCTCACGCTCAGTGAAGACTCGCCATATGAAACCTTGCACTCTTTCATCAGCAATGCAGTGGCTCCTTTTTTCAAGTCCTATATCAGAGAGTCTGGCAAGGCAGACAGGTAAAAACCAGTTTTCCTTCGTTAGTTTGAATGTTGTATTTTACTTAATGTTTATAACACACCATGAAGAGAATGATGCAGTATTCAGAAACTGGGAGGATAAAGCTAGTAAACTCAGAGGATATGAATCGGTTGCATTAATGTGCAGCATTGATATTTGACAGACCTGAAATAATATAATCTCTTTGGAGACGATAGCGCACCAAAATGTGAGATGTTTTCTGTCTTTTCAGGGACGGTGATAAAATGGCTCCTTCAGTGGAGAAGAAGATTGCAGAGCTTGAGATGGGGCTCCTGCACCTGCAGCAGAACATTGAAATTCCGGAGATCAGCCTGCCCATTCACCCGATCATCACAAACGTTGCCAAGCAGTGTTACGAGCGTGGAGAGAAGCCAAAAGTTACAGACTTTGGAGATAAGGTTGAAGACCCGACCTTCCTCAATCAGTTACAGTCTGGAGTTAACCGCTGGATCCGAGAAATCCAAAAGGTAAGTGCACCGTATTGGAAGTGTCATGTAAAATGCTTTCCTCTTTAATATCTGTGAGAAAACCGGTACGCATTCTTGTCAAGGAGGTGAATTCTGTGATCCTGTTGGTTCTCCCTCCCATTGGTCCTGGGAGTGCTTGGTGGAGGACTAATGTCGACCGCATGGAGTGGCCGAGGTACCATGTGACATGGTTAAATACCATCCCTGAGACAGCCTTAATCTCAGCGGTCTCAGTCCTTTGATTCCAAATTAAACCACCTATTATACAAGGACGGAAATCTACTTGAAGTATTGACCCTACATTTTAATGCACATATTTAATCAATGACCCTTTTTCTACCTTTGTTTAAGTGCTGAGTACTCTTGAATGTTATTTTGTATTTAAGGTGACCAAACTTGATCGAGATCCAGCCTCAGGAACTGCCTTACAGGAGATCAGTTTTTGGCTGAACTTGGAACGTGCGCTATACCGCATCCAGGAGAAACGAGAGAGCCCGGAAGTTCTCCTGACTCTGGACATCTTGAAACACGGCAAGCGATTCCATGCCACCGTCAGCTTTGACACTGACACAGGTAAGACTCGAGCCTGGCGCTAAGAGGCTGATGCAGTGAGCTCTCAACCTGGGTTTTGTGGTGAAAAGTAATAGATGCACTGTCTCTCCTGACTGCTTACTCCTTTGCATCTTATCTCATCTTTCCCCAGCTCTAGGCGATGGAAATGATCTTCCCACCTACCTCCCTTTCCCTTTAGGGCTTTCGAGGAGGTGAGCCAGTCTAGGCCGGAGTGTAGGCAGCCCCGGGGGCTCCCCTCGGTGTCCCAGTTACTTGGTGCCCTCAACAGGCTGCGCTTCTTTCAGTGTAAAGTTACGCATGCTTTTGACAGTCCAGGCAGGAACAGGGTTTACGTTAAGCAGAAGTTCTCTGCCCACAGGGCTGCAGAGGGGAAGGAGAGCTGGTCAGTACTTTCTCTTCTGCTCTTCACCTGCCCCTCCTCCCATTCTCTGCCCTCGTCCCTGTTCCGAACAGTTGTCTGGATAAAGGTAGTTTCTGAATGGGCAGCAGGGAGAGTGACGTTGAATGAGCGTGTACCAGGCGCTCAGATGTGGAGTGCCGGACGTGGCCAGACCTCGCTCTTCACCAGAGACACGTTAGAACCAGTCATCGGGACAGCAGTCGTCATCATGTTCTTTTCCTTCCCCTCCGAAAAGGTTGTGGTGCCCACATTTTAAATGTTAGAGGAAACCTTTTCAGTTCCTTTGACTACATTTCATATGCTCACTAAGATATGGACATTCACTAGTACTGAAATGTATACTTTGAATTTTTTTTAATGCCTCTAAAACCTTTATATCTTTCCTAATATATTTCTTTTTTAAAAATCTTAGGCCAAAGGAAGTTTAAAAAAAAAAGACCAGGACCCAGGTTTTCCTGTGATCCATGTCTACAATACACTCCCACTAGCTTGAGCCATGTGTATAAAATTTAAATCTCAGTGTTCTTAATGCTGATAAAATTCAAGCTTTACAAAACCAATGTGGTATTACTAGAATGCTTAGATAGTGTAGACAGCAAACAAAGATGACATCTCTGGGACTACCACTCACAGCCTTTGAGTATGCATGAACTGACACGCTTTAAAAGCAAAATTGAGACCACACTGGGATCACCTGTTAATAGCATTGTTTTTTCAAACAGCACAGTTTCTGTGTTTACTAAATATTTTGCAGCATCAAAATGTTCCATTGTGAGGATGTATTCTAGTTTACCTAACTCGTATTGGGTTCGCCAAAAAGTTCATTTGGGTTTTTCCATAAGATGTTACGGAACAAGCTTTTTGGCCAACCCAATATTTAAACCTAGAAGGAATACTCTGTTACTTTTTTAAAAAAAACTGAGGTGTAACTGACACATAACATTGTATCCTGTAGTTGTCTGGCTTCATGTGAAAGCTATGAAACTGCTGAAACTTCATGTGAAAACTGTGTATCTGTGTCTCTATTAATCTAGGTCTGAAACAGGCTTTGGAAACTGTGAACGACTACAATCCTCTGATGAAAGATTTTCCTCTGAATGACTTGCTGTCTGCCACTGAACTGGACAAAATAAGGCAGGCACTTGTTGCGATTTTCACCCATTTGAGAAAGATCCGAAACACGAAATATCCCATTCAGAGGGCGCTGCGTTTGGTGGAGGCAATTTCAAGAGACTTGAGTTCTCAGTTACTCAAAGTGTTAGGCACTAGGAAACTGATGCATGTTGCCTACGAAGAATTTGAAAAAGTAAGTTGTAATGTATCAGGAAGCCAACTTTAGGGCATTTCGATGAAAGTGTGCTTTAATAATAAGCTTCCCCTCTTAAATCATATCCCAGGTTATGGTCGCGTGCTTTGAAGTTTTTCAGACTTGGGATGATGAATACGAGAAGCTCCAGGTGTTACTGAGAGACATTGTCAAAAGGAAGAGGGAAGAAAACCTGAAGATGGTGTGGCGCATCAACCCCGCTCACAGGAAGCTGCAGGCCCGCCTGGACCAGATGCGGAAGTTCAGGCGTCAGCACGAGCAGCTGAGAGCCGTCATCGTCAGGGTCCTGCGGCCGCAGGTGTGGCTCACGGTCTAAAACTTCGTGCCTGCATTGCTTGAGTGACACTCACTCTTTTTTTTTTTTTTTAACAGTCACCTACTTGTTTCTCTTACACTGAAGTACTTCTCTAGCTCCATTTTCATCTGTCACAGTCAGCTTGAAGATCTATTGGTTCTGAATCATAGCGTTTGCGTTCCAAGCTTTAACATTCTCCATCCATTCATTCCCATCCCCAAACTGCATGGACCCTACGGCCAAACCTCATGGGTTTACATCCTAATTCAGCTGTTGACCTAGCCATGTGACTGGGCTCATTGTTTTCCTCTTTTCCTCAGACTCCCTTATCTATAAAATGTGGATAATAATTGCGTTTGGCTCAGATTTATTGAAACAATTAAATGACTCCTTTTCTTTCTTCATGCTTTTTTTTTTTCTCTTCTCAATTCACCACTTTTCTTGAGCACTGCTTTTCTCCCTTTAAACAATCCAGTCCAGAAAGAGCAGGTGGATTGATACATGTATAGGTAGACAAATTGGTAAACAGATAGATGTGTGATAAAGCCAATGTATAGCCAATGTTAACTGGTTGGTGTTAACCATAGGCTCTCAGTGGGGTCTTTCGTGTGTGTATTTAGGATTCTTTCAGCCTTCCTGTAGTCGGAGAATTCTGTAGTGTTAGTTGGGGTGGGCAATCCGGTCTAGAAACCCTGCCATCTGGGTTCATTCTCCAATGAGGAGTGCAGGCCACCGAGGGTGGAGCGGGTTGGTAATAGTGCTCGGTGTCTCCTGACCTAGTGCGGTCGTGATCCATGTCTGCACGTGTGCGTGGGTTGGTTTTACGTGTTAACCCTTTACCGTGTCCGTGAGAGACTTGAGACGGGGACTGATTTGTCCTAGCTTAGGGTGTCTCAGCCCTTCGTGCCATGTCCTTCTCAGATAGCCCTGTTTTAAAACATCACTGTCTGCTTTCCGTTTGTAAACCACGTGTATTACTGCCTTTTTGTTTGTAAAGTGTGTAATAAACTCGTGTGCAGGCGTGCATTCTCAGGATGGTCTTATTGGAGGATTAGCCTGTTCACATTTAACGTAGTTATTGATAAGTTTGGATTCAGAGCTGCTGTTTGCTAGAGACTTAACAGCTATATTTCTTTGAATTTTCTTTTTTAGTATTTCCTCTAGGGATTTCTGTCGGTCTCTAATTTATCGTGATATACTCAGTACTGACTGAACCTCGTAATCAATATAGACCTCTTTCCTCCTGCTTGTCATGTTTACAAGAGAAATAATGCTGTTCTTACAATGCATATATATCGTGTATATTATGTGGTATTACTGTTACATATGTTATAAACCCAGCACTACAGTGTTACAAGTTAAGCAGTCACATATATCTTAGAAAAAATCAGCAGGTGAAAAGAAAAATAATGACATCATCTTCTACATTTGTCCCCGATTTATATTTTCCAGTTCTCTTCATTTCTTTCTGCGACCTAAGTTACCTCTGCCGTCTTCTCTCTGTAGCCTGAAGAAATGCTTTGCCATTTCTTGTCCCATAGGTTTGCTGGCAACACTCTCACATTGGAAGGATCGTTTCACTGGTTATAGAACTTCTGGTTGCCAGCAAGTTGTAAATCTGTCCAGACTTTTCGTTCTTGCAGGGCTCCCCAGGGTCTCCTGTGTGTATATGTAATTTACTCCACTGGCCCTTGTCTGACTGTCTTTTCCAGAATCCCCCCTTTATTTGTTTTCTAAATTTTATGTGCTAGGTCTTGCTTGCTGCATGGGCTTTTGTCTAGTTGCGGTGAGTGGGGGCGACTCTCTGTTGCCACGTATGGTCTTCTCGTCGCGGTGGCTCCCCTTGTTGGGGAGCACAGGTTCTGGGGTGCCCGGGCTTCAGCAGTAGCCGCTCCCGGGATCTAGAGCGCTGGCTCTGTAGTTGTGGTGCACAGGCGTAGTGGCTCCACAGCATGGGGGATCTCCCTGGACCAGTGCAGGCAGGTTCTCATCCCCTCAGGCGCCAGGGACGTCCCCAGCACCCCCTGCTGTAAGCTGCTCTTCTGCGCCCACCTGCAAAGCTGCGAGTCTTCCTGCCCGAGCCGGGGCGGGCGCGCCTCCGGGCCGGACGGCCGTCGGCTCACTGCTCTCACCTGCCGTCAGCACACCTCAAGGTGTTGGCTGTCTCTGGCGGTTGTCCGTTGTCCTGAAATGGCTGTTTAATCATTTTATGCAGTTTTTGCTCCTCTAATGTCATTGCCAGGAGTTCTCAGAATGTTTTTAAATATATAAAATAAAATGCACAGGTTTACAAAGAAACAGTTGTCCACAGTTTTGAAGTTGTGATCTGTGGACAGTAATCTGTGTGCTTCTCCATGAACATGTAAAAGAGCAAGACCTAGTGCCAGGCCTGAGAGCCTGAGTTTGAAGTAGTGAGCATAAACGAGCTGTCAGGATTACAGCTGCTGCCGTGTGATGTGGAAGGACACTGGGGACAGCTATAACGGTTGCCTACATTCATGATTGAAGAAAATGCTAGATTTAATTAGGCTTACTGAAAGTGATTTTCCCCAAATACACAGACTGTCTGAGCTTCATGTGCGGCGTCTGTGGACCCCAGATCAAGCCCCCGCCCCGCGGTGGAATTCCGCGCAAGTGGCGTGAGCTGTGCCTGGCGGCCCGCCACGTCCCGAGGCGCGGGGCCTGTGTGCTCTGCCGTCTGTCCAGGAGCGCGTGGGGGGCTGAGCGGGACCCTCTCACTTACTGTCATGCTCTACCTGTCCCGTGTGCTGCAGTGTGGACCCTGGGCTGTAATCTGAAGCTCTAGAAATAAAAATGAGAAGTATATTGGATACCAACTTTGTATGTAGCACTCCTGTGAAGTCCTGAGCTTCCCAGTGCAGTTTGAGGGAAGAACCCAAAACCCAGATCTCAACACGTGTTTTTTTAGCTTTGGCCACAAAACTACATTGTCTGAAGGTCTCTACAGCAGAGTTAAAACGTTCAGTATGGTGTCTTACACGGCCTTGAGTTGTGGCTGTAAAAAGTCTGAGTAAACGTTAGGCTTACGTGGTGGACTGGTCACCTTGTGTGGTGTGTGCTACTCAACGAGGTAAAAGTCTTCCCCTGGCAGACCCGTTTTCTTCCAAACCCTGTCCTTGCAGGTCACAGCGGTTGCGCAGCAGAACCAAGGGGAGGTGCCTGAACCCCAGGACATGAAAGTGGCCGAGGTGCTCTTCGACGCTGCCGACGCGAACGCCATAGAGGAGGTCAACCTGGCTTACGAGAACGTCAAGGAAGTGGATGGGCTGGACGTCTCCAAGGAGGGCACGGAGGCCTGGGAGGCCGCGATGAAGAGATACGACGAGAGGATCGACAGGGTGGAGACCCGGATCACCGCCCGCCTGCGAGACCAGCTCGGCACGGCCAAGAACGCCAACGAGATGTTCCGGATCTTCTCCAGGTTCAACGCGCTGTTCGTCCGGCCTCACATTCGCGGGGCCATCCGCGAGTACCAGACGCAGCTGATCCAGCGTGTGAAGGACGACATTGAGTCTCTTCACGACAAGTTCAAGGTCCAGTACCCGCAGAGCCAGGCGTGTAAGATGAGCCACGTGCGTGACCTGCCACCCGTGTCCGGATCCATCATCTGGGCCAAGCAGATCGACCGGCAACTGACGGCCTACATGAAGCGCGTGGAGGACGTGCTGGGCAAGGGCTGGGAGAACCACGTGGAGGGCCAGAAGCTGAAGCAGGACGGGGACAGCTTCCGCATGAAGCTCAACACGCAGGAGATCTTCGACGACTGGGCCCGCAAGGTGCAGCAGCGCAACCTGGGCGTGTCGGGCCGCATCTTCACCATCGAGAGCACACGGGTCCGGGGCCGCGCCGGCAACGTCCTCAAGCTAAAGGTCAACTTCCTCCCCGAGATCATCACCCTCTCCAAAGAAGTGCGAAACCTCAAGTGGCTGGGCTTCCGCGTCCCGCTGGCGATCGTGAACAAGGCTCACCAAGCGAACCAGCTCTACCCGTTCGCCATCTCGCTGATCGAGAGCGTGCGGACCTACGAACGCACGTGCGAGAAGGTGGAGGAGCGGAGCACCATCTCCCTGCTGGTGGCGGGCCTGAAGAAGGAGGTGCAGGCGCTGATTGCCGAGGGCATCGCCCTGGTGTGGGAGTCCTACAAGCTCGACCCGTACGTGCAGCGCTTGGCGGAGACGGTCTTCAGCTTCCAGGAGAAGGTGCGTGCCGCTTCCGGCCTCCCCGTCGCGGAGGGGGCCAGCCGGTTAGCAGTTAGCTCTCCACAGAGGTCGCCCACGGTCCCGACAGCTCAGGGCCATGTCCGCCAAGCAGGGAAGGAGGCTCTCCCCTCACCAGGCTGTTGGATGGTGTGGGGGCTTTAGGGAGGCCGTTCAGTGACAGTCCCCGTTCAGGTAGGGGGCCAGGGCAGAGGTGAAGGCCCGAGAGCCCTGTCACTGATAAAGCTGTGTGCACCGCGGGCTGGCGGCTCGCGGCCCGCCCCAGGCCTGGCCCCCCTCCCCAGATCCCCGCCCGGCTGTGCCGCATCACCTCCTGGCCCTGCTCATGCCGCAGGCAGGACGGAGTCCACTGGTCTGGTGAGCAGCTGGCTCCCAGGGAGGGAAGGTGCTGAGCAGCGCGCATTGATGTCCTGCTCCCGCACGGGCAGCCAGAGGGCGCCTTCCCGGAAGTGGGAGTGGGAAGGGGAGAGGCTGCCGACGTCCATACCTCCTCGGAGACGGGGGTGTGGTGTCAGGCCAGCACGTAGGGTTAGCTCCCTTGTACCTTCCTTTAGGTGGATGATCTACTGATCATCGAGGAGAAGATAGACCTGGAAGTCCGCTCCCTGGAAACATGCATGTACGATCACAAGACTTTCTCCGAGATCCTGAACAGAGTGCAGAAGGCCGTGGACGACCTAAACCTGCACTCCTACTCCAACCTGCCCATCTGGGTCAACAAGCTGGACATGGAGGTGGGCTGGCGCCGGCTACACATAACATTGTCTGCCATCTGCATGGGGGCGGCCCCGGTTCATAAGTGTTGGTTCATCACTGAAAAGCTCTTTCTGTGGAAGCTATCAGTGACCATGACCATCCGGTTCTTTCCAGAAATCCCCTGCAGCTGACAGAGCTGACTGCGGTACCGGCTGCAGTCACCCTCCTCCTGTGCCGGAAGCAGGGCGCTCCGGGGGAGGAGAGGAGTGCTCTCATCTTCTGGGTGTTTGACAGCCTCCTACGTCAGCTCTGCTGATGATTGGGGTGGTTCTCCCTGGCCACCCTGTCTTTCTCCACCAGCCCGCCAGCAGCCACGTACCTTTTGTTCCTGGTTTAGAGGATCTTGGCTCACTCTTGTGGGATGGGTGTTGGAAGCATACTTAGCACCCTGTGTGGCTTTCTCAGCAACGGATGTCAGAGCATCTGTGAAGCCTCTGGAGGGAGGGAGGGTGTTTTATGGCAGAGATCACTCAGTGGACAGGTCGCTGGTCAGTTCTGAAGTTGTGTGTGGGTCACAGGTTTTCTCCTCTAAAGTGGATTAGTAAAATGCAGTGATTCCTACAGTGGGCCCTGAACAGAGTGAGCTTTCAGAAGCCCCAGTCTTCTGAATCGAGGGCGAGTCCCAGGTTTTTTCAGGCCGCCCCCACAGCATTCCCAGGATGGTTGAGTGGCTCACAATGAGGGAGCTCTAAGCAAGCTGTGCGGACGCCCTAGTCCTTGGAAATCTCCTCACAGATCAGAGATCTCCGACTTCCTTCTTCACTTGTTGAAAGAAAATGGTCACTGTTTGGTGACTGATGTTGACTAGATTTACTGTGGTTATCATTTTACAAATAGGTATACATATTGAATCTTTATGCTGTACATCCAAAACTAATGTTACAGTCAGTTACTGAAGGCAGGAGAAGGGGCAGCAGAGGATGAGATGGTTAGGTAGCATCACTGACTCAATGGACATGGGCTTGAGCAAACTCCAGGAGACAGTGAAGGACAGGGAAGCCTGGTGTGCTGCAGTCCGTGGGGTCGCAAAGAGTCAGACGTGACTTAGCAACTGAACAGCAACAATAACGAAATCAGTTGTGCCTCGATTAAAAAAGAAAATGGTTTCATCTCCAAATTATATTCTCTAGTTTTATATGTGAGGCTGGTTTTCTGTTTGTAAGTTTTCTGTCATATTGAACATGCATCAAGACCTTCGCCACACCTGCGCGTTTGTGTTGGTCTTGTCACTTGTCAGCGGGAGTCTGCAGGTGGAGAGCACAGTCAGCCTGGTGGTCAGTGACCCGAGGCTGGAGGGTGAAGACGAGGTTGAGGAACTGGGGGTGAAGGCTTGTGGTCAGGAACAATCTGTCCTGGACCTGGACCATCGGTTTTCTGTCAATACGCTCTGCGAGCTAACTTTGGGAGAAACACTGTTCTTAGACATGTTTTCTCTGTAGATCGAAAGGATACTGGGCGTCCGACTGCAAGCTGGCCTGAGAGCTTGGACCCAGGTGCTCCTTGGACAAGCGGAGGATAAAGCAGAGGTTGACATGGATACAGATGCCCCTCAAGTTAGTCACAAGCCTGGAGGAGAGCCAAAGATCAAGGTGAGTATCTCCCAGGGCAGCCGGTCCCATAGGAAGTAAAGCACCAGTGGAAGCGCCAGTGAAAAGGCCACTGCGGTGGGCAGACCTGAGCCCGGTCAGCGTCCCGGGGTGACGTGAGGTGAGGAGAAGGGCTCTCCCCACACCATCCGTGAGGACAGCGCCAGGCAGACCCAGCAGGAGGACCGCTCTACAGAGGGCGCCCCAAGTGCCAGGGCGTGAGAGGCAGGAAAAGCGGAGAGTGTCACGGAAGGGGCTGAGGAGCAGTGACCGCCAGCGGAAGTGTCCCGGGAGACCCGGCGAGTCTGACTGGAGCCCGTCCTTAAGCTGAGTCTGTCGAGGCCGCCATCCCCGGGGTCACAGAGCCCCCGCGACTGAGCGACAGGCTGGCGCTCGTGTCTTTGCTTTGGTGATCACACCACTTGAGGCTGGAGAGGGCGTATACCTGTCCTCTTCACGCCTGCGTTAGACCCCTGCTCTGCGTCAGCTTTCAGGAGTAAGTGGGCTTTACTCGTTTTGTCTGATGGCTGTGTCGCGTCTTAGCCGCAGTGCGGGGGTCTCCCTACCGGTGCGGGCTCGGTAGCTGTGCTCACGGCTTCATTATTAACGTGGGGCCTTAGTTCCCCCACCAGGGCGCGAACCCACGTCCCCTGCATTAGAAGGTAGATTCCTAACCCCTGGACCACCAGCGAAGTCCCAGGTTATTTTCCTCAATGGAGAATAAAACTTAGAACCTACACTGGGGGAAAATTTCTCTTCTTCTAGGATGTACGTAGGAAGCAATTTGAAGAACTGAATACAATCGTCTGCTGCAAGCAGAAGTTCAGACGGTGACCCTAAAGTGTCAGTTTTAATGAAAATCTGAGTAGAATTCTCATGGAGGGATGCATCAGCACGCTGGACAGCAGCCCTTGTCTCCATGCGGCTGTTTCCCATTGTGTGGAGGGGGGGCCTACTGGGGCCTGCAAGCTTCCCAGAAAGTTCTGTTTAAACTCTGCACGTAACACAGGTGGTGGTTATAAACGTGTCCACCTTATACTGATCCATTAAGCCATACATTAGTTCTGTGTAGTTTACAGTCTTTGTGTTCTATTTACCAGTGAAAGTCTCCAAATCAGAAGCCTGATAGAACTGGGCAAATAGAAACTTTGATCTGAGAGAAACAATTGCCTTTTTTTTTTTTTTTACCCAGACTTCATATTTTCTTTTAATACCTAAAATGTTTTCACTTTTGAATATTACAGATATTCATCCCCAGGGCATACTTTTTTAAAAAAATTACTGAGGTGCAGAAAGCAAGTGAGGGTGTCTGAGTTGATCAGATATGTAGCGGAGACTGAGCTGGAATTCTTAAATTGCCTCAAAGCACTGGTGGGTGGCACAGACTGATCCCAGCCTGTAAACCCATCAGTGAAGCCGGCCTTGGGTCACTGCTTTCTCAGGTTGCAAGGTCCTCCATGTCCAGACATCGTCACACACATTGGATCAGGCGCTTCACTGAGCGCCTATTGTGTGTCCGACACCCAGGTGCTGGGCGCCCGGGAGGAGCCCATGCAGAGCTGCCCTCTGACCTCCTCCAGGCTCTCGGGGAGGGCTGCAGGCCAAACATGAACTCACAGAAGGCCGGATCTGTTAGTAACTTAACAGAGTTTGTGGTTCACCCGAAACTAGTGTAAGGATTCAGAGAGAGAAAATGGTATATATCAAAGCCCTTGTACTGAAATAGACTGCTGAGTCAAAACGACACCTCTGCTTTTCCAGAACGTCGTTCACGAGCTGAGGATCACCAACCAGGTCATCTATTTGAACCCGCCCATCGAGGAGTGCAGGTACAAGTTGTACCAGGAGATGTTCGCCTGGAAGATGGTGGTGCTATCTCTTCCCCGGATCCAGAGCCAGAGGTACCAGGTGAGCCCCCTTGCTCTCGTGAGGAAGCCCCGGACCTCAGCTCAGCGCTCTGTCAGTTCAGCGCTCTGGCGGAAAGCTGGACAAGGCGCAGTGTGATCTGACACTTTCCCCGTGGCTACTGCCCCACACAGTCCCAAGTGTATCTCCTTTCTTAGCTGTGCGTGTGGCTCCGTTCTCTCCTCCCTCCTCTGGGGCCCGGTCTTCACTCCCAGCTCCCCCAGCTCTCCCTGCACCTTGCCGGCACGTCCACGTCACTGGTTCCTGTGTGTTCCATGCCTGCCCCACCTCGCCATCCGCATCCCATCCGGCCTGCTGGTCATGAATACCAGCCGTGCGCTGGCCCTGCGTGCTCCTGTCTCCTCTGGTCCTTACCCTAACTCCTCGGGCCGGCCCTGCTGCCTCCTCGCGGCTCCACGTGGCCACCTGCAGGCGTGTCGTCTCTCAGTCCCCTCCCTCAGACCTGCGTCTCCCCCAGTCTTCTCTTCCCCGCCCTCTAACCTGCTCAGGCCGCAGATCTTGACGTCACCCTGGACGCCCACCGTCTGCCTCTTCAGGACTTACCCTGGTCTGTTTCTTGTGGCGTCCAGCGCTGCAGACGTGCAGGGTGCATCTCACCCGCAGGCCTAGTCAAGCCCCCTCCTCACTGGTCTCTGCTCTCGTCCCTCTAAAAGCTGCGGTCAGCACAGCAGCCCAGGGTACCTCTTAGGTGTGTGTGGACCCCGACGCTGCTGCTTTGGGAGGCTGGTAATGGCTTCCCATCTTGCCCACCACGGGGGCCTGCGGGCCCCCGACATGTGGCACTCTGCCTCCTGCCTCTCCGCCCCCGGCTCTGCTGCGGCGCGCGGGGCCCGCCTGTCCTCACACAGGCCAGGCAGACGCTGGCCCCAGGCCTCTGCCCTTGCTCATCCCCTGTCCCCACGGTGCCCCTCCTCACCCAGTCTCTGCCCAGGGTCACCTCCTCAGTGAGGCCTCCCGTGCCCCCACCGTGTGAAATACATCCTCCCCCCTGCATTCCTTCCCAACCCCGTTTCTCCCCAGCCCTGCTCGCCATCTGACATCCTGTGTATTTTGCTTTTCCCTTGGTTGTCTCTCCTCTCCCGCAGAACCTAAGTCTGTGCCAGCAGATGTCTTTGTCTGTTCATAATGCCTGCAGCAGTGCCTGGCCTGTGACTGGCCCGCAGGTTGTTGACGCTGACAAGTGACTGTGTGCACGCTGGTGTTCACACTCGGTGGTGGTCCCTCGCTCCCCGAGGCGACACCCTCGGTCCTGCCCTCTGGGATGAGAGGCTCAGGTCTCGTGGGGCCCACTCTGGACACCCTGCTCCCCGCTCCTGAGGCACGCCTGTTCAAACAGGGATGCCACACCTTCCAGCTTGTGGTTGATGTTCCTTTTCTTGGTTTGATGAGTTAAATATACTTGGGTCACTTGTGACTGGGATGAATGAACGTTATCCATTAAATAGCATTTCTTTCAGTTGACTTCAGTGAAAGGTAGCTGAGGTTCACATTTCTGTACGCACTCCCTGTGTTCATTTCCGGCTTTGTTCCATTAGGTGGGCGTCCACTACGAACTGACAGAAGAAGAGAAGTTCTACCGGAACGCGCTGACGCGGATGCCGGACGGCCCTGTGGCCCTGGAGGAGTCCTACTCTGCAGTCATGGGCATCGTCACCGAAGTCGAGCAGTACGTCAAGGTGAGGCGCTCCTCTCCCTCCGGTGCGCGTGATCCATCTTAGACGCAGTGTGAGCCTGAATGAATGTGCAGCTAAGAAGTCTTGACTAAACGTAATGCGATTTATGAGGTAATGTTTGCTACTTTAAAGCAAGGAGTGAACAATAGAATGAACCTTTTGGGGTATTAATCATTTTGGAAAGCAGAAAACTTTATTCTCTTTTGGTTGGGAAACTGAGCATTTGAAATGAGAGTTTATTCCTAACAGTGATGAAAGAACACAAACCTTTTTAACAGATTATGACCATATGTATTAATGTTTCATAAAATGAGAAGTCAAGCTGTAGTGTGAAACTGCATTCTTCATTTGCAGGTCTGGCTTCAGTATCAGTGCTTGTGGGACATGCAAGCCGAGAACATCTATAACCGGCTCGGGGAAGATCTCAACAAGTGGCAAGCTCTCTTGGTCCAGATAAGGAAGGCCCGAGGAACCTTCGACAATGCAGAGACCAAGAAAGAGTTTGGACCGGTGGTGATAGATTACGGCAAGGTGAGCCCCGCCGGCTTCCTGCACGGTGGCCGTGACGCAGCGTGTGACCACAGGGAAGCTGCGGTGTGAACACTGCTCCCCCCGCAGGTCCAGTCAAAGGTGAACCTGAAGTACGACTCGTGGCACAAGGAGGTACTCAGCAAGTTTGGGCAGATGCTCGGCTCCAACATGACCGAGTTCCACTCGCAGATCTCCAAGGTGAGGAGACGGGAGCCTGCGGGGTGGCAGGCCCGCCGGCCCCTGGGCGCCCCGACCGACACCGTGCTGTCCCCCCACAGTCCCGCCAGGAGCTGGAGCAGCACTCCGTGGACACGGCCAGCACCTCCGACGCGGTGACCTTCATCACCTACGTGCAGTCTCTGAAACGGAAGATCAAGCAGTTTGAGAAGCAAGTCGAGGTGAGCTCTGTCCTTCGCTGTGCCTTGGGGGTCCCCGGGGCGTCTCTGTCGTACCCCCTGCCATCCTGTAAAGGTGGACGCCGGCGTCCTAGGCGGCAGCATTTTAAAAAGCTTTGCAGGTGATCCTCAGGTACTTCGGGGTTTGAGAACCACAGGTTCTTGTCTTTTGAAATCTTTTTATTTTAGTTGTTGATCTTCAAGTCCTCAAACTTCAATTTCCTTCTCATAGTTTGGACCTAGGGTGTGAAGCCCAGTTCCGGGGTGCTCAGGCCCTGCTCGGGGCTGCCTCGGTGCAGCCGGGGCAGTCCCAGCGCTGGCCCAGCCGGGCCCCTCGGCTGCCTGCTGCCCTGTGGCCGCAGCGCTGTGGGGAGGGGAGGTTCCTGGTGGAAAGCAGGCGTGTTCTGTACCCATGGGTGTCTTCTTGGTGCAGTCTGACTGTAGTTCCTGTTGCCCTTCTAGAGGAAAAAGCCCCGTGCGTTTGTTCCCTCTCCAGCTCTACCGCAATGGCCAGCGGCTGCTGGAGAAGCAGAGGTTCCAGTTCCCGCCATCCTGGCTCTACATCGACAACATCGAGGGGGAGTGGGGGGCCTTCAACGACATCATGAGGCGGAAGGACTCCGCCATCCAGCAGCAGGTGGCCAACCTGCAGATGAAGATCGTGCAGGAGGACCGGGCCGTGGAGAGCCGCACCACCGACCTGCTGACCGACTGGGAGAAAACCAAGCCCGTCACGGTGAGCCCCGCGCCCCGGCCTGCAGCGCCGGCCGTCCCTGCCGGCAGACCGAGGCGCCTCCGCGGCTGAGCTCTCCAGGGTGAGGGCGCTTCCTTCCTGCAATTAAGGGAGCCGTCCTTGCAGAGAGTGGATGTGAAACTGAAAACCAGCTTAGATAGGCCTCTTTTTACCCAGACCCGTCACGACAGTCATTTAAGTCAGGGAATGCTTCTAACGCCTAACGTTTCTCTGCTCGTAAGTTACCCTCTTAGTTGTACTCAGAAGTTGGACTTGTCCCTCTTGTGGACTCAGGCCAGGCGTCCCCCGGCGCCACTGCTTGGCCTGTGCTCTGGGGCCGTCCTGGGCTGTGCCGCTGTCGTCGCAGAGGTTAAGCCTCTCTGTGCCCAGAGACTGCCGCAGCCAGGCCTCCGCATTCGTTCAAGTTTGTATTGAGCACCAACCGTGTTCTGGGCAGCAGGAACACAGCCATGACCAGAAAGGAGCCTGGCCCCAGGGGGACACGCTCCCGCAGGAGCCGGAGGGGGAGAAGGGAACAGGAAGGACACGCATTTTAAGTCAGACGGAGACACGTGCTGGGGGCATTGTGTTGGTGCCTCGCTGCTCAGCGGGGAGTCTGGCGTGTGGGGACCAGTGGGGGCAGGCAGGTGTGCCGACGGCCGAGGGGCCTGCAAACGGGCAGACAGGGCGCAGGTGTGGAGGTCACGGCCCACTTAATTCCACTGGGTGGAATTCACAGGCGCACATGTGTAAACACTGCAGGAGAAGGATGTGCATGCATCCTAGATAGTAGAGGGGCGTGCAGACAGCCGGGATGGGGTGCAGGCGTGGAGGAAACAGCCTGCCTGGTTCGCTGGGTGGAATTCACATGGAGGCACACGTGTAAACACCGCAGGAGAAGGATGTGAATATGTCCCAGGTGCTGGTCGGGTTTTGTGGTCAGGGCTGCGATTCTCCACACGAGGCCTGGGGACCGATCGGGCTCCCCGCCACCCCCGGCACACACGCACATCTGCTGGGTCGGCCTCTGTCCTGCCCTCAGCCCATCCGTGCTGCTGGCCTGAGCTCCCACTTGGTGTCTGGTTGGTCCGAGGGGCCCCGGGGTGAAGCAGGCTGTGCTTCGCTGACGCCGGGACTGCCAGGTCGTGCGGGGGAGTGAGGGCTGATCAGCAGGCAAGAATGCAGCACCTCAGCGTGGACGTCTGTGCCTCGCCCCACTGGCGATGTCTTACAGTTAGAACTCTCACTGAGGGAGTGCCCTGGGGGTCCAGTGGTTAGGACTCGGCGCTCTCACTCCTGAGGGCCTGGCTTCACCCCCAGTCAGGGAGCTGAGGTCCCACAAGTCACACAGTGTGGCAAAACAGAGATAAAGAACCTGAACTGATACTTGATATAGTCATTCTCAAAGGTTATTAAAGTGGAAAGAGATCTGTGAATCGTGTTAGTGCAGAAGCTGAGCGGCCTCTGGTGAGAACGCTGCTCTCCTCCTTCCCTCGTCCCTGATGCCAGGGCTGTGCCCCCGGGGAGGGCGTGCCTGGCGGGGGTGGCCCGCTCCAGACCCAGGTCAGTGTCTCCCCGGCACTCCGCAAGGGGACGCCTGAGTTGACGGGTGCTCACCTTGCCCGGGTCAGACCTGGAAGTAATGGGCACGCATCGCCAGCACGCACTTCTGAACGTTTACATGCAGACACACTCAAGGAAGCGCAGCGACCCCTCCAGCGCCTCGGAGCCAGGCCCTCTCTCTGAAACCTGGCTCTGACTCGCTGGTCTTGACCGCTTCAGGGCAACCTGCGTCCAGAAGAGGCGCTGCAGGCGCTCACCATATACGAAGGGAAGTTCGGCAGACTGAAGGACGACCGCGAGAAGTGCGCGAAGGCCAAGGAGGCCCTGGAGCTGACCGACACGGGGCTTCTCAGCGGCAGCGAAGAGCGCGTCCAGGTACGAGCCGCTCCCGCGGGCGTGTGGGCCCGGGCACCTCGTGCTGACCTCGCCCCCAGCCCGGCTGCACAGGCCCTGGCAGAGTCCGAGGTGGCTCCTCGCCCGAAGTGTAACTGCTCTGCTGTCCTTGATCGCAGGTGGCCTTAGAAGAGTTACAGGACCTCAAAGGCGTTTGGTCAGAGCTCTCTAAGGTCTGGGAGCAGATTGACCAGATGAAGGAGCAGCCGTGGGTTTCAGTGCAGCCTCGAAAGGTGCGTGTCAGTAACACAGATACTGTGCTGCCCTTCACATGGTGGAAGCTGGAGACTTTACGTAGGAACTTGGCGAGCAGGGAGTTGTACCGCGAGCTCACAAGAAGTCCCTTCCAGTCGTTTATCTGAAATTTCTTTTAAGGCTTGTTTTTAAATGTTTCACCCTTTAAAGGAACGTCGGCAAACTGAATACCACTTTGGGTTTCTCTTGACAGCTTCGACAGAATTTAGACGGCCTCCTGAACCAGCTGAAAAACTTCCCCGCCCGATTGCGGCAGTACGCGTCCTACGAGTTTGTGCAGAGGCTTCTGAAAGGTTACCTGAAGGTGGGTGACCCAGAGCTGCGGGCTGGGAGGTCAGCCGGAAACACGCCGCGCGGGTGACTCGGCTCCCTCTCCCCACAGATAAACATGCTGGTGATCGAGCTCAAGTCCGAAGCGCTTAAGGACCGCCACTGGAAACAGCTGATGAAGCGGCTTCACGTGAACTGGGTTGTTTCTGAGCTGACCCTCGGCCAAATCTGGGACGTGGACCTGCAGAAAAACGAAGCTGTGGTCAAGGACGTGCTGCTCGTGGCCCAGGGGGAGATGGCTCTGGAGGAGTTCCTGAAGCAGGTGTGGGTCAGGCTGTGACGCCACCTGGGCTGTGAGACGGAGTCTCACCTGCGGTCCCTCCTGTCCTCATATTGTTGACTCACCTGGCCACTTATGTGGCTGGCCAATGCCCATACATTGATGACCTACCTCTTTGGGTTTTAATTCAGATACGTGAAGTGTGGAACACGTACGAATTGGACTTGGTTAACTATCAGAACAAGTGTCGCCTGATCCGCGGCTGGGACGACCTCTTCAACAAGGTCAAAGAGCACATCAACAGCGTGTCCGCCATGAAACTTTCTCCGTATTACAAGGTACTACTATGGCGGCTTCCCTACCGCACATCTGCCATAATGCCCGCAGCCTCATGGGGACGCCCCAGGCAGTCCAGCAGTTAAGACTCCAGGCTTCCACTGCAGGGAGCACAGGTTCGATCCCTGGTCAGGGAACTAAGACCCCAAGTGCTACACGGCCTAAATAAATTAATATATATTTTAAAAATAAAAATGGTCAGGCTCAGTTACCAGGGACCTGTTTTTAGAAAAAGTGAGTCACATAACTTGATTGGATGTTTGTCTGCATCTTGGGGTAAGTTCTGGCGTATCTGAGAGGGGAGAGGGGTAGCAGTTGACCTCTGCCCTCTTTCGCCCGCTAGGTGTTTGAGGAGGATGCCCTGAGCTGGGAAGACAAACTGAACCGCATCATGGCCCTGTTTGACGTGTGGATCGACGTGCAGAGGCGCTGGGTCTACCTGGAGGGCATCTTCACGGGCAGTGCAGATATCAAGCACCTGCTGCCGGTGGAGACCCAGCGGTTCCAGAGGTTCGGCCTCCTGGGGTGGGGGCAGAAGGGAGGGCTTGGCTGGGGACGCTCTGCATGAAGGCTGACAGTAACCTCGCTTCTAATTTGACCTGTAGCATCAGCACGGAGTTCTTGGCTCTGATGAAGAAAGTATCCAAGTCTCCCCTGGTGATGGATGTTCTGAACATCCAGGGGGTGCAGAGGTCTCTGGAGAGATTGGCAGACCTGCTGGGAAAGATCCAGAAAGCCCTGGGAGAGTACCTGGAAAGAGAGCGCTCGTCTTTCCCCAGGTGAGGGGAGTCTCCCGTGTGGACTGAAGGGAAGTCCAGCTCTGCGGTTTCCTCCCTCCTGGCCTGTGTGTTGCTAACTCTGACATCAAGAGTTTTCTTACCAGTGACCCATTTGATGAATACTGTTTCCCTTTCATCGAGTGAGTCCTCTTTATTTTCTACCGTGGGTTTTCATACTAAGTTCCATTTAAACTATTATTCCCCCTCCCAGGCAGCTTGCCTCTCTTAAAAAACTCACTCTGATGATTTTATTTTCTAAGTGGCTTTTTTTTTTTCTTTCTGAATAGTTTGAGTGAGTGAAAGTCGCTTAGTTGTGTCCAACTCTTTGCAACCCCATGGACTGTAGCCTGCCAGGCTCCTCTGTCCACGGGGATTTTCCAGGCAAGAATACTGGAGTGGGTTGCCAATGCTCTCCTCCAGGGGATCTTCCCAACCCAGGGATAGAACCCGGGTCTCCTGCACTGCAGGCAGATTCTTCATGGTCTGAGCCCAGGGAAGCCCTCTGAATAGTTTACTTACTATAAATAGAGCAGGTTTTTTAAAAATTGGTGACGTGAAGTGAATTATATGAAATGCATTGTATTTCTTTTCAGCATCTTGTTAGGTGAGTGTGTCTCTTTTACTGAGGGCTAGAGAAAACCTGGATGTGATCTGCATTCAGGCTGGAGATGGTCCACACCATTCATGTCCACTTTCCTTTCTTACTATTTGATTCACCTTACTTCTGTACGTGTCGTGTTTTAGCAACTTAAATGCTGTTTCGATTTTAGATTCTATTTTGTGGGTGATGAAGATTTGCTTGAAATCATTGGAAACAGTAAGAATGTAGCTAAGTTACAGAAACACTTCAAGAAAATGTTTGCTGGCGTTTCGAGCATCATCCTCAATGAAGACAACTCAGTTGTCCTGGGCATCTCGTCCCGTGAAGGAGAGGAGGTAGTTAACGTTTATGATCGTAACTCAGAAAACCTCGCTCCTGTCTTCGCACACCTTAATTCTTAGGTTTTCTTTATTTCAGGTTATGTTTAAAACCCCCGTGTCAATCACCGAACATCCCAAAATCAACGAGTGGCTCACGCTGGTGGAGAAGGAGATGCGGGTCACGCTAGCCAAACTCCTTGCTGAGTCCGTTACTGAAGTCGAGATCTTTGGTAAAGCAACATCAATTGACCCAAATACCTACATCACCTGGATTGACAAATACCAGGTACTGTCCAGCAGAAGGGGGACGGTCTGGAGGTGAGGACACCGGCTGATCTTTAAAACCACTCTTTTGGGTCTCCTGTGTGCCACGTCTCCCAGGCCCAGCTGGTGGTCCTGTCAGCCCAGATCGCCTGGTCTGAGAACGTGGAGACGGCGCTGAGCAGCATGGGCGGGAGCGGCGACGCGGCCCCCCTGCACTCCGTGCTGAGCAACGTGGAGGTCACCCTCAACGTGCTGGCCGACTCGGTCCTCATGGAGCAGCCCCCACTCCGCAGGCGCAAGCTGGAGCACTTGGTGAGTCCTCCTCCTCCCGACCAGGCTCCCCTGCCCTCCCCTCAAGCTGCTAAAAGAACTCAAGCCCGAGAAATACCCTCATTGGCGTCTGGGAGAAAAGCAAGTCGATGGCCTGTTGACAAGTGCTGGGTGGTCCTTGGCGCTCTCTTCCTATTGAAAGGCAACCTTGGGGAACAGGAGCCAAATGCACGACCTCCTGGTACAGAGGTGACTCCCGGTACAGAGAGGGACTCTCCGCCCTCGGGGTTTTCACGCTCTCGCGCCTGCCTTCCCAGAGCGCCCTCGGGAGGCGTGCCTGTGAGCCTCGTCACTTTACCACTGGGCTGGCACCATCCTGTGCAGCAGACAGACAGTTAGGTCAGAGACTGCTCTTCTCCCATCATGTTTTATGCAAGTTGCAGAGTTTTTACTTAGAATAAGGTGTTTCTGTTGTTTCTTTGTTTTTGTTGTAGTTCTTTATTCTATGTAATTCCATCGTGTGAACACCAGTTCTCTTGTTTTTAAAAGTAAATTTATGTTTCGGAATATTTATTTACATCGTAACTGGACCTAGGATCTCAATCTCAAAGTCTCCTCAGTAATGCGCAGTCCCAGAGGAGGCACTTCTGTACTGCAGGGAGTGTCCGTTACAATAAACTCCTAAAGTGAGTCTTTCTTCAGATCACAGAGCTGGTTCACCAGAGAGATGTCACCAGGTCCCTGATCAAGAGCAAGGTCGACAACGCCAAGTCTTTCGAGTGGCTCAGCCAGATGCGGTTCTACTTTGACCCGAAGCAGACCGACGTGTTGCAGCAGCTGTCGATTCAGATGGCAAATGCCAAGTTTAACTATGGCTTCGAGTACCTGGGTGTTCAGGACAAGCTGGTCCAGACCCCCCTCACCGACCGCTGCTATTTGACGATGACGCAGGCCTTGGAGGCCAGGCTCGGGGGGTCCCCGTTCGGTGAGTCCCTCCACGCACCTGGTCAGGTGAAGTCAAACGGTAAACCTACTTTTCAGAGATGAAGCAAATAATCTAAATGTATTTCTTAACTACGTGGCTGGTACATTCTTAAACTTTAAATCTTTACATCAGTTACTACATTTGTAGTTGACCTTTGAACAGCACTGGTTTGAACTGCGAGGGTCCACTTGGACACAGATTTTTTAATAGATGTGCAGTCAGCCTTCCGTGTTCACAGGATTCACACCCTCAGACTGAACCAGCCGTGAATTGAAGCTTCCTTTTGAGGTTGGTTGAATCCATGGATGTGGAACCTGTGGATATGGAGGGCCGACAGTGGGACCCAGTGGGACTTGCGTAGAGACAGAGGGCGAACTGTACTTTGATTTTTTGGAAAAGAATTGCTTTTTGCAGTTCTTAAAGCTAAAGACGTGTTCTCACTTTTATTCTCGATTCCCTTTCTTCACATGACAGGGCCTGCGGGGACCGGGAAGACCGAGTCTGTCAAAGCTCTCGGCCATCAGCTGGGGCGCTTTGTTTTAGTTTTCAACTGTGACGAGACCTTTGATTTCCAGGTGAGAAGCTCCGAGGGAACTGCCTAGAGCTGAGGGCCGGGTGGGGATGCAGGCCTGCGCCTCTGGGGGCCGTGAGCCGTGCACACAGCACTCTCCTTTGGGAACAGGGTGACTGGAGCTGTTTGAGGGGCCAGCCGGTGCGTGACACCGACTTGAGCTTCACGTCGCCAGGTTAACTCTTTGGTGTAATGTATTTTTCTGGTGTCTGTGTTTAGGAAAAACAAATAGGGAAGGTTGTTTTAAACAACGAAAAGTGTCAGCTTTGTCACTGGAATATTTTGGGGAGACGAGGGAAAATAATACATTATATCTGTACAGCTGTGTGTGGAGTACTTGCTACGTTTAGGGCTGGGCTCCTTGCCTCACCGGCGAAGCTGGTTCCACCTTCACAGTCTACCCCACCCCCCTGCACTCCTCCGGGAGGAAGGTGGTATTATTCCCATTTCAAAGAGGAGCAGGCAGGTTTCAGGATGTGACTTGCCCGGGGTCGGACCCATCACCCAAGCCAGGATCGGAGCCCCACGTGGCCGGCACCGAGGCCGTCTCTTAGCTCCTTTCTTCTTCTCGTTTCAGGCGATGGGGCGCATCTTTGTGGGGCTCTGCCAGGTGGGGGCCTGGGGCTGCTTTGACGAGTTCAACCGCCTGGAGGAGCGGATGCTGTCGGCCGTGTCGCAGCAGGTGCAGTGCATCCAGGAGGCGCTGCGCGAGCACTCCAACCCCAACTTGGATAAGAGTGAGGCCCGTCTTCTTGCTCCAGTTACGCTGCTGTGGGTTAGAGATGCGCGAGGCTTCAGTGTAGCTCCCAGACCCGCGGTTGCAGGCGGGGCGGTGCGACCTGATGGAAGACGTGGGCGGAGCCCAGGATGGCACTGCCCCCCTCGCCCCATGGCAGCTAGCGGCGGCTGGTCCTTCCTCTGCAGACAGAGGCCCCAGGCTCCCCCCGTGTCCCCGCAGAGCCAGGCCTCCCGGCCGGAGTGTTGAGACCAGACCCTGGTCGTGTGTTTGGGGGTCCCTGGGAGCTAGTTCCACACAGAGCCTAGGCGCATGGGCTGGAGGAGTTAAATACATCTGTGATGGGTAGTTTACCCGTTATTTTCCCTTTTATTCCCTAGAAATAGTATCTCGTCTTACCAGACCCGAATAAAACAAATGTCAGAGAAATGAGTGCCTCTGAGCTGCGTGCTCACATATGGAGGAAGCCTGGCCCCTGAGTGTGCAGAGCTGTGGGGGTTTGGTTTGTGTGGGTGTTTTTAATGGCTCTAGGCAAGGGCCATGCCCGTGGTCTAAGCCAGTCGGCTTTATCACAGCTGGACCCGTTTTTGTTGCTGTAGCTACTGTCAGGCTGTGTTTCTATTCTTCACTGACGCGTGACACCCAGCGGTGATGCGCAGATAGGGTAGTGGGCTTCCCGCTCCGGTGACTTGATCCACGCCACATCTGGGTGGCTCTTGCGTGGGCGGGGAGGCTGGAAACGGGTCTCCCCGGGCAGAGGGTGTCGTGCTGCTGAGAGCCCGCAGAAAGGCCAGGCCGCGGCTCCCATGGGGTCCCGGGCCAGCAGGGCGCTGGGCTTGAGGTTTCAGATTTTATGGTGGTATTTTGACCATCGCAAGCCTTAACGCCATCACCTGAATTTCAGCCTCTGCCCCCATTACCTGTGAGCTGCTGAACAAACAAGTGAAGGTGAGCCCAGACATGGCCATCTTCATCACCATGAACCCCGGCTATGCGGGCCGGTCGAACCTCCCAGACAACTTGAAGAAGCTGTTCCGGAGCTTGGCCATGACCAAACCCGACCGTCAGCTCATCGCCCAGGTCATGCTGTACTCTCAGGGCTTCCGCACCGCCGAGGTCCTCGCCAACAAGATCGTCCCTTTTTTCAAGTGAGTCGCTTCGCATCATTCCTAATCGTGCTTCTGGCACGTGTTAACTGCACCATTTAAACTTGGCCTGTGTAATTACATTTCCTTCCACACGTCCGCTCTCGTTTCTTGACGTCTGACGCTGCTTGGTGCTCAGCGGATACTGTTCTTAAGGAAACCCTTTCTCTTTCAGACTGTGTGACGAGCAGCTCTCTTCCCAAAGCCACTACGACTTTGGTCTGCGAGCCTTGAAGAGTGTGCTGGTGAGCGCAGGGAACGTGAAACGGGAGCGGATCCAGAAGATCAAGAGGGAGAAGGAGGAGCGCGGGGAGGCAGTCGATGAAGGAGAGATCGCGGAAAACCTGCCTGAGCAGGAGGTGAGCGGGTGTCTTCCTGCTCAGCCGGGCCGGCTCGCCTCCCCCGCACCCAAATCGTGGCTCCCATGTCCCAGGACGGACAGAGGAGATGCGTGCCAGACGGGCAGGGGTGGGTGGGGCAGGGTGCTGGGTCTCCGAGCTTGTTCTCAGGGCCCGCGGGCCTGGGTTGCTGTGGGGACAGAGCCAGGGACGCGGAGCCGCCGCCCCTGGAGCTCAGCCCGTCTCCCCCACAGATCCTGATCCAGAGCGTCTGTGAGACGATGGTGCCGAAGCTGGTGGCCGAAGACATCCCGCTGCTCTTCAGCCTCCTGTCGGACGTGTTCCCCGGCGTCCAGTACCACCGAGGCGAAATGACGGCGCTGCGGGAGGAGCTCAAGAAAGTGTGTCAGGAGATGTACCTGACTTACGGGGACGGAGAGGAGGTCGGCGGGATGTGGGTGGAGAAGGTGAGTGGGGCCTCGTGGCTGGAGCCTCACAGACCCCCAGGGGCGGCAGAGCTGGAGCCTCACAGACCCCCGCAGGGGTGGTAGGGCTGGAGCCTCACAGACCTCCGGGGTGGCGGGGCTGGAGCCTCATAGAGCCCCCCAGGGGTGGCGGGGCTAGAGCCTCACAGACCCCTGGGGGCGGTGGGGCTGGAGCCTCACAGAGCCCCCCAGGGGCCAAGAGCCATCCGACGGCCCTGCCCACCCAGGAGGAGCTACGTCTGATGGGGCTCTGTCCCCCAGGCGTGTCATCTGGTTTGTGAACGTTTGTCCCCAAGTCCCCCATAGGATTTTTTCTTAACTGCAGTGATAGTAAAACTACCTGAAATGTTCACTCCCGTGGTATAGTTTGCTCTCTGAAAATGCTGGCTAAAGGGGAATGACAGACACTGGAAAAAAGCGTCTGTGATAGCAGGTCTGTCCAGCATCACAATTAACAACGTCAACGTGCCCCTCGGTACAGAGTTCACACTCTCTTCTGCACTGGCTCCTTCCCTCCGTCTCCGCTGTGAGTCACTCAGGAAGAAGAGGGTCGTGTGCACAGGCTGTGCCTGTGAGCCTGAGCCTCGCTTCCGGGTTAGACCGGGGGCTCCTCCAGCTGCTCTCCTTCCTGGCAGGGGTCTCTCCTGAGGCAGCTTGCTGAGCAGCTCCCGTTCCACTGGCTGCGGCCTCCCTGACTCCTCAGACAGCTCCTCAGTGCAGTTAAACCCTTCTCTACCCGCTGTGGTTGTGGCCGGCTGGAGGGCTCGGGTTAGAGATCGCAGGCATTTCCTGGAGGGCTCCCAGCACGTGTCTCTTGATGGGCGCAGTGAGAAGCCGGGAGGAGCCTTCGCATGCCTTCTCTCGAGTGCTGACGGCGCTGCTGGGTTTGCCCCCAGGTTCTCCAGCTCTATCAGATCACCCAGATCAACCATGGCCTGATGATGGTGGGGCCCTCGGGCAGTGGGAAGAGCATGGCCTGGCGTGTCCTTCTGAAGGCTCTGGAGAGGCTTGAGGGTGTGGAGGGCGTGGCCCACATCATCGACCCCAAAGCCATCAGCAAAGACCACCTGTACGGAACCCTGGACCCCAACACCCGGGAGTGGACAGACGGGCTCTTCACACATGTTCTGAGAAAGTGAGTGCACGTGGGCTGGGTCGGGGCCTCCAGAGAACCAGGGCCTGGCGCCCTGTCCCTGCGGAACAGTGCGTTGTTCTCACACAGCCTGGGAACGCTTCAGAAACGGGTGCAAGCTGAGCGTCTTAGTCTGAGTCACCGCTCTCCTAACCCCTTCCACTCCAGGATCATAGACAACGTGAGAGGTGAGCTGCAGAAGCGCCAGTGGATCGTCTTTGACGGCGACGTGGACCCCGAGTGGGTGGAGAACTTAAACTCAGTGCTGGACGACAACAAGCTGCTGACGCTGCCCAACGGGGAGCGCCTCAGCCTCCCGCCCAACGTACGGCCTGCATGCGCTCCGTGCCCAGCGTGCTCTGCCGGGAGGGCGGCTCCCACCGCCCTGGGGTGGCCCGGGTGTCAGTAGCTTCACAGTTGGCCCCTCTCTGCTAGGCTAGGGCTGTTCCATTCACAGGGCCAGTGAGAGATGTTCCAGAGGGTTCATTCGTAACCTGCTGCTGCTCACTGATTGTTAGGCACGCTCTGTAATCGTCAGTCAGCCTTTCCTGCAGCCCTGGGGGGTAGGGTTATGGGGATTTCTAGGAGGTGGCGCAGTGAGGGATTTAGACGTGGACCTCACAGTCGTCCCTCGGAAATGAGCGTCTGGTACGGGTCCTTCTGATTACAACACCTGATAGGTGAGGAACCGTGCGCAGGCCTGACGTGGACGTGTGTTCGTGCTCTGACCCCATGTTTATGGAGTGCCACCGTGCGCTGGGTCCCTTCTACATGCTGCAAATACAGCCGTAACCAGCACAGACAAAACCCCCGCTCTGCTGGGGCTCACAGGGGTGGCCACAGACAGACGGGCGCAGTGGGCACGGGGCCACAGCGAGAGCAGGCTGGAGTAGTGTGGCTGAGGCAGGAGGTCGCTCCATCAGGGCTTCACGGGGACGCTGGCGGCTTCAGCATTCAGAGGGAGCGGCTCATGGGACTCGCGGGCATTCGGATGGAGGCCTGGTGGGGGGAGGAGCCCCTGGGCGTGCCCACACATGCCGGGAGGAGGGGGGCGGTTGGCCAGCACAGAGGGACGTAGGGCCAGGACCCGTGGGGAGACAGGCCTGGGGTCACCAAGGACTGGAGCTTGCTTGCCAGGGTAAGCTGGGAGGCCTTGGGGATACTGAGAAGTGACCGAGTTGTGGGCGTGAGTTAAAGCACGTGCCGATGGGATCTGCTGGTGGGTTGAGGGAACGGAGGCTCCAGCAGGGCCTCTGCGTGGGTGAGTGGGTACTCTTATCACGCCAGAGGGTCACCATTAGCAGTTATGTTACTTGAGAAACCAAGATGCAGGTCTAGGAATACGCACTCAGCAGACGAGTGTCTTGATGCAATTTGTCGGGTTCTGTCCTCAGCTCGTCACCCGGTAGACTCACTGTTTTGGGGAAGGGGCGCTCCTGGTGAGGCACGGCGGCCCTGAGGTGAGGGCTCAGGGATCAGACTCTCTGGTTTGTCTCTCAGCCCCACCGGCTACTAGCGGTGGACCCGGCGAGGCTGCCAACGCCCTGTGCAAACGGAAGCCCTGCTGGCCGGCCTGGCAGGGTCAAGTGCAAGGGCCTGGCCACAGCCCCTCACTGTGGGCCCCGCCGTCCGGGAGCGATGGTTCTGTCCCATTGGAGCTCCCCGTTCTCCCAACCACGCAGGTTTTTTTTCCTGCCCAGGTTCTTAGGGAGAGAGGTTGGTGGGTGTTGCAATGATGCAGACTAAGATATTTTTACTTCTGAATGGAGTGTGGAGAGATTAGAGTTAAATTGCTTTTTCAGTAGGTAGGTAGGTAAACCAACTTTAACTTCCTGATCCCTACCTAAAAAAATCTGCTTACCGGTCTCCCTCCAGGTGCGGATCATGTTTGAGGTGCAGGACCTGAAGTATGCCACGCTGGCCACCGTGTCGCGCTGCGGCATGGTCTGGTTCAGCGAGGACGTGCTGAGCACGGACATGATCTTCAACAACTTCCTGGCCAGGCTACGCAGCATCCCGCTGGACGAGGGGGAGGATGAGGCCCAGCGCCGGCGCAAGGGCAAGGAAGATGAGGGCGAGGAGGCCGCCTCCCCAATGCTGCAGGTGCGGGCAGGGCTGGGAGTGCGCGCCCAAGGGGTCCCCCACCCTCACGAACCCGGGCACGCCACAGCAGCACTGCCCCCACTGCAGCCTGGCACTCATGGGAGGGTAGCATAATCAGCGTCGTCTCACACCGGCTTCTGAGGAAGCCAGTGGTCACAGTTGCAAAAGCATAGACGAGCATGGTAAATTTAAAGAGTTCTTTCAGATTTTTCTGCAAATGAAAAACGGCCTATTTTCAGTTTCGATGGTAAAAACCAGTGTTCCCAGGAAACGTGATTTTTGAGAACTGCCAGGATGAAGGAGTGGGATTGGTCACTGAAGCCTCGACTCCTCATTTTTCAACCCATAAAACTGTTTTCATCATGACGCGGCCCTCTCCCGGGCCGGGGTTAGAGCAGGTGGAAGTCCCCAGCCTTGCTAGCTGGCCGCTAAGCACCGTTGACCCGCCCTCGCAGATCCAGAGGGACGCGGCGACGATCATGCAGCCGTACTTCACGTCCAACGGGCTGGTCACCAAGGCGCTGGAGCACGCCTTCAAGCTGGAGCACATCATGGACCTGACGCGCCTGCGCTGCCTGGGCGCCCTCTTCTCCATGCTGCACCAGGCCTGCCGCAACGTGGCACAGTACAACGCCAACCACCCCGACTTCCCCATGCAGATCGAGCAGCTGGAGCGCTACATCCAGGTCTGGGCGGCGGGGGTGCTCCGGGCACCGCGGCTTCAGGGCTGATGTCGCTGTACCTGTCTCTCCTTGAATGTTGAAACTCCACTCAAATCGGGATCTGCCTCCTCCCCCCGCAGCGGTACCTGGTCTACGCCATCCTTTGGTCCTTGTCTGGAGACAGCAGGCTGAAGATGAGGGCAGAGCTGGGCGAGTATATCAGGAGGATCACCACGGTGCCGCTGCCCACCGCGCCCAACATCCCCATCATCGACTACGAGGCACGTGCCGGAGGGCTGCGTCCTCCCCGGTTCTCACCCCGCAGCAGCCTCGCCTGCCCTTATCAGCCTTTCCTGTCATAGAGGGATCTTGTCCCTTTAGTCTTCCGTGGTACAGGGAAGGCGGGTTAACTTGGAGGTCCTGACTTGGGTGAAAGGGAGCGGGTCCTGCAGGCGGGCAGGCTCAGGGACCCCGGCTGACCCTCGCCCGCCTGTGTGCAGGTGTCCATCAGTGGGGAGTGGTCGCCGTGGCAGGCCAAGGTGCCGCAGATTGAAGTGGAGACACACAAGGTGGCCGCCCCGGACGTGGTGGTGCCCACTCTGGACACCGTCCGCCACGAGGCCCTCCTCTACACCTGGCTGGCCGAGCACAAGCCGCTGGTCCTGTGCGGGCCCCCCGGGTCCGGCAAGACCATGACGCTCTTCAGTGCCCTGCGGGCCCTGCCCGACATGGAGGTAAAGGGGCAGGGACGGGCGGCCGACCTCGGGGGCCAGGGACGGGATCGGCCTTCCACCGCTCCCCTGGCCTCTGTCCTCCTGCAGGTCGTGGGTCTTAACTTCTCGAGCGCGACCACCCCGGAGCTCCTGCTGAAGACCTTTGACCACTACTGCGAGTACAGACGCACCCCGAGCGGGGTTGTCCTGGCCCCCGTGCAGCTCGGGAAGTGGCTGGTGCTGTTCTGTGACGAGATCAACCTGCCGGACATGGATAAATACGGGACGCAGAGGGTCATATCCTTCATCAGACAGGTCTGCTCCCGTCCGCGAGGCCCTGACTCCCCGCCCACGCTACTGCTCACCTCTGCTCCTGACGCGTCACCCCCTCTTCCTCAGATGGTGGAGCACGGAGGCTTTTACCGAACCTCCGATCAAACCTGGGTGAAGCTGGAGAGGATCCAGTTTGTGGGGGCTTGTAACCCGCCCACCGACCCTGGGAGAAAGCCCCTCTCTCACAGGTAACGCTGCTGGTAGACTTCCCTGGGTTCACACACACCAATTCCAGGATTGCTTTAAACATAGCATAACAGAAACACGGTTTTGATGATTAAAAAGGGTAACAGAATACTGCACGTCTGTGGGGTTCCTCTGGGTTTCCCTCCATTGTGCTGGAAACCTCGGAAACACACTCAGGATGAAAGCAGTAGAGAGCTGCCCAGACCTGCCTGCAGGGCGGGTGAGGTTGAAATAAGCCCGAGTCGTTTTCCCACCTCCGCTGGCTTCATACTCGGTTTCTGCAGCTGCTGCTCGGTGCGAGACCGCCCTGAGCTGGGACGTGGAGCGTGGGGGCGGGGCAGGGGGCCCCCGACGGGGCGGGGCGGGGCGGGGCAGGGAGGCGGTCTTCCGGCGCGAGCTCGCTGCTCCCGCGCTGAGCCGGGTTCTCCCCGCAGGTTCCTGCGCCACGTGCCCGTGGTCTACGTGGATTACCCGGGCCCCGCCTCGCTGACGCAGATCTACGGCACCTTCAACCGGGCCATGCTGCGGCTCATCCCGTCGCTGCGCACGTACGCGGAGCCGCTCACCGCGGCGATGGTGGAGTTCTACACCATGTCCCAGGTGCGCGGCCTCTCTGCCCGCTCCCGGGGCCGAGGGCTCTGTTAGAGTCTGAGCTCCGTCTGGCGTCCTACTCAGCTTGGAGGCTTCCTGTGGAGCCCTCATCAGGTCACTCCTTCAGCCGGTACCGCAACCAGGCGCTTCTTCTCCTTTGTTCTGCTGTCCTGGTCTGGCCTGTATGCGCGTCTTCATTCCTTGGTGAAGCTGAGACTGGACGGTGCGCTTTCTAAGCAATTGTGCACACTTCTGTCTCAGCAGACCCAGCCCGGGCACGTGGGTCTGCACTCTCTTCCGTGGCGTTTGTGGTGACCAGGTGTGGCCACCACACTCAGGCTGGACCAGTTACACTCCCAGCATGGTGCCTCGTCCAGTCAGCCTTGGAAAAAGGCTGATGCAAACCGTCTTTGCTCATTGGATGAGCAGAGGTGCTTCTCGTGGTTTTGTTTGTTTGTTTACATTTGAATAGAAAATTTATTATTTTCATTTTCCTAGTGTTTTCTTTTTCTATCAGGGGAAAAAAAAGAAATCTTAAGGACAGTTATCACTTGCTGCCAAATTGAGGGTAGTCTTCCTCCGGTGGTTTAGTCGCTAAGTCATGTCTGACTCTTGCGACCCCATGGACTGTAGCCTGCCAGGCTCCTCTGTCCATGGGATTCTCCAGGCAAGAATACTGGAGTCAGTTGCAATTTCCTTCTCCCTTCTCATGGTTTTGATTGGCATTCCTCTGTTAGTTTCTAACAAGGGCTTCTGCAGGAGAGCTGCCGATATTGCACTGAGACATGGTTTAGCTTGCAGTCCTGTGTGAGGACTCCCTTGTCATGTTATTGCAAATGCTTTAGACTTTGTATGACTGCAGCCTTTGTATGACTTTGTATGATTGTAGGTAAAACTACGTGTTTTAAATGTCATGAAGCATAAACTTTTTTCTTTGTTTCTCTTTTTGAGTTAATGTTTAGAAAAGCTTTCCTTCAGCTTAGGAAGTCCATTTTTTAAAGCATTTCTATAAGAGTTTTTCTGTAGTTTTATTTACTTTTAATTTTCTTAATGTGAGTTTTAAGACATAATTAATTTCAACATAAAGTGAGCACCTTGGATCTAACTGTACTAAATCACAGCCCCAGTGTTATTTGTCATTTTCTTCTTAAATATCATGGGGTCTGGATTCTTCAGTTTAACATAAGCGTGTTGCGCAGCGTATGCCGTTGCCGCTTTTCTCGCTGGACCTTGACGCGGGGCTTGGTCTCCCCGCAGGAGCGGTTCACGCAGGACACACAGCCGCACTACATCTACTCACCCCGGGAGATGACCCGCTGGGTGCGTGGGATCTTCGAGGCCCTGCGGCCCCTGGAGACGCTGCCTGTGGAAGGCCTCATCCGCATCTGGGCACATGAGGCGCTCCGGCTCTTCCAGGACAGGTGAAGCCGAGGGTCTGGGTAGCTCCATGCTTCTCTATGTTGACCGCCTGAGCTAGGGTCTGCACGAGGCTGGCCTGCCCCCGTGGTGGAGGGGAGCCTCGCGTCTGGGAATCGATCACGGCCACTCCCTGTCTGGGATGTCAGCACTGTGACTGCCCTGCTGGTTACCTCTGGACCTTGGGCAAGGCGTTTTAATTCACCTCTTTCCCTGTTGGGTGGGCCCCATGCAAGGTCAGAGTGCAGAGGTCACAGGTGATTTCAGCGCCTTCTCACTACGGCCTGGGGTGCCGTCCTGTAGCCATGAGCCCTCCCTCGTTCTTAGTCGTTACTCTCAACAGAGGATTTGCAGATGTGTCTCTGGGGCTTTGGTTTTTCTCTTTTACCTGTTAACCACTTATATCAAGAACTTTTTTCTTACACTCTTTGTTTATAGCTCTGTACAACCTTTGTTTTATGACAGATTTCTTAGTTTTCCTTTATTTTTCTTTTATTTTTAATTTCATGTGTTTGAGCACTGCACAGTAACATCTACATTCTGGATCACTTAAGCCCTCTTGAGTTCAGATTCTTTGGTTCTTCCGATTGCAGAAAGTGAAGGCTTCTAGTAGAAGACTAAGACCAGGTCTTGGGGTAGCCCACAGCACCCTCAAAACCTGGTGTTTTCTCACCACGGCCTGTCTTTTCCTCTGCAGACTCGTGGAGGACGAGGAGAGGCGCTGGACCGACGAGAACATTGACATGGTTGCTCTGAAGCACTTTCCCAACATCGACAAGGAGAAGGCCATGAGCCGGCCCATCCTATACAGCAACTGGCTGTCCAAGGTGACGCGTCTGCAGCGCGTCTGCAGGCCTCCTTTTCCCCTGCCCTTTTAGTTAGGATCGTCATCCAATCAGAAGCATCTTTGATACCTTAAAGGAAGGTATGGTTACAGGCGCGATGTTTAGTTGGTCAGTCGTGTCTGACTCTTTGCGACCCCATGGACTGCAGCACACCAGGCTTCCCTGTCCTTCACCATCTCCTGGAGCTTGCTCAAACTCATGTCCATTGAGTTGGTGATGCCATCCAAGCATCTCGTCCTCTGTCAACCCCTTCTGCCCTCAGTCTTCCCCAGCATCAGGGTCTTTTCCAATGAGTCAAGTCTTTGCATCAGGTGGCCAAAGTATTGGAGCTTCAGCATCAGTTCTTCCAATTAATATTCAGGGTTGATTTCCTTTATAAATGACTGGTTTGCTCTCCTTGCAGTCCAAGGGATTCTTAAGAGTCTCCTCCAACACCCCAGTTCAAAAGCATAAATTCTTTGGTGCTCAACCTTTTTTATGGTCCAACTCTCACATGACGGAGGCGTGATGGGTTGCAGAATTGTAGCCATGGATAATTTAGGGCAGACGATCCCAGGAGCAGGCTGCTCTGAGAGCAGCAGATGCTGACCACCAGAAGGTGTGGTTCAGCGTGTTTGCATTGAAGGGAGTCTTTGCCTCACCTGCTTTTACTTTCCTGACAGCAAAAACAAGGCATTGTGGGTAAATTGTGTGAAAGTGTTCCGTGTACTGATATCCTAGGCAGAGTTGACGTTTTGAGAATAGCCGGGGGTTGTCCTTTTCTCAGAAAGGGAGCAGGGTGTCTTAGAAGGTTGTAGCCTTGGCATGCATTTCTTCAGTGGGCAGTGCTGACTTGGGCCTGAGAACAGTCTTCCTTTAGGAGCTCAGACTCACAGGGTGAAAGCAGCTCCATCTTGGGAGGGGCTGACCCCGGCGTGGGGGCTCAGGTGAGTGTTCACAGGCCTTCATCTGGGTGTCGGGAAGGGCGTGGCAGACCGAGGGGCTGCAGGAAGCAGGACACAGAAGCAGGAAGAACAGGGGAGGTTTGTGCAGTGTTGCTGGAATTTCCTATTTGTTCCTAGGCTCTAGATACTAATCCTGTTTCACTGACAGGCAACAGCTTCTACCAGTGGCTTGTCTTTTCACTTTGTTTATAGAGTCGTTGGAAGAATGCGCATTCTTAACGCACTGTCATTTAAATCCTCAGTCAATCTGAATTGAGTTAGCGTATGGGGTTCCCCGAGTGCGTGTCCAGGGCCTGGTGCTGGGGCTCTGCAGGATTGCTCTGTCACTTGGGTTTTTGCAGGGGCCTTTTACAGAGCTCTGTCCTGTTGGCTGGTTCGTTCGTTGCTGTCTGGGCTAACGCCACGTGGTCGTGATCATGGCTGTGAGTCTGCCTGCTGGGATCACAGTGTCTCACACATGGTTCTTCTCTTGGCGGGGGTCCTTCCATTCTGGGCCTTTCCTTTTCCAAATGAAATCTGGAGCTGGCTTGTCAGGCCGCGCCAGTGCGACTTCCACCACCGAGTCTGACGGGGATCACACTGAATCCGCGTGCCGCTTGGGGGACTGGCATGGTTGCAGTCCTGTGTTTCTCTCTCCGTGACCGTGGTGTGTCTCTTCATTTACTGACATGTTCTGTGATGTCTTTCAGTGAAGTTCCATTTTCTCTACAAAGATTTTCCATGTAATCTTTAGATCTCATCCCAGTTTACTTCCATTTTCGTTGCCATGTTGTAAATACCTGCTTTTGTCTCCTTCTTTATGACAGTTTCTCAGTATGTAGAGGTGTGATCCACTTTGCTGTAAGAACTAAGGTGATTTCTTCCTAGTTAAGTGAATCTTCCCTTCCTTGCTACAGGACTACATCCCAGTAGACCAAGAGGAGTTAAGAGATTATGTCAAAGCCCGGCTGAAAGTCTTCTACGAGGAAGAGCTGGACGTGCCTCTGGTCCTGTTCAACGAGGTCTTGGACCACGTGCTCAGGATTGACCGGTGGGCTTTTGATTTTTGCAGCCTCACTACTCACCCACGCTGCTCTTAATTTAATGGTGGGGGGAGGGCTCATGCCAAGCCTCCTGCTGGCCTCCTGACAGGCCCCTGCGCCTCCGCCAATGATTCCCGCTTCGCCTCTGAGTCCAGCTCTACTGTCCCCAGCATCCCCACTAAGCAGAGCCTCATTCTGCCTCTCCAGGCGCCTCCTGCCTGCCTTGGTTACGGCCGCTCACCCTCCTGCTCGAGTTACCAGAGTGTCTGGGGACAGGGCCATGTCTTTTTTGACCTTTGCTGCCTCAGTGGCAAATAACAGTTGCTCCACAGATGTTTAATGTACAAATACAAGTTGAAATGCATTCCAGATATTGTAGACTGGATCCTGAAAAAGGTTAGCATTTGAGTGTCCAAGGGGGAGTGGAGCATAAAAGCCTCAACCTGCATCCCTTCTGATGATGTTCCAGAATATTCCGTCAGCCTCAGGGCCACTTGCTTCTGATTGGTGTCAGTGGAGCGGGCAAAACCACCCTGTCACGCTTCGTGGCCTGGATGAACGGGCTGAGCGTGTACCAGATTAAGGTGGGTCTGGCCGGAGCCCCTTGATCCCCACGGTGGCTCCCTGCCCATGCCCGCAGCTCCTTGAGCGGGAACGGGGCTGACCCGCCCCGCTCCCGCAGGTCCACAGGAAGTACACGGGCGAGGACTTCGACGAAGACCTCCGCACGGTGCTGCGGCGTTCCGGCTGTAAAAACGAGAAGATCGCGTTCATCATGGACGAGTCCAACGTGCTGGACTCCGGGTTCCTGGAGCGGATGAACACCCTGCTGGCCAACGGCGAGGTAATCACTCCCTGACGCGCCGCAGCGGGTCGCGTTCCGTGGCACTGGGCTCCGAGGCCCCGCCGGCCATGGTACCACTGTGTTTCCCAGGTGCCCGGCCTCTTTGAGGGAGACGAGTACGCGACCCTGATGACCCAGTGCAAGGAGGGGGCCCAGAAGGAGGGCCTGATGCTGGACTCGCACGAGGAGCTCTACAAGTGGTTCACCAGCCAGGTCATCCGCAACCTGCACGTCGTCTTCACCATGAACCCGTCCTCCGAGGGCCTCAAGGACCGCGCGGCCACCTCCCCCGCGCTGTTCAACAGGTACGCCCCCGCGCCCGGCTCCTTTCCAGGGGCAGGCCCCCTCGGGAGCTGCTCCGAGACCTGGGCGTCTTTGCAGGTGTGTGCTGAACTGGTTTGGGGACTGGTCCACAGAAGCTCTCTACCAGGTTGGCAAAGAGTTCACCAGTAAGATGGACCTGGAGAAGCCCAACTACGTCGTGCCCGATTACATGCCGGTCGTCTACGACAAGCTGCCGCAGCCGCCCTCACACCGCGAGGCCATCGTGAACAGCTGTGTGTTTGTTCATCAAACTCTGCACCAGGTGGGTTCTGTCTTGAGGTCACGGGAGACGCGAAACTGACCACCGTGCTGACGTGGCACCGAGCTGACGTAGAAGCAGCCCCCAAGGCACTCTGGCTTTGACACTGTACCGTCGCCCAGGAAAGACGAGCCTCGTTATCGCCTGTTTCCTGCCTCTGTCAGCAACGTCTCACCTGCTCGGGGCCCAGATGCACGTTCAGGGCTGTCTGGCCCCCTCCCCACGTTGACTCCATCTGCCCTGTCTTGCTGCCTCTCTCTCCAGGCCCACGTCCTCCCCTGGGGCAGGGGCCATGCTCTCTCTGTGAAGGGCCAGCTGGGTGGTGGTTCAGGCCTCGTGGCCCTCAGGGTCCCTGCTCGTCCTCCCTGCTCTGCAGCTGTGGCGTGAGAGCCTCGTGGCTGTGAGCGAGCAGGAGCCCCACGTGCGGAGGCCTCCCCACGGGGCGTGACCTCTTGTCCGCGGCCAGCTGTCCCTCAGTGGGCACTCTGTATCAAGGAGTCCAGCCTGCCCCCATCGGAGGGCTCTGTGAAGAGCACTCTGACCTGCGGGCGTCCTGTGGGCCCTGCCCTCCCGCTCCCGCAGGCCACCCCCACTGCCCCCAGCCCTCTCCACGCCTCCCTCCGCCGGCGGGGACCGGGGCAGCTGATCTGCCTCACCCCTCTCGATGCTGTTTCTTATTTTGGTTCTGCTGAAAATCAGCAGAAGGTAGAGGAGGTATGCTGACACCCACGTAGAGACGACCAGTGTCGGGGGGGGGGGTCTTTTCCTGGGAAGTGCACCCCTGCGGCCGCCAGCACCACCCTCCTCCTCTCAGAGAAGCAGGAGGAGAAAGCTCAGAGGTGGGAGGGCTTCTCGGCGTCTCACGGGAGGAAGCCGGAGCCGGTCTTGAGTGCTGGGACTGCTGAGGTCTGGGGCCATGCCACCATGTCACACCAGCAAAAGAGTCACGTTCTGAGGTTCGGTCACAGTGTGTTGAGGCTAAACCGCGCAGAAATAACAGGGTCTTCATTTTCCAAAAGGCTAACGCCCGGCTGGCCAAGCGAGGTGGCCGCACCATGGCCATCACGCCCCGCCACTACCTGGACTTCATCAACCACTACGCCAACCTGTTCCATGAGAAGCGCAGTGAGCTGGAGGAGCAGCAGATGCACCTGAACGTGGGGCTCAGGAAGATCAAGGAGACGGTCGACCAGGTCCAGCAGCGCGAGCGGCCCTCGCTGGGGGGGAGCGGGCCCGTGCGTGTGGGCGAGCCTTGCATGTTTCTGTTGCCCTGACATGGCTTTTGCTCCTCAGGTGGAAGAGCTGCGTCGGGACCTCAGGATAAAGAGCCAGGAGCTGGAGGTGAAGAACGCAGCGGCCAACGACAAGCTGAAGAAGATGGTGAAGGACCAGCAGGAGGCCGAGAAGAAAAAGGTGCTGCTGCTTGTCCCGGGGACTGTGGCCTGTGTGGGCCGCACGCCTCCGTCTCGCGGGTTTGTGTGTGCGTGTGTGCGTGCACGTGTGTGTGTGTGGTGTGGGTGCGCAGGCGGCGTGAGCAGTGCTGTCTGGGTCTCATTCAGCCAGTGAGCAGCGCGCACCCCAGGGCTGAGCCGTCCTCTGTCTCTAGGTCATGAGCCAGGACATCCAGGAGCAGCTGCACAAGCAGCAGGAGGTCATCGCGGACAAGCAGATGAGCGTGAAGGAGGACCTGGACAAGGTGGAGCCGGCCGTCATCGAGGCCCAGAACGGTGCGTGCCGCCGCGGGGCGAGAGCGTCAGGGAGAGGTCTCAGAGACCTCCTCTAGCTACTTCAGACTGTCCTCATCTCGACAGCGAAGTCCCCGTGGAGCTAGTCCACTTTCCCCGTGCCTGCATGCCAAGGTGCTTCAGTCGTGTCCAACTCTTTGCGATCCCGTGAACTGTAGCCCACCAGGCTCCTCTGTCCATGGGATTCTCCAGGCCAGAATACTGGGGTGGGTTGCCGTGCCCTCCTCCAGGGGATCTTCCTGACCCAGGGATCGAACCCATATCTCTTACATCTCCTGCATTGCAGGCGGATTCTTTACCACTAGCACCACCTGGGCCTTTTTTATGAGACAAAGTTAACAAGATAAGTTTTTCATCAATACATTTTCTTAACCTGGTAATGATTTCCTAAGTACGCTGTTTGCAAATCCTTGGCTTGAATTTCGTCTAGGAGTGTCATGAAGTGTGCAGTTTTGCCGTAACTGTTAGTGTCCTGGTCGTGGCCGGCAGTGACGAGTCTAATTACTGGCAGCCTCCCCCCACCTCCCTCTTGCACCCCATGTGCTGAGACATGCTCAGGAGGAGATCACGACCCGGGCCCCTGGCCTCGTCTGCCCCGCACCGGGAGAGGCCTCCACCCTGGCCCTCCCGCCCACCAGCCTCAGACTTGTTTCAGGTCACCTGACGGCTTGTGGTCGTCACGTTACACCACAGAGGAGTGGAAGTGACCTTCCAAACCATGGCTTTTCATTCAGAGTTGGATTTGAATTAGAATTTAATTTAGGTCTCACCTGCCAGATGATTACTTTTAAAAGTGTTTTAATGAAAGTTCAGGCTGGAAAAAAATGCATATTTCTGCTTGTAGAACGTGTTGGCCATTTTTTTTTGAGCTGTTAATTCCACATCTTCAGCCAGCCAGTAAAGACAACTTCTGAAGTATGGACTGAACATGTCTTCGTTTAATGGGTATAACATAAATGAGCAATTTCATTCTTTAAAAAAGTATTTACATCTTTATAGAGGTAAAGGAGCCAGGATTTTTGAGACATTTTTACAGATAACTGTCCGTTTTCCAGAATGTTGCGATCTGGGCTCAGTACCGTAAGGTCTTGGTAGCTGTTTTGGCCACTGCAGCTATTCCAGGGGGCTTTTAGACAGGACCCCCACGTTGGCGCAGGTCTCCCGCACAGGCGCCCCCTCCTGGTGGGAGTCGGGGCATCGCGCGGCCTGGCCCCTCACTGTGCCCCCACTGTGCTCCAGCCGTGAAGTCCATCAAGAAGCAGCATCTGGTGGAGGTGCGGTCCATGGCCAACCCGCCCGCCGCCGTGAAGCTGGCGCTTGAGTCCATCTGCCTGCTGCTGGGCGAGAGCACCACGGACTGGAAGCAGATCCGCTCCATCATCATGAGGGAGAACTTCATCCCCACCATCGTCAACTTCTCCGCCGAGGAGATCAGGTAGGCGGGCGGGCGGGGGCCTGGGCGTCTCGGACGCGGCCCCCGCAGAAGGCAGTGTCGGCTCACAGATCACACAGACGCCTCTCCAGGCCATTCCCACCCCAGACAGCCAGATTCCCTCTCCCCGCTCCTGACGGCAGCTCTCTGATCCCTTGACCCCTGCGATCCCCACAAGTGGCTGGGGGCGCAGAGCTGGCCCCGGGGACCAGGGAAGGGGTGGGAGGTGAGCGCCATTGCCTGGAGTGTCCTCCGTGGTCAGCCAGGTGGCAGAGGGGAACTGGCTCTTGATTTGCGAAAAGCTCCCCTTCACTTTTGCCCTCCACGTGCTTAGAAACAGCTCCTCTTTTGCAGTGACGCCATAAGGGAGAAGATGAAGAAGAACTACATGTCCAACCCCAGCTACAACTACGAAATCGTCAACCGGGCCTCCCTGGCCTGCGGGCCTATGGTGAAGTGGGCCATCGCCCAGGTGAGCAGCCCGGCCAGGAGCCCCCAGGGGCGGGCCCCCTCACCCGGTCACATCTAAAAACCACCCGTCCGCCTCGGCAGCTTAATTACGCCGACATGTTGAAGCGCGTGGAGCCGCTGCGCAACGAGCTGCAGAAGCTGGAGGATGACGCCAAGGACAACCAGCAGAAGGCCAACGAGGTGGAGCAGATGATCCGCGACCTGGAGGCCAGCATCGCCCGCTACAAGGAGGAGTACGCCGTGCTCATCTCCGAGGCCCAGGCCATCAAGGCGGACCTGGCGGCCGTGGAAGCCAAGGTCAGGTTGTGGTTGGGAGTGCAGCTTAATGCCACCCCGGAAGCGCTGCTGTGCGCGGGGCTTGCCCAGCAGGAAAGGGACACGTCCGCGAGTGCTGCCCGTGCCGCAGTCGTCTCGGGGACGAGCTCTTTAACGTCCTAGAGGGCCCTGGGGACGCCTTCCTGCGCATTGACTGAGTGGTGTTAGGTAGATAGCTGCCAGCCGTCTAAAGCCGGGGAACTCCCCCACCCCCCAACCATGGCCGGCTCCAGACCCTTTTGTTCTCAGCCTCGGGCTCTGTCCGCCGTGTCACCAAGGCCTCCCTGTCCTCACGCCTCGGGCTCTGTCTGCCGTGTCACCAAGGCCTCCCTGTCAGGGCCTCCGCCCCTCCCCTTGTCCCCTCCTCTGCAGCTCCCATCACTCACACCTACACTCCCCCCAGGTCCCCAGAATTGGCTCCTCGGTCTGCCACGGGCGTCTCGTCCCGCCAGCTCAGCCCTCCCCCGGAGGCTCCTGCCCTTACTTCTGCTCACACACACGTCCCAGGGCTGGCCCTTCCTTCTCTCCACTCATCTTAGGCCCTCAGACTCTAGGACTGTGTTCCTCCCCAGTCGTATGTGATCTGGGTACCACCCCCTTGGGGTCTGAACACTGAGCTTGCTTCTCTCTGCAGCCCGCCTGAACCCTGTCTGCAGGGGACAGGAACCAATTTGCACTTTTCAGCACAAGTCCTGTTTGATTTGGGCTTCCCCTGTGGCTCAGCTGGTAAAGAGCCCGCCTGAAGTGCAGGAGACCTGGGTTCGATCCCTGGGTTGGGAAGATCCCCTGGAGAAGGGAAAGGCTACCCACTCCAGTTTTCTGGCCTGGAGAATTCCATGGACCCTATAGTTTATGGGGTCGCAAACAGTCAGACACGACTGAGCAACTTTCACTTCACTAACTAACTAGCCTGTTTGATTTTCCTTTTAGGTGAACCGGAGCACAGCTCTTCTGAAGAGCTTGTCTGCTGAACGGGAACGGTGGGAGAAGACGAGTGAAACTTTCAAGAACCAGATGTCCACCATCGCCGGGGACTGTCTCCTGTCAGCCGCCTTTATCGCTTACGCAGGTTACTTCGACCAGCAGATGCGCCAGAACTTGTTTACCACCTGGTCCCACCACCTCCAGCAAGCCAACATCCAGGTAACTGTCTGCAGAGACGCTCAGAAGGCGGGGCCGCGTGAGGGTCGGTGGGCTCTCCGCGGCCTCACCGGAAGCCACGCCATCCGCTCCCCCCTCAGTTCCGCACAGACATCGCGAGGACCGAGTACCTCTCCAACGCCGACGAGCGTCTCCGCTGGCAGGCCAGCTCGCTCCCCGCGGACGACCTGTGCACGGAAAACGCCATCATGCTGAAGAGGTTCAACAGGTGACGTGCGCGTGCGCGGCGGGGGACGGGGAGGGCTCCCACGTCCTTGGGAAGAGGTGAACAGAAGGTCGGCAGTGGGCCAGCACGCTTGCCTCTGACGGCGGACTGTGCGCGGCTCGGTTCGTTCCTGTGTTGCGACTATCCTCACTGACCCTGCACGAGGGGCCCCCGTAACCCTGTGAAGTTGATGGGCGTGGCTCTGTGATGGGCGAACATTAAAACAGACCCTCTCTTAAAATATTGTAAGAGCTGAAAACGTCTAGCCGGAGTTAAGGGAAACTGCTGCCTGGTTTTGGCTTAAGGAGGCTGGAGTCAGAGGAGGAACAGGCCTGCCATGGAGGGGCCAACGGTGCCATCCACAGGCGCCCCAGGACTGAGCCTACACAGAGATCCCCTGGCTGACCCTCCTCCGTGGCAGCTCCCAATCCCAGGCACCCTGGGGTTTCTTTCTGTTTTCAAAACTAAGCCCCAGCTTCTTGTCTCACCTTATCTGTACCTCTTGCTGTGTGCCGCTGCCCCGGGGTCCAGAGGAACCAACCCTCAGGTCTCAGAGGGTCTCGCTGGGGGCGCTGGCGGGCATGTCCGCGCTGTGTGTCCTGGTGGGTCACCTGCGCGAGAGTGCAGACTGCAGTGCCCGTCCCACAAAGCCTGCACGCGTGAGTGTTCATGAAGACAGTGTGTGTCTCCCCCCGGCCCCGGCAGGAAGCTGGGAGCCCTTCTTCCAGAGCCCCACACGAGGGTGGCTGCAGTGGATGGCAGGGCCGGCTGGGTGCACACACAGGAGAAGCCGGAGGCGGCGGGTTCTCACCACGCGCCCTGTGCTAGCCTCTGAGTTCTGGGCAATCACACACATGCGTTACAGTATTTTAAAACACCCGAACTGGCTGTGTGACCCTGGACAGAGGACATTTGCCCCTCTGTGGCTCGTCTCTTCCATAAATAAGATGGGTGTAGTGATCACAGCTGTCTACAGGGTCCCCGTGAGTGCTGAGTGGAAGGGCCCACACGCCTGCAGCTCGTGGGCCTGAGGGTCGGGGGTGCCAGTTCCTGCTCTCAGGAGTCTGCCCCGCGGGCCAGCGAATCCTCCCAGCCAGCCAAGCGCCTATGCTTGGCCTTCACAGAGCAGCGTCCTTGCCGCGGAGAGACTGCGCTGTGGCGGTAGCCGTTCTGAGCAGTCTGCTTGAGTCACTGCCCCCCACAGGAGGTCCTCAGAAGGAGGATTTTAGCACCAAGCCTTCGGTCACGTGCTCTCACCCGTAAACCTGGAGCCCACATCTGAGCCCGGGAGACCTCCCCACCACCCTGCCGGGCTCTGCCCGTCACGTCCTCGGGCTCCCCTGGCATCTGACCCGTCCTCTGCCCATCCCCAGGTACCCGCTGATCATCGACCCCTCGGGGCAGGCCACAGAGTTCATCATGAATGAGTACAAGGACCGGAAGATCACGCGGACCAGCTTCCTGGACGATGCCTTCAGGAAGAACCTGGAGAGTGCGCTGAGGTTCGGCAACCCCCTCCTGGTCCAGGTGTGTGTGCCTCTCCGCCGCCAGAGGGAAGGCCTTCGGGCTGTTAGTTATCTGCAAACGCAGTTGATGTGAGCCACGAGGTACAATGCTACCTTCTGAACTTTGTGAGAAAGGAGTTCCCTGGCAGTCCAGTGGTTAGGACTCGGAGCTTTCACTGCTGGGCTGTGGGTTCAGTCCCTGGTCGAGGACCTAAGATCCCACAGGCCGCGCAGCACAGCCCAAAAGGAAAAGAAAAAGCAGCGATAAAGCTGTGAGACAGCTCTGTAAAAACACAGCAGAAGCAGTGTTTGCTCTCTAACTCCACTTAGTCTGGACGGCCCCATCCCCTGGGGCTCTGAAACCTGTGCTGAGAGCAAGGCGCAGAGCCCTTCACCTGCTGAAGTGGCCGTGGGCACCTAGCAGCCACGTGTCAGGCAGTGCGGGTCTGAATGGCTGGGTGGCTGCTGGGGAGATGTATTTATCTGGAGTAGGAAGTCAGGTGAATGTGGGTGGAAACACACTCTGTAAAACTCACTGTTGGCGACACCTCGCGTGTACACACGTAGGACGTGGAGAGCTACGACCCCGTTCTGAACCCAGTTCTGAACCGCGAAGTCCGGCGAACGGGCGGCAGAGTGCTGATCACCCTCGGCGACCAGGATATAGACTTGTCACCGTCCTTTGTGATCTTCCTGTCCACTCGCGACCCCACCGTAAGACCCAGGGCCCACCTCCACAGAGACGGGGCAGCGATGGGTAGGGCCAGGGATGTGACGACGCTGACCGGCCCGTCGCCCCTCTTGGCAGGTCGAGTTTCCCCCTGATCTCTGCTCCCGGGTGACCTTCGTCAACTTCACCGTCACCCGTAGCAGTCTGCAGAGCCAGTGTCTCAACGAAGTCCTCAAAGCAGAAAGACCCGACGTGGATGAGAAACGGTCCGACCTTCTGAAACTCCAAGGTACGGTTCCGGGTCCCTGGCTCTCCGTGTGGGTCGGGGCTGAGCTTCCCAAGGACGAGGTGCCCCGGGCCCGCGTCGCAGCCTCACGGCGGCACCAGGGTGAACTCTGCGCCTTCTGGTCCTTTAAGGGGAGTTTCAGCTGCGCCTGCGTCAGCTGGAGAAGTCTCTGCTGCAAGCTCTGAACGAGGTCAAGGGGCGCATCCTGGACGACGACACAATCATCACGACGCTGGAGAACCTCAAGAGGGAGGCCGCTGAGGTGACGAGGAAGGTGGAGGAGACGGACATCGTGATGCAGGAGGTGGAGACCGTGTCCCAGCAGTACCTGCCGCTGTCCACCGCTTGCAGCAGCATCTACTTCACCATGGAGTCCCTCAAGCAGGTGGGCGGGCCGCGCCGGGCCGGGGGCTCCCCGCCCCCCGGGGTTAAGGCGCTCACGGCCCCCCTCCGCCCCTGCAGATCCACTTCCTGTACCAGTACTCGCTGCAGTTCTTCCTGGACATCTACCACAACGTCCTGTACGAGAACCCCAACCTGAAGGGCGTCACCGACCACACGCAGCGCCTGTCCATCATCACCAAGGACCTCTTCCAGGTACAGCGCGGGCCGGCTGCCCCGGCGTGGGGGTGCGCTCTCCAGGGACAGCAGCGTTCTGATGGCGCGCTACGCGCCTTGTCTCCAGGTGGCGTTCAACCGCGTGGCCCGAGGCATGCTGCACCAGGACCACATCACCTTCGCCATGCTGCTGGCCAGGATCAAGCTCAAGGGCACCGTCGGGTGAGTTGGCCACCCCAGTGCGTGTCCCCCCAGAGGACGCTGTTGTCTCAGTGACAGCAGACGGGACTCCCCACCGAGGCGCCCCAGCTGACGGCTGCCCCCCCTCCAGGGAGCCCACCTATGACGCCGAATTCCAGCACTTCCTGAGGGGGAAGGAGATCGTGCTGAGCGCAGGCTCGACACCCAAGATCCAGGGCCTGACCGGGGAGCAGGCCGAGGCCGTGGTGAGGCTGAGCTGCCTGCCCGCCTTCAAGGATCTGATCGCCAAGGTCCAGGCAGACGAGGTGAGGATCTTGTGAGCGTGCCCGGCGGGGAGCCGGCCTCCGCCAGGGAGTCACCTGCCCTGTAAAGCCCGGAACGTCATGCTGCGTTCTCTCCCGTCAGACGTCTGACCTGTCAGTCTAACCGCTTTGCCCAGAGGTGGGCAGAGCCCATGGCGACGCGTCCTCTGTTGTCCCCACAGCAATTTGGCATCTGGCTGGACAGCAGTTCCCCCGAGCAGACCGTGCCGTACCTCTGGAGTGAGGAGAACCCCGCAAGTAAGCCCTCAGGGCCTGCCCCGTTGTGGCTGCTCTGAACCTGGGCGTGGAATGTGCTTTGCTGGCTGAACGCAGGGACAGGCCAGGGACAGAAAGTCACTGATGCCTGAGATTCGCATCTCAGTGCTAAAACCTGCGGGGGCAGCGTGGACATGGGAAAGCAAAAAATTCCCTGTTCCTATTGCAGCTCCTGCTGAAAGACCAAGAGAGGACTAGCCGGAAGGTCTCTGCCCGGGCTTAGGCTTTAGGAGAGGGGGGCTGTTTCTGAGTGTGCGGCTCCGGGCTGGCCGGGCCCCAGGAGGGGGTAGCAGGGGCCGCATGGATACAGGTTGCCGGTGGCTGCCGGGTCTCTGGGGCTCTTCAGGGTCCTTCCCGAACGGGCACCGTGTGGTCATTCAGAGTCAGTAGCCGCCCGTCACCCATGGAAGGCCCCGGGCGGAGGTCTTGTCACAGCTGTGCCCAGAGGGTGCCATGGTGAGGTGGGTGCTGGCGATTCTCGGGCAGAGAGGACGAGGGGGCGTCCTGATCTCTGGGGTGGTGTTTGTGGGGCAGGGGCCCGTGGCGGGGACAGCCAGGGGGCATCTCAGGCCTGTGCTGTCGCCAACCCTCCTCCCGGCCCCGTTCCAGCTCCCATCGGGCAGGCCATCCACCGCCTGCTCCTGATCCAGGCCTTCCGCCCCGACCGCCTGCTGGCCATGGCACACATGTTCGTGTCCACCAACCTCGGGGAGTCCTTCATGTCCATCATGGAGCAGCCGCTCGACCTGACCCACATCGTGGACACAGAGGTGCGCGCCAGCCCCGTGGGCTCTGAGCTGCCCATCTGCACAAGCCCCCACAGGGCCCTCCCCGCCGACAGGTGCGCTGTTGGTGGGCCTCCCCCCTCACCGAAGCCCGACTTCCCGGCCCGCAGGTCAAGCCGAACACGCCCGTCCTCATGTGCTCTGTGCCCGGGTACGACGCCAGCGGGCACGTGGAGGATCTTGCCGCCGAGCAGAACACGCAGATCACGTCCATCGCCATCGGTAAGGGCGGTCGGTCCGTCCCCTCCCCTCTCCGCCCTCCCTCCCAGGACATCACGGTGGGGGGCCCTAGAGTCCAAGTCCGCCCGCTGACCCTTCAGCTGTTTGTTCCCAGGCTCCGCAGAAGGGTTTAACCAGGCGGACAAGGCGATAAACACAGCTGTGAAGTCGGGCAGGTAGGCTGGTTTGGTTTTGCTTTGAGACCCGAGTCCCCGAGGATTCCGGCTGGAGAGGTGAGGTGAGGCCGCGGCCTTCTCCCTGCCCGCAGGTGGGTGATGCTGAAGAACGTCCACCTGGCCCCGGGCTGGCTGATGCAGCTGGAGAAGAAGCTGCACTCGCTGCAGCCGCACGCCTGCTTCCGGCTCTTCCTCACCATGGAGATCAACCCCAAGGTGCGGGTTCAGGGCGCCGGCCTGGCCCCAGGGGGGTGAGCGGGGCGCGCGGAGCCGAGCGCTCACAGGGGGCGGGCCCCGTGTCCTCCGCAGGTGCCCGTGAACCTGCTCCGAGCGGGCCGCATCTTCGTGTTCGAGCCACCCCCGGGCGTCAAGGCCAACATGCTGAGGACCTTCAGCAGCATCCCCGTGTCTCGGATATGCAAGGTGAGCGCCGCGGAGCCTGCTGTCGGGCTGGGGTGCAGTGCTGCACGGCTGTCTGGGCGCCAAGCAGAGGCCAGGGCTTGTGGGTGGGAGGAGGGGGTCGTGGCAGGAATTTTGCATCACAGGACTTCCCTGGAGGCCCAGTGGCCAAGAGTCTGCACTTCTCCTGCAGGGGACCTGGGCCCAGTCCCTGGTCAGAGAGCTAAAATCCCACATGCTGCACAACGTGGCCTTAAAAAAAAGTTTATATCAATTCTGTTTCTTAAGTGCTATTTTGGGCCATAATCCACCCTTTCTGCCATTTTTAGAAACTTGTCTTCTGTGTACTCTGTCGGCTGTATAACTTAGCTTAGCAGTATAATCAGGAGCACGTCTTTATTAAGAAAACTGAGGGGTGTTCTCTTAGCAACACCATTCGCATTGATGACTGAGGTCAGGCTGGTCCCAGCGTGAGTACGTGCAGAGCGCTTTTTGAGACCTTGATTGCAGCAAGCCCTGGACTGTCTTCTTAGTTAGAGCAGGCCTGCGTCCCGGTGACCCTGTGCTTGCTAACTTCCTGCCTAGTCTCCCAACGAGCGCGCCCGCCTGTACTTCCTGCTGGCCTGGTTCCACGCCATCATCCAGGAGCGCTTACGATACGCGCCCCTGGGCTGGTCGAAGAAGTACGAGTTTGGGGAGTCTGACCTGCGGTCAGCCTGCGACACGGTGGACACGTGGCTGGACGACACAGCCAAGGCAAGCGCGGGCCGTGCCGTGGGAGGGGGACCTGTGAGGAGGGCGCCTCCACCCCAGCCGTGACCTGCCTCTCCTCCTGCAGGGGAGACAGAACATCTCGCCAGACAAGATTCCCTGGTCCGCGCTCAAGACCCTGATGGCCCAGTCCATCTATGGCGGCCGGGTGGACAATGAGTTCGACCAGCGTCTGCTCAACACCTTCCTGGAGCGCCTGTTCACCACCCGGAGTTTTGACAGCGAGTTCAAGCTGGCCTGCAAGGTGGACGGGCACAAAGACATCCAGATGCCGGACGGCATCAGGTGCGCGTCCGCCCCACCACACGGGCCGGGGGCCGGGGCTCCGGGCACTTCCCCCACAGGAACGTGTTAACCGACGTGCTGCTCTTCCAGGCGAGAGGAGTTCGTGCAGTGGGTGGAGCTGCTCCCCGACACGCAGACGCCCTCCTGGCTGGGCCTGCCCAACAACGCCGAGAAGGTTCTCCTCACCACACAGGGTGGGTACCCCGGCCCGCTGGCTGGCCGGGCACTCCTCCTCCAACCACCCCCGGGGAGGCAGGGAAACCCTCGGCCCAGGCCAGGCCTGTTCTGCAGCCTCCGTTCTGGGACACAGGCCCGGTAGCGAGTATGTAGGGTCTGGAGATTGTATTTAGGTTTCTGTCTTGGCCTCAGAAGTGATGTCATCTTTCCTCCTGTTCAAATTTTTTTTTTTTTTTAAGTTCTTAGCATTAAGTGACATCTTAGAACTATTAGTCTGTTTCTGGAATGTACTTTTATTAGAACTTCAAGACTAGTCAAGAGATCTAACGCAGTGGTTCTTATAAGTGTGGTCCCTGGACCAACAGCCTCAGACTGACTGCAGCTTTAGAGACGCAGGTCCTCGGGCCCCCCACCCCGGCATCAGAACTGTGGGTGCTGGGACACTCGGGTGTGAGAACCGCTCTGACCCAGGCTTCTCTTTGTGGGCGAAGACCGACGTGCCCAAAGCCACGCAGCTGGGTAGCAGCTCGATTCAGCTCTGTAACGAGGACCCATCACTGTGGGGCCCACCTCCGGCCTGAGGACCACCGTGACGCGAGCCTCTCGCTGTGGGGTCGAGGTGGTGGGCCCCACGGTGACCACGAGGGAGGTGGGGCTGTCTGCAGTTGAGTCGTGGTTTAGTCGGGACACAGAGGAGGCTCTGAGACGGGGGCTGGGTGGGCGCCCTCAGTACGGAAGTGTGCGCTGAGAGCACGCAGGGTGCTGACTGCAGCACTGCCTGCCGGGAGCAGCCGCGGGGTCCCCTCGGCACCACAGTGAGGGTGTCTGAGCCCAGGCAAGCCGGGGCTCTGCAGAGACGCTCACCCCCAGGCCTGTGCAGGAGGCCCCGGGCTAACGGTGCCCAAGGTCATGTGTCCCACCTGGAGGCCGTGAGGTTTGAGCCCCAGGGGACAGCTCAGCGCTGGGCTCGGAGGGCGCGCTCTCTGGGGCCGGGACCCTGGGCGCCGGCCGAGCCCGGGGCGCTCAGGAGGCTGCCTGCTCCCCGATGACAGTGGACACCTGGGTCTTGGAGCCGCCTCTGGTGTCTGCGCGCAGCCTCCGCTGCGGCCCTGGCAGTCGTGACCCCGCCTGTGGTGCTGGGCCTTCTCCCCACCCGCCCATCCTTGGTGCCGTAGGAACAGGGGCCCGCGGGACACCTCACAGGCGCAGTGTCCCCCCGTAGACGCAGGGAGGCCTCCGGCTCAGCCTGTCCTCTGCGCCCCCGCCCCCGCCCAGGTGTGGACATGATCAGCAAGATGCTGAAGATGCAGATGCTGGAGGACGAGGACGACCTGGCCTACGCGGAGACGGAGAAGAAGGCGCGGCCCGACTCCTCGTCCGACGGGCGCCCCGCCTGGATGCGGACGCTGCACACCACCGCCTCCAACTGGCTGCAGCTCATCCCGCAGACGCTCAGCCACCTGAAGCGCACCGTGGAGAACATCAAGGTGCCGCGCCCCGCCTCGTGTCGGGGCTCGGGGCGGTCCTCGCGGGGGTGCCGGGCCGGTTGAGGTCAGCACTGTCTCGGGGCAGCTATGCGCCTGGGCCTGGCCGGAGGGCTCGGCTTGGAACGCCCGAGAGTGGAGGTGGTCAGTGACCCTCTGGGACGCAGGGGTGCCTCCCCCTCTTCACGGGGTGGTCTGGAGCTGCTGTGGTCAGGTGCCCACAGCTTCACGCCAGGTCTGGTTCAAGGTCGAGTTCCGGCGATGCTGTGAACCCGGGCTCCCCAAGGCCGAGTTACTTCCGGTTCCCTCCCTCTTCCCTGACCCCCCTCCCCGCTCCACTCCAGCCTTCTGTTCTCTTCCAACGACCGTAGGATCCTCTGTTCCGATTCTTTGAGAGAGAAGTGAAGATGGGCGCCAAGTTGCTGCAGGACGTGCGCCAGGACCTTGCCGACGTCGTGCAGGTGTGCGAAGGCAGGAAGAAGCAGACCAACTACCTCCGCACACTCATCAACGAGCTGGTGAAAGGTGGGCCGCGGGGGGCGCCCGGGAGCTCCGCGGGGCAGCCCGGCATCGCCCCAGACCTCCCCTCCCCCGGGCCCACACTCGAGGACCTGGCCCTGCTGCCTCACTGAGGTCTGCCAAGGCCTCGCCTCGCCTCCCGCAGTCCCGAGTTCGAGGAGCGAGGGCGGGCCGGGCAGGACCTCAGGCGTCTCCATCGGCTCGGGAGCCTGACCTGGCCGCACCGCCGGGGAGGGGGTGTCTGCAGCTGCGGTTCCTCGGGGCGGTGGTGCTCCCACACTCACTCCCTCGGGGGTCACATGCACGGGGGCCCCCCGCCGCGCTCGGCGGGGGACTGTGGGCGCTGACGCCGGCCGGGCCCTCCCTGCAGGGATCCTGCCTCGGAGCTGGTCGCACTACACGGTGCCCGCCGGCATGACCGTCATCCAGTGGGTCTCCGACTTCAGCGAGCGGGTCAAGCAGCTGCAGAACATCTCACAGGCGGCCGCCTCCGGGGGCGCCAAGGAGCTGAAGGTGAGGGCGGCTCCCCAAGGCCGAGGCGGGCCTGGGCGGGGGCCCTCGGGTGGGGGGTTGGCCTTCACGCCCCGCTCTCCCCACAGAACATCCACGTGTGCCTGGGTGGCCTGTTCGTGCCCGAGGCCTACATCACCGCCACCCGGCAGTACGTGGCCCAGGCCAACAGCTGGTCCCTGGAGGAGCTCTGCCTGGAGGTGAACGTCACCACCTCCCAGAGCGCCACGCTGGACGCCTGCAGCTTCGGGGTCACCGGTGAGCGGGGGCGCCCTGTCCCTAACCTGCGGCTCAGCCACCGCCCCTCATGGGCTGCCTGCTAGAGGTGCCCCCAGGCCGTGCCCGCACAGTGGGGGCCCCTGGGGTCCTGACCACCCCTCCCCACCCCCATAGGCCTGAAGCTCCAAGGGGCCACGTGCGGCAACAACAAGCTGTCGCTCTCCAACGCCATCTCCACCATCCTGCCCCTGACGCAGCTGCGCTGGGTCAAGCAGACAAACGCAGAGAAGAAGGCTAACGTGGTGAGTGCCCCCTTCCCTCCTCTGGGCATGCCCACTCTGCCCTGGGGCTGTGTCCCCGCCGTGCCCCCCTGCCCCCAGGGGGACTCAGCATCGCTTCCTTCTCTGGTGGAGACCCCCCCTCCCCAGGGGGACTCAGCATCGCTTCCTTCTCGGGTGGAGCCCCTCCCCTCGCACAGCCAGCACCCCCGCCTTCCTCGCAGGTGACCCTGCCCGTCTACCTGAACTTCACCCGCGCCGACCTCATCTTCACGGTCGACTTCGAAATTGCCACCAAGGAGGACCCACGCAGCTTCTACGAGCGCGGCGTGGCCGTCCTCTGCACCGAGTGAGACTGCCTTTTCTAGTCCCCTTTGTGTAACAGTAAAATTAATATTTAATGTTTATTCATTATTAAAACGTACTGAAGGTTCATTGTTAAAAGTATACGGACTTGTCAAGGGAACGTCGGTGCGAGGCTGGAAGCTGCAGGAAGCGGAAAGAAGCCGGACGGTTGGGAGGGACCCAGGGCCGCGGTTCTGAGGGCCGAGGCAGGGCTTGTTTTATGAAATAAAACACTAAGCATGACGCGGCTCCGGCCTCTCATCTCGTCTCTGGCTCCTGGGGACAGCTGGGAGCCCGCAGCCTCCGGGGCCTCTGTCCCCACGGTCCTGGGGTGCCGGGTGCGGCCTCCCGTGGAACGGGTTCCCAGCGTGTTCGGAGACCCAGGAGCTCCCGGCTGGCTGGGTGACTGGCCGGGTGCTGGCACCAGCCCTGCGATAAAGACCTGCTCGTCCTGCCGGCGGGAAGCAAGCTGGGCTCTTGAGGAACAGCCTGAGGCCCCACGGCATTGCCTTTCTAGCCCGGCCCCCACCCCAGACGTCCTGGGGCTGCAGGGCCAGAGCCGCCCACCTGGCTCCACGACGCGTGCTCTGGGGTCCCTCGGGGGGCCGAGTGCCGTCCAGAGCTGTGTTCGGCTGAAAGTGGGGGCCCATTTTGAATGCTTTCCTCTGAGCCAACAAACAGGGCTTTTTAGCTTCTCTTCCGTCACCCAGAGCATCTAGCAGCGCCCCAGTCTCTCACCCAGAAGCTGGTACCACGAGGAGAGCCCCTGGAAAGCCCGCTGCGGGCGCCGGGCCCCGCCTGATGCTCCCACGCCCACCCCGTTTACGGTGCAGGTCCCGACACGGGCCCGCTGGTGCCAGGCAGGGATTCCGGGTGCAGGAGGACTGCCGTCCTCGATGGCCCGAAGGCCTGGCTGGGGAGGAGGGGCAGCTGCCAGGGGCAGAAGCCGCTGCAGCCGCCAGACCCTGGTGCCCAAGTGTCCTGGGGTGGGTTTAGGGCACCGCAGGCCCAGGACCGAGCCCCCCGTCGGGGGTCCACGTGGACCCCACCAGGAGTGCCTGGGGCCCCTACTTGCTGCCTCCCAGCCTCACCCTGACGTGAGCTTAGTCCCCTTGGACCCCATTTAGGTCACTCCTCACCTGCCTTTGGGGCGGGTCAGGCTGGACAGCAGGCAGGGCTGGCAGAGGGGGTCCAGAAGGGACCTGGGGGAGGGCAGACAGCACTTCCTGGGCACCACTGCCCACCCAGTGCCCTGGAGGAGCCTCGGGGGGGCCCCCCGGCCAGGAGGGACAAGACCACGCGCCTCACCTCAGTGGACGCCACCCAGTGCCCTGGAGGAGCCTCGGGGGGGCCCCCCGGCCAGGAGGGACAAGACCACGCGCCTCACCTCAGTGGACGCCCCTTTATGGGGACCGTGTGCTCCTGGGCAGCGAACACAGCAAGGGGGGTGCCAATCCTCCCTGCCAGGAAGGTCCTAAAAGGCTCCATGAGAAAAAGCACCTCCACACCCAGGTATCACCCCACTGGGGCCACGATCGCAGGACCCCACGCTCAGCGGACCCCGTCCCCAGGGGAGACACAACCGGAGAAGCGGATGGGACGACCCTGGGGCTGCTGGGAGAATCCCTCCTGCGGCCTTGCCTCCACCCCCACTGAACGCCCCCCCGTGTTGCAGCTGTTCTCAGCGACCCCGGGAGCCGAGCCCTGCAGAGGCAGCCGCGCGTGAGGAGCTCTGGGGTAAACAGTCACAGCCAGGACGGACGGAGGTGGGCTAGAGGACCACAGGCCCCAGCCTCCGAGTCAAGGTTTAAAAAAAATACAGGCGTATTTGCTAAAAGTAAGGGAATTCTCTGACAGACAGGTGGGCCCTTTTCCTGAGCTGGAAACCCTCTCAGCGGAGAGGCCCAGAGGCGTTATTTACAACATAAATGCCTAACACCTACATATTTATCACATAAATGACTAACACACCCGCATCATTGCAGACCATCAGTTCCCCGAAACTCGATGATACATTTCTGTTGTTCGAACCTTACAAGAAGACACAAAAGGAGCCACGTGTTTCATGGAAGCTCTTTTTTTATGCTCATCAACGTCGTCCTCACCTCCGAGGCCCTGGCCCATCGTTACCGATCACCCCGCTCACTTGATCTAGGCCACATACTGCTTCTTTCGCTTACTCTTCTCCGGCTCTGCGAGTAAAAGTTCCAGTTTCCTCTTGGAGAGGATGAGCTTGGGCCCCCTGTCCCTCTCAGTCCCGAGTCTGGGGGGCGGCCGTGACCCTCTGGCCCTGCCCTGGGGTCTGCCAGCCTCAGGGGAGCCCCGGTCCTCCTCCATCATCCCCGTGTCCTCCGGGGGTCCAGGCAGCCGGGCCATCTGCCCCCGCGCCTCTAGGCCACCAGCCTCCGCGGGTTGCATGTCCACATCGCTGCCCTCCGGGGCTGCTGGGGCCCAGCCGGTGGCTGTCAGGACCAGGAGTGGAAGGTTCGCCGAGAGGGGGTCTTCTAAGCTCACGTCCCCTGGACCCCTGGACTTGAGCGTGTGCAGAGGCCCGTCACAGTTCACAGCACCCAGGGAGCAGCCGTTGAAATGACAGGAGGCGTGACCACGGGCCTCTTCCCAGTCAGCGTCGTAAGGATCTAAAAGCTGACAACAAAAGGGTTTCTGAGCCGGCGAGCGGGTGAATCACGGAGAATACACGCCTTACACGCACAGTTTCTTCCGTCATGGACCTTGGCAAAGTTTGCACAATCTGCCCTGCAAATAAATCTTCAAAAATGCCTTTGATAAGGGCTTCCCTGGGGGCTCAGTTGGTCAAGAAGCCAATTGCCAAGGCAAGAGACGTGGGTTTGATCCCTGGTCCGGGAAGATTCACATGTCGAGCAGCAGCAAAACTAGGGCAGAAGACCCTGGGCCCTGAGGCCCAGGCTCCGCAACAGGAGAAACCACTGCAGTGAGCCGCCCCCGCTCCCCACACCCGGAGAGAGCATGCGTGCGGCAACGAAGACCCAGCACAGGCAAAAACATGTTTTAAATTATTTTTTAAACGCGTTTGATAAGGACTTCCCGGGTGGTCCAGTAGCCAAGACTCCGTGCTCCCAATGCAGGGGGCCCAGGTTCAATCCCTGGTCGGGAAACTAGATCCCGTGAGCCACATAAGCGTTCACATGTCACCACGAAAGACCCCGCATGCCGCAACTAAGACCCAGGGCAGCCACATAAATAAATACTTGTTAACACATTTGATAAATAAGCCTCCTAAAAGCCCGAGGGTGCCCCACTGTGGGGGTGTCCCAGCCCGAGCCCCATCGTTTAAAGCCTTCCTTCCAGCTCTGGCAGCCCCTGTCCACCACCTCAGTCTGAGCTCATTTTCCTGCTCTGACCCCGGTGATGGCCTCGCTCGGGCCGCCCCGGGCCCCTGACCTGGGCAGGCTGTGGAGCCTCAGCGCCCACCCCCGACACACGGGGCCACCCAAGGCGCCCGAGGAGGTGGAAATGAGTCTCTAAAACATTCACTATTTCCAAGGTGCCCGGGGTGGTTCTCGAAGGCCGGCCATGGGCCCCTCAGGGGCAGGCGACACCCCAGGGCAGCCAAACGCCCCACCCCCCACCTCTACCGCTGCCAACGGGGGTGCAGAGCTTTCTGGACCCTCCTCACACCACCTGGGACCGAAAGGTCCTGTTCCTTACTCGTTCACTCCTGTCCCGGGGCTCTGGCTGGAACGGTCTCTACGGAAAGCCCAGGTGCCCACGACCAGGGACCACCCCCTGCTGCACGGAGACCTTTCCAGATGGGCTCCACCCGAAAACCAGCAGGCTGATCCGCACGACTCGCCCTATGAGCACGTCCTCCCCGCTGACCCGCGGCCTCGGTCACACGCACAGAGGGACCCCAGGCCCGAGTCAGCAGGGGACCCCCCTGGGGCCCTTTCCCTTGGGTGGTGACAACTCCCGAGAAAGCTCACTTGCTCTTTGGACAGCTGACGTTCATTTATTCCAGAAGGAGAAAATGAACGTAAACACCGTAATCTACCAGCAGCCGTAACCATTGCAGATCCAGAAACTGGCCAGAATTGCTGGAATTCACAAAGCAGACACTCGCTCTTGTGACCCCACCCCCAGCAGAGCAGTGAGTGTCCCCGAGAGGCCCCAGCCCAGAGCCCCCCTGGGTGTGGGGTCGGGGGTGCTGATGAGGGCCTCATGTGGGCCTCATAAGCCCACAGAATCTTTCCTGGCAAACCAAGAAACGCCCGGCCAGGCCCTCCAGTCACTGGTTCGGGGTAGAAGGATTTAGCAGCACGCCTGCCCTGTTCTCCAGGGGCACCTGGCGTCTTAAACCACCAGGAGGCCACGGTTACCTACTACACCTGTGTGATCCGTGAGAGTGAATTTAATTTGACTGAGATTCATTTTGAGATTGACTAATTGCAAACCCATGGTCTCGTCAATCTATCTTCCAGGTAAACTACCTGAAGCCTTTTGTTCTTTAAAAAATTGGGAAGAGGAATGAACAACCAATGTAAATGTCACAGTGAAGCTTTTTCTAAAATGTAGCCACACCACTGGGCTGGGCAGAGTTCTCGGAGCAGGCCTGCGACTGCCCTCTTGAGGAAGGTCTGCCTGCAAGGCTGCCCTCGGCCTGGCCTCTGGGAACTTGGACTTGAGGGGGCCCCCAACCATCCCCAGAGACAGGAGCGGCTGCTGGCTGCCTTGTTCGGGGACGTACCTCTCTCCAGATGCCTTCAACAAAGTCCAGATGATTCTTCCTGTGACTGGCCTGGAAAAGCAAAGGGTTTGGGTCATCCTCTCTATGAAGGAGGGCAGACAGCAGATTCAAGTTCAGGGGCAAGGATCCAGGGGCTCACTGCCCCAGCCAGCGGTCCTGCCCTGCCCACACTCGTGGACGGTGGCCCACTCCCAGGAAGCTGAGCACAGGCAGGGACCCCTTCAAGAGTGTGTTTGTAGGACTTAAGATGCAAACCTGGGCCACTCAAGAGGGGAAAGCAGAACCAGGAATGCGACCGGGAGACAGCCAGGTTCAATCGCCCACCATCGCACCGGGAAGGACCCCCGAGTCTACAGAGCACCCGGCACGTGTGCTGGACCCAAAGCCAGAAGACAGTAGAAGGTTCTAGGTCATCCACCCCAAACCCTCCCTTTGTAGACACAGAAGCCGAGGCCCACACAGGGGGGCCAGGCCTTGTTCAGGATCCCTGGGAAGAACCCAAGGCTGGTATCCCATATTCCAGAACCTTCCCCTCTAACACCAGGCTACCAGTAAAAGCAACTCTTGTTCTTCATCAAAAGACAGACTCTCAAAGGACAGGAATTTGAACATCGCTAGTTGTGGGGGAGAGAGAGAAGACCTGAGAAGCTGACACCAGGAACCGCAGAGAAGACTAATTCCGAGAAGGGGGTGGGGTCCTGGCAAGGGCTCCTGCTCTCTCCGGGGGTCCCAGTCTGCCCTGGCCTCCAGCCCCCTCCACCCTCCCCACCACGTGTCCCCACCCCACCAAGAGGGGAGGGGTACCTTGAGGCGATGGAGCCTGTTTCTCTGCCTCTTCTGGAAGCCGGCCCTGGTGCTGGCTGTGAACGCAGCCCGGATGCAGCTGCGATGGCCGTTCCGCAGACCAGCCATGGCTCGGGGGCCGGGGGGTGGACCTTTCACTTAACTGCAGAGCATCGGGGACAAGGCACAGGTCAGTGGTTGGAGGGGTGGGGGCGGGCTGACCACCGGGGCGTGGAGTGTAGGGAACTTTCTGGAGCCCCAGAGCTGTTGGTCTCCACTGGGCTAATGCAGTTGTCACAAGTCAGGACTCTGTGCCCAAAGGGGTGACTGTGACTGTGAGTGATAGCTCAGCAAAACAAACCTAGGGAGTTTTCAAAAAGTTTTTTAACTAAAAGGAAAGCCACAGGCAGCTGGTGGCCTGGGAGGGCCGCGCACAAGCAGCGCCTTGGTTCGGGGAAAGCCCCTTCGCACCCGGACACCCGGTCGTGTAGAAGTCACGGGTGAAGTCACACGTCCTTGACACTGAAAGTTCTAGGCTGGAGCAGGGACGGGGGTCACGCATCCAGCTCCCGTGTCCTCCCCGCTTTGGTTTAACAGATGAGAAAAATAAGCCCAGATACTGTGGACAGACTCGCCCAAGGTGACAAGCCCAGAGAGCACTCCCTCCCCGAGAGGCACTAGGTCGTCAAAAGCATTTGACAATTTTTTTAAAAACCATGCAGCCCAAGAAGAGCAGAGAAAACGTCCACTGAAAACAAAAGACAGATCACAGCGCGACTTACCAAGAGGAGAGACCACACACCTCCGTGCTGTTTCATGTCACTCGCTTCCCTCCAGAATCCCGGGGGCCGGCGCCCTAGACCCTGCAGGAGACACGTCCCTTACAGACACACACCACCCGCCACCCAGGGCGCCATGCGTGGCCCACTCAGGGGTCCCCACAGTGGACTCCCTGGAACACCAGTTCTGAGGCAGAAACAGCAAAAGCTACAAATCAGACCCTAAAGCACCATATGCGTTAGCGTTTTATTTTTTTAAAGATGCTTACTTATTTTTATTGGTTTATTTTTTGCCCATGCCACATGGCTTGCGGGATCTTGGTTCCCCAACCAGGGATCGAACTGGACCCCCCTGCAACAGAAGTACAGACAGGGAAGCCCCCTCATTCTTTTTATTTTTAAATTACTTTCTTTCTTTTTAAAAAGGCTGTGCTTGGTCTTCTTCGTTGCTACACGAGGGCTTTCTCTAGTTGCGACAAGCAGGGGCTACTCCTCCTTGTCACGCCCCGGCTTCTCATTGCGGCGGCTTCTCGGGGAGCTCAGGCTCTAGGGCACAGACTTCAGTAGCTGCAACACACGGGCTCAGCTGCCCCTTGGCACATGGAATCCTCCCAGACCAGGGATGGAACCCGTGTCCCCTGCCCTGGCGGGCAGATTCCTAACCTCTGTGCTACGCTACCAGGGAAGTCCCTCTATTCGCATTTTAAAGGCTAGAAAAGCTCCTGGTAAGATCCAAAAATCTTTTTTTTCTTTTTTGTATTAAGTCCATAAATTCGGATATCATTAATTTTCCCCAAAGTCGTTTTTCTGTCCCAGGATCCCACCCAGGACGCCCCATCACATTTAGTTCATGTCTCCCGAGGCTCCTCTTGGCCGTGAGTGTCTCGGACGCCCCTGCCGTTGATGACCCTGACCGTCCTGGTGGGCTGTCCCTCAGGGGGATCCGCCCCTGCTCTCCCGTGCACACGCGGGGCCCCGGGAGTGGAGGACTGTTAGGGGAAGCACACTGATTGAAACCGCCCACCCTGGCCAGGCACCATAGTAACCGTTTGCATGAGTTGTTTTATGACAGGAGATCCTGATAAGGAATACGGAACTAATAGGCCACCACCAGCCGGAAGAGTTCGGGAAAGATCGAGAGGAGACACCGCGTATCCGCCCATTTCCCAGAATCCCTCTTGCTAACATCCATCTTGGCTGAGCGATGCGTGCGCCACCATGAAAGACTCTGAATTAGAATGATTGGCCAAAGACCACCTGGAAACTAATCCCATCACCATAAAACCCAAGACTGAGAGCCAGGCGGCAGAGCAGTTCTCCTGGGTTCCCTTACCCTCCTGCTCTCCACCCAGGTGCCCTTTCCCAATAAAATCTCTTGCTTTGTCAGCATGTGTCTCCTCGGACAATTCATTTCCGAGTGTTAGACAAGAGCCCAGTTTTGGGCCCTGGAAGGGGTCCCCCTTCCTGCAACAGGACCACCGGAGGTGAGGCACCTTCTCCTGTCGAGGGCGTCACGGGAGCAGCCGTCACCCTGGCGTGTCCCATCCTGCTGAGGCCATGCCCCACAGGCTTCCCTACCGGACAGGGACCTGGTCTCACCTCCCCCTCCATCCTGCCCTCTTTGGAAAGACATCCCTCTATGCAGCACCCACTCACTTGCGGAGGGTTAGGCCAGCACCCTTGGAGGGAAGCAGCTGCCTAAATTTCTTGGCTGGGGTGGTTTTTCTCCCACCTGTTGATTTGTTCATTGTTTGGCATCACCCACTCAATGGACAGGAGTCTGAACCAACTGCAGGAGATGGTGAAGGACAGGGAAGTTCTGCGTGCTGCCGTCCATGTGGTCGCAAAGAGTAGGACACGACTGAGCGAATGAACGATTGATTTGTTCAATCATTAATTCATATCAGCACGGACTCATTTCATTCTATATTTGTTGTCGTTCAGTTGCATCCAGCTCTTTGAGACCCCATGGACTGCATCAGGCCCAGCTTCTCCATTCTTCACCGTCTCCCAGAGTTTGCTCAAGCTCATGTCCATTAAGTCGGTGATGCCATCCAACCAGCTCACCTGTTGCCTCCTTCTCCTCCTGCCTTCAATCTTTCCCAGCATCAGGGTCTTTTCCAATCAGTCAGCTATTCGCATCAGGTGGCCAAAGTATTGGAGCCTCAGCTTCAGCATCAGTCCTTCCAGTGAATATTCAGGGTTGATTTCCTTCAGGATTAAGTGGTTTCACCTCCAAGCTTCCCAGGAACTCTCAAGAGTATTGAGACTCTTCTGTACTTCAGTCAGTTCAGTTGTGTCCGACTCTTTGTGGCCCCATGGACTGCAGCATGCCAGGCTTCCCTGTCCATCACCAACGCCCGGAATTTGCTCAAACTCATGTCCATCGAGTCAGTGATGCCATTCAACCATCTCATCCTCTGTCATCCCCTTCTCCTCCCGCCTTCAATCTTTCCCAGCATCTATACTTGGGTTGTAATAAAGACTACATCATTTATTTTGTTTTGACTTTGGCTGGAACTTCATTTTTTTTTTTTTTTGTTTTTTGGCTGGAACTTCAGCTGGCTCCTCTAACAGAACCAACCCAAATTAATTTTGATTTCCAAAAGAATACACCCTGTGAGTTACTTAGGACTCTCTATGGGCTTCCCAGGTGGCACTAGGGGTAAAGAACCCGCCTGCCAATGAAGGAGACATAAGAGATGTGAGTTTGATCCCCGGGTCGGGAACATCCCCTGGAGGAGGACATGGTAACCCATTCCAGTATTCTTGTCTGGAGAGTCTCATGGACAGAGGAGCCTGGCGGGCTACAGTCCATGGGGTCAGAAAGAGTCAGACACCCTCTCTAGGCCAAGGTGAAACAGGAGGGTGGGGGCAGAACACAACCTTTGAAAGAATGACATTGCCTGAGGGTATAACAGAAACTGATTAGAATCAAATAGAATCAATTCAACTTCCACTAGACCTTGATCCTCTGTGCGTGCTCAAGCTAGATGACACACCCAGAGATGCCAGGACCGTTCCAACCATCAAAGACCAAAAAGTGGGTGGTGGCCCAGTTCCTGGAAATCTCTGCCCCTTCCCCAGAATGGTTGAAATAATCTTCCCACTCATCAGCCTTGGATCGCGCACACACACACACACACACACACACACACACACACACACACACACACACAATATGTCACCAGGGGGATGTCCTGGGCCCCAAGGTCTCAGGGCCGGCCCCCTACTCCCTGGCCCAGAAGCTTCAGGGGGATGTCCTGGGCCCCAAGGTCTCAGGGCCGGCCCCCTACTCCCTGGCCCAGAAGCTTCAGGGGGATGTCCTGGGCCCCAAGGTCTCAGGGCCGGCCCCCTACTCCCTGGCCCAGAAGCTTCTCCAGCAGAGCAAAGACGGAAATTCCTAACACCCCAGGACTCTCCCCTCCACCCCCCCCCCCCCGTACGCCCTCACAGGTTACATTAAAAAGCCCTTATCATGCAGATCTACTGGAGAATTCTTTGAAACCAAACCTATTATTATTGAAGCCACCCGGTTACACACACCCTGCAGTCCTTCCTGGCCACTCCTGGACCCTTCTTCCGAGTCAAGGTCAAAGTGGGGCTGGGGCCTGCCCACCCCGCCCTCCTTGCTCCATCCGGGAGGGGGCTCTGCCCCAGGATCCCAAGCCCATCTCAGCCGCCGAGCAGCACCTCCGCTCCTGGGGCCTCTCTGCAGCCACCCTCCCCTCTTCCCGCCTCTGCTGAGAGACCACAACCTAACCCAGCTGACAACTCAGGGGGGCCCCCCCTCCGGGAGATGTTCGCGGGCTTTCTCTCCAGACACTTCCTGAGGAAGAGTTAGAAGTGACCTTCTGTCTGAGCGCCAGCCACACAATCGCCACCTGCAAGTCCTGTCCAGGAAGCTCTCACCCTGAGTGTCCCTGCCCACCCGGCATCTGCCCGCTGCACACACCTGCGTCTGCACACGCATACATGCACACACACCTGTGCCCACACACACAGGCCGCACCCACAGGCCACTCCCCGCACCGTCCATCGCCCGCACCACTCCTCCGGGCCCTAACGCCCAGCCTGCTCTAGGGTCTCTAATAGGTTCTTCCAAATTGACTCGGCCAAGATCAAATGGCTGATCTTTCCCCAGAATGGCCCCACCGGGGTCCTCCCAGCTTGGGGAAGCTACAACAACCTTCCCATCATATGACGACTCCTTTCTCCCAAGCCCCACATTCAGTGAGCAACCACACGGAATGTGCTTCCCGTGAGCCCAGAATTCGGCCACTGCCCCCACTTCCCTGACCCAGCCACTCTCCTCTGTGTCTCCTCACTGGCCTACCCACCCCCAAGCCCCTCCAACCCCCTCACCACCATCCGCACCCCCACACTCGCCTAGCCCTGCCCCATCCTCAGCCCAGAGCGATGCCCTGCTACAGAGAAAGCCCAAGCCCTGCCCCTGTACCCAGCCTTCTTGCAGCGCCCACCGGAGGGCGCTCCCACCCCCAGGGCTCAGCCCCCCTCGACCTGCATCTGACCGGCCCCTCCCTTCCATCCTATCTTTTGTAGTTCAGTCACTCAGTCACGTTGGACTCTGCAACCCCAAAGACTGCAGTCCACCAGGCTTCCCTGTCCTTCACCATCTCCCGGGTTATTCAGGCGCTAAGTCCTGTCCGACCCCTTGAATGGCAGCACACCAGGCTCCTCTGTCTTCCACTATCCCCCAGACTTTGGTCAAACTCATATCCATTGAGTTGGTGATGCTATCTAACCATCTTATCTGGTGGCCCCCTTCTCTTTCTGCCCTCAATCTTTCCCAGCAACAAAGTTTTTTTCCGGTGAGTCAGCTCTTCTCATCAGGCGGCCAAAGTACTGGAGCTTCAGCTTCAGCATCAGTCCTTCCAGTGAACAGTTAGAGTTGATGGACGGGTTGGATCTCCTTGCTTCCAAAGGACTCTCGAGAGTCTTCTCCAGCACCACAGTTCGAAGGCACCAGTTCTTGGTAGAGACGCCTTATCTCCTGCGAGTTCATCTTCCCCACCTTCACCGCCAATCCTCTCGCTCACACGCAGGCTACACTTGTCTCCCTGGTCCTCATCTCTAACATTCTCTGTATCCTCCTTGTCTGTCCCTTCAACCAACTCACACTCGCCCGGGCTTTTCACTGCTGTGTCCACAGCTGTGTCCCCCAGGCCTGGCCCGGAGCAGAGCACTGGCCAGTGCTCTGTGAGTGTTCCCGGGGTAAACCACACACATCACTCCACTGAACCTAAAGGGGCTCCACCATCCTCCCGGACCCCTAAGCCAGAAACCAAAAAGATTCTCCTGGAAGCTGAAGAGCTGCTGGGCCTGGGACCATGCTTCCTGGGCCCAAAACCCAGTCTGCTACCAACCTGGCTGCAGGACTTCAGACGTCTAAAGGAGCTGCTCCTTGGAATCCCTGGCAGTCCAGTGGTTAGGACTTGGCACCAGCACTGCTGGGTTCCAGGTTCGATCCTTGGTTGGGGAACCAAGATCGCACAAGCCACGAAGCAAGCCAATAAAAAAATAATGTGGCTTCTCCCGACTCACATACAAAACGGAAACAGACCCATAGACTCAGAAGACCCAGAAAACAGGTAACCCCTACGGTTACCAAAGGGGAAGAGGGAGGGATAAATGAGGAGCTTTGAATGTAACAGATGTTGTTCTGTCACTCAGTCATGTCCAACTCTTTGCGACCCCATAGACTGCAGCATGCCAGGCCTTCCCTGTCCTTCACCATCTCCCAGAGCTTGCTCAAACTCATGTCCATTGAGTCAGTGATGCCACCCAACCATCTCATCCTCTGTCGTCCCCTTCTCCTCCTGCCTTCAATCTTTCCCAGTATCAGGGTCTTTTCCAATGAGTCAGTTCTTCACATCAGGTGGCCAAAGTATTGGAGCTTCAGCTTCAGCATCAGTTCTTCCAATGAATATTCACAACTGATTTCCTTTAGGATTGACTGGTTTGCTCTCCTTGCAGTCCAAGAGTTTCTCAAGAGTTTTTTCCAGCACCACAGTTTGAAAGCATCAATTCTTTGGCACTCAGCTTTATGGCCCAATTCTCACATCTATACATCACTGCTGGAAAAACCACAGCTTTGACTAGACGGACCTTTGTTGGCAAAATAACAACTCTCTGCTTCTTAATATGCTGTCTATGTTGGTCATAGCTTTTCTTCCAAGGAGCATCTTTTAATTTCATGGCTGCAATCCCCATCTGCAGTGATTTTAGAGCCCCCCAAAATAGTCTCTCACTGTTTCCATTGTTTCCCCATCTATTTGCCATGAAGTGATGGGACTGGATGCCATGATCTTCATTTTTTCAATGTTGAGTTTTAAGCCAGCTTTTTCACTCTCCTCTTTCACTTTCATCAAGAGGCTCTTTAGTTCCTCTTCTCTTTCTGCCATGAGGGTGGTGTCATCTCCATATCTGAGGTTACTGATACTTCTCCCAGCAATCGTGATTCCAGCTTGCGCTTCATCCAGCCCAGCGTTTCTCATGATGTACTCTGCATATAAGTTAAATAAGCAGGGTGACAACATACAGCCTTGACGTACTCCTTTCCCAATTTGGAACCAGTCTGTCGGTCCATGTCTAGTTCTAACTGTTGCTTCTTGACCTGCATACAGATTTCTCAGGAGGCAGGTAAGGCAGTCTGGTAGTCCCATCTCTTGAAGAATTTTCCAGTCTGCTGTGATCCACACAGTCAAAGGTTTTGACATAGTTAATGAAGCAGAAATAGATGTTTTTCAAGATGGTAGGAAGGGCAAAATCGTGTTTAGAATCAAACTTCATACCCACCAGAGATGCTTAGAGGCCACAAGCAAAACCCTTGTGTGCACCAGGACCCAGAGAAAGGAGCAGTGACCCCTACAAGAGACTGAGGCAGACCTGCCTTTGAGTGTCTGGGGGTCTCCTGTGGAGGCACAGGTCGGCAGTGGCCTGCGGCAGGGACAGGGGCTCTGGCTGCGGCAGCCCTGGAACGCATGGCTTGTGGCATGAGTCCTCTTGGAGGAGGTTGCCATTAGCCCTGCTGTAGAGCCGCCGAGCAGACGACCCACAAACTGGAGCATAATTATAGCAAAGAAGTTCTCGCACTTTTGCAAAAGTTCTAGGGCCGACAACAGGTTTCCCAACCTGGAGATCCAGCAAAGGGACTGAGAACCCCCAAGAAATATAAGATATGCATGCATGCTAAGTCACTTCAGTCGTGTCTGACTCTTTGCGACCTCAGGGACTGTAGCCCGCCAGACTCCTCTGTCCATGGGGATACTCCAGGCAAGAATACATGGGTTGCCATGCCCTCCTCCAGGGGCTCTTCCCAACCCAGGGATCGAACCCAGGTTTCTTATGTCTCCTGCATTGGCAGGGGGGTTCTTTACCACATAGCACCACCTGCGAAGCCCATAAATCAACTATACTTGGGTTTTAAAGAAAATGCCAGGACATGGAAGCAACCTAGATGCCCATCAGCAGATGAATGGATAAGGAAGCTGTGGTACATATACACCATGGAATATTACTCAGCCATTAAAAAGTATTCATTTGAATCAGTTCTAATGAGATGGATGAAACTGGAGCCCATTATACAGAGTGAAGTAAGCCAGAAAGAAAAACACCAATACAGTATGCTAACGCATATATATGGAATTTAGAAAGATGGTAATGATAACCCTGTATGCAAAACAGAAAGAGAGACACAGATGTACAGAACAGACTTTTGGACTCTGTGGGAGAAGGCGAGGGTGAGCTGTTTCGAGAGAACAGCATCGAAACATGTATATTATCTATGGGGAAACAGATCACCAGCCCAGGTTGGATTCATGAGACAAGTGCTTGGGCCTGGTGCACTGGGAAGACCCAGATGGATCGGGTAGAGAGGGAGGTGGGAGGGGGGATCGGGATGGGGAATACATGTAAATCCATGGCTGATTCATGTCAATGTATGACAAAACCCACTACAATATTGTAAAGTAATTAGCCTCCAACTAATAAAAATAAATGAAAAAAAAAAAAAGAAAATGCCTGCTGATGTGTCCCTTGTGGTCCAGTGGTTAAGAATCTGAATGCCAATGTGGGGCACACGTAGGACATAAGATCCCACATGCCTCGGAACAACTAAGCCATCATGCCGTAACGACTACAGCCCATGCGCCAGGGCTGGTGCTCCACAGTGAGACACCCACTGCAGTGAGTGCCCATGAGCCACAACTCAAGAGTAGCCCCTGCTCATCGAAACAAGAGAAAACCCATACGCAGCAACGAAGCCCCAGCACAGACATGATTTTTTAAACGCCTGTTCACTAGGCAGAAAGAGGGAAAAGATAGGGGCCTTCCCCAAACAGTCCAAAGCCCCAGAGCCTGGGGTGGCCTTCTCTCTGCAGCCCAGGTTAGTCGGCTCCCTCCTCCTCCCTTCCTGGACCCTTCCTGGACCCCCTAGTCTTTCGCTTACAAGGAGCGCCCAGAGGAACAGGCCAGCCTCCGAACTGGAGCCCCCTGTGAAGGTTCCTACCTGGAGTCCGGGAGCAGCCTGCAGACAGGAGTCCGGGAGCAGAGGCTGCAGACAGAAGGTGGAGGCGAAGCCAGACGGCCGGCTTCTGCGAGCAGAGTTGGGAGGAAGCAACGCTGGTCTGAAGAAGAGAACAGAGAGGCAAAGTGGTCTTTGGCCAAAGAGGGGCTCAGCCAGTCTGCTCTCAAAATCCGCCAAGAAGGAGAGAAAACATCGTGAACCGCATCGCCCCCAGCTTCCACAGGGCCCCACGGACGAGGCACGCTGGGGACCAAGCGGTCTGGGGTGCAGAACTGGGCATCTCTAAGTTGGCCTCCATGCTTTACTCACTTTTGCATTTCCGCTTTAAAAGAAAAACACACTCAAAAAGCTCTCCCTTAACAATATTCAAAAACTAACCAGCAGTTCAAAACAGGCGTCTTTTCCTTGCAATAAAATTTGCCCTGAAAGATTTCCCAAGCTCCTCTTCCCCCAAAAGTGGTTTCTAAGGCAGCATGGAAATGGTCTGTCGTTTCACAGTATGCGGGGTCTTTATGTCTCTGCCCACGTGAAACCAAGATCTGGGTCAAGTTTCGAATATCTGAGCACCTTTCCTGGACTGGGAACCCGAGAGAGCAAGAAGTCTTTGAAGGTCAAATTTCTAAAGATAAACTCCTGCACACACACACACACTCTGACCAGAAACAATCCTGGGTGTGTACATCTTCCAAGGACACCTTCACAAGCTCAACTTCCACCCCCTGCACCACAGCAGGTGCTCGGGAAATACTGTTCAAGTGTAATAAGCTAACGGCAGGCCAGAAGGCTGAACATTACCCCCTGCACCTCCTGGAACCCTCCGGAACTTCCCTGGCAGTCCAGTGGTTAAGACTCCTTGCTTCCTCTACAGGAGGCCTGGGTTTGATCCCTGGCTTAAAATAAAGAAAGGAAGAATGCACACCCCAAAGAGTTACGTTCTGCCTAGTATATTCGGTCAGGTTCTTGGCAGAGGCAGGGGACAATAAAATCTGTATCTTCATGCACAAACTACAGGGAAAGTTTCTTCTGTTTTCTTTCTCTAGTGTTAACTGTTTTTATTTATTTATTTATGGGTGTGCTGGGTCTTCTTTGCTGCTCAGGCTTTTCTCTAGTTGCAGCGAGCAGAGCATAGGCTACTCTCTAGCTGCAGTACACGGGCTTCTCATTGAGCTGGCTTCTCTTGTGAAGTGCAGGTTCTAGGGTATTCGGGCTTCGGTAGTCGCAGCTTCCGGACCCTAGAGCAAAGGCTCGGGAACTGTGGCTCAGGGGCTCGGCTGTTGAGCAGCGCGTGGAATCTTCCCAGAGCAGGGACTGAACCTGTGTCTCCTGCACTGACAGGTGGGTTCTTCACCACTGGGCCACCAGGGAAGCCCTCCAGCGTTAACTTTTCAGATGAACCCGTTCATACCATACTTGGTATTACTTTGATCAGACACTTCTGGGTACCATTATTCTGAGATAAAGTTTTTTAAAATGACAGTGGATTTTTTCTTTTTTTCATTTTGCAATCTCCTGTCTGAACAACAGATCAAAACTTACAACTCCACTTCAAGACAGTGCTGACCAAGCTTTAAAGGGAGAGGCAGTTTCAGAGGCGGCCACATCTCATGGTACCTTGTGTGTGTAGGTCGGCCTCTCCAGAGCTCCCAGGCTCCTCTCAGGATCCATCAAGGTCACCCAGTTCTGCACCCAAAACAGAAGAAATCCCGTTCAGGCTGAAGGAACCCACATAAAAGCCAGAGACCATCTGAGGTTTTCTTATTTTAAATTGATTTGTGTAGGGGGAACTACAGGTTAGAATAATATTTTATTTTGAAAAAATACTGGGCAATTTGCCACACAGACATTAATTTTATTGTTGTTCAGTCACTAAGTCATGTTGTTGTATAGTCAGTCTTTTCGACCCCATGGATTGTAGCCCGCCAGGCTCCTCTATTCATGGGACTTCCCAGGCAAGAAGACTGGAGTGGGTTGCCATTGCCTCCTCCATCGGACCTTCCCAACCCTGGGATGGAACCCACGTCTCCTGCTTCAAGTAAATTCCTAGGTGTCTCAGAATTCTCCTGTGGGTTTGGGGCAGGGGAATTTCCAGGCTGCTAGAGGTCCCAGGAGGTGGCAGGGTCACCCTCCCACTCTCACCTGGTCAGGACTGGCCCAGGCCACCCCACCTTGGCGGGGAGCCGCGCCCCTTCTCAAGCCCTCACTCCACGCCTGAGGATGGCCGTACCTCAGCCCTCACCGGCCCCGGCAGGGGAGTAGGGGGAGGACAGCATAGCTCAGTTGGAAAAGGATCCGCCTGCAAGGCAGGAGACCCTGGTTCGATTCCTGGGTCGGGAAGATCCCCTAGAGAAGGGATAGGCTACCCACTCCAGTATTCTTGGGCTTCCCTTGTGGCTCAGCTGGTAAAGAATCCACCCGCAATGCAGGAGACCTGGGTTCGATCCCTGGGTTGGGAAGATCCCCTGGCGAGGGGAAAGGCCACCCACTCCAGTATCCTGGCCTGGAGAATTCCGTGGATGGTCTAGTCCGTGGGGTCGCAGAGCGACACTGAGTGACTTTCACTTCGCTTTGCTTCAACAGATATTTCTCCTTAAGGGTGAAAGAAAGGGGGCTCTCTCCGAGGCAGGGACCCCGGTCCCAGGGAGGAGGAACCATCCTCACTCCTCATACCAGAGATGCCCCAAAGTGCTGGCCGGGCTTCTTCAGCCATGAGTCAGGGGCCCCACCACGGGGGAAGGCTCTCTTCACTCCCACACGGCAGGGGCCACCCCTTCCCCGGGGCTGGCGGTCCTCCGCCCACAGGGCAGGGAGCCTACGCAGGGTCCGGGCTCTGCCGCCTCGGGCCCCTCCTGGCCGCTGGGGCCTCTTGAGGCCCCCCGCGACCTAAGGCGGCCCGCGCGGCTTTAATGGCCCCCCTGCGCGCGGGAAAGGCGCCACGTGCGGGGCGGGAGCATCTGGCGGCGCCCGTGGCCGCACACCTGCGCCCACCTGCCCGAGGTCCGCAGCGCCCCGTGCGGCTCCAGGCGCAGCGAGGAACTGGCTCCCCAGGGTGACTCCGAGGGGGCGGACTGTTTACTAAAGTGAGGGCCGGGGTGAGGTCGCTCAGGTGAGGTGGGCACCGGGGTGCTGTTTATTCAGAGCAGCTGGGGTCGCAGGGCACAGGCCTGTCACTGCGGGCCTACCTTCTGAATGGCATGTCCATTTTGTTCCCAGTGTGACCATCCACTGGGTCGAGAAGGAGGGTCTTGCGGCCCGACAGGTGTGACGTCACAGGCATCTCCATGACAACGCATGCCGCGGCTCTCCACCCGCCCGCGGCCCCCGCGCTCCGGCGGTTCGACCCCGCGGCCCCTTCGCGAAGCTCCTGTGACCCCGCTGCACTAGGCGCCCCCATCCCGGCTCCACTCGCGGACACAATTTTGCCGCAAAACCTTGAGTGACTCCCCAGTGCCCGGAGAAGACCCTCAAACCGTAACCCCACGTTCCCTGCCGGCGGCATCCAGACCTAAAAACCACGCCTGCCCCCACCTCTCCTTCCAGATGCCGGAAGTTACCGAGACCCCTCCCTCCCAACCACCCCGGGCTCCGACTTCTGCTGGAAAGGCTTCCATCTCCTTGCCCCCACCCCTGACTTTTTATCCTCTTCCTCTTAGTTTGGCACCTCCTCCAGGAAGCCTTCCTTGACCTGAAAGTCTTGGGTAGGAGCCATTTCTCTGCACTCCCACCCACAGCGGGCCAGACCAGCCTGTACGGTATAATCAAGCTGCCTATTGATTTCTACCTGGTTCGCTAGACTGTCTGTCACCCTGTGAGCCAAGGAACTTTCAGTCCTACGCTCCGCCATGTACTCGTTGTTCAGTCGCTAAGTCCCATCCTCTTCAGACCACTTGGAGTGCAGCACATGCCAGGTTTCCCTGTTCTTCACTATCTGCCATTAAATGGTATCATTTGCACATCTGAAGTTGTTGATATTTCTCCTGGAAATTTTGATTCCAGCTTGTGATTCATCCAGCCTGGCATTTCACATGATGTACTCTGTATATAAGTTAAGTAAGCAGGGTGACAATATACAGCCTTGACGTACTCCTTTCCCAATTTGGAACCAGTCCATTGTTCCATGTCTGGTTCTAACTGTTGCTTTTTGAGCAACATACAGGTTTCTCAGGAGACAGGTAAGGTTGTCTGGTGTTCCAGATTTTTTCTGGAATTCCTCTGCTTTTTCAATGATCCAACAGATGTTGGCAGTTTGATCTCTGGTTCCTCTGCCTTTTCTAAATCCAGGTTATACATCTGGAAGTTCTCGGTTCATGTACTGCTGAAGCCTGACTTGAAGGATTTTGAGCATTACCTTGCTAGCATGTGAAATGAGTGCAATTGTGCGGTAGTCTGAACATTCTTTGGGATTGCCCTTCTTTGGGATTGGAGTGAAAACTGACCTTTTCCAGTCCTGTGGCCACTGCTGAGTTGCTGACATATTGAGTGCAGCACTTTAACAGCATCATCTTTTAGGAGTTGAAATAGCTCAGCTGGAATTCCATCACCTCCCCTAGCTTTGTTCATAGAGATGCTTCTTAGGGCCACTTGACTTCACACTCCAGGATGTCTAGCTCTAGGTGAGTGACTACATCATCATGGTTATCTGGATCATTAAGATTTTTATTTTTTTTAGTATAATTCTGTGTATAATTGCCACCTCTTAATCTCTTCTGCTTCTGTTAAATCCTTACCATTTCTGTCCTTTATAGTGTCCATCCTTGCATGAAATATTCCCTTGAAATCTCTAATTTTCTTGAAGAGATCTCTAGTCTTCTCCATTCTATTGTTTTCCTCTATTTCTTTGCATTGTTCATTTAAGAAAGCTTTCTCATCTCTCCTAGCTATTCTCTGGAACTCTGCATTCAGTTGGGTTTACTTTTAATTTCTCACTTGCCTTTCACTTCTCTTCTTTCCTCAGCTATGTGTAAAGCCTCCTCAGACGACCACTTTGCCTCCTTGCATTTCTTTTTATTGGGGATAGTGGTTATATGCACAGCACAACAACTGCTCAAAAGTGTTTTTTTTCAGTGAATGATGAAAGGAATTACCAAATTAATATGCCACAAATATTAGCTGCACAGTCACTAATTTTTTTAATTGAAATATAGTTGATTTACAATGTTGTATTTAATTTCCGGTGACAGTGATTCCGTATTTTTACAGATTATATTCCATTGTAGGTTATTTACAAGATAATGGGTTTAGTTACTCATGCTATACAGTAAATCCTTCTTGCTTATCTATTTTATACATAGTAGTTTGTTAATCCCATACTGCTAATTCATCCTTCCCCCTTCCCTCTACCCTTTGGTAACTACTAATTTGGTTTCTATGCCTGTGAATCTGTTTCTGTTTTGTATATACATTCATTAGTAGTATTTTTTTAGATTTCATATACACATGATATTTGTCTCTGTTTTTCTGGACTATTTCATTAAGCACAATATTCCACATTACCCACAAATGGCAGTATTTCACTCTTTTTTATGGCCGAGTAATAGTCCACTCTGTGTGTGTGAGTGAGTGTGTGTATGAGTGAGTGTGAGAGTGTGTGTGTGTGTTCCTTACAGGTTTCCATGTAGACGATCATGTCATCAACAGAGATCACTTTTACTATCTGTCTAGTCAGGGTGCTTTTTATCTTGACTACCTTTCCTAGCTGAAACCTCCAGGATGGTGTTAGATTCAGGTGGTAAAAATGAACATCCTGCCCTATTTTTTGAATCTGTGTTTATTATTTATTTCATTTCTGGCTGCGCTGGGTGGTCCTTGCGGCGCAGGCTTTTCTCTAGCGGCGGTGGGCAGGGCGGCCCCTCGGCCCGGGGCGCCGGCTCTCCCTGCGTGGTGTCTCCCGCGGGCCCGGGCTCTGGGGCCCAGGCTCAGTAGTTACGGGCACACGGCGCTTAGTTGCTCCGTGGCATGTGGAGTCTCCCCCGACCAGGGATCAAACCCATACCCCCCTGCATTAGCAGGTGGATTCTTACCCACTGCAACACCAGGGACGTCCCATCCTGTCTAGTTTTTAATTTTGCATTTTAAATTGTAGTGCCAAGCACCTTGAGTCTGTTTGAATTACAAAGAAATGTTAAGGAAAAGATGAAATACTTACAGATGAAATGATTCAATGAAATTCAGAAACTGCTTCAGAAAGCCTGGGTGGGGGACAGAAGCGGGTTGTACGGAGTGTGGGCAGGACTGGCCTCGACCACTTGGCTGATGGGAACAATGATGGGCGCATGGGGTTCCATGCACAGTGAATGGAGTTCAGATGTGAAGTGTTTGATTGGCTTCATCCGTCCAGCCTTTTTTTTTTTTTGCCGCACCTCGCTGCTTGTGGGATGTGGGATCTTTTAGCTCTCCAAACAGGGATTGAACCCAAGCCCTCAGCTGTGTGAGAACAGCGTCCTAACCACTGGACGGCCAGGGAATTCCCTATCCATTCAACTTTTTAAAAGGTGGAGAGCTGACATCAATTTTTTCACTCTGATTCGTTCTTTTTATTTTTTCCCTTGGAATTAAAAAAAAAACAGTGCATTTTGGGCCATGTTTAAAGTTCTAGAACTTTCACTGATCAAGTGTCGAGGCTTTAAAGTACTTTCATAAGGAGGTGATTATGTTCTAAGCAGACATATACACTTGGCAGAAAATATGCTCAGCTCCTTGGAGCCGAAACAGCGTCACAGGATCTTTGTTCAGACTTTGATGGTGCTATTAATACACCATGACTCACAAAGAGCCCTGCTTCCTGGAATGTTCCTTCCTATAGAAGAGTAACCTGCTATCACACTTTCAAAGGTTCGAGAAGATCTTGAAGGCTTAGAAAAGGGATGAACATCTTCCCAAATTATACAATTGTTTAAACAATTTGCCATCCCCACTGGAAAGGGGGAAGTACCAGTTGTGTGCACCAATTATTCAGTCCACAAATATATATCAGGGGCACTGGGCTGACAGTGGACAAACTGGATACACACTTAACCTTCACGGCCAACAGGCACTGGAGAGGCAGGAAGATGGACTGCAGACTAGTCATTGCAGGACAGTGGTGAGAAATGCGTCAAAGGGGGAGGGTGCAGGGTAAACTGAGGCCAGACGGGGAGAGGATCAGGTGCCATCAATCACACACTTTGAATGGGATCATTGAATGGAAAGCTGGTGTGGGAAAAAAATCATGGGTCTGTGGACAACCCACTAAGCAGTGAGTAGTGGCAGACACGGTCCATTCATGGCACCCCCCTCTTACCCAGGACCACTCGGAGCTGCCGTGGCCTCATCTGTCAAAGGGATGAATAATGATCCTTAGAAGATTCCAGGGCTTCCCTGGTGGTTCAGTGGTAAAGAATCTGCCTGCCAGTGCAGGAGGCACGGGTCTGATCCCTGATATGGGAGGATCCCACATGCTGAGGCGCAACGAAACCCACGCACCACAATTACTGAAGCCCGTGTGCCCTAGAGCCGTGTTCTGAAACAAGAAGCCACTGCACTGCGGAGCCAATGCCATGCGACTGAACAGGAGCCCCAGCTCGCCACAACTAGAGAAAAGCCTAATGAAGGCCCAGAGCAGTCATAAGTAAATAAAATTATAGATAAAAAAGAAGATTCCAAACTCAAGTGAGATCTGTAACGATAATTGTTGACACTGGCTGACGGGAATGTAGCGGCTCACAAAAGTTCCCTCCGCTTCGTGTGTGAAAATAGATGTGACATAAATGTCACCATTTTAACCATTTTTAAATGGATGTGACAATTGGACCATGAAGAAGGTTGAGTGCCGAAGAATTGAGGCTTTGAACTGTGGTGTTGCAGAAGACTCTTGAGAGGCCCCTTGGGCTGCAAGGAAATCCAACCAGTCCATCCTAATGAAGATCAGTCCTAAATATTCATTGGAAGGACTGATGCTGAAGCTGAAAGTCCAGTACTTTGATGCAAAGAGCTGACTCATTAGAAAAGACCCTGATGCTGGGAAAGATTGAAGGCGGGAGGAGAAGCGGACGACAGAGGATGAGATGGTTGGAGGGTATCACCGACTCAATAGACATGAGTTTGAGCAAGCTCCAAGAGATGGTGAAGGACAAAGAGGCCTGGTGTGCTGCGGTCCATGGGGTCACAAAGAGTCGGACATGACTCAGCAACTGAACAACAATCATTTTTAAGTGTACAGGTCGTGGAATCAAGTACAATTACATCATTGTGCCCCCAAGCACTACCATCCATCTCTAGAACTTTTCCATCATCCCCAGCTGAAACTCTGTCCGCATTAAATACCAACTCCCCCTCCCCCAGCCCCTGGCAATCACCCTTGTACTGTGTGTCTATGAATTTGACTCCTCTTGATACCTCATATCAAGTGGAATCATACATGGCAATTCCCTGCTAGTCCAGTGATTACGACTCAGCTCTTTTGCTGTTGTGGCCTGGGGTTCAATTCCTGGTTGGGAAACTAAGATCTGCAAACTGTGCAACACAGGCAAAAAAAATTTTTTTTTTAAATTTTAACAAATAAATGGAATCATACAACAAAAAGCCTGCACAGCCAAAAATTTTCAAACATGTACAGTTCCCTGACTTTTATTTATTTATTTATTTTAGTTCACTGACTTTTAGTATTTTCACTCTCCATGTCTCTTCCCCAAGGTCGCTGGCCAACCATGCAGCTACATTCTGTCTCTGTGGATTTGCCTATTCTGGACATTTCACATGAGTGAGATCATGGAATAATGTGGCCCTTCGTGACTGATTTCTTTCACTTGGCATAGTTTTCAAGGTACATTCATATTATAGTGTGAATCAGTACTTCATTCCTTTCTATGGCAATAATATTCCATTGCAATGGAATATTTATTTTCCGTTCATCAGTTGATGGACATTTGGTTTGTCTCCACCCTTTGGCTTTTATGAATAATTGCTGTTCAGTCTCTAAGTTGTGTCCGACTCTTTGTGACTCTGTGGACTGCAGGCTCTCCTGTCTTTCACTATCTCCTGCAGTTTGCCCAGATTCGTGTCCATTGAGTTGGTGATGCTGTCTAACCATCTCATCCTCTGCTGCCCCCTTCTCCTTTTGCCTTCAGTCTTTCCTAGCATCAAGGCCTTTTCCCATGAGTCCACTCTTTGCATCAAGTGGCCAAAGTACTGGAGCTTCAGCTTCAGCAGCAGTCCTTCCAATGAATATTCATGGTCGATTTCCTTTAGGATCGATAATACTGCTACGAAAATGTGTGCACACATATCCTGAGGACACAGAGGGCTGACTTCACCCTTCTTTTCATACAAGAGACTTGAGCATCCTCAGATTTTGGTGTCCTCGGGGGTCCTGGAACAAAGCCCCTGAGGGACAGACACCCTGGAAGGACTGCATGTGTTCTTGTGGACATATGTTTTCATTTCTCCTAGGTACATACCTAGGAGTGGAATTGCTGGATCACATGGTAATTCTATGTTTAACTTTTCCAGGAACTACCAGACTGTTTTCCAAAATGGCACGACTTTACATTCCCATCATCGGTGTGTGAGGGCTCCGATCACTTTGTGTCCTTGTCAACACTTACTCGTCTCTCTCCACTTCTGCATGCACTTTAGAAATCTACAAAAGTTGGAGAAGGAGATGGCAACCCACTCCAGTGTTCTTGCCTGGAAAAGTCCATGGACAGAGGAGCCTGGCAGGCTGCAGTCCATGGGGTTACATGACTGAGCATGTGTGAGATGGGTTGGTAGCAGTAAACTGGTAGAACTAAAAAAAAAAAAAAAAAATAGATAACTAATAAAGACCTGTATAGCACAGGAAATTCAGTCCTCTGTAATAGCCTGTAAGAGAAGAGGATTCCAATGTGTTTGTATGTATAACTGATTCAGTTTACTGTATATCTGAAACTAACATGGTAAATCAACTATACCCCAATAAAATTATTTTAGTGGTTAAAAAAAAAAAAAGAAATCTACAAAAGAAAAGTTGACAAAGAAACTAGAAACTATAAGTTAAAGTGTTTGTAAACTGTGAAGGTCTGAGACTCATTTGTAAACAGATATCTAAGTGCCTACCATGTGCCAAACATGAAGTATTTTGGATACAGATACTTAACCAAACAAACACGTCTATGTTTGGGAGTCAGGACTGGTCCTATTGGCTCTTCCTAAGCCCCATCACTGAAGATAGGATTGTCAGACCGAAGTGTGGGATGGCCAGTGTGGCTGGGCCCTGGGCTTCTCAGGACTGTTTTTCCCACGTGTAGGATAAGCTGGAACGAGGGTGCACCTGGCACGAAGGTGAGACAACTTCACGGAGATGGTGGTGCTGACTCATCACGCCAAATCCACTCCGTATTCCTGGTATTGAGGATGTTTCCCTATTCTGAAAAAGCAGCCCCATGGCAGACCACAGCGACCCTCTTCCCATCACCTAAGTGGCTGGACAGTCTCCAATCAGGCCCAAGGCTGATTGTTCAAGGTGCACTCAGTAGGTCTCACCTTCTAGCTCTCTCTCATCACTCAGACGCTCAGGGGTCTCTTCTCAAGACCTAACACATCCAGGCTCTCAAGACTTGGTTACACTGGATAGTGCCCCCCCACTTCTTTGTATCAGCAGTCACCCTCTTCCTGGAGTACCCTTCCCACACACACCACCCCCTTGGAGCCGTCCCACACCCCTGCCCACCCTGCCCCGCCAGCTGAGCCCCTCCTCGCTCTGTGCTTCCAACCACAATTGGGGCTCCATGGCCTTTGCCATGGCTGCCTTCCCCAATGATGCATGTTTCTTTATAGTTTTTATTCTTTAAAATTATTTATTTTTGGCTGGCTGGGTCTTCACTGCTGTGCAGGCTTCTCTCTAGTTGCAGTGACCTGGGGCTACTCTTCATTGCAGTGCGTGGGCTTTCTCATTGCGGTGGCGTCTCTTGTTGCAGAGCAGGGCCTCTAGGGCACAGGCTCTTCAATAGTCATGGCACACGGGCTTAGCTGCTTCGAGGCATTTTCCCAGATCAGGGTTCTAACCCGTGTCCCCTGCACTGGCAGGGGGATTCTTTACTACTGGACCACCAGGGAAACCTCCTGGTGATGCATCTTTCATCTGTGTGTTGGGCTGGTCCTTCGCTGGTATTCAATGAAACCATGAGGAATCTATGCCTGATAGCAACTAGTGAGTTCAGAGGACAGAAAAACAGCAAGGACAGGGCAGTCTAGGGAAAATTCTAGAAGGGCGAGGCCTGGGTTGGGGCTTGCAGCAGGTTACACTGCAGAAAGTATGGGGGGAACCTGAGCCTGAGCAAGGTGACCGCCTGAGTAGTGAGTCCCAGTTTAACACCAGGCACCTGCTCCCTGGAAAACACCAGAACAGGCTCCCGAGTATATTAGCTGATTTACAAGTGAAGTAATGAGGTGCAGGACTTGCTCAAACTCACTTCTGAATCCCTACAGACTGCTTTCTATAGCTTAGCTTTTTTTTCATTTGCTGTTTATGTACAAAACACGGTTAAAAGTCACGCATTCTGTGTATTTTAAGCTGGAATTTTAATGCACACACACAGCTGTGCAGCTGTCTCTAGTTTTAGGGCACAAGTTCCCTCCCGGAACCCCTACAGTCAAGTCCCCACCAGGGTTCCTGCTTTCCATCGTCATAGTTGTACCTTTTCTAAAATTCTATGAAATATCACACAGGAGGTAGTGTTTTTTCTGTCTGGCTTTTCACTTTTGTTTACTTTGGTCTTTTGCTTTCCAGCTCTCAGATGCAGGGTCTTGCATAACTTCTTGTAAAATTTATTCCTATTTAGTATGCTATTACAATTTGTTGTTTTTGTTTTCTATTACCAATTTTAAAATGCTGGTAGACATTTTATAACACTGATGATTTTTTTCCTAACAAAATTTAAATTACATTTCATATATTGATCTCCCATCTTGGGACTTTGCTCTGTTGATGAATCCTTGTGCCGGTTTTATAGATTTCTCACAACCACATAATCCCTGAGTCAGAGAAGCCTTTTACACTCTGGTGCCTTAGTGGTAAACTATCTGCCTATCAGTGCAGGAGAAGCAGGTTCAACGCCTGCTTAGGAAAGATCCCCTGGAGAAGGAAATAGCACCCCGCTCGTCCTCTTGCCCATGGACAGAGGAGCCTGGCGGGCTACAGTCCACTGGGGGTCGCAGTTGGTCGAGTTAGCGTCTGAGCACATACCAATCAATCTCTGCTTTCCAGCGCGCTCTACACTCATCAGGGTGGGACTAGTTGCGAAGTGTGAAGAACTGGATTTGGCAGTAGGCTGGGGACCCTCTGACAACTGGAGGTCACTCCCAGCCTGGTGTTGTCCTTACCTCATCTTCTCACCCCCAGGGGTGGGCACCTGTGGTCTCCGTGGTCTCTCTCTGGCACAAGGCTTGCTAGGGGGCAGTTCAAATTACACACCTGCCATAAACACTTTCCATAACTCACGGGGGAAATGCTCTGTGGGCATTTTTTTTTCCCCACTGGAGACCATCTATAGAGAATCTAATACTTTCAATTTGAATGGAATTCTTAGTCTCCTTACTAGAGCTAGGAAATAAGAAAAACCTTTTTGCCCTTCAATTACTAATTCCTCAACAGCAGGGCCACTGGCCTGAGCCACAAGGGAAGCCCAAGAATGCAAGTGGGTAGCCTATCTCTTCTCTAGCAGATCTTCCCAACCCAGCAATCGAACCAGGGTCTCCTGCATTGCAAGCAGATTCTCTAATATCAGGGAAGTCCTCCTTAGACTAACAGGAGTTAAACACTTCTGCTGCATTAGATTAAGGATTAAAGATTATTGCTTACCAGGCACTTCCTACCCAGCAGTGCTTACTATTCATGACAGATCTTCCAGAGTCTATGGAATCTCCAGGCGCCTCTCAGGCTTTAGGTCCAAATCCTGGGTAGACCTCCCACCAACTACTCCAATGCTCACGCCTGCCCGCTCCAACTGCTGTGTGCTGCTTATGGCTTTCAGTAGCCTGCCAGACACACCTTTCCTGAGGCTCAATAAAGAACCAGAGAACAAGCAGCAGAGATGGTTTCATGTGGGAAGGTGTTCAACAGGTGTGGTTCATAAGGGCAAGGCAGTAAAAAGAGCTATATTTATATTGCACATCCCGTTTCACCAATACCATCAAAGGGGAGACTATTCTCCTGTCTTTTAAGGATAGAGGCTCACCCCACACATGGGGCCTGAGCACCCTAAGGTCACAGCAGTAAGGCTCTAGGGACTCCACCCCAACCACCCGATTCCTTGACTCTCCTAGGCAAGAGGTGCACACCTCACGTTTTACATTCTGGGACCAGCCCCATAAGTAAGACATTACGCATAATTTTTTTAATTCATCTATATTTGTTACAACTTTTTAAAGCAGAATGTGACTTGAGCACTGCATTTCCACTCACAAAACTTGCTCCAAGTTACTTTTCCAGCGGCTTTACAACATGCCTGAGCAGGCTTATAAGTTTGCTACTCTAAACAATATTTTTCTTTGGAAAACAAGCCCTATGTACGGACAGCGAATCCAATCAAGTTGGTTCAGCTTAACACACTAACTTCTAGAGGCCTGGCACATGCAGTCATAACTACAGGGGATGGAAGTTTTAAAAAGTATATCCCAGAAGATGAAAACTTGCTTTAACAAGTGTTTCTTTTAAACATCACGGTATATACTTCAGAACACTTCAGTGACAAAAAATTTTGGTCTACTAAACAATCCGCTTGATAGCTAAACACTTCAGACCACAAAGTTAACACAGGTTACACACACACCTTACAACAAACGTAACTACTTCCATCTGTTAAAATAAGCCAACATGAAACTAGGAAAAAACTAGCTCTGCTTTAGTGCTAAAAGTATCACAGTATCACACTTAGTATAAAGAAATCTTATCCTCCCCTTATGTAGTTACCATGCCATACGATTTTTAAACGTTAACAAAAATAAAGAAATACTTGAAAACATATTAGAGGGAATGGAGACAGAGTGCTGAACACACAGCCAAGCGATCCTCAGGCAGCGCTTAGTCTACTTCTTCCATGCGGGACGTGTCGTCGTCTCCTTCCAGGGGAGGCATTTCCTCAGTGACCGCAGCACTGCTGTCGTCAGCAGTGGGATCATCCTCATCAATACCTTTAAGAAATAAAAAACATCGATTAGGTTTCTTAAAGCCGCGTAATTGGTCCAACACTGCAGGTTCATACCCACTGGCAGGGCTGAGTGAATTACACGGTACATGAAGCCGTTTCATTTTTCATCCCTTACAACCAAAAGGCTTATTTACTCCCTTGTAACTCATGTGACTTCAGTGTTACCAAAATGGAAAGAGCGCGCCCAACTTGATTGCTCAAAGTTCACCCTTTTCAACAGCCACGAGTTTAGGGTTTTCTCTCCAAAGGTACTTGGTACTCACGGTACTTGCACAAGGCTTACCGAGACCGAGTTTGATCATCCTGTAGATCCTGTTGGCGTGCGTCTGGGGGTCCTCCAGGCTGAACCCCGAAGACAGGAGAGCGGTTTCGTACAGCAGGATGACCAGATCCTTCACAGACTTGTCATTCTTGTCAGCCTCTGCCTTTTGCCTCAAGGTCTCGATGATGGAATGGTCAGGGTTGATCTCCAGGTGCTTCTTGGCTGCCATGTAACCCATCGTTGAGTTGTCTCTCAGGGCTTGAGCCTTCATGATCCGTTCCATGTTTGCTGTCCAGCCATATGTGCTTGTCACAATGCAGCATGGGGATGTCACCAACCGGTTAGACACAACCACCTTTCATCAAAAAAAAAATATAGTGATAACTAGGCATAAAGAGTTTCCATTCTCAGTACTCGTACAATACCAAGTTTATTTGAATATTTAAGCAACTTGAGTATTAATGAATCAAATACTATTTGCAAATTTAGATATCAGAAACTTTAAAAGTTCCTTTACATTCTCATGTCTTTAAAGATTTTAAGGACTATGTATATGTGACTTGTTCAAAAGACACCTAACACCCCTACGAAGGGTCAGTAACCAGAAAATAAAGACTATATTCACACACCTTTTCAACTTTCTTCTCCAAAATGTCCTTCATGATTTTGCAAAGGTTTTCAAATTTTGTCTTTTTTTCTTCTTGTTTCTTTTTCTCTTCCTCATCTTCTGGAAGTTCCAGGCCCTCTTTGGTGACTGACACTAAGGTCTTCCCCTCAAACTCCTTCAGCTGCTGCACACAGTACTCATCAATAGGCTCGATCATGTAGATCACTTCCAAGCCGTGCTTCCGGAGACGCTCCACAAAGGCAGAGTTGGCTACCTGGTCCTTCGTCTCACCTAAGAAACGAAACGTTTTATGTGCAACACCATGTGGGTGATCCTAGGGGATCACAAAAACAAGGATCAACTATCACATTTATTGCCTTTAAATTACCTGTGATGTAATAGATGTGTTTCTGGTTTTCCTTCATTCTTGTGCAATAGTCCTTGAGAGAAACCATCTCATCACCAGAAGCAGAAGTATAGTATCTCAACAGCTCTGAAAGCTTCTTCCGATTTTGAGAATCTTCATGTATTCCAAGCTGAAAGACATTGTTAGCTTTACCAGACTTTCTGTGTTCAATTATTTCAAATGAAAAACGTCTGATTAATACCAATAGTCAAATGTGTTTCTAACCAACCTTAATATTTTTAGAGAACTGCTCATAAAACTTCTTGTAGTTCTCTTTATCTTCTGCCAGTTCAGTGAAGAGTTCCAAGCACTTTTTGACCAAGTTCTTCCTGATAACTTTCAAAATTTTGCTTTGTTGCAACATCTCACGGGAAATGTTCAGAGGAAGATCCTCAGAGTCCACCACACCTCTAATGAAATCTGAAAAACAGACCAAATGCAGTCACTCCAAAGACAAAAACTGACAAATTTGTGAAGCCAAAAAACCAAATTATTTCCCATGTTTAGTTTAAAAACCAGGAGCTGACAGGATGAATCTCTGACCAGTAACAGTGATGTTCTTCATATCCGACTATACTTACTCAGGTATTCAGGGATTAGCTCCTCACAGTTATCCATGATGAAAACTCTGCGAACATACAACTTAATGTTGTTCTTCTTCTTTCTGTTTTCAAACAGATCAAAAGGAGCTCGTCTTGGGACAAAAAGAAGGGCTCTGAATTCCAACTGTCCTTCAACTGAAAAATGCTATAATAAAACAATCAAGATTAACACAAGAACAACTTGCACCAAGAAACACCACATGTAACACTCAGGGTTACCCAACAAGGACTCTGGACAAAGCATGGGGCATCAGGGAACAGAATGCTGCCCCAAACATCTACAAGGATGATAGTTTTGAAGCACTTAGCAGTCGCTCACCTTGACCGCCAAGTGATCCTCCCAATCGTTGGTCAGGCTCTTGTAGAACTCTCCGTACTCCTCGTTAGTGATGTCATCAGGGTTTCTGGTCCAGATAGGCTTTGTCTTGTTCAGCTCTTCTTGATCGATGTACTTCTCCTTGATCTTCTTCTTCTTCTTCTTGTCCCCGTCCTTCTTCTCTTCCTCCTCCTCATCTGAGCCAACGTCTTCTATCTCAGGCTTGTCATCAGACTCCTTTTCTTCTTTCTCCTTCTCTTCCTCTTTGTCTTCCTTCTCTTCTGCCTCATCATCACTAACTTCCTTATCACGTTCCTTCTCCACCTTCAAAGGAGAATAAATCATGTCACCTCTCCATCACAAAACTTAAAAAGACTAAAGGAGATTGCAGCACTTACACCAACGCCACCTGAGAAACAGTAGTAGCCAGGAAGCTACTCATCAATTTCTGAAGGATCTGAACAGCCCTGGGAACCTTGACAAGAGTCGACAGAGCTCTACCTACCAGCCCAGAAAACTAGTGCAAGTTTGGATCTCTTATGAAAAGCTCTAAGGACTAACAGGATTTCAGTTCAGTCACTTTAGTAACCTATACACGGTAAGATATATGGAAACTCACAAAAAGAGTGATGGGATAGCCAATGAACTGAGAATGCTTCTTCACAATCTCCTTTATTCTCCGTTCCTCCAGGTACTCAGTCTGGTCTTCTTTCAGATGCAGAATAACCTTTGTTCCACGCCCCATAGGTTCTCCTGAAAAAAAGTCCAGAGATTGAGACCAATTTCAATCACAATAGCGTGATCAAGGCAAGAAAACCACTATTTCGCTGTCCGGGCAGTTATTTGAAGAGTCTATGAAGCAGAAGCTTGCGGTTACTACAACTGGTAAGAGTACAAGGGCAGTTAACGGCCTTGCCCAAGATAAACCACCGCAAGTGCATACTATCACCCTCCAGTGAAACAGGTTTTAAAAAAAAAACTACACACAAACTTCACAGCTTCTTTGGGGTTCCAGTGCCTACAGCACCCAGCCTGTTCTCAGGTGCCTACCTGTATCAGTCCTCACTGTGAAGGATCCTCCTGCAGAAGACTCCCAGGCGTACTGCTCGTCATCGTTATGTTTGGTGATAACGGTCACTTTCTCAGCCACCAAATAGGCTGAATAAAACCCGACACCAAACTGGCCTATCATGGAGATATCAGCGCCAGCCTGCAAAGCCTCCATGAACGCTTTGGTCCCGGACTTGGCGATGGTGCCCAGGTTATTAATCAAATCGGCCTTGGTCATCCCAATGCCGGTGTCCACGATGGTGAGGGTTCGATCTTGCTTGTTCGGTATGAGATTAATGTGCAGCTCTTTCCCAGAGTCTAACTTACTGGGATCGGTCAAACTCTCATACCTGATCTTGTCCAGAGCCTATTTAAAAAAAGACACGTGATGACGCACATCCCCCGTAAAACCGTGCCCTTTGACACAAACACCCCACTCCGCACTAAGACTTACATCGGAGGAGTTTGAAATCAGCTCCCTCAGGAAAATCTCCTTATTCGAATAGAAAGTGTTGATGATCAGTGACATCAACTGGGCAATTTCCGCCTGGAAGGCGAACGTCTCCACTTCCTCCTCCTCCATCGGCTGATCCTGAGCCTGGGTCTCCTCGGGCATCTGCGGGGGAACGCGGAGCCCGTGAGGCCGCCGGCCGGACCCCCTCCCCGCCGCGTCTCGCTCCCGCTCCCGAGCCCGGGGCGCGCGGGAGGCGCCGGCTGACAAAGGATGACCTCATTCCGGGGGCCGGGCGCCGCTGCAGCCCACGCCGGCCTCAAGGCCGCCGCTCCGCCCGGGCGCCCCCGCCCGCGACCCGGGTACCCCGCTCCGGGGCCACAGACCCCGGCCCTCGCCGTCCAGCACGACCCCCGCAGCCCCCGGGCCTACTGGCTCCCGATAGCAAGGGTGGGGGGGGAGGGGACAGGAGGCCGCCGCAGGCCCAAGGCCTGCCGGGTTAACCACGGTCGCCCCGGGCCTGCCGACCTCAGGGGGCCAGGGGGGCTGCCCTCGCTGCCGCCCACCCGTCCCCGGACCCCCGCGTCCCCCCAACAAGCGCCTCCCCTCACCTTGGCTGAAGGACTAGCACGGGCTCCGCAACGACGCAGCACAGGGACGCAGAGGCAACTGGCGCGCCGCCCCCGCGCCGCCCTTATATAGAGGCGGGCCCGCCCAGCGCGCGGCGCCTTTTCCAGAAGCCTCCCGAACCTTCCGGAAGAACCCTCCCCAACAGCCGGCGCGGCCGCGCGCCTGCGCCTGCGCACTGGAGGCCGCACCCCCCCTCCTCGGGGCCGCGCCGCGCGCTCCCACCCCTCACGGCGCCTGCGTGCCAAGCGCGCCCACGCCCGCCGCAGTGCGCCTGCGCGGCCCGGAGCGTTAGGGCGGGCTTGGCGCCTTCCCGGGCTACTGTTCCCGGCGCTACCTGCCCGCGCGCGCGGCGTTCTGCGCCCCGCCGGCCTCCCGCCCTGGGCCCGCCACCCTCGCTCGGCGCGCGTCGGCCTAACGCTCCCCCACCCCAACCTCTGTCAAGGCCCCGGGGGCTGATTGCCCATGCCTGCGGCTCTGGGAAGTCCAGAAAAGTAAACTCTCGGTGGTTAAAGCGTGTCCGCAGATAGTGTGCGCTCCAGATCCCCCAAGCATCAGGACCCCCCGACTGCGGGCCTGGGGCCAGGTTTTGAGCCTTGAGGCCGCGTTTAGGGGATCAGAGCCGGGGTGAGGGGCCCGGTCCCGTGTCCCATGTATATGCTCGGGACACTGATCGCAGGCTCAGGTCCATGGTTAGGGGTTTGGGGGTCCCGGCGGCGGTTATGGGGTCCAGGGCGCATCTCTTTGCCAGGGGCAGCGGTCACGGGTTCAGGATACAAGGAATTCGGGCAACAAGTGCCTGTCGGAGGCTCGGAGCCCCAGCCTGACTGTGGAGTGCAGCGGTCTATGAGCGAGGGGTGACCAGCGTATGTGCGGGGGGAGCAGAGGGGAGCTCCAGAGCCTCGTGGGTCCGTTTGGCTGGTTCTGAACCAGAGGTGGGCCCTGGAACAAAGCGCCATTCCCCCGCCCCAACGCAGGCCGCTACTCCAACATGGGGACTTGTCCTGTCCTTAGGCTCGATTGTGCCCGAGGTGGGGGGAAGAGTTGAAAGGGACACAGTCCCGAATTCTCCCAGCATTTGTTTAGTTCTTTAGGCATTTGTACCTACTTTGTGCTGTGCTTAGTCGCTCAGTCGTGTCCGTCTCTGTGACTGTAGCCGGCCAGGCTCCTCTGTCCATGGGGATTCTCCAGGGAAGAATACTGGAGTAGGTTGCCATGCCCTCCTCCACGGCGTCTTCCTGACCCCAGGGATAGAACCCAGGCCTCCTGCATTGCAAGAGGATTCTTTACCGTGTCTGAGCCGGTGGCTTCCCTGTTACCTACTTTGGGTTTGTTTTAAAACCGCATCTTTCAATGCACTGCAGGCCCTAGTCTGGAATTCTGGGACTTGGTGACCATGCATGCTGACCCAGCCCACGCACGCATCATTATTTTGTTAAAAGGCCCATCTCTTCTTCTTCCATGTAATTTGAGATATCCGTATGATGGACAGCTCTGCGGTAAAGAATCTGCCTGCAGTGCAGGAGACCTGGGTTCCATCCCTGGGTCGGGACGATCCCCTGGAGGAGGGCATGGCAACCCACTCCAGTGTTCTTGCCTGGAGAATCCCACGGACAGAGAAACCTGGCTGGCTACACAGCCCAAGAGGTTGCAGAGTCGAACATGACTGAGCGACTGCGTACATATCTGGCACACATGAAGTATATAATTCATGGTATGGGTAATTAACTTGCTTTAAAAGAGAATTTCTAAATGGGAATTTCAAAAGTGTTTAGAATAGTGTCAGACCACCATTGTAGGAATCTTGGCGCTTGCGGGGGGTGGGGCGCCGGGGGTGGGGTAGGATCTTGGGTCTTCAGCCTGGTCAATAACGGGGGTGGGGTGGGGTGGGGTGGGGGGCGTTCGCGGTTCAGGAAGCGAGGCTTCCGGAGCAATGCACCCCTGCCCCTCCCAGGCCTCTCCGGGTTCGCCATCCCCTTCCTCTGGTCTCCTTTGTCTCCAGTGCCTCGTACCACTGCACCCCCCACCCCCCCACCCCCCGCTCTTGGGAACAATCTGGAAGCTCCTTATGATGTAAACAAACTTGACTGACGTCTCCCTCCACTTCCTAGTCTCCAGAGAAACCCAGCTTTTCCAGGAACAGGGTTCTCACACTGGGGCTTGAGTCCCACTTTGGGAGGCTGTGACATCAGCCGCGGGGCGTCCTGAGCCCCCTTAAAACGGGGAGAACAGACCGGAAACCACCAGCCACGTGGTGAGGGTGAGTGGGGGTGGTTAGCGTCCGCCGAGGGAAAGAGTAAAACGTGTTTCTGAACCCAGAAGGGGTGGCAGCTCCCGGCAGGCGGCCCGGGTTTTCCCGGCGGCCTGGGCTGGGGGCGGGGCGGAGAGGAGGGGGAGGACAAGCGGAGCGGCCGGGGCGGTGGCGCCGGTTTGCCGGTCGCCACCGTCGGCGGGCCCCCCTCCGGCGGCCCGGCCCACTTCCTTCTTTCTGCCCGGTTTCTGCCGTGGCCCGGGAAGTTTAAGAGTTGGCATAGACGAGCCGTTCAGAGCCCCCGCGGTGAGATCCCCGGTGTCCGGGCCCTCGTCTCCTCTCCTCCAGCGGTCACTTGTGGACCCGGCGTTCCCCGCAAGCTCCAGCCTTAACCCCCTTCTTCCAAACTCCTGCCGCCCGCCCGCCTGCCTGCCGGCCGCGGTCGCCGAGGACAGGACGGTTCGGGCCCGTCTCTCCCGGCTCCTGGCGCCGGCTCCAAACCGATGGCCCGGGCCGGCCGTGGTCGCCTCTCCCCTGCCGCTCCTGCCCCGTCCCCTCTCGGGCACCAGGATGCTTCCAGCCTGCAGGCCTGGGTATCGCGCTCACGCCCCCCGCCTGCTCCCCCTCGGGCACCTCGAGTCCGTCCACGTCCCCGCGTCCCCGTCCCCAGCCGGCCGCCGCTCACCCGTGAGACCTCCAGAGCCGCGTGGCTGCCTCGCGCCTCTTTCTGCTCGGGCGTGTCCGGTGTGTGTCCCCCACCCCGTAGCTGGGGCTAGCTGTGAGAACCAGATCTGGCCCCGTCACCCGCTCCCGCAAACACGCCCCAGACCCTGTGGGACACCCCATCCCTCCTGAGAGACAGACCAGGCCTACAGGGCGCCGCTGCCGCTGACCTGCCCGGTCCTTGGTTCCCACTGCGCACCCTGCCACGTTCTTCTCTAACCCTCGTTCCGCGAGTTGCCCGCCCGCGCGGGGCTGGAACACAGTCTCCCCTGGACTTGAAACACCGGTGTCTTTCCTAATCAGTGTTCTAGGGGAACTTCAGCACAGGCATTTCCTTAGGGGCCCCTTCCTGCCCGTGCGTTCCTGCCAGGCCCAGCCTGTCCCCTGATAGAGATGGGTTCTCAGCGTGTGGGCACCTTCCCTCCTGGCCTGAGCCCCACGGAGCCCTACCCCCGTGGTCTCCACTCACTTCTTCCTTTAACTCCCAGCTTTCTCCCGCTTCCTCCACCATGCTATGTGTAATATATCTTCAAGTCCTGCAGACATAGCTGCTGAGTATTTGTTGAACTCATCCCAAAGTGATCTTGGCTGTCAGAGCAATCTGACCATTTTTCTCCCCCATTTGAAACCTTTCCGTGTCCCTCCATTAGTAAGCTGAGACACCAGGCCAGGACCCTGGGGGCAGGTGTCCTGGATTCAAATCCCAGCTCTGCCACTGCCTCCCTGGGCACTGGGGCAACTCGTTACTCCCTCTGGGCCTCAGGGTTCAGTGTCTGCAGAGTGGGTATGTGTCTTCCTCACAGAGCTGTTGTAAGGCATAACATTAGCTCCTTCTGTTTTGGGAAATGGCCCAAGACAGCGCTTGGCACACAGTAACTGCTGTACCCATGTTTATTAATGTAAATCGATAACTTTCTAATTCCCCTTTTGATTTCTTCTTTGACCCATGGGTGATTTATAAATGTGTTAGTTTCTAAATGTTTGGAGGTTTTCCATATATTTATTATTGATATCTAATATTTAACTCCACGATGGTCACAGAAGGTACGTGGCATGATTTGAATTCTTTCAGATTTATTGTTTTACGGCCCAGGTTGTGGCCTATCTTGGTAAATGGTTTATATGTAAAACAATTATGCCAGTCATTTTTTTTTAATATGCCAGTCATTTATATAAAATTTTAGGAAATGCGAGCTGGAACTCCTCAGGATTTGTGGTGGCCTGGGGGTGGGGCCGACAGGAGTAGGAAGGAGGAAACTTAAGGTGATGAGTCTGTTCACTGTCTCATCTCCATGGTAGGAATGATTTCACAGGTGCATGCCAATGTCGAAAGGTATCAAATTGTACCTTACACACGAATTTTATTCCATATCAGGTGTATCTCATAAAGCTTTTTTAAAAAACTGATGTGTAGCGATGACCTTGGAGAAACGTTCACATTCAAGTTATAACTATGTTGGAAAATCCACGCTTTGGAGATTGGTACGGTTGACGTGGAGCCGGTTGTCTGTTGTGCCACAGTCAATTGTTGACTGTGTTGACTCTGAGCAGACTACACAACCTCTCTCTGCTTCATTCTTGTCTCACCTACAGCAAGGACATGGAAGGATGCGCTGAGCTGAGCCCCGGGAAGCCTTAGCCCCTGGCCTGCTGTGGGTGCGCCGTGGACGGCGCCCTGTTGTTCCTTGACAAGCAGGGGGACAGGGTGGCCTCGCTGGCATTCACAGCACAGCAGGAATCGGTCCTGCTCGGTTTGAGCTCTGAGTCGAGGCAATCGAACCCCTAAGGTGGGGCCGAAGGCCGCGGGCCAGGGAACGGGGCCGCCCTCTGTTTCTGGTCGTGCGGGTGGGTGAGTCTGCTGTATGGTACATTTCCACAGAGCAAACCAGTTTTCCATTTGACTGCAAGATTGGGGATACTTCGGTACCACACTTGTTCTTCTGGCAAATCTTAACTCACCCTTCGAGGCTCACGTCGGGCAGCCACTGCTGGGGGTCTGGGAGGGGTTGGCCACTTCCTCATCAGCTCGTGATGCGCTCTCTCCCCCTGCTGTATTCCTGCTGTGAGCACCGTCTTGCTAGACGAAAGGGTGTCTTGTTTAAGGAGCATCGTTCACGTAAAGACCGTTTACTGAGCCCGTGTGCAGGCCTGGGACGCGCTGGGCGGGAGATTGGGTCGCTGCCCTCACGATGCGGGCAGGTCTGGAGCCAGCGCCAGGCCGACCCGTGGATTCCTAAGATGGCAGGGTGTGGGCACGCTGGAGGCTGCTCTGAGAGCTGGGGGGGTGGGTGTTAGCTGCTGGGCTGGGAGGAGAGGCACCCAGGAGAAGGAGAAGAAACAGGGTTAGCCAAAGCGAAATCTAACAGGAGTCAGTGGGGAAGAAGGGGAGGGCAGGGCGGGAAAGGAAGTGGAGGCTGGAAGAGCCCTTCCGAGTCATGGGGTTTGGGGGACAGCAGCGTGAGGCAGGGGTGAGTGCGCTGGGCCAGTTGACCCGAAATGTGGCCTGAGGACCATGGGAGGTGTTGGAGGCCATCCCGGGGGCCCACTCAGACCCACGTCGACTCTGGCCAAGGTGGATGAAAGTGGGGACCAGTGAGACCGAGGAGGGCTTCACCTGCAGAGCTGGTGGGTGGAGAAGGGGCAGGCGAGGGCAAGACCCGGAGAGAGTGACAGCCGGGTGACTAAAGGGTCCTGTGTGTGTGTGGCGGGGAGGGGGGCCGCCGTCACCCCGGGGTAGCAGGTGACCGGTTCAGGGTGATCCGTGTTGGGCGCAAATGTCTACGAGGCATCCAAGAGGACGGGCGTCCAGTAGAGGGGATGCTGAGGTGTGGGCAAGAAGGCAGGGAGGGGCTGGCTGGGCAGGAAGGGAGCTGGATGAGTGAGGGCAGGAGCAGGACTTCCCGAGGACCGCAGCCTTGGTGCAGCTTTGGGGCCGGGAGGCAGAGGGCCTGGGGTCAGCTGCTGGGGGAGGCGGGCCGGTGTGGGATGTGGCCGGGAGGCACACCCTCCTGGAAGATTCCTCTTCCCCCACCCAGCCCTCCCTGGTGTCTCTGCTGCACCCAAGTCAGGGAGTCGACAAGTGTGCGCTGTGCCCGGGGCACTCCCAGGCCTGACCTCCAGAACTTTCGTGGGGGAGGAACGGTGTGAGTTCGGGCCCATTCTTGACTCCTACAGGAATCGGCGGTCCTGGACAGGAATGCAGACGTCTTCCGGAAGCTCTGCCATCTTCCCTTGAACTCACCTTCAGGCCTTCCAAGTCACCTTTGACTCACCCTTCAGGCCCCACATTCTGAAGCTGCTAAGTCCGCAGAAGCGTAGCTCTAGGACATCCTCACTCTCCAAGCTCAGAGTCCAACTTGGATCCAGCCCTCAGGCTCTACGCCATGGTCACCTGGCTCTCCCTGGATTCATCTGCTCTGCATTCCTGTCTTCACCTGCCCACCTCCCCGTGCAGAAAAGTCCCAGCGCTCGCAGGACCCGAGCCAGCAGCCCTGTCTAGGTGTTCACACTCCAGGCGCTGCTCATGCCGCTGGCCCTTCACTCCTCTTAGACCACTCGCTCTGACCTCAGCCCACACCCTCCCCCGTCCCCACCCCTGACCTGGATGCTCTCAGACCCAGCAGGCTGGCTGCAGACCCACCGGCACAGCCCACAGGCCTGCTGATTGTCGGAGGAGGCTGGGGCGCCACCACACCAACCCTGACCAGGTGATCTGTAAGAAGAAAATGGCAAGAGAAGCAGGTCCAGAGGGAGGAAGGACAGACCGAAAGTGTGGTGGTGGTTTCTGGGTTTGTTCCAGCCTCACACCTCCATTCCCCAGCCCCTCCCAGAGCCACCCCCGGGGGTTGAGGGGGGAGATACAGCAGGAGTGACCCCAGGGCAGGGGATCCCAATGGAAACTCGGGTCAGCCCATCCTCCTGGACACCCTCTCCTCCAGGTGACACTTGTGTGGAGTTCAGCTCAGCTCAGAAATCACCTCCTGCCAGTGTTCTCTGGGTGCCTCCTCCACGCTCTAAATCCACAGGGAGGAATTGAAACTAGGTTTCATCTTTCTTGTCTCTTTATCCCTCAAACCCAGCTCAAGAGCAGGCCTGGGCAGGTGGCTGTCTACATCTCCACACACAGAGAGTAACTGAGTGTTGGAAGGGGCCGGTAGGACCCCTCCCCGTCGAAGGCAGATGAACCTTTGGCTCCATCTAAGGGCCAGATAGGTGACTGGTTGTGGTTGGGGCCTCCAACTGGAAGTGGCCTTGAAGTTTAGGAATTTCATTTTTCTTTATTCTCACCAACTGGAGAGTTAGGAAAGATAAAAGAGAATTATGTGAGACGCACTTTTTATTTTTTGCACAGCCAAAAATAATCGGATTGCAGATTCTTCCCAGACTAGGGATTGAACCCGGGCCCTAGGCAGTGAAAGCTCAGAGTCCTAACCACTGGACGACCAGGGAGATCCCTCGATCACTATCATAAAGGTCTCACTCTTCAGAGCTGGTGACAAAGCTGTCAACCTGTCACTGAGTTGGAATGAAACTGTGAGAGAACTGGAGGCAACTTTTATAAATTAAGAAAATTATATATATACATATGTGTTAAATTATATGTAATTTGTATATATGTGTGTGGGATGGCATCACCGATTTAATGGCCATGAACTTGGGCACACTCTGGGAGATGGTGAGGGACCAGGAGGCCTGGTATGTTGCAGTCCGTGGGGTTGCAAAGATTCGGGCACGACTTGGAGACTAAACAACAACAGCATGTGTGTGTGTGTGTGTGTGTGTGTGTGTGTGTGTGTCTGTCTGTCTGTCTGTCTGTAGTTCTCCATCAAAACCCCATATGCATAAAGACAGACCGAAGGGTTAAAAGATGCCAACCTCAAACCATCTGAGCCTTAGAATGGAGTCAGCTGTGCGTCCAGCCCTCCCCGGGCCGCTCAGCCTCCCTGGCACCTCCTGGGATCCCAGGGTCGTGGCCCTAAAGCTGGGGGGGTGGGGGCGGGTTGGGGGCAGCTCTGCCCTCCCTGCTCGCTTCTCTGTCTTGGCCAACACGAGGGCAGAGGCCTTTAGGCTGAGACTCACCCAAGGGCAGCCTCGTGTTCAGCCAGTGGAAGAACAGGCCAGCTGCTGTTGATCTTCAGACGCCCCGAGGTGAGGTGAAGTGGGTCAGAAGCTGAAACCGGGAGGGGGACAAGCGGGTGTGATGTTCCTGGCGGGCCTGGGAGGTGACAGTTCCTTTGCATCTGCACGGAGCCAGGGGTCAGCAGGCTGTCAGGACTCTGCCCAGGTGGCCCAGGGGGAGGGCACCTAGGTCTGGCCAGCTTGCTGTGAATAGGGTCATCATTTTTGGCACTGACTACCCATAAAGGGGTCCCGACCAGGCCCTCTGGAAGGCCACAGTCCTGTTGCTTCCCCACCCCCCACTCCCCACTCCACTCAACACCCTGCAATAAGGGGCTCCACCTCCCCACCCCAGCCTCCTGCCTGTTCACACCTCTGTCCTGCCTTCTCTTCTCATCCTGCCTGGAAAATGCCCACTCCTTCAAGAGCCAGATCAACCCCTTCCCTGCCCAGTGAGAGGTGATGTCTGCTGCTTTGTCCCTCTTTTGTGCCTCCTCTGCTGACTTTGGGGCAAATCTCTTGAAGCTTCAGTTTCCTTACCTGAAAACGGGGGTAGGGACAGGACAATTGGAACAGGTTCCTTCTGTCTTCCTGCGTGGGTGCGTGGGTGCTAAGTCGCTTCAGTCTTGTCCAACTCTTTGCAACCCTATGAGCTGTCCACCAGGCTCCTCTGTCCATGGGATTTTCCAGACAAGAATACTGGAGTGGGTTGCCATGTCCTCCTCCAGGGGATCTTCCTGACCCGGGGATGGAACCTGAGTCTCTTAACGTTTCCTGCATTGACAGGCGGGATCTTTACCACTAGCGCCACCTGGGAAGCCCCCCCCCCCCCAATCTGTCTTTATGTGGTTCTAAATTCTTTCACTCAAGGACAGATCAGCTGGGGCACATGTGTGTTATTACCCAGAATCAAGGAGTGAGTGAGCTACTGGGAACTTCTGCACTTTGCAAACACCCTCTACTTTATCCGAAGTTAGGGTAGACAAGCGTATGTAAGTGTGTTAATTAACAGTCATGTCCCAATGAATATGTTGTGACAGATCATAAAACTGAATTTGCAGTTCAAGTTGCTAATGGATGTATGAAAGTGCATTAGTTGCTCAGTGGTGTCCGACTCTTTGTGACCCCATGGACCAAAGCCTACCAGGAATATTCCATGGAATTCTCCAGGCAAGAAGACTGGAGTGGGTAGCCATTCCCTTCTCCACGGGATCTTCCCAACCCAAGGATTGAACCTGGGTTTCCTGAATTGCAAGCAGATTCTTTACCATCTGGGCCACCAGGAAAGCCTCAAAGGGATGTATAATAAGAATCTTCTTTTTCCTTTTTTTGGGGGGGCGAGCCACATAGCATGTTGGATCTTACTTCCCTCACCAGGGGTTGAACCGTGGCCCCCGCAGTGGAAACGAGGCATCCTAACACTGGACCGCCAGGGAAGCCCCAGAAGCTTCTAATTTCTAAGCTACTTCCCAATGCAGTGTTCTGAGCAACACACCAACAGCACACTGCCCTGTAAATTCGAAGCCCTTCCAACAACTTGGCATTTCATTTAAAACTACTAGATAAGTAAATTACCCAGCACGACATTTCAGTCAGTGTCCAATCTCATTATCCAAAATAAAACAACTAGGGAATTAAACCTGACAAATGTACGAAGGGCCTGGTGAAGAAGGACCTGTTCTAGAGACCCCGAACTGTTCATAGGGGCAGGAGGCCAGGCGGTCACGATCACTGCTGTGCCCAGCACCCTGCCACGGATTAGTAGCCTGCCCCCCGTTCTCAGAGGCCTAGGTGTTCCTGTCATTAACTCTGTCTCTTTAAAAAAAAAATCTATAAAGGAAATCATTATTAAACCCACCTCCCCCTCCCCTTTAAAACAGAAGGGCTGGCAAGCCTCCGAGCGTATTTCCTGTTTTAGGGAGGGTGGCAGCGGTGAGGGGCATTAGACCCAGCGAACTCTCAGGATGCTGACCTATCCTGTATACTTAGCAGCTGGAGAGAGTGATGGTGAGACTCTCGACAGAGAAAGAGTCATGCAGGGCCACCCTGCTGAATGTTATTCAACACCATCAATTTATGGTCTTTTGAAAAAGAAGCTTGAATTAATTATTTATTGTCAATACATTTGGTATTAATAAACATATTTATTGTTCATTTGTTAATGACAAATTGATTTACTATTGAATTTTGTAACAAATCCATTAACTTATCAATAAATTAATTTTATAATAAAATTTAACTTATTAATAAATTTATTTATTTAGCCTGAGCCACACAGCTTGTGGGATCTTAGTTCCCTGACCGGGGATTGAACGTGCACCCTTGGCTGAGTCCTAACCACTGAACCACCAGAGAATTCCGCACCAATCAGGCTGAAGTGTTCTGTTTTACCATATATGTATGTGTGTCCTTAAATGATGGATGTGTTTGAATGTAAATAAAGGGTTATCATATGTAGTCTGACTTCTTTTTTTTTTGCTCAACATGGTGAAATTTATTCACATTGACTTGAATAACTAGTTTATTCCCTTTTCCAGTTGTGTAATATTCTACCGCAGTCCTGCTGTGGGTATTCCAATCATGTTTCCATGTTTCATCGGATACTGAACTCTTCAGTTTTAGCTGACACAGCCAGATTGTTTTCACAATGATGTTATCAGTTGACACTCCCAGCAGAGTCCCGGTTGCTCTGTATTAATAGTCAGTAACTCTTGCTGTGACATAGTAAAACATTTTTCCAGTCTACTGGGTGTGTGGTGGTTTCTCATTGTGATCTTAATTTGTATCTCCTAGTTTAGTAATCATATCCTTTTAATTTGTTGGCCACACCGCATGGCATTGTAGGATCTTAGTTCCCCGACCAGGGATCAAACCTGTGCCCCCTGCATTGGAAGCTTGGAGTCTTAACCACTGGACCACCAGGGAAGTCCCAGTAGTCGTATCTTTTCACGTCTTTACTGGTCGTGGATTTGAATCCCTGCTCCAGGGCTCATGTTGGCCTTGGGATCAAGTCCAAATTCCTCAGCACATCTATCAGGCCCTGCCTTCCTCCCCCACTTACCTCCTGCCAGCACCACTCTCCTCCCAAGATCCGGTCACTCCAACCGCCCCCCACTCCCACCCCCGCCAGCCACCCCTGCGCTTTCCCTAGAGCCCAGGGGTCGCATGCCTTTCCCCTTCGCCCCCAGCACTCTTCTCTAGCCCCGTACTGTGATTGATTGCCAGTTGCACTCAGGCAGGGACCTGGCACCTCTTGGGCACTGCTTGGGCCCTAGTGGGCCCCAAGGAGATGCTGGTGCAGTGAAGGAAGAATGGGCAGACAGGGAAAAACAGGTTTGCATTCTGGGACCCTCGCCTCTCACGGAGTGTGGCGTGGAGGGCTGGGGAGCTGACTAGAAATGCTTGGGATAGGAATTGTAAACCTTAGTCCCCTCACCCTTAACCATGTACAGTACAAGTGGTGGCCGCCTCATTGCGAGGGGGTCTCTCCCGAGGGAGCCCAGTGACCTGGGCAGGGAGCTATTCCCAGAGACAGACAGAGCGGTGGACCCAGACATACATGCCTCACGCCCGGGGACACTCAGGCCTTTTTTTTCTTAATATTTGGTTAGACCCGTCTCGGTCGCCACATGTGAGATCTAGTTCCCTGACCAGGGGTTGAACCCGGGCCCCTTGCATTGGGGGTGTGGAGTCTTAGCCACTGGACCAACAGGCAAGTCCCTGGACCTTTCCTGGGTTCGAATGACCGAGCACCCGAGCTGATGACACAAACACCATCTTCCTGACTTCTGGGCCAAACCCGCACAGTCAGCTCTCGGCAAAGGCAGAGCCCAGGGGAGATCGGAGCCAGGGTTTCTCCAGGTGTCAGGAGGGAAGGTGTCTGAGGCAAAACAACAGCGGCGGCAGCAACATGAACACCTGGAAGCTGACCCGGGGAGCAGCCGGCAAGTCACCCAGACATGGGCTGGCGGGGGAAAGCAGCCGGTGAGAGAGGCTTCGTGGGAGGGAACCCCCTGAATGAGGTAGAAACACATCGAACACACACGTGCCAAGCACCTGCTACCTGCCAGGACCTGTGGGGGGCACAGGATGAACTTGGACCTGCCAGGTAGCAGATGCTGGGCTTCCTTAGAAGCCCTGCCACTGTCTAAGGGATTAAAACACGTGGCGTGTTCTTGTCCTGCTTGGAAAGCCACTGTGGGGATCTGAAAGGCGGACGGAGTCAGAGGACGGGGTGCTGGGTGACCTCAAAGATGGTCAGCTCATCCCCAACTCCCACTTGCCAGGAAGGCGGCCTGTCGACTGGTGGTCGTGGGCTGGGCTAGAGGGCCCAAAGGAAAACTGGAGCCTGGGGCTTCTTTTCCCAGGCCCTGAGCAGCACCGTGGATGGTGCAGGTGAGCCGAACTGGAGCGTCTGAAGGTTGGTTGGGCCACACGGTTGGTGACCTGGGGGGCAATCCCTCTTGAAATGCCCCCCGGGGAGGGTGTCTGTTTGTAGATGTGTGCTATGGGTTTTGCTCCACCCTGGAACTAGTGCTGATTCTTCTTTAAGCACTGGATGGGGTGGTTAATGTGACTTAGGGGTCAAGCTGTATGGAAAACAAGGCACTTTACTCATTGGAATCAGGTGAGGGTACAGATGTTGGTGCCCAGCTGTATACACACAAGGGCGGGCATAATCCCTGCACTGGTTAGACGCCAGAGACAACCAGGAAGCTGTTCCCAGGGCCCAGGCAGAGAAGCAAGAGTCTCGTGAACTCAGTGCCTGGCAGGCCAGGCGTTCACATCACATCTGTGTGCCCGGGTGCGAGCTGAGTCTGCCTTCCCCCTTACTCGCTCCATTACAGTCCTCAGATCAATTATTCCTGACCTCTGAAAGCATCCACCCAAACAGCCGCTCAACTGCTCCTGGACGTTTTCTGCTGTTTTCATTTTGGCCAAAGTATTTCATTAGCTTTTGCCTTTCAGGGAGCAGAAAGGAGCCACCCTTTAATGGAGAACCTTTAATTCTGTCAGCTAATAGCAAGTAGGGAGCTTCTTGAAAAAGCCATCCTGATTATGCAATCATGAATAATCATGATGAAGATGAGAAGAGGGAAGCCGTAGTAGAGATCAGCCTGCCAGCCCGAGCTGCCTGATATGAGAAGATGGACAAAACACAGATGAAGGAAATACAGAGATGGGTCCTGGGAAATGACACCATCCCTGAAAAACACCGTCGGGAAGTGCTGTGGCTTGCCAGAAACCCTGAGGAAGACGAAAAGGTCGTCAAAGTTATTCTTAGAGCAAGAAGAACAAAGGAGGGATGATGAGGGGACAGTTCCAAGTGGAGTGATGCTGAGAGAAGGCGGAGATGCTGACCTCCAGGGACAGAAAGGCTGCTGTCCTATGCAGTTATTTCGGCAAAGTATAGGCCATTTCCCCTGACGAAATCGGCTGGCGGTCCAGTGGTTAAGACTCATGCTCCCCATGCAGGGGGCATGGGTTCAATCCCTGGTTGGAGAACTAAGATCCTGCATGCTGTACAGTAGTCTAAAGACAAAACGAACAAAGAACACTGAAAAGCCTGGGAATGGGGACTCTGGAAACTCCAGCGCTGCTGGTGGGGAATGGTCAGTCACAGCACTCTCCTAGCTTCATGGGGAAGGACTTCAGCTTCAATAACTGTACGCAGTTCTTAACGTTTGGGGGGTATGTGTGGCTGCTGTAACAAATTATCATGACTGGGGGCATAAATCAGAAGTTTCTGGAGGCCAGGAGTCTGACCTCGAGGTGTGGGCAGGACCTCACTCCCTCCGCCTGCCTCGCCCTGCCTCTGACGGCTCCGGGTGTTCTTGACCCGCGGCCACATTGCTCCAGTCTCTCCATCTTCACGTGGCTTCTCCTCTGTATGTCTCTTTAAGGATACTCGTCATTGGATTTAGGATAATCCAGGATGATCTCATCTTAAAATCCTTAACTTGTCTAGAGACCTTTTTTCCAAAGGAGGTGACATTCACAGGTTTCAGGGTTCAGGACATGGATGTATATCCTTAGGGGGCACAACCCACTGGGCTTCCCAAGTGGCACTAGTGGTAAAGAACGTGCCTGCCGATGCAGGAGATGTAAGAGACTTGTGTTCCATCCCTGGGTCGGGAAGATCCCCCAGAGGAGGAAATGGCAACCCACTCCAGTATCTTGCCCGGAGAATCCCATGGACAAAGGAGCCTGGCGGGCTACGGTCCCTGGGGTCGCAAAGAGTCGGACACGACTGAAGTGACTTAGCACACATGCACGTACATAAACAACCCGATACGGGATCTTAAACCACTTTCAGAATCTGATGAGAGCTAATGAGCCTTGAATTGGGTCAAGCTCTTGGAAGCAGAGGCTGAGACAGGGGTTCTTGTACGAGTGACTTTTGGAGGGAGGGCTCCAAGGAGAAAGAGACTGAGGGGAGCAGGCACAGGCCGGGGAGGAGGACTAAGCTGGATGGTGTTCTCAGCGGCAGGTAAGCTCAGCCTGACCTCGGGAGAGGCCCTGGGTCAGGAGCTGCGCTACACGATTGTTCCCACCTTGAGGCCAGGGGGCAGCCTTTGATGCAGTCTGTTTCCCCTCCTGGGGGCAAGTATAGCCTCTGTGGCTTGGGGCTCCCTTATGGCCAAAGAAACTTAACCAGAGAATGGGGCCTGCATGCCTGCTAAGTCCCTTCAAGCCACGGCTGACTCTTTGCAACCCGATGGACTATAGCCCACCAGGCTCCTCTGTCCATGTGATTCTCCAAGCAAGAATACTGGAGTGGGTTGCCATTTCCTCCTCCAGGGGATCTTCCTGACTCAGGGATTGAACCTGTGTCTACTTACATCTACCTGCATTGGCAGGTGGGTTCTTTACCACTAGCGCCACCTGGGAAGCCCAGAGAAGGGGGGCAGCTGTGATCCCTTTAGCCCCAGGGCTGCGGTGAGCATTGGCTGTTATCACAGAGAAGGGGGCAGCTGTGATTAACAGACGACAGTCATCGCAGCCCTGGGGCTAAAGGGATCTGGTCAAGGTGCCCACAATACCTACTATAGACTATCTGGAAAAATATCACACAGACAGCTCAATTTCAGGGACTTCACAGACACTCAGAAGCCATGGATGCAGGTTTAGGCCCTCTCATCCCACCCCACCTTGTACCTTTTCCTCCGCTCTCAGAGGAAACGATGGGTGATGTTTGGGAGGAGAACTGAACACCTTCGGACCAGTCCTGTTCTGATCACCTACCTGCAGGCTGCATGCCTCCTGATTGGCTCTCTGCCCTGGGGAGCGGTCAGTTATGGTCCCACCAGACTGGGACATGGTGGGTGAAATGAGTTCAAAGGGAATTTGAACTTACAGTGAAGTGCCTTGGGCCACAGATGTATAACCCATCTTTCTAATCAGCTTTTCAGTAATAAAGCTAACAGCTTAATCTCCACCCATCCAAGTCCTGTGTCTCTCAAGTAATTCTGAACTCAGGCAGGAAAGCAAGAGGTTATTTCCAAACCTCCTGAGACTGTAAATCATCCCCTCAAAGATGGTGCTGCTCAAAGTATGACCTGTGGACCGGCTGCCCATTCACACACTCTTACCTGACTGCTTGCCACAGGACAGACTCAACACCCTGCTTCCTTGATAAGTTGCTAGTCATTCAGTCGTGTCCAACTCTTTTCAACACCATGGACCGTAGCCCACCAGACTCCTCTGTCCATGGGATTCTCCAGGCAAGAATACTGGAGTGGCTAGCTGTCCCTTCTCCAGGGGATCTTCCTGATCCAGGGACTGAACCCCAGTCTCCTGCACTGCAGGCGGATTCTTTACCGTCTGAACCCCCAGGGAAGCCCCTTGATAGAGCTTGCTACAAAAGAAAGTCAGCTGAACTCAACCGAGCGTGCAGGAGTGAAGATGGTTTGCAAACTCTTCCCCTAGACCGGCACCTTGACCAGAACCTGTGTAACCACCGGCTGACGAACCCAGACTGATGGATGAGACAGGTGGGAACTATTTGAAGGGCTCTCATCTGAACCAGGAGGACGAATGAGTCGAAGTTACAGAGAAGCAACATTTGAGTCAAAACAATGGAATTAATGAGGCAAATGTTCAGAGCGTTTGCCGCTGCCGCATGGCTGGTTCGGATCCGGGAGGCCCGATCAGGGCGACACAGAGGCTCCGTCCTGGGGAAGCGGCGCCCGTGGGAGAGAAGGAGGAGCAGAGCGCAGAGAAGGGAGGCGATAGGAAGAGGAGTCTCCTGGTCTAGACGTGGGAGTGGGTTCCTGATGGGGAGTTGATGGGGTCTGGCACATTTTCAAGAACAGCTGCCATTCCCGGGGCAGAAGTTAAGCAGAGGTGGGCCCACCATGAAGGTCCCTCGCTTGCAAGGGCCCCCTTGGATGGGCCTAGCGATGCGCTCACATTTTGGTAGGTTTTGCACATTTAAACCACATCACCACAAATGGTTCTGACTCCTTTCTGCTCCACTTCCACAGTCGACCTCCGCCCCGTGTCTGAGCGCTACCCTTGGTTTGGGTTCCTGGGTGGTGTCGATGCGGTTGGGTCACTTCTCTGAGAAGTCAGGGGTCACTAGCTCGCCCTGTGAGTCAAGGGTTCAGGACCAGCGGTTCCCTTGAGTCCTACGGTGCATGGCAACGGAAGCGCGTGTGATGTGGGGAGAAACGACGTCGGAAATACATGAAGCGGGGAGTTTGCTGGTGAAAATTCTTCCAGTTACCAGAGGTGTGACATGTCAAAGGAGGATTCAGTTCTCATCAATACTTGGTCAGAACAGAGGTCTCCTCTGGTAGGGATACACTCTGGCATGCAGTGAAAACAATTACAAACACATCACACATTTTTTTTTCCGTTTTGATAAGAAAAACATGAAAGAGACTTGATCAGAATTCCTGTGTCTTCTCCAAGTACCGGCAGCAATATGACAAATAGCCAAGTCCACCCGTGTGGACTGGTAACGCTGTGTGTTCTCTGCATCCCAGTGTGCCCTGCCCTGCTAAGCTGCTCCTGTCCTGTCTGACTCTTTGTGACCCCAGGGACTGTAGCCCGCCAGGCTCCTCTGTCCATGGGATTCTCCAGGTAAGAATACTGGAGTGGGTTGCCATTTCCTTCTCCAGGGGATCTTCCCAAACCAGGGATCGAACCTGCATCTCTTATGTCTCCTGCATTGGCAGATGGACTCTTTACCACTAGCACCACCTGGGAAGCCCACATCCCAGTCTGTTGGAATGCAAATTTGCATATCTGATGCACCTTATCCTGATGAAGTCCGGTTGGCAAAACCATTCCCGAGGCAGCAAAATAGCCACAGAAACAAGTGTTCCTGAGATAAGGCTCCCACACATTTCCATCAATGAGTATGGAAGTATACACCAATGTATGAAGTATACAAACAATTTGATTATAATAATGGGATGCAACACATCACAGCAGCTGAAACACGTTTGAGTTGTCATTTGTATGACTTCATTTCAGATTAATTTTATAGATTCTTTCTGAATTGTTGATCACATCAAAATTCAGATATGGTAAGGAGATAACCTAGAGGACGTGAAATACCTTAAATGAAAGAAAGTGAAATACCTTTCTTCAGGTACAGAAAGTTTGGAACATTAAAAGGTATCATTTTACCACAACACTAAAACTTCTTATGGTCAAAGTCATGAAGATAAAGAGAATTATGACAGCCAAGAAAAACAGATAATGAACCTTAAAGCAGTAGGGACAAGGAAGATTATGAGAATCAGGACATTCCCAGACAGAAAACAAACAAACAAACAAAAAAAAACAGAAAGAAGATGAAATAATAAAGAAAGCATTTGATGGTAGGTCAGCAACAGGGTTTCCCTGGTGGCTCTGAAGGTAAACAATCTGCCTACAATGCCGGAGACTCGGGTTCTATCCCTGCATGCCAAATGCTTCAGTCGTGTCTGACTCTTCATGACCCCATGGACTGTAGCCAACCATGTTCCTCTGTCCATGGGATTTTCCAGGCAAGAATACTGGAGTGGGATGCCATGCCCTCCTCTTGGGGATCTTCTCAACCCAGGGATTGAACCATGTCTCTTGCACCTCCTGCATGGGCAGGCGGGTTCTCTACAGCTAGCGCCACCTGGGAAACCCCAAGGTTGGGAAGACCCCCTGGAGGAGGAAATGGCAAGCCACTCCAGTATCTTGCTTGGAGAATCCCATGGACAGAGGAGCCTGGTGGGCTACGGTCCGTAGGGTTGCAAAGAGTTGGACACGACTGAGCAACTAACACTTTCACTTTCAGCAACAGTGTCTTTCTTTTCCTTTCGGTTGAAGCCAACCTGGTCAGGTTAGGTCAGGTTAGGTCCCTGACCAGGGATTGAACCAGCAGCCCCTGCAGTGGAAGCACAGAGTCTTAACCACTGGACCACCAGGGAAGTTCCTGCCTCCTTCCCGTCTTTGATAGCTTTGAGTTATTCCACTAATGATTGCCTTGTATTTACATTTGCACTGTCTCCCCCCCCCCAATTTTCCCCCAAAGTCTCCAACAGTTTCTTCAAATACCTATCAATATAATATTTTCAAACCACTTAAATGCAGTGGCTCAACTATTAATTTCCTGGAAGCCTCCTTCCCACAGCCTCACATCGTCTTGCTCCAACCTGCCACACATCCTGGGAATTTCCTTCCCCACAATCCTGGGTTAGAATCCTTGCTTCCTGGATCCCAGGTCATCCTCTCTCTCGGTTCAGCCCCCACGTTGCAGAAGCACGTTCTCTAGGGACGTGCAAACACTCACGAGGACGCTGGTGGGTGTGTCAGCTGGTACAGCTGTCCCAGATGGCCATCTGGCTGTGTCAATCAAATGAACACACGAAGCCTCTGACCCAGGGATCCTGCTCGCGGGCACTCACCCACGGGGAATGGTCACATGGGCCCCTAAGAGGATACACAGAAGAGATATTCACGGTGAAGCCCTGGAGTATTTGTGTGCAAGAAGTTTTCTGACTTCTGTAGATAATTTAAACCCTGTCATTTCACTGAACAGCAGCTTTTTAGTTGATTCTCTTGGGTTTTCTAAGTATTTGATTATATTATCAACAAATAGTAAAAGTGTTACATCCTCTTTTCTAATTTCCATATATCTAATTTCTTCCTCTTTTCTGATTGCTCTGGTCAATACTTTCAGCACCATGGTAAGTGGTAATACAGTTGACGGCCATTCTTGTCTTATTAAAAAAATTAATTAGTTGATTAATTTTTGGTTTTGCTGAGTCTTTGCTGCTATGTGCAGGATCCTCTAGTTTTGGGGCTACTAGTGGCTCCTCCTCATTGTGGTGTGCAGGCTTCTCACTGCAGACCACAGGCTCTAGGCGCACGGGTTATAGTTGCTCTGAGGCATATGGAATCTTTCCGGATCAGAGTTTGAACACATGTCCCCTGCATTGGCAAATTCTTATCCACTCCACCACCAGGGGAGTCCCCATCCTTTCTTGTCCTGACTTTAGTAAGGTTATGGACGTTATGTTTTATTTTAATTAGACCGTTGGATTTATTTTTTTTTTTTTACTTTTTTTTAAAACGTACAGTGCTCAAATCTTAAGTGTAGAGCTTGATAAAGTTTTAAAAACGTACAGATCCAGATCAAGGCACGGAATTTCCATGGCACTTCCCTGGTGGCCCAATGGTTAAGAATCCACCTTCCAATGCAGGGGAAGACAGTACGATCCCTGGTCAGGGAACTAAGATCTCACGTGACTTGGGGCAAGTAGAGATGCCCTCACGTACCACAACCAGAGAAGCCCCCCATATGCCACAACCAGAGACGCCCCCCGCATGCCACAACTAGAGAAAGCCTGCACGCTGCAACCAAGACCCAGTGAAGCTAAAATTAAAAAAAAAAGAATTTCCAGCACCCTGGAAGGGTCCATGTATCTCCTGTTAATCATTATCTCCCTCAAAGATAACCATTATTCTGATACCACTCACTAGTTTTGTTTTTGAACTTCATAGCAATGGAATTATACAATATTACTCTTGCGTCAGCTCCTTCCACTCAATATCGTGTCTGTGAAATCATTCATGCTGTGTATGTAGCACTGGTTATTTTTTCATTGCTATGTGGGATTCCACAGGAATATATGAATATACCACAACCCATTTAACCATTCCACTGCTGATAGACGTTGGGTTATTTCCAGTTTTGGCTATTATAAATAAAGCTACTGTAAAAACGTGTGTATGCATCTTAATTAGGCCTGTATCCAGGAGTGGAACTGCTAGGTCATAGGGCAGGTGCGTTTTAGCTCATGTGTGTGTCAGTCGATCAGTCGTGTCTGACCCTTTGCGACCCATAGACTGTAGCCCGCGGGGCTCCTCTGTCCATGGAATTTTCCAGTCAAGAAGATCGGAGTGGGCTGCCATTTCCTTCTCCAGAGTTTTAGCTCATACCTGTGCTCAATTTAGCACATACTGCAGAACCATCTTCCAAAGCGGTTGTAACCAATATACACTTTCAGTTGTTCCATTTCCTTCCATTTCCTCACCGACACTTGGTTTTTCAGTCAGTCCTTTTAATTTTAGCCACTCTGTTGTGAGTGCAAGAGTATTACTGTGGCTTTATTTTGTATTTCCCTGATGAGCGATGACATTTAGCACCTTTTCATATAGATTATTGGCCATTGGAATGTTACCTTTTGTAAAGTGTCTGTTCAAGCCTTTTGCTCATTTTAAAAAATTGGGTTGTCTTCTTCTTGTCAATTTTCTCTGTATATGTAAAATTTTCAAACATAATGTAAAATTATACTCAAAAAAGTTTAGATCAATTTACCTTTCTATTGAAATTTAGGAAGATGCTAGTTCTGCCATACACACTCCAATGTTGAATATTATCAGACTTTTTCAGTTCAGTTGCTCAGTTGTGTCTGACTCTTGGTGACCCCACAGACTGCAGCACACAGGTATCCCTGTCCGTCACCAACTCCGGGAGCTTACTCAAACTCACATCCATCGAGTAGGTGATGCCATACAACCAACTCATCCTGTGTCATCCCCTTCTCCTCCCGCCTTCAATCTTTCCCAGCATCAGGGTCTTTTCCAATGACTCAGCTCTTCACATCAGGTGGCCAAAATATTGGAGCTTCAGCTTCAGCATCAGTCCTTCCAATGAATATTCAGGACTGATTTCCTTTAGGATTGACTGGTTTGATCTCCTTGCAGTCCAAGGGACTCTCAAGAGTCTTCTCCAACACCACAGTTCAAAAGCATCAATTCTTCAGCACTCAGCTTTTTTTTTTTTTTGCTTACTGAAGGATAATGCTTTATTTCTTTTATGAAAGTATCTTATTATTTTTACATTACATTTTCCCTACTAGTTGTGCAGCAACTTGATACTTATTTAATAAATTCTACTAAAATGAACATATTAGCACATTTTGAACTACAAAAGAGAACTAGTAATTTGGCTAGTTGATAAAGGAAGAAATAATAATTTCATTATACAAAAACAGAAATGGAAGGATAGGTTAAGGAAAGAAAAACAAAGTAAATAGCTTTGCAAACAAATTTAGTGTTGCTTTTGAGTTCTATCATGTTATCCAGTTTAAGTGTATGTTTTTATTACTTTCTCCTTTATATGAAAGTTTGTGTGTGTGCTCACTCAGTTCAGTAGTGTCCAACCTTTTGTAACCCCATGGACTGTAGCCCACCAGGCTCCTCTGTCCATGGGATTCTCCAGGCAAGAGTACTGGAGTGGGTTGCCATTTCCTTTTCCACTCAGCTTTCTTTATAGTCCAACTCTCACATCCATACATGACTACTGGAAAAACCATAGCTTTGACTAGACGGACCTTTGTGAGCAAAGTAACGTCTCTCTTTTTAACATGCTGTCTAGGCTGGTCATAGCTTTTCTTCCAAGGAGCAAGCGTCTTTTAATGTCATGTCTGCAGTCATCATCTGCAGAGATTTGGGAGCCCAGGAAAATAAAGTCTGTGACTATTTCCATTGTTTCCCCATCTATTTGCACGAAGTGATGGGACCGGATGCCATGATCCTAGTTTTTTGAATGTTGAGTGTTAAGTTTGAGTTTTTTGAATATTTAAGTTTTAAGAGTGAAAAAGCTGGCTTTTTCACGCTCCTCTTTCATCTTCATCAAGAGGCTCTTTAGTTTCTCTTCGTTCTTGGCCATAAGGGTGGTGTCATCTGCGTATCTGAGTTATTGATATTGCTCCTAGCAACCTCAATTCCAGCTTGTGCTTCATCCAGGCCAGCATTTTGCATGATGTATTCTGCATATAAGTTATATAAGTAGGGTGACAATATACAGCCTTGACGTACTCCTTTCCCAATTTGGAACCAGTCTGTTGTTCCACGTCCGGTTTTAACTGTTGCTTCTTGACCAGCATACAGATTTCTCAGAAGGCAGGTAAGGTGGTCTGGGAGTCCCATCTCTTTAAGAATTTTCCACAGTTTGTTGTGATCCACACAGTCAGAGGCTTTGGCATAGTTAATAAAGCAGAAGCAGATATTTTTCTGTAATTCTCTTGCTTTTTTGATGATCCAACGGATGTTGGCAATTTGATCTCTAGTTCCTCTGCCTTTTCCAGCTTGAACATCTGGAATTTCTTGGTTCATGTACTGTTGAAGCCTGGCTTGGATAATTTGGAGCACTACTTAGCTAGTGTGTGAGATGAGTGCAATTGTGCGGTAGTTTGAACATTCTTTGGCATTGCTTTTCTTTGGGATTGGAATGAAAACTGACCTTTTCCAGCCCTGTGGTAACTGCTGAGTTTTCCAAATTGGCTGGCATTTGTGCAGCACTTTCACAGCACCATCTTTTAGGATTCGAAATAGCTCAACTGAAATTCTATCACCTCCACTAGCTTTGTTCGTAGTGATGCTTCCTAAGGCCCACTTGACTTCACATTCCAGGATGTCTGGCTCTAGGTGAGTGATCAGACTTTTTAATGTTTACCAATACAGCGAGCATCAAAAGGTATTTCATTATTACTCTATTTTTAACTTTTTAGAACTTTAGGTTGATTCATGCAAGCACATATACATACAAAAGAGTGTGTATTTAAAAGAATAAGAATAAAACCAGGAACTTCCCTGGTGGTTCAGTGGCTAGGACCCCATTGTGATCCCAATGCAGGGGGCTTGAGTTTGATCCCTGGTGGGGGAACTAGATCCTACACACTGCAACTAAGACCTGGTGCAGCCAGATGAATAAATAAAAAATAAAAAATGTTAAAGGAATAAAACCAATCAGTACCAGTATACCCATCACTCAGGTTAAGGAACAGAGTATTATTGGATCTCAGAAGTTCCTTATGTGCCTCTCCTTGAGGGAGCTACCACCTTGTCTTCTGTGTTATCACTTTGCACTAGTTGGGATATGGATATAAAGTGCTGAAATAAAGATATTCAACACTGCATTAAGAAATAAATCATTCCCACGCCAGTCCGAGGTGAACAGTTCATGTTGGTGGGAGGGCAGTTGTCTACGTGGTCATTCAGGAGACCCGATTCCTTACATTTTTGTTTTCCACCAGCACCAGGGCATTTCACCATCTGTTTGGTTGAAGCTGTGTCATTGATATGTCTAGGTGACAGCTGGCAGGAATGGGGGGTAAAAATGATGGAGGAGGTACTCAAAAGTCTTAGATCCAAAAAAAAAAAAAAAAAAGTCTTAGATCCAGACCCAGAAGCAGCACATCACTTCTACTAGGCTCCATAAGCAAGACCATAGTCAATACTTAACACCCCAGAAACACAGTCCATCTGGGCAGCCGTGTTCCCTGTGTCTTCTGTTATCATGGGAGAAGGGTCTGGGTTTTGTGGTTTTAAAATCATGGCTTCCAGTCCCATCACTTTATGGCAAATAGATGGGGAAACAATGACAGACTTTATTTTTTTGGGCTGCAAAATCACTACAGATGGTGACTGAAGCCATGAAATTAAAATATACTTGCTCCTTAGAAGGAAAGCTATGACCAACCCAGACAGTATATTAAAAAGCAGAGACATTACTTTGCCGACAAAGGTCAAAACTATGATTTTTCCAGTAGTCATGTTTGGATGTGAGAGTTGGACCGTAAAGAAAGCTGAGTGTCGAAGAATTGATGCTTTTGAACTGTGGTGTTGGAGAAGACTCTTGAGAGTCCCTTGGACTGTGAGATCAAACCAGTCAATCCTAAAGGAAATCAGTCCTGAATATTCATTGGAAGGACTGACGGTGAAGCTGAAGCTCCAATACTTTGTCACCTGATGTAAAGAACTGAGTCATTGGAAAAGACCCTGATGCTGGGAAAGATTGAAGGCAGGAAGAGAGGGGAACAACAGATGATAAGGTGGTTGGATGGCATCACTGACATGATGGACATGAGTCTGAGTAAGCTCCGGGAGTTGCCGATGGACAGGGAAGCCTGGCGTGCTGCAGTCCATGGGGTCAGAGAGAGTCGGACACGACTGAGTCAGACATGAACTGAACTGAACCTTGGTGTGTCCCTTGCAACAAGCTGCTGTTGTCTAGTTGCTCAGTTGTGACCGACTCTTCTGCGATCCTGTGGACTGCAGCCCACCAGGCTCCTCTGCCCATGGAACTTCCCAGGCAAGAATACAGGAGTGGGTTGCCATTCCTTCTCCAGGGGATCTTCCCAAACCAGGGATCAAATCTGGGTCTAATGCCTTTTCTGCACTGCAGGCAGATTCTTTACCATCTGAGCCACTGGGGAAGCCCTAGTTTCCTGAGCAGGGATCGAACCTGGGCCTCCTGCATTGGAAGCATGGAGTCTTAGCCACTGGCCCACCGGGGAAGTCCCTTTTCATTTATTTTTCTTGCACTTTCCGAACAAATATCATGTGTCAATAATAATAACTTAACCTTTTTTTCCCCAACTAGCATGTTTCTCAGATCTAAAATTCACTTGTTTTTAGATATTCTGATCACCCATAGCATCTGTATTCATTCCTTAGGGCTAAATGTGACAAAGAACCACAAATCGGGTGACTTAAAACATTTGCTGTCTCACAGATGTGGAAGTTCAGTGTCTGAACCTGAGGTACAGACAGGGTCTGCTCTTTCTGAAACTAGTAGGGAAGGATTCTTCCTGCCTCTTCCTACTTTGGGGGGTTCACTGGCAATCCTGGGGTCCCTCCAATTGCTCACTGCCTCTGTGTATCAGTGTCTCTCTTCTTCTCGCAAGGACACCAGTCATTTTGGATCAGGGCCCACCCTAATGGTGTCATCATAATTTATTAATAAGTACATTTGCAAAGGTTGTATTTCCAGAAAGATCGCATTCACAAGCACCGAGGGCCAGAACTGTAACATCTCTTTAGTGGGGACACGAGTCAACCCGTAACAGCACTGAAATTATTTCCTCTTTTTTTTTTTTTAATTTCCTCTTTTTAAAACACTTATTTGACTGAACCAGGTCTCAGTTGCAGCACGTGGGATCTAGTTCCCTGACCAGGGGTGGAACCCCGGGCCCCTGCATTGGGAGCGTGGCATCTTAGCCATTGCACCACCAGGGAAGTCCCTGTTTATCTCTTCTTGATGCACCTTGAAGAGTAGGGTTAACGGCAGAAATCAATGGAATTGGTTTTTCATTTTGAAGAAGTGTCTATGAAACCCTTAAGGTTGTATGTGAGATCGGGTACAGGTATGCATTTGGGTTGGGGAAGGGGGTTTAGGACATCCATAGGACTTCCACAGGGGTCTTTCACCCCCTAAAAACTTAAGACTTACTCATGCAGATGAAAAAGGTAATAAGCATTGTTATTAAGTCAAGTTCAAAAAATTAAAGTTCTAAAAAAAAAAAAAACTAAAAGAAAAAAAAGAAAATGTGAAGTAATTAGCCTCCAACTAATTAAAAAAAAAAAAACCTAAAAAAAAAAAATTAAAGTTCTATTATACTGTAGATTATGGAAGTCATCTATGTTTAATGACATTTGACTAGCATGTACTTGTACAGTGTATGGCCGTTTACAGACAGCTTTTATATACATTTCGTCTTTTGAACCTCTTTACATATGTAACAGGTATGTATATAATACTCTAGTTTTAGGCACAAGAAAGTAGATTCAGAGAGGTTACTATCAAGTGAAAAAGCAAATAACAAGTCAGTTCCTAAACTCAGGCTTTTAAAAATATACATATATGTATACATTTGCTTTAGCTTTTCAAATATGAAATCATATTGTATACACTTAGCGACAACTTCTTGTTTTTCATGCAGTATATTCTGAACATCTTTCCACGTCGCTACATATGGGTTTATATATCTATTTTTTAACAGTTTCAATGTATGGTGTTTCCATAATTTATCTAATTCCTTATTCATGACTATTCAGGTAATTTTCAGTTTTCCACTATTAGGAAAAATGCTTCAGTGAAAATCCTGATATGCATATCCTTTGTACATTTGTGCAGGAAGTGGAGATTTGTTGAGTCAAATTGCATAACTCCATCAGGTATTTTGACAGTGATTATCAAATTTCCCTCCAAATAATAGCACTTCACACTCGAATCAATGGAGACTAAAAGAGCCAATTTCATAGTTTTGCTAATGCAAAAATCTGTGGCAACACTACTATCAAGTATTTTGTTGTTGTTTTTAAGTTTCTGGCTGTGCTGGGTCTTCCTTGCTGCACAGGCTTTTCTCTAGCTGCGTCCAATGGGGGCTACTGTCTAGTTGTGGTGTGTGGGCTTCTCATTGCGGTGAATTCTCTTGTTGCTGAGCACAGGCTCTAGACACAGGCTTCCATAGTTGTAGCACATGGGCTCAGCAGTTGTGGCTCCTGGGCTCCAGAGATGGGCTTGCTTAGTTGCTCTGAGGCATGTGGGACTTTCCTGGATCAGGGACCGAACCCTGATTGCATTGGTGCCCAATTCTTAACCACTGAGCCACCAGGGAAGTCCTATTATCAAGTTTTTAATTGATAACTTTTATTTTCCAATGTGACATTAAAAAAAAAAACACTTTGTTTTAATTTGCGTTTCTTTTATTATTAGAAAACCTGAGCATCTTAGAGTGGAGAAGTTTTTTCTAGGTATGACAAGAAACTCAGAAGTCATAAAAAGTCTAATAAATGCAACTTTGTGAATTGCTTATTTATGTCTTTTGCCTACACATTCAAAAAATGATTATTTTTCCTTTCTTATTGATTTAAAGGAGCATTTTTATTTTTAGGGATAAGATCCCCTTGCCATATGTGTTACAAATATTTTTTCCAAGTTTGTTATCTTTTTAAATGGTGTTTTGTACCATGCAAAATATAGAATAAAAATAGCCTAAGCCTTCTGAGTTTGGGGCTATATTTAGAAAAGCCTTCCCTATTTCAAGATTATCAATATAAATATTTATTGAAGTAGTTTATTTTTGGACTCTTGGGTTAATTTTTATAATTTAAGTCTTTGATCCATCTGGAGCTTGTTTTGGATTGAAAAAGGAATTAGGAATCCATATTTACTTTAATTGGCTAGTTGATCATTCTAATCCCTTTTATTAAATTAACCCCGTCTTTACCATATGTCTGTTTTTATTGGAGTCTAACGCTATGCTCTATTGCATGTCATTGATTTTTAAAATAATGTAATTATTTCTGGCTGTGCTGGGTCATTTTGCTGGGCAGGCTTTTCCTCCAGTTGCAGCGAGTGGGGGCTACTCTCCAGTTGCGGCTCAAGAGTTTCTTATGGAGATGGCTTCTTGTGCTGCAGCGCACTGGCTCCAGAGCACGCGGGCCTCAGCAGCTGCAGTCCCCAGGCTCCAGAGCACAGGTTCAGCAGCTGTGGCACACGGGCTGAGCTGCTCACGGCATGTGGGATCTTCCCACATGAGGGATCGAACCCGGGTCTCCTTCATTGGCAGGCGGATTCTTTACCACTGAGCCACCAGGGAAGCCCCACTGACATTTTAATTAAAGAGGTTTCACAACATGTACTAATATGCCTAAAGGAGATCAGTCCTGGGTGTTCATGGGAAGGACTGATGGTGAAGCTGAAACTCTGATCCTTTGGCCACCAGATGCGAAGAGCTGACTCATTGGAAAAGACCCTGATGCTGGGAACGATTGAGGGCAAGAGGAGAAGGGGATGACAGAGGATGAGATGGCTGGATGGCACCATCAACTCAACGGACATGGGTTTGGGTGGACTCCGGGGGTTGGTGATGGACAGGGAGGCCTGGTGTGCTGCGGTTTATGGGGTCGCAAAGAGTCGGACTTGGCTGAGCGACTGGACTGAACTGAACTGAATATGCACATTAGCACAACGCAAGTCATTCCCCAATGTTACTCTTCTTTTTCAGAATTTTCCATAGTGATTCTTATTTACTCTTCTAAGTGAAACTTAGAACAATTTTGACAAGTCCCTTTTTAAAAAAAATTATTTATTTGGCTGCATCAGGTCTTAGTTGCAGCACATGGGATCTTCGCTGCACCTCGGCCAATCTTTTCTTGAGGAGCATGGACTCTCTAGTTGTGGCCCGAGGGCTCTGCAAGTGTGCACGCTTAGTTACCCCTCAGCATGCGGGATCTTAGCTCCCCAACCAGGGAACGAACCTGCATCCCCTGCACTATTGCAAGGCGGCTTCTTAGCCAACAGACCACCAGGGAAGGGACTGAGTGAAAGTCGCTCAGGCGTGTCCGACTCTTTGCAACCCCATGGACTACGCAGAATTCTCCAGGCCATAATACTGGAGTGGGTAGCCTTTCCCTTCTCCAGGGGATCTTCCCAACCCAGGAATCAAACCGGATGGGCCACCAGGGAAGTCCCTAATTCTGACAAGTTCTAAAGAAAGTTCTGTTGGTTTAGGCTGTATTCAGTACGTATACTCATTCAGAAGGAACTGGCATTTTTACATTGGTGAGTCTTCTTACAGAGGAACAAGGTGTTTTCACCTTGAATTATTTTATTCAGTTTCTTCATAGAGTTTTATAGTATTCTTCAAGTAGTTCTGAAAACTTCCTGAATATATTCAGAGATTTTGCACAGTTCAACCCCAGGGGGCGCCATTCACATTGACGTCAATGATTGAGGTCCCTATTCACTGCGTCATGAGTTCCTTTCTATACCTTACTTTCTTACTGTGTGATAGTCTCTTCTGCTATATTTAAATTAGACACTATTTTGACATGAGAAAGTTACTGATGTTTGAATATTCACTTTATAACCTGCCACGCTTGTTGTTTCTCCACTTTTTCAGTTGATCCTCTTAGGTTTTCAACATGTCATCATGATAACTAATGATGATTTCACCTTGGACTTCTATGTTCTGTACTGGCTAACACTTCCAATACAATATTAAGTGATGGGATCAAGTGTAGAACTCACATCAGGTCTTTTGATCTTCAGTCCTGATGCTCTTTTTCAGGTACATATTCAATTCATTAAATGGTTGCTGAGCCCCAGTTACATAAAAAGCATCATTCTATACAAGAAAGATATGGTAAAAAGAAAAATAAACTGTTCAGTGCTCTGGTTCATAATCTTTTCTTATCCCAATAAAGAGATCTAAGTAAGTATCTAGTTGATAATTCTTATGCTGTTAAAAACCTGACAAATTCAGTATTCTATCCTACTAAATAGAAATGTGACCCTAAAGAAAGATTATTCTCCAAAAACAGGACACGGTTTTGCTTTCGTGTTTTGAGGAGAGGGAAGTGGCCCAAAGGGCATGATCAATATTCACCTGAAAGCCATACGCAGAAAGGAAACAAAGGACCGAATCTCCCTTGAGATGCTGGAAGCAGAGGTAATGGATAGCACACGCGATGAGGCCCTGAAGCAGAGTTTAACCTTGGGGGTAAGGTTTAACCTTGGGGGTAAAGAAAGCATGAATGAGCATGTTTTCAAGCATGTGAGCTGCAGTCATGTGTAGCTAACTATCTGGTGGGATGAGACTGCAGTGTAATAAATGTCATAATCAAGTTAAGTATTACCATCAGGTGTTAAAAGTTAGAGGCTGTTTCTCAAAGTGGGTGAGTCATTCACTTGGCAAATCTACACAGGGTGCGTCCTGTGTGTGAGGACCCAACCTGGACACAAAATGCTGGATGAAGAAGACAGCATCCCTGTTCTCAAACAGCCTACAGTCTAGCCGGGAGTAAACACATAAATATGTGTAGATGCATTATTAGAAATTGGGATAGGTACTCTAAAGCAGTGGGCCCCAGCCATTTTGGCACCAGTGACTGGCTTCACGGAAGATAGTTTCTCCACAGACTGGGGACGGGGCGGATGGTTTGGGGATGATTCAAGTGTGTTACATTTACTTTGCACTTTAGTTCTATTATTATTACATCAACTCCACCTCAGACCATCAGGCATTAGATCCCGAAGGCTGGGGACCCCTGCATCTGAAGGATGTAACGATGTGCAGAAAACAATCTGTGTGTGTGTGTTAGTCACTCAGTTGTGTCCAACTCTTTGTGACCCATGGACAGTAGCCCACCAGGCTCCTCCGTCCATGGAATTTTCCAGGCAAGAATACTGGAGTGGGTTGCCATTCCTTTCTCCAGGGGATCGTCCCCACCCAGGGATCGAACCTACATCTCCTGCATTGCAGGCAGATTCTTAACCATCTGAGCCACCTGGAAAGCCCTTTAGAAACGAATGGGGTGCCATAATTTCAATTTGCAGCATCTAGGAAGCCTCCCTGAGAAAGCAGCCTCTAAGTTGAAACCTGAGAGCACGCCGTGGCAGGGGTGGTTTCCCAGCGAAGGTTCACAGGACGAGGCGGCCTTCTATCCCCTCCAAGAAGCAGAGGAGGAAGGGACTCCAGCTTGTGCAAAGGCACGAAAGCTTAGGTGTGACAGGTATGAGGAACTACAAGTATCACAGCTCAGGGAGGGAAGGTGTGTAAGCGAAAAAACACCAGGAAGAGAAAGAAAAAATAAAGACAAAAATATGAGGACAGTGGAAAAGGAGAAGGCTTCCGAGGCAGCTCAGTGATGAAGAACCTGCCTGCCAACGCGGGGGATGAGAGTTTGATCCCTGGGTTGGGAAGATCTCCTGGAGAACGAAATGGCAACCCACTCCAGTCTTCTTGCCCAGAAATTTCCATGGACAGAGGAGCCTGGCGGGCTATGGTCCATAGACTCACAAAGAGTTGGACATGACTTAGTGACTGAGCGTGCACGCATGGAGAAAGCTAGAAATTCATTAAGTACGTGTGTCATGCTATATGAGGGAGACGGGATCCTCCTCATTCTAAAGAGGAAAATGAATGGCTTGTCTTCTCAGTCAACTCGGAGTCTAACTGAATGGATAACAGGAATATCCGTCCTTAACAATAATCTTTCTGAGAATACTCTCTACCCTGTCTGAAACTAGATCTTTTTAATATAAATTGTATTTTTGCTTTACCCAACAGTAACTCCTAAAGTGGATTTTTATTTATTTAGGGCCATGCTGTGAGGCTTGTGGGATCTTAGTTCCTCAACCATGGCTTGAACCTGGGCCACTGCAGTGAAAGTGCAGTCCTGACCACTGGGCCACCAGGGAATTCCCCAAAATGAATTTTTTTTTAAGGCTGCACTGTGAGGCATATGGGATCTTAGTTCCTTGATCAAGGATCAAACCCGTGACCCCTGTATTGGGAACGTAGAGTCTTATCTACTGAACCACTAGGGAAGTCCCATGGATTTTTAAATCAACAAATGCATCTTACTTCCTACCACAGGCTCCCAACCAATACTTTACAGCAGCTGATGGCTAGAAATCACTCAGCTTTGCTGGCTGCTTCTCAACAGCCTGATAAAATGTTGACAAGGCTCTCCAAAGAGTCACTGACAAGTTCTTCCAATCATGAGTTAGCAGCATGTTAATTTTTTCTTTACAGATAGCATACCAACTCTTTTTTCGATCTCCTTTTCTCTTTCCTGTTTAAGGTTCTCAGAAAACATCAGAAATTGTTATTGAAGCTATTAAGCTTGAATGTCCTTGTTCTAATCTCTAAGAGATAAAACACGTTCGTTGGGCGGCTTGGACAGGCTGTCATTGAACCTGCAACCGGAGGAGTTTCATAATGAAAAGCAAAGTCAGCACAAGCTCCAGCCGCAAAAAATTGATGCTCGAATTTGGGTGCAGTTCTAAGAATGCCTTAAATCATTCCGCTGGTTCTGTGTCTGTGAGCGACAAAGAGAATGTCACAGCCTTGTGACAAACAATTCTCTCATTCTCTTCCTGTATTTTTTCCTTCATTACTATGGTTTGAAATCCACATTTCTGTCTTATCCTGAGAGTCTAAGACATTTAAAATAGCATGCGTGGAATTGAATATATATATACATAAGGCGGGGGACACAGCTGTGAGTCTTTCAAGGCTGGGAGCTGAGAGACTGGGCATTAGATAGAGTGTTTTGTTTTTAAGCAGAGAAAAAGAGCACCTCTGTTGACCAGTATTCCTTGCTCAGCAAGTTCACAGTGCTGGGAAGGAGGCAGTGGAGGCAGCAGTGTGCCCGGGAGCCAGGGAAATTAAGCATGCTGTCCTGAGCACACAAGAGGGACTCCCTACAAGAGCAAGGGGAAGAAATTGGTTTTGAAAAGGAGAGGCACACAGAGAAAAATGCAGGTACAACTTGGAGACTGGGGGAGGCTCATGCCTTATGGTGGAGACTCCCAAACTTGCTTGGTTCTCAGTCTGAGGGTATCAGCAATTTCTTTACGACACCCGTCACTGCTTAAGTCCAAACAGCCTAACATGTACTTATTCCTAAGAATTTAGTAGCTGTTTGAAAAATAAACTGGACCCTGTGTAGCTTGCTCTAGTTTTGACTCAATAGCACGTACAACTTACTCATGTAAACGGTATACAATTCAGTGGGTTTTAGTATATTCAGAACTAGGCAACTATGCAATGTTAGAATAATTTTGTCACCTTAAAAAGACACTCCAAACCCACTAGCAGCCAGTCCTCCTTCCCCCTCCCCCTTCCAGCTCTAGGCAACCACTAACCTATTTTCCGTCTCTATAGAATTGCCTCTTCCTGACATTTCCTATAAATGGAATCATAAGACACGCGGCCTTCTGTGTCAGCCTCTTCACTCAGCACGTTCTCAAGGTCCATCCACACCATAGCACACATTGGTACCTCATTTCTTTTTGTGGCTGAATAAAATCTGACTGCACGGATACACCACATTTTGTTTATCCATTTATCAGTTAGCGGACATCTGGATTGTTTCTAATTTTTGGCTATTATGACTAATGCTGCTATGTACGTTCATGTACAAGTTTTTGTGTGGACATGAATGGCTAGGTCATTGGTAACTGTTTAAACTTTTGAGGAACACTAGACTATTTTCCAAAGTGGTTGCGCTGTTTTCTGTTCCTACCAGCAGGATATTCGGGTTTGGATTTCTCCACATACTCATCCCCTGGTATTACGCGTCTTACTGAGCATAGCCATCCTAGTGGGTGTGAAGTGGGATCTCACTGTGGCTTTGATTTGCATTTGTCTGATGACAGTGATGCTGAGCATCTTTTCATGTGCTTACTGGCCTTCTTGTATATCTTCTTGGAGAAATGTCTATTCAAGTCCTTCGCCCATTTAAAAGCTAGGTTGTTTTTTTAAGTTGTAGGAGTTGTCTATACATTACACACACAATTATCTTATCAGGTACCTGATTTGCAAGTATTTTCTTCTATTCTGTGGGTTGTGTTTTCTAGTTTTGAGTTTTTTAAAAAACGTTTGAATTAAAAAAAAATACATGTTTGCTAGAGAACAGAGTTCTGGCTGTCAAGGGGGAGGGCGATGAGGGAAAGATGGAGTGAGAGCTTGGGATTAGCAGATGTAAACTATTTTACATAGAATGGATAAACAAGGTCTTACTGTATAGCACAGGGATTTATATTCAATATCCTGTGATAAACCACAGTGGAGATGAATATAAAAAGAATGTGTATATGTATATATACATATATAACTGAATCACTTTGGTGTACAGTAGAAATTAACACAACATTGTAAATCAACCATACTTCAATTTTTTTTTTTTTTTTAAATATGGAACGCTTCACGAATTTGCGTGTCATCCTTGCGCAGGGGCCATGCTAATCTTCTCTGTATCGTTCCAATTTTAGTATATGTGCTGCCAAAGCGAGCACTCAATTTTTTTTTTTTAAATTTAAAAATACAGATGTTTGCTTCATCTGAACTGCTATTCTTCCCCCTTCATTAATGTATGGTTTAAAGATGAGTATATTTTGTTGTTACTTTACTCCAAGATGTTTCTCTTTTAAGATCTAAATTCAAGTTTTGTTTCTATTAATACCTAATTGTAGAGTAATAATTTGGACAAGTCACTTCACTGCTCTCTTTTGTCATGTGTGGACAGGAGATAAGGGTACCTCCATCACCAGGTGGTACATGAAGACCAGGGTGTGTGGGAGCTCTTGGCAAAATGCCCACGGAGTAGGCACTTCCTTTAAGCGGCACTGTTGTTCAGTCACTAAGTCGTCCAACTCTTTGCCATCCCACACACCGCGGTGTGCCAGACTTCCCTGTCCTTCATTATCTCCCGGAGTTTGCTCAACTCCATTGAGTCAGTGATGCCATCTAACCATTTCATCCTCTGTCACCCCTTTCTCCTTCTGCCCTCAGCCTTTTCCAGCATCAGGGTCTTTTCCAATGAGTCAGCTCAAGTGGTCAAAGTACTGGAGTTTCAGCATGTCCTTCCAGTGAATATTCAGGGTTGATTTCCTTTAGGATTGACTGGTTTGATATCTTTGCAGTCCAAGGGACTCTCAAGAGTCTTCTTCAGCACCTTCTCCAGGGGATCTTCCTGACCTAGGGATTGAATCTGAGTCTCCTGCATCTAGGCAGATTCTTTAACATCTGAGCCATGAGGGAAGCCCCTTAGAAAACCCTAAAAGAGCTCTTTAAAAAGTACTTTTATTGCAAAGCATGTGTGAAATATTAAGTATTGCATCCACTTGATAACGGTTAGAGAATAAGATGCTTTACACAAGATCAATTTGTACATATCATAACTGAACAATTCCAATGGTGTGTCAGTTTAACCAGTCTGCACATCTGAAATACAAAGTTGGAGTGGTGTATTAAGGACACTACGTTACATGCTGTTTTCCAAATTTGTTTTCCATTCCCATAACAGTGTTATAAGAAGTACCAAGTCACGATGTGATTAATAATAGAATAAGCTCATCAACAAGCTAAATTTGAGAGATTGGTTACTGTATATAATGAGCCAGTAAAGAGCACCAGTGTAGTTTCTAAAGACACTTGTCTGTGCCCATTTTTCTTTATAAGGTCGCTGTGCATGCGAGCTCAGTCATGTCCGACTCTTTGCAACCCCATGGACTAGTCATAGCCTGCCAGGCTCCTCGGTCCATGGAATTTTCTAGGCAAAAATACTGGTGTGGGTTGCCATTTCCTCCTCCAGGGAATCTTCCTGACCCAGGGATTGAACCCGCACCTCTTGGGACTCCTGCACTGGCAAGCAGGTTCTTTACCCCGGCAATCTAAGAAGCCCAAGGTCACTGTGGCAAACACTGTTTCTCTTCAAGGTTTAAAAAAAAACCAAAACACTGCTTTTCAGCATCTTAATGAACCAATCTCTGAGTTGGAAAAAACAACATTTGGTCTAAAGTGAATACTCCTATGTATTAAGTTGAAAAAAAAAATAGTATGCTCTTTTTCATCAACAAATATTCCTCTTCTCTCCCACCTCCTAGATTGTCCCACTGTGCCCATTCACTCCCTTGGTGACAGGATCCAGGCTTTAGAGGCCATCTATCAGCTAAGGACTGCTGAATACATGCACATGCTAGTGGGCTAGACTTCTATCCAGACCCGATTATTCAACTGCCTCCTGGACATTTCCTATTAACGCCTCATAGACATCCCACACCCAACATGCTCAAAACTGAGCTCCTGGTCTTCCTTTTTTTTTTTAGAATTCTGTTTATTTTCCTGGGTCTTCGTTGCTGCTTGGGCTTTTCTCTAGTTGCAGTCAGCAGAGGCTACTCTCTAGCTGCTGTGCTCAGGGTTCTCACTGCAGTAGCTTCTCTTGTTGCAGAGCTCAGGCTCTAGGTGTGCGGGCTTTAGTAGTTTTGGTGCTCAGGCTCAGTAATTGCGGCTTGTGGACTCGAGAGCACAGACTTGATAGTTGTGGCTCATGGGCTTCGTTGTTCTGCAGCATGTGGGATCTTCCCGGATCAGGGATTGAACCTGTGTCTCCTGCACCAGCAAGTGAATTTTTTACCACTGATTCACCAGGGAAACCCTAATCCTCCTTTCAAAACCTGCTCTTAACCAGCCTTTTCATCTCAGTTCATGGTACTTCCATCCTCCAGCTGCCCATCGTGGGGTCATTCTTGACTCTTTCATATCTCCCACAAGCCACCTCTTATCTGCTGGGAAATCCCATTGAATTTACCTTCAGAATGTAACTAGGATTCTCTAGTCTTTCTTAACCTCAATTGCCACCACTTCTCATCCAAGCCTCCATCATCCTTGGCCTGGAATACTACTGCTAGCCTCTGAAGCAGCCTCCCTGTCCACTCATGTCTCCCTGAGTCTACTCTCAAACCAGCAAGCAAATAGATTCTTTTAGTTTTTATTAATTAAAAAAATTTTTTTTGGCCATGGCATGCAGGATCTTAGTTCTTCGATCAGGGATTGAACCCAGGTCGCCTCCATTGGGAGTACGGAGTCCTAACCACTGAACCATGAAGGAAGTTTCCCAAATGGATTCTTAAAGCCTGCAATTCTTAAAGCTTCCTCACTCACTCTGCTCTGGCCACACTGGCTGTCTTGCTATTCCTTGCACATGCTATGCACACTCCTGCCTTGGGTACCCTGTGGGATTTTTTTCCTCTGCTTGGTCAGCTCTACCTAGATCTTCCCATGGTAGGGCAAAGAGCTAAGGGTGATGGCAGAAGAGTTTGACTGGAATGGAGGAGTCATGCAAAACAGAATAGTATGGATAATCAAAGTCATTGAGAGTTTTGGGGGCAAAATAATGTAGTATCTAAAGCATTGTTTCAAGAAAATTATCTTGGTAGTTGTCTATTCCAGGAAAGTTGAGAGAAAAAAGTGAAATGAAGGAGAGGTATATTGCTAAGGAAAGCTATATGCAAGAAGCTATAATGACTCAACTTTGAGAATATGGATAAGATTTAGAGGCTGATGAATCTGAGGCACAAATCCATGTAAAAATGCCCGGTTTGAAACTGAAAATCAGTCAGGCCCAGTTATATAAATTTGGTGTTATTTATTGAGTTGAGTGTGTAGCAGGGTAAATGAAAAGAGGAAAACTATTAAATTTTTGAAAGGATTTGGATGGGACAAAGTGAACAACCTATTATTACTGTGATCACAATCAAATGTTAAATTTATATAGAATAAAACCTTAATAGAACCCTAAGGTTATAGGTATTATTGATAATTGAAAGTTGTGGTTAATTTGAGGGTTAATTTCTGCTAGCTTAGGTTTTTTTTTCTTCTCCAAGTATTATTATTTTTTCCCCCGTGGTAACTAAGGAACACAGTTGAATTATTTTTAGACGATTCAGGATGTCACTACCCTTCAAGGAGATTATACACATTTTCAACGTAAAATAACATAGTTATAGGAAATTGGGGGTAAATCCACGGGAACTAGAATACATTGTGGCATTTATAAAGACTTCTGATACCTATCTGACTTTTAGCAGAAGACATAACATCAGAACAATTGTAACACAAAATTTTAGGTGTTTTAGGAATCTATTCTTTAAGTAGGATTTTACTCTAGAGCTTTTCTGCCAACATGCACATCGGCTACGGGATGTCAGCGTCAAACGCATTATTACATCAGTGACGCCGTCTGCACTGGCATCTGCTTGCTTTGTGATACGTAAAATGTTTATGATTTAAACTCCTCTTCACAACATACCTCCCTCTACTTCTTTTGTGACCCTCCATCTATGATTTGTACTGAGGGAACAGAACATTGTTGGTGTAACAAATATTGGCCTCGCACTCCAACTCCGCGAAAGTCTATCAGAATGTTTTATCACTTGAGAAACTCTCTTACTCTAGTGCAATATGCTAAGAAACCCAGGGATAAAAGGGTGATGGTTTAATCTGCGTGCCTGCTTTACAATCGAGACCGAGTACAGTATATCCCCACAACTACGTGGAGTAAACCATTCTGCAGATTCCACTTGAGCCTGATACAAAAATCAACAGCGTTCAACTTTATGAGAGCTCTTAATAAACTGTGGAGCAAGAGAAGGGAATCCTGCTTCGATTCAGTATCTGGTTCCCAAAGTCATTTCCCCGACCCCGAACTGAGCTGCTTCCTAGGGATGCTGTAGGAGCGTGCCCAGATCCATCCTCCCCTTTTCTCTAAACACCTGGTGGAGACAAACTTAAGAAACAGAAGCGCCGACACAACCTGCTTTCCTGAAATTAGCCAATGCTCACCACAGATAGGTATGCAGATATTTGACTAACAAACACAGATGTTACGTATCTATACGTCCATTCCCCGCCAATCCGTCTAAAAAAAGAAAAAAGAAAAAAGATGAAGCGGCAAGCTGAGGTCCTTCTCGGAAACGGATTCTGGGAAGCGCAGAGGGGCTTCCTGACTCGCGCATCCAAACGGTCGCGCGGGGCAGCCTAACGGAGGATCAGGACAGAGGGCCCGCCCCCTCCCAGACTCGGGGCTCCCCCGCGCCCTCCCCTGGGTCAGAACACTGGGGCTTCCGCGCTTGTTTGCCGCACCCCACGCGCCGACCCCGAATTGCCGGCTGCTGAAGCGGCTCCCTCCTCAGCCCCTAAAGGTCTCGGGACCTCTCAGGGCAGGGCCCGAGTTTCCCTCAGAGCCGCCAACCTCAGCCCGGCCGCGGCTTTCGCTAGCCGGCTCAGTCCAGTCAGCCCACCGGCCCCTACCCTGCACCGCAACACCTGCGCGCTTCTGGGGTCGCGCCGAGGCCGCGCCCGGCGGGGGGAGGAGCCTGCGGACGCCCCGCCGCGTGGAGCGCGCCAGGTGAGCACGCCTGCGCAGTCGGGCCGTAAACAAGCCCGCCCCTTCTCCTCGCCAGCCTCCGCGGGGCCGGCTCGCGGGTGGGAGGGGCCAGAAGGAAGGGGCGGGGGCGTGGTGGGGGGGAGGGAGGAAAGAGCGAGAGCCCGGGGACGGCGCCTGCGCGGTGGGCGTGATCCGGGCACTTAGGGCAGGATGAACGCTGCTTTCCAAGATGGCGACGGAGGGAGGAGGGAAGGAGATGAACGAGATTAAGACCCAATTCACCACCCGGGAAGGTCTGTACAAGCTGCTGCCGCACTCGGAGTACAGCCGGCCCAACCGGGTGCCCTTCAACTCGCAGGGCTCTAACCCTGTCCGCGTCTCCTTCGTAAACCTCAACGACCAGTCTGGTAACGGCGACCGCCTCTGCTTCAATGTGGGCCGGGAGCTCTACTTCTATATCTACAAGGGGGTCCGCAAGGTACCGACCGGGGGCGTCAGCGGGACTTCGCCCCGGCGTGGGCAGAGGTCGGGGGCAGGGCGGTGACAGCGGGAGGCCGGGGTGGCCGCCGGGGTGGCCACCGCTCTCACTTTGGAGTGGGCCGGTAACTCCACCGGAGTGCTCCTGAGGAAGGGGGGATTCGGGAGGAGGAGAGTGGCGGCGGCGGGGGCGGTGGAGAGGGGCCGCGGGTGTGGGGCTCCGGCCGGGAGGCCCCCGGGAACGTGTGGGGCCGGCTGCCGCCCCTCCGGCAGGGTTTGTCAGGTTCTGACACGGCCGGGGAGCCGGGCCTGCGAGTCCCCGGAAGAGGTGGGGTGGCCGTCTGGTCGCGGCTTGGGCCGTCTCGCCTCCCGGGGCGGGTTGCGAGTCCGGCTCTGGGTGAGAGACCAGGGGCGGCTGGGGGCAGATTTGTAAGGCGGAACCCGGCCGGGAGGCGGAGGACTCGGTCAGAAATGGACCGGCTCGGCACCAAGGGCCACCTCACCTGCTGCCGCACCGCCGCTCACTAGGAGCCTCTTCTGCTGTTAACACTTGGCAGTTTCCAATAAAAAAAAAAAAAAAAATCATCCGAGGGAGGCCGGCTGTCAACTTGTCTCCGCGGAGGGAACCTTCCTTCTGAAAGATTGTTAAGGGAGGGGTCATCTTGTCCCTTACAGTATGGAACGGAATGAGGACCACACTTGGGAGTGGAGGAGATGTTTTCAGTGAACTGAGCTGCTTCCTAGGGATGCTGTAGGAGCGTGCCCAGATCCATCCTCGTCTAACAAGTCAGACTGTATGTGCCCAGCAAGGGAGAGATATGCCTTAAAAGCTGCTTCACAAGAACCATTATTCTGGGCGGGCGATTTTAACAGTAATTCTGGCAAGCATGTAATCATCCTCTTAAAGTATCTCTTTGAAAGAAGGAACTTATTAGAACTTTTCTTTCATTGACTACGTAACTGTGTTCTCATTGAGAACTGCTTACTTTTGAGGTACGCCGTCTGGGAGTTGACTCTTGGGAAAATGAGGAAATTAATGCCCTCACCAGCGCCCCCCACCCTCCCCCCCGCCCCCGACAGCACCTGGGCGTGGGAAAAGGTGTTAACAGATTAATTTATAAATGGTCAGTTAGTGTGAAAATAGATTGTATGTATTGAAGGGTGAACGTTTCCCAGGATATACTGTGTCCAGAAGCAGTGGGTTTTTGCTTGGTTACAAGATCTAGGAATGTGGCAGTGGTATCTAGGTAGAGCAAGTTGTCTCATTAGTTCTAGGTGAGCCTTTCTGTTAGTGTCTGTGCTAAGTATACTACTGTGTTTGAGGTATCCTGTTGTAAATTACTGCAGGTAAATCGCTTGACTTTGTTCTCTTACAGAATTGGAAGTCTGAAGTAGTAGTCTAGGAGTTGAAGTTTCTAGTCATACCCTCAACTTTGTCGCTGGCTTGTTGGGCGGCCTTTGACGAGTTGCTTCACGTCTGTCTGCAGCTCTTTAAGAGAGAGGATTGCAGTACAGCTGTTGTGATTTTTAGCATTATGACTATAATGGACTTTAAAGGCCCCAGACATTCAGTAGGTGTGAAATACAGTTCAAATAAGCGTTAAGAGCATCTGTCAAACAGGAGCGTTTATCTTGACATTGATGCAGTGACTGAAAGGATCAGCTTTTTCTCTGAAAATAAGTTTAGAATTTTAAGTTATTAAATTGATTTACAAAATAATTTAAAAGTGCCTAAAAGCTAAATATATTGTCACTAGTGTAGACATTACCTTAAAAAAATTTTTTTTTCTTCTAAAATATGCTGTTTCTGAAGCATTTTAGTGGCAAACTGTATCTGTACCTGGTATCTCTGGTTTGCATCATAAAAATAGGTCTCTTGCCTGGAAGTATCATAATGGTGCCTACTTTTAGTCCTACTCAATGAAGGATAAACTACAAGATCTTTTCAAAACTACACCAAAAAATGATTTTAAACAAGACAAATCTTAAACATGTAAATGAGCCTTCAGCTGTGTAATTTACTTGAGCACATTAACTTTTCTGTAAAATTTCATTTTCATGTGGTAATATCTTGTGGATACATTCGCATTATATGTTGGACATTTAAGCTCTTTTCTAGCCACTGTAATTTTTTAAAAAAATCATGTCCATGAATGAGTTTGCATTTATTTTCTGTTACTTCTGAGTATAACTGATTGTTTTTATGACTCCATTTTCTGATTTTAAAACATAGCAGATACTTTTCCTTAATTAAAAAACCTTAATTAAAGGTGAATTAAACCTTAATTTAAAAAACTTCAAATTTTACTTTTTGGGGTTAGGAGTTATAAATCTGTTTTTGACATTTCGTTGTTTTAACTCTTTAAAAATTTTTTCCTTTGGGGCATACAAAGTTTTACAACAATCAGATCATTTATGTCATTTAGAAGATTTAAATTGGATGAATACATTCAACTTAAATCTGACTGTGGGTCTTTTATGTTATTAAAGTATAGTTGGTTTATAGTATAATATTAGTTTCAGGTATAAGGCATAGTGATTCAGTATTTTTACAGATTATACTCCATTAAAAGTATAAGATAATGGCTGTAATTCCCTGTGCCATACAGTATACCCTTGTTTCTTATTTATTTTATACATCGTTTGTGTCTCTCATCCTGTATCCATAACTCGCCCCTTCTGCCTTCCTCTTCCCTTTGGTAACTGCTAGTTTGTTTTATCTGTGAGTCTTTATGTTTTACATAGATGTTCATTTGTATGATTTTTTAGATTCCACATGTAATATGTGATGTCATACAATATTTGTCTTTTTCTGACTTATGTCACTAAGTGTAATATTCCCTAGGCCCATGCACACTGCTGCAAAACTAGGTCTTTTAAAAACCTTAAATTGTGAACTCTGTACTGTCATTCCTGAAAGCAAGTGTGGAGTCCTGGGGAATTAGAGTAAATGAGGAGGTAGTCAGAGACCTAAGGTGAGGAGTGTAATCTTGGCCCTGGGAAAACACAGGTCAGTTGCTAGAGCTGAAAGGGACCTTCAGTTTATGGAGTCGCACCCCTTTGGAGAAAGCCAAGGCTAGAGAGGATGTGCAAACTGTGAATCAGTTTTTTTCTCGAGGTAAAAAATTCATGACAAAGAAGCACAACTGAATCTAAACAGCTGTCTTAGTGAGAAGAGACTGATCTAGCTTTTTGGTTGCACAGATAACCGTGTACTTCAAGCTCTTCAGAATTTACCCCGGCATTTTGCCCTGTGTAATCTTATTGAATCTTGCAATCCTGTGAGGTAGATAAAAGCATCATTTCTTTTCAGAACCAAAGTTCCGAGTAGGGTTTCTTGTGTGAAAACATCTAGTTTTATAAATTTATTTTTCTGAATTAAAAATAATATGGACACTGATTTAATACTGAGGGTAAACTCATTGTTTCAGCGAAGATTTAAGTGACTACTATGATGATAATTCTACTCGGCAAGGTAATGTGGGATACCAAAAGATGAGTGAGACCCTACCCTTCTACCCAAGAACTTTCAGCTACTAGCTTTCTTTATGGCATACTTTGGTTTCCTTTTTTTTTTAAAAAGAGGTTTCAGTATAAAGATGCCAAGGTACTGGGCTTATTGTACCAACTCTGATTTTATGGAGATCTGTTTTAGCATAAATGTGAATGCCGCCACTCAGATTCCTGCTTGAGCATCACTTCTCAGCATATCCTTCTTTGAATTCTCAGTCTAGATCAGTTTTCCCCATTATATGTTTTTATAGCATCCTGTACTTTGCCTTTCTAGAACTTGATTCTCAATTTGTAACTCTCTATCTCTTCTAGAAACAAAGCTCCCTTAGAATTGGGTGTCTTTTCTGTTTTCTCTGTTTTCCTACATGGAGTAGACCCCTACAGTTAAATTTGTTGAGTGAATGACTGGGTAAAGCGTCCATGTCCATCTATGTCCTACTTTAAAAAGCTCTTTAGGGACTTCCCTAATGGTCAAGTGGTTAAGAATATGCCTGGCAATTCAGGGGCCCTGGGTTCAATCCCTGGTCCAGGAACTAAGATCCCATGTAAACTGGAGCAACTTAGCCCTCATGCCACAACTAGAGAGAAGCCCGTGCACAGCAACAGAAGATCCTGCATTCGACAACTAAGACCTGATGCAGCCGCATACATTAGTTTAAAGAACGATCTTTAGGTGCTGGAAGATATATTCAGTTTTAGGCCCAAAATTACCAGGTATCTTTAGTAGCTCATATCTTTTAAAAGACATTTTTATTTTATTTTTTTAAATTAAAAAAAACTTTTTTTTTTTGCTGAACTACACAGCTTACAGGTTCTTAGTTCCCTGATCAGGGATTGAACTCAGGTTCCCGGCAGTGAAAGAGCCGAGTCCTAACCACTGGACTGCCAAGGGATTCCCAAAAGATGTTTTATTTTATTAAAAACTGAAAGTATTTTTTCATATTTATTTTTATTTATTGTTTGGCTGCACCGGTTTTAGTTGCAGCAGACCAGGTCTTCCGTCTTCACTGCACAACCTGTCAGCTCTCTCAGTTGCAGCAAGTGGGATCTAGTTCCCTGACGAGGGATCACATCTTGGCCCCCTGCGTTGAGAGCCACAGAGTCTTAGCCACTGGGTCACCAAAGAAGTCCCCTCAAAAGATGTTTTAAATTATTGTTAGTTGGTAACAAATTTATCTCTTTATAACTGGGAAATTATGTAGCAAGAGACAGTGAAGTGGTGGAAAGCAGCCAAATGGTGCAGGTTACTTTTGATCTGCTTCTATCAAACCATGTTACCTACCAGACCTATGTGCTGTCAAACAACTTTTCAGGTTTTTAGAAAATATTTTATTGAAGCATGATTGATTTGCAGTGTTGTATTAGTTTCTGGTGTACAGCAGAGTGATTCAGTTATCTATATATATGCCTATATACTTTTTCATATCCTTTTCCATTATGGTTTATTATAGGCTGTTGAATGTAGTTCTCTGTGGAGGACCTTGTTTACCCCAGTTTATGCCTTCCTGACCCCCCCTGTAGAACAGTTGTTTGTTTATGGTTGTATGGTGCTCTGGCTCTCGGCTGCTGTGCGCGGACTTTCTCCAATTGCTCTGAGTCGGGGCTCCTTTTTGGTTGCGGTGCTCTGACTTCTCCTCCTCTTTTTGCAGAGCGCAGGCTGCAGTAGCTGTGGCTCGGGGGCTTACAGCGTGTGGAATCTTCGCAGACCAGGGGTGGAACGTGTCTCTGCCCTGCATTGGCAGGCAGATGCTTAACCCCTGGACCCCCAGGGAAGTCCTCCTCCTTTTTAAATTGAATCAAACAAGTTTTTAAAGCTACACTCAGAATTACTTAACATTCAAAGCAAAGAGCCTTTACATTTTGCTTGCCATCTTAAGATTCTGGGCCATAGATGTACTGTCCAGAGATTGAAACAATTCCTACAAGAGATGAAAAGTAGAATTAGATGGTGTCCAAGGCCTTTTCGGTTAAGAATCTGCCTGCAATTCAGGAGGCCAGGGTTCGGTCCTTGGTTTGGGAAGATCCCCTGGAGAAAGAAATGGCGACCCACTCCAGTATTCTTGCCTGGAAAATGCTATGGACAGAGAAACCTGGCAGGCTACAGTCCATGGGGTCGCAAAGAGGTGGACTAAGCAACTAAAACACATACAAGGCCTTTCACTTCTTAAAATTGTATGATTCTGTGCTCAGTGATTTTTAAATGAAAATTTATCTTTGTACTGGGGAGGTGTCTCCTGATTTGGATTCATTGCCTACATCTTGAATGGGAATTGGGAAGAGTGGGGTGTGTTGTGAAAGCGGTTGAACATATAGTGATTCTAGGTCTTTATTGCTAGAAAAAGCTTGGGTACACCATGCTGAGATGAAGCTGGGGTCAGAAGGTCAGTTAATAATAATAGCCAAAATGTTTTTTGAGATGGAGTTATCCAGGACAGTTATGGGTTGACTTGAGAGACAATGAGTGTTCTGTATAGGAGATACCAAAGTCTCTGTGTCAAAGACTGCAGGACCACCTGTTGGTGACCGGGGGATTCATGCTTCACGTGGGAGAGTGAACTACGTGCCTTTTAAAGCTTTTTATCCACAGACTGGTCTTAGATACTAGATTGCTCTAAAAGAAGGTCATGTTCACACCCTTCTCCCCATTTGTATTTTCACACTGCTCTGCTCCCCATTTATTATTTAGAAGAGGCTTAGAAGTTTGGAATTTTTTTTTATATCAAATTCACTTTGAGAAATTTTATACTTAGTTTAGTAGGGCACATATGGAATTGGATGAAAATCTTTTTTTTTCCCCATTAAGGGCCACTTAATGACTTCTGAGGTATTTATATAAAGATTAATTTATTTGACTATAGAATCATCTGTACTGAGGGGGAAGCATGTTTATCGCCTAAAGCAGGCTTGAGAAGCTTGCCTGTGATACCCTGGTCCCCTTGGCCTTGAAGAGGAGGATGGTGCTGATACTTGGAGAGGCTACATGGGTGGATGTGAGCCGTGGTGAGAAGCTCCCAGAGCGTGTCAGTGAGAGCCAGGAGCTAGGATGATTGTCAAATCTTTCAGCAAATATTTGTGGGGCGTACCTCCCAGATACGTGGTGCTAGATACGTTTTTGTTGTTCAATCACTAAGTCACATCCAACTCTGCGACCCCATGAACTGCAGCACGCCAGGTTTCCCTGTCCTTCACTCTCTATAAGAGTTTGTTCAAACTCATGTCTCTTGAGTCAGTGCTGAGTATAGACAAAGTCTATGCCCTCAAGAAACTTGTCACCTATATGTATTATCATTGAGTTAATCATCTAGTAACTTTAAGTGTTTATTCTACTATGGTAGAAAACTTGAGCAAGAATCAAAACGTAGTGGATTTTGTTGCTGACTAGTTTGGCTATAGGCCTAAAGAACCTTATTTTTAAAATAAATGTAAAGATTTTTATAGTCTGGTATTGACTTAGAGACCATTTTAATTTATATCTCAGCTAGGTTAGTTTGTGCAGAAATACGAAATGTGGTCCTATTTGTTATTTAGGAATAGACATCAAAATTAGAAATAACTTTTATTTGGTAGACATTCTCAATTTTAATTTTCAGGGCATTTAAAATTGAGAGTATCAATGACAGGTTATCCTCTGAACATTTGGCATCTGTTTTTCATAATGAGTACAAGATATGTCTTGTTTTGGAAAAAATAATCCTTATTCATCAAGCGTTTTTTGCTGAATTGCTATATACAAGTTACTACTATCTCTTGTGGGTGACATGAAGGTAAATTAAGATACCTCCTATCTGTACGGAACTTGTATTTTCGTCTTGATAATTGTAATAAAAGTAGAAAGTGCTCGGCACATGGCATAAGCAGTACACGAATCAGATGGAATTAAGGGGTAAAGGTGAAGAGGAGAGGTGTTTCTCTGCCAAGTGGAAGAATTCTGGGTTGGATTTCAAATAGATGATTTGTCCTGAAATGTGTAAATTCCAAAATGTATAGCCTTGTATTTCTCATTTCAGAAATGCTTTGTCTTCATTTCTGATTGAGCCTTAGTTGGCAGTTACTCTTACCTTTTCTAACCCTTTCCACTTATTTATTATCAGTTTGAAATTTTTATTGGACTGTAGTTGACTTGCAGTGCTTTGTTTCAGGTATTCAGCAAAGTGGATGTGTTACATATGTGTCCACTCTTTCTTAGATTCTTTCCCCGGATAGGCCGTTACAGAGTGTTGAGCGGAGTCCCCTGTGCCGTACAAAAGGTCCTTGTGAGTTGGCTGTGTTATGTTTGGTAGTGTGTACATGTCAGTCACAACCTCCCAGCTTATCCTGCCCCCAGTCTTACCTTTCAGCATTTTTACCAACTTCACTGCTTCTCTGCCAATTGGTAATTTGTAAACTGAGTAATGTCAGTTCTATTTTGTAGTATGGAATTTTGAACAGTAGGGTAGATTGTATTAATACTAAAAACAAGTCAAATCAGCCTTGCTACATTAAAAAAATTATATTGTTTTATTATATTTTTTGTGTAGTATAGTTGCTTTACAATGTTGTTAGTTGTTTGTTTTAAGTTTTTGGCTATGCTGGGTCTTTGTTGCTTTTGCGAGGGTTCTCCGTCCCCTGCCGTGAGCAGGGGCCGTTCTGTGGTGCGGTGCTCAGGCTTCTGGTCGCAGCGGCTTCTCTTGTTGCAGAGCACAGGCTGTCATTGTGGTGCATGGGCTTAGTTGCTCTGCGGCGTGTGGAATCTTCCGGGATCAGGGATCCAACCAGTGTCCTCGGCATTGGCGGGCAGGTTCTTATCCACTGTGCCACCAGGGAAGTCTTGTGCTACATTTTATCTTGTTTTGTAGCAGAAGGAGAATGTACTTGAAACTGTAGATTTTTATGAGGAAGAAGCAAGAACCATTCATGAGGAAGGAATTTTTAAGGTTTTTATATTTTTAAATTAAGAATGGGAATATTTTAAACATATTTTCAAGTAACCACATTGTAGTTTATCCCTGTGACATTAAACTGTTTTTCCGTCGGTTGGTTCATGCCAGGCTCGCCAGTGCAGCGGGGTGGGGTGGGGTGGGGTAGGGTGGGGTAGGGTGGGTTGTGTGTGTGTATGTGTGTTCTTGCTACAACAAAACTGGTCCAGTTGCTCATTATCTACTTTAATTTTTGTTTCAGAGGCTCTGTATTGTCTTAATGTTTCATTTAGTAAATGTTTGAGTGGTTTTAGGGGCTTTCTTGGTGGGTCCAGCGGTTAAGACTCCGAGTTTGCTCTGCAGAGGATGTGGGTTTGATCCCTGGTTGGAAAACTTAAGATTCCACATGCCGCATGATGCCGTCAAAAAAATTTTTTTTGAGTGGTTTTATGTGAGAAGCAGTATACTGGACTCTGGGAAATCAAAGAAGTGTGAGTTGATCCCTGAGCCCAGGAGGATTATCATCCAACCAAGGAGATAAGATATTCACACACTTACTCTTTCAAGATTCCAGTGCCTGCTCTACATTGTTGTTGAGACTGAATCTCTTGCTGTCAGGGAGCCCACAGTCCAGTAGGATGATAAATGGCTTGTTCCTTCATCTAACATGTATTGGACCTGTAAGCCCAAAGACAAATAAGACATGGTCCCTGGCCTAATGTGACTGTAATCAGGTGTTAAGATTAATGAACAAATAGTGGTGAGGTGTATGGTGTCTGCTATTTTAGACAATATTCACTTACTGGGGCTTTTTTTTTTTTTTTTTTTTTGGCTGCAGTGTGAGGCTTGCAGGGTCTTAGTTCCTTGGCCAGGGGTTGAACCCCAGGCCCTTGGCACTTAGAACACAGAGTCCTAACCACTGGGCTGCCAGGGAATTCCCTGGGGCTTCTTAATCTGATTAAAATTTAGGAGGTATGTCAACCTAGATGGGAAGAAATATTTTACATCTTTATTTTTAACTGAACTTCTGAGTTTTAATGTGTTCTTCAATTATGAACATAGGCAACAAATCACATAGTAACAGACCTGTGACTTTATCACCAGTGAAAATCACAGGTGTTTGCATATCACATTATGGTTGTTGCAGCATATCAAATATCATTTATACTCATCACTACCTCGAAATTACAGTAGTTAGTGGATCTGCTACTAGAACCCCATTAGTGTGAAATAAACTTTAAAAAATCCTAAATTTGTTTAATATAGTATAACCATTTTGATTACCATTTTAATATAATCAGTCTCCCTTGTAATCTTTTTTTTTTTTGGCTCTTTGTTGCTGCACATGGACTTCGCTCTAGTTGTGGTGTGTGGGCTTCTCGTTGCAGCGGCGTCTCTTGTTGTGGAGCATGGGGTCTAGAGCTCGTGGACGTGGTAGTTGTGGCTCACAGGCTTAGTTGCCATGGGGCATGTGGGATCTTAGTTCCCAGATCAGGGATCGAACCCATGTCCCCTGTGTCACAGGCAGATTCTTAACCACTGGACCACCAGGGAAGTCCCTCCTTTATACTCTTCTCTATTAAAAACATTATTATGAGGAATCAGAAAGTTTTATGAGTACAGAAAGTTTAAGCATCCTGATTAGATAATCTTGGCTGACCTTCTTCAGAGAGTGTTGTATGTGTGATTAAATGAGAGGAGGATAACTGGCAGCTTCTGTCAGGGCACCTTTTTGCTCTGTGAATAGGTCTCTGTGGCGCCTGTGGAGGGCGGTGTTTCACTCAGCAGCTGAGGGTCTGGAATTCTGAGTTGGCGGTGTTGTGTGCTGCTTTTGTGGTCCTCCTCATGGTTCTGCGCCTTTCTGCCCTAAATAGAGGCGGAGGTACAAGAACTGCTCCGCAAGACGGACTGTGTTTCTTTTGGTTCCTGGAGTAGATGATTACAGTGTAATGTTTACTTGTCTCAAATGCAGTGGGAATTTAGGTTTTAACAGGTTACATTTGGGCTGAATTCTGATGGGTGGGTGGGCTGAAGATGGAGAGGATTCTGATGAGGGGCCTGGGAGCCCAGCGCCTGAGAATGTGGCAGTTGATGGCTCCTCCTGAAAGCGGTGAGTGGCTCCTGAGGGTTGAAGCTTGTGCAAGTCTTGGAAAGATAGGATTATCTTCCTTAGTGAGTGATGGTTTAAATGTTGGATATATCCTAGCTTCCAGAACTTTCAGTATGATTTTTTGAAAGTTTTTTTTTTTTTACTGTATTTTCATTCTTTTGATACTGCTTCTGCAGGAACGTATTATTCCTGTTTTAGTTAGTGCTTCTTAAAGTTCCTGGAGTGTTATCCTCTTCCAGGACTCAAGCCGTCAGATCGTGTCATGCCAGGCCTCATTGGACTCTCCCCACTTGCCTTCAGTTCTCAGTGATTCTAACTCCTGCCACCCTGCTGCTCTCTCCAGCACACTCCTGTCGTAAATGCTGGGACTAATAGCTCTAACTCCCTTTGCCCACACACTCTGTTCCAGCCCTGATTGAATCCAGTTCTACAGCAATCATGTTGTTGTTCCCGCCATCTTGAGAAAGGAAGGGAGAACCCTTTCTGGCCCCACCCGCTGCCTACAGGTTCTTTGTCTGGGGCAGCTTATTGTTCAGTCGCTCAGTCCTGTCCAACTCTTTGTGACCCCATGGACAGCAGCACGCCAGGCTTCCTTGTCCTTTAGTATCTCCCAGAGCTTGCTCTGACTCAGGTCCATTGAGTCAGTGATGGCATCCAACCACTTTATCATCTGTCGTCCCCTTCTCCTACCTTCAGTCTTTCCCAGCATCAGGGTCTTTCCCAATGACTCAGTTCTTCACATCAGGTGGCCAAAGTATTGGAGCTTCAGCATCAGTCCTTCTGGTGAACATTCAGCTTGATTTCTGTTAGGATGGACTGGTTTGATCTCCTAGCTGTCCAAGAGACTCTCAAGAGCTAAACCACAGTTAAAAAGCATCAGTTCTTCAGTGCTCAGCTTTCTTTATGGTCCAGCTCTCACATCTATACATGACTACTGGAAAAACCATGGCTTGGACTCTGCTGACCTTTGTTGACAAAGTAATGTGTCTGCTTTTAATACACTTGTCATACCTTTTTTGTCATACCTTTTCTTCCAAGGAGCAGGCGTCTTTTAATTTCATGGCTGCAGTAATTTTGGAGCCCAAGAAAATAAAATCTGTCACTGTTGCCATTGTTTCCCCATCTATTTGCCATGAAGTGATGGGACCAGATGCCATGATCTTTCGTTTTTTGGATGTCGAGTTTTAAGCCAGCTTTTTCACTCTCCTCTTTCATCTTCATCAAGAGGCTCTTTAGTTCCTCTTCAGTCTCTGCCATAAGGGTGGTGTCATCATACCTGAGGTTATTGGTATTTCTTCCGGCAATCTTGATTCTAGCTTGTGCTTCATCCAGCCCAGCATTTCCCATGATGTACTCCTCATAGAAGTTAAATAAGCAAGTTGACAATATGCAGCCTTGATGTACTCCTCCTTCAATTTTGAACCAGTCTTGTTCCATGTCCGGTTCTAACTGTTGCTTCTTGACCTGCCTACAGGTTTCTCAGGAGGCAGAGATAAGGTGGTCTGATATTCCCATCGCTTTTAAGAATTTTCCACAGTTTGTTGTGATCCATACTGTCAAAGGCTTTAGCATAGTCAATGAAGCAGATGTTTTTCTGTGATTCTTGCTTCTTCTATGATTCAGTGGATGTTGGCAATTTGATCTCTGGTTCCTCTGCCTTTTCTAAATCTAGCTTGAATATCTGGACATTTTCAGTTCAGGTACTATTGAAGCCTAGCTTGGAGAATTTTGAGCTAGCATGTGAGATGAATACAATTGTATGGTAGTTTGAACAGTCTTTGGCATTGCCTTCTTTGGGATTGGAGTGAAAACTGACCTTTTCCAGCCCTATGGCCACTGCTGAGTTTTCCAAATTTCCTGACATATTGAGTGCAGTACTTTCACAGCATCGTCTTTTAGGATTTGAAATAGCCCAGCTGGAATTCCATCACCCCACTAGCTTTGTTCGCAGTGATGCTTCCTAAGGTCCATTTCACATCGCACTGCAAGATGTCTGGCTCTAGGTGAGTGATCACAGCATCATGGTTATCTGGGTCATGAAGATCATTTTTGTATAGTTCTGTGTATTCTTGCCACCTCTTCTTAATATCTTCTGTTTCTATTAGCTCCATACCGTTTCTGCCCTTTATTGAGCCCATCTTTGCATGAAACGTTCCCTTGGTATCTCTGATTTTCTTGACGAGATCTCAGCCCCATTTCTCAGCTACTTCTTGCACTTCTCTGGAGGCTCAGATGGTAAAGAATCTGCCTGCAATGCGGGAGACCTGAGTTCAATCCCTGGATTGGGAAGATCCTTTGGAAGGAGGGCATGGCAACCCACTCCAGTATTCTTGCCTGGAGAATCCCGGTGGACAGAGCCTGACGGGCTACAGTTCGTGGGGTCACAAGAGTCGGACACGACTGAGCAGCTAAACCACCTGATGATGCATGTGCTCACTAAAGTTGGAGAGGTGTGGTCACTACAGCTCCCTCCAATTCTTCCACTGTCTCTTCACACTTAATCCAAATTATTCTATCTTCCTGCCCTCTATTGTAAGTGTTCAATTCACTGAGATTTGTTTTTTTAAGTAAACTTACTAAGTTGTGCAATGATTACTATAATCCACTTTTAGTACTTCAGAGATTGTTTTGAATTTTAATTTTGTGTAAGTTTCAGTTGGGCTTCAGAGTGGTGCTGTGGTAAAGAATCCGCCTGCTGATGCAGGAGACTCAGGTTTGATCCCTGGGTTGGGAGATCCCCTGGAGAAGGCTACCCAAGCTCATCAAATTGTAAATGTTTAACACAAAAAGTGCAGTTCTTTGTATGTCAGTTATACCTTTATAAAGTTGTCAGAAATAAATTTATTTTTATATTTTAATTATGTAAACATTCACTGGCTCTAATATCAAGACTACAAAACATGGTTATGTTCAGAGACCTCTAGCTTCCAATTCTTTCTGACCCCTTACTCCATTCCCTTCTTCTCCCTATAATCACTTTATTCATTTCTGACTCATCTTTCTGTTATCATAAGAATAAGATGACATTTGAGCAGAGATCCGAAGGAATTGAGGGAGCTTACTATGTATGGTATTTTGCATCTTTGTTTTTTTTTTTTGCTTAAAAATATATACTGGAGATCTTTCCGTATTAGTAAATCGAGAGCTTCACTTTCTTGTCATTGCTTTATACTCCATGCTGTGGATGTACCCTAATTTATTTAACCAGATGACTCTTAACTGTTAATGTTTTTTAAATTACAAATAAGGCTGCAGTGAATAACTTTGCATGTGTATTATTTTGCATCGAGGCAGGTATATTTGTAGTATGTATTTCCAGAAGAGTTACTTCTGAGTCAGAGGGTAAATATGTACATGTTTTTAATAGATGTACATGTTTTTAATAGATGTCTTCAAGCCTCTGTAGGGAGGGCGTGCGCTGATTGTACTGCACCACAGACTCACCAGCAGTGTGTCCCCAGACTTCTGCGTTTGATATGATAGGTGAGAAATTAGTATGTTTGTTTTCTCCTTGTAACAAGTGAGGTTGAGCATCTTTCTGTTTATTTAGGGTGAAACAGATTTCCTCTTCTATGAACTGTTTCATATCCCTTACCCATTTTTCTTTTGGGTTTTTGGACATCTTGATTTTTCTAAAAGGGGAGTTCTTTATACATCTTAGGAGGTGTGTCCTTTGTCTATGATAATGAATTAACATTTTTTTTCTGTCTCAGTTTGTCATCTATCTTGTAGCTTTGCTTAAGGGTGTGTTTGTATTTGTTTTTGCCATAAAGAATTTTCGTATTTTTGCAGTTAACTTTATAAATTTGTAAACTTTTATGATTTTTTATAATTTTGAGCCACAGTTTTATTATTTAGGTGTTAACCAGTTGCTATTCTCCAAGGTTTAAATAAGAGGGGAAAAGTTTAACATTTTAAAATTTAGGTTTAACAAAGTCTATGCTGGAAGCAAGAGATGAACATTAGAGTGTGTTGTACAAGAAATTGATACAGATAATGATTTACCAGTAGTTTTAGGATTTAGCATACCTTGAATATATTATAATGTTAGGTATGTTTTGTTTTGCAAGTAGCAGGAAGCCCAACTCAAGTTTAAACTTTAAAGGGGGATGTGTTGGCTTATGATGCTGGAAATTCCAGAGGTAAGGTGGACTTCAGATGTGAATTGATTAGGACATCAGCTCTATTTTGCTGATCATCTATGTATTTTGCTGTCTACTGTGTGTCATCCTGGCTTCCGTGGCAGAATAGTGATACGGGTTCTAAGCTTCAGATTTCTGTACCGCATGGCCCACAATGAGAGCCAATATCCAGGATGAGAATAAACAATTTTAATCACTTTCTCAGAATAAGGAGGATTGTTTCATAGAAGCCCTCAGCAAACTTCCTTTGACTTCTTGTACCAAACTGGGTTACCAGCTCATTCTTGAGGCCAAGAAAATATGCAGTGTTCAACTGGGAGTCCTGATTAACTCACGGCTTTCTTAAGGGGATTGGATTATATGATATCCTGATTGCTCTGGAGCTGCAGTGTGAGTAGATTCCAGACAGGAGAATAGGTCTATAGATAGATACAGGGTGGGCAACCAAGAGATGCAGGCTACACTGAAGTCAGGTGACCCAGCCGTAGTAGACACAGCTCTGTCCTCTGGAGAAGAGCTCACAGTGAGATGAATCCGTAAAGCAGGGAACACAGCACGCTGTAGCTGCGTGCTGAGCAGGGCTTGGGCTGTGCAGCGCTTCTGCATGCCCTAGAAGCCTCTGTTTCCCTTGCTCCTGCTGTTTGACTGCTATGAGTGTCCTCCCACCGCTTCACAGTGTTGGAGATTTTTGTATGAATCTTTGTCTCCTCCCCTGAACAGTGAATCGTGGGGGCAGAAATCATCATCTTCATCTTATATCCACTGCAGTGCCTGTAACTGTTGTTCAGTCACTCGCTTGTGTCTGACTCTTTGAGACCCCATGGACTGCGGCACGCCAGGCCTCCCTGTCCTTCAGTATCTCCTAGAGTTTGCTCAAACTCATGTCCATGGAGTCGGCGATGCCATCCAACCATCTCATCCTCTGTCGTCCCCTTCTCCTGCCTTCAATCTTTCCTAGCATCAGGGTCTTTTTCAGTGAGTCTGCTGTTCGCATCAGCAGGCCAAAGTATTAGAGCTTCAGCTTTAGCATCAGTCCTTCCAATGAATATTCAGGGTTGATTTCCTTTAGGATTGACTGGTTTGACCTCCTTGTAGTCCAGACTCTCAAGAGCCTTCTGCAACACCACAGTTTGAAAACATCAATTCTTCAGTACTCAGCTGCCTTTATGGTGCAACTCACATCCATACATGACTACTGGAAAAACCATAGCTTTGGCTGTATGAAGCTTTGTTGGCAAGGTGATGTCTCTGCTTTTTAATATGCTGTCTAGGTTTGTCATAGCTTTTCTTCCAAGCAGATTAAAAATCTTTTAATTTCGTGGCTGCATTCACCATCCACAGTGATTTTGGAGCCCAAGAAAATAAAGTCTCTCACTGTTGCCAGTTTTTCCCCATTTACCATGAAGTGATGGGACCAGATGCCATGATCTTAGTTTCTTGAATGTCAGGTTTTAAGCCAGCTTTCTCACTCTCCTTTTCATCTTCATCAAGAGGCTCTTTAGTTCTTCTTCGTTTTCTGCCATTAGGGTGATGTCATCTGCATATCTAAGGTCATTGGTATTTCTCCTGGAAATCTTGATTCCAGCCTGTGCTTTATCCAGCTTGGCATTCCTCATGATGTACTCTGCATATAAGTTAAATAAGCAGGGTGACAATATACAACCTTGACATACTGCTTTCCCAATTTTGGACCAGTCAGTTGTTCCATGTGTGGTTCTAACTGTTGCTTCTTGTCCTGCCTACAGCTTTCTCAGGAGGCAGATGAGGTGATCTGGTAGTCCCGTCTCTTTAGGAATTTTCCACGGTTTGTTGTGATCCACACAAAGGCTTTAGCATCGTCAATTAAGCAGAAGTAGATGTTTTTCCGGAAGCCTATACATGGTAGGCACATTGTGTTCGATTTTAAATGAATGAGTTGGTTGAAATTGCCCTCCGCTAAGGCCTTACTGGAGTAAACTCAGTAATCTCTCAAAATCCCTGTCACAAGACAGGCCTGGTTCGTGTTTGTTGCCAAAGCTCACAGAGGTAGGCCTGCCAACCCCATTTGCATTGGTTGAGAGGCTCTGAGAAATTAGTCACAGTCTCGGATCTTGTGCTGTTAAGAGTTCTTGCAGGCTGACCCAGGAGGCAGTTGTCTGGTGTCTTGATTGCCTGGAGCGTGTTTTGTTCGGAAGCAACCACTTCCTTGTCCTGGTGTCTTGGAGGAGTGCTCACACTCTCCCTTCCAGTCCCTTCTTACGTCCCATTCAATTCTAGGAATTACACAACTCCTTACATTTTTTTTTCCCCTTCTGGATTTTGGAATAGGTAGGTGTACAGGTAGCTAGCAAAACTGAGGGTAACATTAGCTCAGCTGTTAAAAAATAATGGGGGTTGTTCTTGGGGCTTTCCTTGGTGTGGCTGCAGTTTGCAGTCCGAGAGATCTCAGAGGGCATGGCACAGGTTGAGCCGAAGGGCTCCGTCAAGTCCCTGCCCCTGGGTTGCACAGCAGGCTCTGGATCAGGCCTCCGTCCGCTTGCCATCCCTCCTGGCATCCCTCTGGAGTCTCTGCCCTTGGACTCAGGCCGCCCTTCTCTGTCTTCCTCGTGGCCACGAGCTGACTGCCTTGCTGTCTGCTCATTGAACACCTTGGCACCTGCCTCACAGCCTCCCCTCCCGCTCCAGTTCTGGCCACCATCCTGGGTGGTTTCCTGTCCACCACGTAGTCCATCAGTCACCGTGGTGCCTCCATCTCTTGCCTTACGTGTCCACCTCTGGCACTCGCTTCCAAGTGACACTCTTGAGTTTTGTCATCAGCTGAAACAGCTTTAGCTCCAGAATCACTAATCTAGATAGAAACAGTTGTTCTTCTGCCCCAGTGTGACCTTGGCTCCCACTTCTTTGATTTCTCCAGCATATAGGTTATTCAGCGTCACACTGCCAAAACCGTTGGACACCACGCAGCCCAAAACTTCCTCGACCTCTCGGCGGCACTGGACACAGTTGATCATCTTCTCTTCATTGGAGCCCTCCTTGTCATGCATGACACTTTTAACCATGACTTTCTTTCTCCTTCTCTGGACCACGTCTCTCTGGCCACTCTGCTTCACCTTTGTTCTTTCGATTCTTCCTGGTCTTTACCTGGGTCTCCCTGTGGCTCAGTCCTGCTCCCTTTCCTTTTCTTACTCCCATGAGGTGGACTACAGATATTTCACTGTATCTTTTGTTTCTAAAATTGTTTATGCCTTTTCTCACCACCCCCCAAAAGGAAAAGAGTATTGATTGCAACAAGTTAATCCAGTGGGTATTCCCCAGGGAGCACAAATCTGTTTACGAAATCTGTTTGTTAAGGCAATTAAACAGATTATGGCTTTCCTTGGTGTGGCCTGCGCTCCAGCAAAGCTCCATCTTTGTCACTGTCCTCTCTGGAGTCTCCTTTATAGTGACTTCTGCCAGTTCCTCTTCAGCTTTCCAGACCACCTGTCAGCCATCATGGATGTGGCCATCCCCGGGTGGAACTGTGGCCCCTTTGCAGAGCGGGGACCTGCTCTGGAGTTGCTGGGGTACCCATGTTTCTGCCATTCTTCGGCAGCCCCTGGCTGCAGTCACCAGCTGGAGCGGCACCCCTCGTTCATATTTTACTTTTTTCTTGAACAAACTTGTAAGAGTTTGTCAAATTTTGCTTCACAGAATCAGGTATTTCTTTGCTTTCTGTTTTTTATTAATAAGATCTATCTTTACCTCCTTTGTTTTCTTTGTTCTTTCTCTAGATTTCTGGCTTGAAAACATAGGTTATTAGCCTTTCTTGCTTTTTAATGATGTGCTCAAACTGTAGAATTCCCTCCTCAGCATTACTTTGTCACCCGTACATTATGTGTATGTGGTAATATCGTCATCAGTGGTGTCCGACTCGTTGCCACCCCATGGACGGTAGCCCACCAGGCTCCTCTGTCCATGGAATTCTCCAGGCAAGAATCCTGGAGTTGTTGCCGTGCCCTCCTCATCCTTGTCATTAAGATCTAAATATTTTGCTATTTCCATTTTAAAGTTTCTATTCATGGTGTTTAGTTTTGTTATTTATTAACTTATTCTCGTGATATCGTCATAGGATATTTTTTTTTTAAATGTCAGTTACTTGAAAGGTAATGATCTTTTTTCCTTGTAACCTAGTTAAAATGTTTCATGTATTTTTATTATTTTTTTTGTTTCATGTATTTTTAAAACAATGTATATCCTCTATTTGTTAGGCTCAGGGTGACATATCTCTGTATGTGTGTGTTTGATAAAGGTTTTAATGCTGTTCACATTGCCCATATCTTTACAGTTTTTATGACTGCTTTATTTATCAATTTTTGATAGATGTGCGTTAAGCATCTCACTGTGATATTCTCTTCTCAGGATTGGAAATTTTGTTTCCAAAATTCTGTTTTGAAGGTTGGAAAATCAGTTTATTTTTGTTAATATTGGCATGGAATGTTTTCCTACCTCTTATTTTCATCTTTTTTATGTAGATTTGGTTTTGATGTCTTGGTCCTTTGAAATGTTCTTGTTTCAGCGTTATCTGTGGCGCTTTCTTCTCTGCCTCTCTCCCTCCGTCTACCTACTCTGTCAGGAATTTCTGTTGGTTTTATCTCCAAAACAGTCCATCTACTCTCGTTTTCACTGCCTTCACTCGTCTCACCCGGGCACATGCAGCCTCCTGACTGGTCTCTTCTGTGGCGGGGCTGCCTCGCCAGGGCACGCGGGGTTGTAGTTCTGACCTGCACCCCGCCGTGCACACAAGGCGTCCTAACCACCGGGCCCAGGCAGCCCCTGGCTGGGCTTTTGCTTCGCTCTCGTTGCCCTTATTTATCCTCTGTGCAGTAGCCTGAGTGATCTTTAAAAAAATGTAAATCTGATTGTTGCTCCCAGGCTTAAAATCTTTCCATGTTAAAATGTGTTCACTGGTTCTTGTTGCTTTTAGCATGAAAAACAAAATTATTAACATGGCCCACTGGGCCCTGCGTGAGCCAGCTCTGGCTTACTTCATCACCCTCTCTCCCGTTTACTGTATCTGACTCACTGGCGTGGTTTTTAATTCTTATGACTAGGTTTACCTTCTTGCCACAGATTCTTCTTATATGCCAGCTTCCTTTGCATGGGTTGCTTCCACTCCCTGCCCCTTCACCTGTTTTAATTCCTCCTCCTCAAATGTTAACTCACATGTCCTTTTCTTTCAAGCCTCTTACCCTGACAGCTGACTAGGCCAGGTCTCCTGTTTATCCCCTATCAGGTCTTTCGTCTTTCTAGCACATGTCACAATCATTTAAAGAAAAATTGATTTTGAAATTTAATGTCCTTCTTCTTCCCACCACATAAACTAGATTGTGAACTCAGCAGGGCTGCCTTCATCTAATTCATTCCCAGCCCCCTTGTCTAACTCAGTGCCTTTGATGTGTTAAAGGGCACTCTACAAATACTTGAATGATTGGATAAATGTATAAATGACTGTCATGTGTGTATTGACAGTGGGTAGATTATGGTAAGCATGTTGTCTTGTATGTAGTGGCATTTGGTTAAATACTCTGATCTTTCGCATCATGTTTTGTGAGATATATTTAAAGAATAGCAAGCTGTACCCATCTCACTCTGACTTAGTGCTGTCTTTTCCCCCTTTGTCCACACACACCTTACCTGAGCACTGGCAACGGGTAAAGGCAGGAAAGAAAATTGAGAATCCTGTTCAGTGTAAAAGGTTTTGTTTTTAAAATTTATTTTATTTACTTACTTTGGCTGCACTGGGTCTTCATTGCTGCATACAGGCGCTTCTCTCGTTGCGGTGAGTGGATGCCTCATTTCGGTGGCGTCTCTTGTGGAGCAGAGGCTCTGGGCACGCGGCCTTGGTGGTTGTGGTGCGTGGACTTAGTTGCTCTGTGGTGTGTGGGGTCTCCCCGGACCAGGGATTGAACCCACGTTCCCTGCACTGGCAGGTGGGCCACTGGACCACAGGGAAACCCCTAAAAGGTTTTCTTAGAAGGAAGGTCTGCTGATCATTCACATTACTAATGAGTTTGTCCCGTAGGAGTTTTTCCTTCATTGGAAAGATTTTTTCTCCCTTTAAAGTTAAAAGCAAGATATGTTTACGGTAGAAAATTTGAAAATATCAAGGAAGAAAAAAAGCCCTTATCCTACCTGTTAATATTTTGGTGTTTTTCCTCCTGGTCCTTTTTGAGGTGCTCAGTTATATATTTTAAGCATAATTGAGGTCCCTAGTACCTAATATTGTGCATGGCGCAGTGTAAATGCTCATTAAGTATTTAGAGGATGTACCCAGGTGTGTGTTCTGTTTGGTATGTAGCTACGGATTGCTTCTTGTTGATGGTATTTATAACCCATTTTAGAATAGTTGAGCTTTGTGTGAGTGTGAGACTTTTAAAAAAAATGATCCTGTTAAGATCATGGTAAAAAGTCGCTTGGGCTAAATACTTTGGAGTCACCTGTGACTTCTTTCTCTTAGTCTACTTCCAACTCTTCAGTAAAGTCTGTTCGCTTTGCTTTCTTAATATCCAGAACCTGATCACGTCCTATCTCCACGACTACCTTCCTAGTTTCAGGAAACAACGTCTCTCATTTGGATCGTTCCAGTGGGCTCCCTGCGTCTACCCTTGCTTCTTAGAGTCTCTTCTCCTTGTGGCAGCCAGAGCAGGCTTTTAAACAGTATTGGTCAGAACACATTTCTCCTCTGTTTAAAATGTCCAGTGCTTTTCCATATCACTTAGAATAAGACCTTCATTCTCTGCTATGATCTGGTACCCCCTCCCTCCCCACACACTCATGAGGTTTTCCGCCTCTCTCTCTGTCACTCCCCTCCATGCTGCTCCTTGAATAGCAGCCCTTCCCACCCGCAGAGCCCTCGTGTGTGCTCTTCCTCTGACAGGAATCTGGGTTCCTTCTGCCCACCTTGGGCAGCCACTGGGCTGGCTCCCTCACTTCTTCACGTCTTTGCCCAGGTGTCTTCCTGTCAGAGAAGCTTTCTGTTACCTCTACCCGAAAGGCTCTGTAATCACCTTTCCACCTCAGTCCCACCTCTCCCCTTTCCTGGCTGGACTTTCTTCATAGCCTTTTCCACTCTCTGATACTCGTTTAGATTATTTGTTTACTGGCGGTATCCCTCCTAAGTCCACGAGAGGAGGGGTTTATTCTCTCTTCTTTGCTGAGACTCGGTGCCTAAAACAGTGCTTGGCGCATGTAGAACTCAGTAAATATTAACTGGATAGTGAAAGGGATTTATTTTCTCAAGTAACTTAGAAAATCTTCATTTAGAACATAGGTGCGTTTAGAACATCACCCCAGTGCTATTTACAGTAGCCAGGACATGGAAGCAACCTAAATAAATGTTCATCGACAGATGAGTGGATAGAGATGCAATATTTGAATTAATACATATATGCAATGGAACAGTACTCAGCCATAAAAAAGAATGAAGTAATGCCATTTGCAGCAACATGGAAGTACCTAGAAATTATCATACTAAGTGAAGTAAGTCAAAAAGAAAAAAGATATGTGATATCGCTTATAGGTGGAATTTAAAAAAATGATACAGATGAATTTATTTACAAAGCAGAAACACACACACAGACTTGGAAAACAAAGTTGTGGTTGCCAAAGGGCGGCAGCGCGGCGGGCGGTAAATCAGGAGCCCGGGATTAACACGCACTGTGTGCGTGGTCAGTCAGGCCTGTCTGGCTCTGTGACCCCAGGGACTGTCGCCCGCCAGGCCCCTCTGCCCATGGGATTTCCCGGCAAGAATACTGAAGTGGGTTGCCATTCCGTTCTCCAGAGTGTCTTCCTGACCCAGGGATCAGACCCGGGTCTCCTGCGTTGCAAACGGATTGTTCACCATCTGAGCCACCAGAGCACACCACTGTGTGTGAAACAACCAGCAGGGACCGTGTAGCACAGGGGGCTCTGCTGTCTCATCGTGGTCTGAGGGGGGAAGAGCCTGAGAAAGAATAGACGGGGGGTGTGTGTGCATATATATATATAAGCTGGGTCATTTTGCTCTACACTTGAAACTAACACATTGTGAATCAATTATACTCCAATATAAAGTAAAAGTAAAAAACATAGGTATTGTGATGTCTCATAGGCATATTTTATCTTTTATATAGGTCGTGCATGCACATGATTCAAAGTTCACATGGCTCACAGTGAAAAGTCCCTCATACCCTGCCCGCTGGCCACCTTGTGCCCAGTCTCAGAAGTAACCAGTGTTAAGTTCATGTGTATGTTTCCAGAGACAACCTGTGGTTCTACATGTAAAATCACAGGTATATTCCTCCCTCCTTAAAAGAAAAACGTAACTTTTAGCATCTGTGCTGTTTGGTACCTTCTTTCTGTTTTGTTTGTTTTATAAAACGCATTTTGGAGATTATTCTTTTTCAGCATGTAAAAAGCTCTTTATTTGTGAACAGCCGCACAGTATCGCATTGTATGACTGTATTGTGGTTCCTTCTTTGATGAACACTGAAGTTTCCAGTCTTTAGCTGTTACAAACTATGCTGCAGTCAATATTGATAACCTTGTACGTATATCATTTGCCACAAACTATGCTGCAGTCAATATTGATAACCTTGTACGTGTATCATTTGCCACAAACTATGCTGCAGTCAATATTGATAACCTTGTACGTATATCATTTGCCATGTTGCTAGTATATTTGAGGAATAAATTCCTGTGAGTGGAATTGCTGGATCAGAGGAGTGAGTGTGTGTCCTTCTGACGGACACAGCTCACCTCCCACAGGTTACACCAGTTTTACCTCTGGCATAGGGTGCTGTTACTTGATCGTTACCAGTTTGACAGGTGAAAAGTGATATAAGTGTCATCATATGTTTAAGTCATTTGTATTTTGTATTAAGTCATTTTGTGAGTAGTTGTCCGTGTCCTGTGTCCATTTTTCTGCTAGGATTTGGGTCTTTCTTTTGTTAAAAATTGGCTTGTAGGAGCTTTCTTTTATGTAAAATTGGCCTTTAATTTGTGATCTCAGTTGCAAACCTTTGGTTCCATTGGCCAGTTGTTTTCTGATTTTGCTCATGGTGGTTTTTCCTAGGTAGAAATTTTATCTTTTTTTTTTTTTAATTTTATCTTTTATAGGAAAGCATACTCATCTTTTCCTTGCTGGTTATGGGTTTGGAGTCATACTTAGCCCTTATAATTTTATTTTTTAAAATCATTATGATGTCATCTTATACTTCTGAGGTTTCATTATTTACATTTGCTATCTCTTTGATACTGCTCAAGTTTTTTCTGGAATAAGATGTGAGATGGAGTTTCAACCCCTTTTATTTATTTTAAGATCTTAGGATTTTTAGAATTTCTTATATCTTGCTTGAGAATTAATCTGTCAGCAGTTTTCTGCTGAACTCTGAATGGATCTTGTTGACCTGTGTAATTTTTCGTTATAAATTGTAGTTATTATTATTATTTTTTTTTGGCCACACCATGCAACTTGGTTCCCTTCCCAGGGCTTGAACCCAGGCCCGCAGCCATGAAAGTGCAGAGTCCTAACTGCTGAACCTCCAGGGAATTCTCAAGTTGTAGTTATCTTTGTCTTACCAATGTGGACCTAAGATAATGATTGAGATTCAGTCTATTGGTGAGCATTGTTTTGAGATAAATTTTGTAGAATTTTTAATTGGTAAATAAAGATTAAGATTAGTAATAATAGATGTAATGATAACTAATTATGTACTACACCTAAGGAACATGTTTAGTAAAATGACTTAAAACTAAAGAAATAAGAGATTTTACCCCTTCATTTGAGTGAATCATGTTTGAGGTCTCTTAGCTCCCTTGATTAATGCCTGGCTCTGCCAAGTTAATAAATAGAGTTTACTGGGGCTTGATTCTCGTGTCTCGTAGACTTCGTTTATGGACCGTCATCGGCACAGTGCCAGTCCTGAAGATCCTGGCTGTAGTGCCGGAGGTGGCTTTGGGGTTACCAGCATGGGCTCAGTGAGGGCCTTCACCGCCTGTGCTCTCTCGGGTTCCCACGGGCTCAGTGAGGGCCTTCACACTTTTGCTCCCTTCTGTTTCCATGCTACTTTACCTGGCCTGTTGCATCTCTGCGGCCAGGTGGCATTTTTACCACATGGTTAACTTTCTCAAGGTTGGCAATGGCTCGCTTTACTAAACTGTCAAAAAATCCAAGGTGGACCTAGTGAAAAAGTTAGCCTACCCATGGCCTCTTCAGACTCTCTGTGTTGGGTCTCGCAGTGAGATACTTAACTGGCCAAGCTGACCCTTGTTTGCCCCTGCACCCTTGTTTGGTCTGTCTCCGTCTCGATCTTTCCTCAAGTGCCATCCCACACCTTTCTACTCAGCCATGCCATTGCCTAAATATTCGACTTCTCACATTCTCCAAAACTGTTGGGTTCCTGTTCCCTCCCTCTTCCCTTATATAGAGGTTCTCCTGGATGTGGTCCTCAAGCAGCAGCAGCAGCAGCTCCTCAGAACTGGTGAAAATGTAGGTTTCCAAGCCCCATCTTGACCAGCTGAAATAGGAACTCCAGGGGTGTGGCCCAGGACGGTGTTTAGCTCACTGGGTTTTATCTGCCTGCTCTTCTGTCCATAGAATTCTCCAGGCAGGATACTGGAGTGGGTAGCCATTCCCTTCTCCGGGGTATCTTCCCATCCCAGGAATCCAACCCAGGTCTCCTGCATGGCAGGCGGATTCTTGACCGTCTGAGCCACCAGGGGAGCCCCAGTACTCAGGTGCTGAAGTCTGAGAACCACTGCTTTACGGGGTCTGAGTCAGCTCTCCTCACAGTGAACACCCCTGAGAGCGCATTGGCCATTTAGTTTGTGGGTTATATTAATAGCCATTAATTAATGTGTCTGTCATCACAGTTACCATTTAATGAACATCTACTCAGTGCTGGGCACTAAACGAGGTGCTTTCACACACATTGTCTCATTGTCACAGACACTTTGCACAGTGGGGAGTGGTGTTTCCCACTTGGCATATAGATGAGAACGGGGAGGCTCGGAGGATGCAGTAACTTGCCAGGACGGCGCAGAGCTGTGAGTGGCGGGCAGCGGGAGGCCTCAGTGGGCCCGTCAGATGCTAAGCGGATCCCGGTGTCCTTTCTGGCACGTGACACGGCCTTTCGGGTGAGCCCGGTTCCCAGAGAGTGCCTGCGAGTGCGTGGCTGTCCTGCGGTCGTGTCGCAAGTGGCTGTGTGCTCACCTTTCTGGACCTCCCCCTCACATTCTTAACCCCATCTACTAAGCGACAACCTTCCAGCTTGTTTTTTTTAAGGTAGAAACGGACTGTTTTCTTTTCTTAATACTCATTCACTTACAGTATATCAGAGAGTTGGGAGGTAAAGGAGACTTTGAGATCATAGTCCAGCCTCTACATGTTTGCATATCTGGCCGTTACATTATATGTGCTATTTTTTGTCTCAGAAATCAACTTGTATTTTTGTTGCCGTCTAAGCCGGTATATGCCACAGCTCTGGCCCCTGCACTTATGTTATTTTTACAACTTTAAAAAGTCATGCTACATCGAATTTAGAAAAATTTTAATTTGTCAGAAAAAGTTTTTTTGCTGGCTTTGCCTTAGTCCAGCTGTGCTGGGAAAGTGACGTGAACAAGTGTTAGCACGCTGCCGTGACCCGGGGGACAGCTGCTGTCTCGGGGAGGGGGGCTCAGGGGGAGGGCGCGTTGCTCAGGCCGTCTTTGCTCCCGCTTCCCTCCTGGACTGCCCGTCCCTCTCCCTCTCAAACCCCTGCCCCTCCTTGGACGTTTTGGAACAGGAAGTTAAATAGAAAAATTCATTTATTTTTAAAATTTTTACACAAATTCAGTGCTTATTTCTTACTCTCACTATTTAAGTGCTTACTCTCACTATATTTGGTGGTTTGAATGCATTTAACAAATGTGAATTGATGTTATTTATTTAATAATGATAATAGCTAATACTTAGCTCTTTCTGTGGGCACCACTCCGGTCACTTTATGTAGTTTAACTCCTTAATCCTCAGACGCTGTGTATAATAGGAACTGTCTTATTATTCCCATCGCCCCATTTTGTGGAAGGCAAATAGCTTGCCCACACTCACAGGGCTGGGGGGGGCAGAACCTGAGTCGGGCACAGGCGTCCGCGCTCCAGTCTGTGCTCCTCGTCGGCCCTCACGGTGGGACTCAGCCGGCGCTTTCTCTGTGATGTGCTGCTGTGCGCTTTTGCAATGGCACCCTCCTTAGCATTTGTGTTTTCCTGTTAGGACCTGTGTGGAGGATGGACTTGGTGTGTGAATTTCCATAGACAAATAGATTAGACAAATAATTGAGTCGTGTGCTGGGGACACAGGCCGGAGCCCTGTGAAGAAGGCGGGTGGCGTGGAGCAGGACGTCCCGGGTGTGAACACGGGCTCGGGCCGCCTGGTCCAGCCTCACCACGCAGGACGGGCCCGGCCGGCCCCGCGCCTGGGCCGGGCTCGCCCTCCTCGGGCCCCGCGCTGCCGCGCCTTCTCACCACTCGGCATGCGTGTGTGTGCTGAGGGCCGAGCACTGTGGGGTCCGAGCGCGCACTCAGGCTTGCTGTGGACGAGAAGCTTTGGGGACCTTGTTGTCGTGCGTCTCTTCTGGTTTAAGGACAGATGCAGCAGCAGCGCTCTACATGGAGGAGAGAGGAGACCTTCGCACACCTCCCTGAAGACTGCCTTCTAGTTAATGGCCACTTCAGTTCGGTTCAGTCTCTCAGTCATGTCCGACTCTTTGCAACCCCATGGACTGCAGCTCCCCAGGCTTCCCTGTCCATCACCAACTCCCGGAGTGGGCTCAAACTCATGTCCATCGAGTCGCTGATGCCATCCAGCCATCTCATCCTCTGTCATCCCCTTCTCCTGCCTTCAATCTTTCCCAGCATCAGGGTCTTTTTTAATGAGTCAGTTCTTAGCATCAGGTGGCCAAAGGGTTGGAGCTTCAGCTCTAGTTATGGCCGCTTACTTAAAAATGCTGCTGATGGGATCTGCTAGTATTTGGAGCCTAAGCCTTTGTCAGAACCGTATGTACTACCACCAAGCTGAGCTGCAGGCCTGCATTTCTCAGCTTTCAATGGCTATGCAGCCTCACTTAAAATTGCTGCCTATTTCTGCCATCCTTCTTGCATTTACGTATAAAATTTGAATACATCCCTGCTGGCCAGAATTTTATTAGAGGACAGTACAGAGGGAAGGTTTTCTGAAAGGCAGTCAGGAGCTTTGAAGAGCGCTGTGGGCGTGGGCACGGGCCTCCATTGCTCAGGACCCGCGGCTCCAGAGCTCGGACTTGTCAGGAGGTGAGCGGCGCCCTTCTCCCCCCTCGGCTCACCCTCCTCACTGCTCAGCCTGGAGAAGGCTTATAGCAGTTGGGCTTGGCGCCAACTAAAGGAGTGTCACTTGGTTTATGCTAAGCTTAATGAGTTTTTCAGTCTTCTACATTTCTTCACTCTATGTTATACATAATATAATTTCAAGTTCTGACAACTAGTTATTGTCTGATGTAGAAGCCAGAAGACCACAGGTGAAGGAAGGGTACGGAAATGAGGGCTTTGGCGTATGCTCCTCTGGTGCTCTTCCTGCGTTTACTGGGTATAGCGCTCCAAGTTTAGCTGCGGTATGAATTGATTTTGTGATTGTAGACAATTTACTTCCTTTGTCTTAAGTTGCAGGATCTTGAGAGCAAATGTGACTTTTTAAAAGGTCCTCTCTGGCTTCTGATTCTGTGAATGTGAGACCTAGATTACCTATGTTCAGATAAGACCAGTGTAGGTAGAGATATGTTACAGAATTATTCATGCTGGGAAACCAGTTGCTTCTTCAGTCCATATCTTTGTGAATAGCTTTATATTTAACTTTTTAAGCTAATAGTTGCAAGTTTTTAATTATGTTTGTTTTATTATGTGAGATAGTGAAAAGTGCTTCTACTGAAGCAAATGTGCAGTTGTTGCCAAGGGCTAAATTTTGGATTATGGTTGATTTCAGCCTTGAGTTTGAAACTGCTTATTCGGCTGGTTGGCCTGCTAACCTACATTTAAAATGCAGTATTGTCCCCATGGAGACTACAAATACAATGCTGTCTCTCTTGAGCCTAATATTTTTATTTCAAGCCTCCAGATTTTCAGTGTTAAAATGCTGCTGAATACCAGAGGACAGATTCCACTGTGTGACCTTTTAGCTATTTCTTCTGGATTAAGGATAATCCAGGGCCTAGAATCTCTAGAAAAGCATGGGATTGATGATAAACTTGCAGTTCAGTTCTTGTGAGGAAGATGGGGTTTCGATTTTAGATCCACATTAGAAGAAAAATTGGAAGGTAAATGTGGAACAGATTGAATTCCCCAAAGAGGACTCTGGGAGAAGTTATCCCTGTTGGCCACTGTAGCAAATCAGGAGAACCAGCGAATGCGTCTCACACTGTAGCACTGTTGGACGAGGGAAACAACAGAGCCAGCAGGGCCTCCTTATCTGTCCCCTGAATGGCTGGCTTCGGGAAAGGGTTTTCCTGTCTTCATCGAGGAACATCACTGGTGCCACAGAAACATTCGTAACAGACACCAGCAGTCCTGATGGGTGTGAAACTTAGATTTGGCCAGTTCCAAATAGTCCCATCTCCTGTTGGTGACATGTCACCCCTGCACATACATTTACCTGGTGTAGCTGCAGGCTTCCTTTTATGGTGAATTTCCCTTGTTTGTTCACAGGCATGTATTTGCCCGTGACCCTGTGCTAGACCATGACATGCTTTTAAACTCCTAGAATAATTTTCAGATAGTTTCGGTTTGTTGGCCTGTGTTTCCTTCTTTTTCTATTTAAAAAATTATACAAGTAGTATAATTATTATTGAGGAAAAGTTGAACATTAAGATAGGAAAAAAAAGTCATTTAAATGCTACCCCTGCTTTTAACATTTTTAATATTTTGCTAAGTATCTTTTCAGCTTGTTCTCTTTGCAAACATATATATCTCAAACAGAATGGAACTTTTTTAATTATGGAAAATTTCCGACTTAACACAACAGCAGAGAGAATGTCTCCCAGCTTCACTATTTGTCAGCATGTGGCTAGTCTCATTTCATCTACTGTCTCACCCATACTGTATTATTTTAAAATAAACCCCAAACATCATATATTTTCTTCTATATTTTTTCTACAATACATATACTGTTTGGAGAAAAAAATCATATTTTTACATGTAAAAAATTTACATTTGATCAAAGTCTGTTCTTTGACAGATTAATAAATATTTTTATAGTTGGGTTCTTGACATATAAGGATCTTTTTCTTATTTTATTTATTTTTTACTTGTTAATTTGAAATAATTACAGATTCATGAGAGGTTGCAAAAATGTGGAAGCAGGTCCCATACACCCTTCACCCAGTTTCCGCCAGCGGTGATGTTTGCCTAAGTGTGGTGTGGTAGGTGGCCAGGAGGTTGACAGTGGTGAAGGCTGGATCTCACTCGGTCGTTGGGATTTCGCTGGGTTCACATGCGCGCGTGTCTGTGTCTTCTCTGCAGTTGCTGTCCCACTTGTAGATTCACGCAACCACGGCCACAGTAAGCGGTGTTTTCTAGTCGGTTTGTTCAAATTCATTTTGTAGCTGGTTTATTTTAACTTACTTCCAAACAGGGACTACACATTGTGTATAGTGTGCATGCCTTTATGTCTCGTTTTAATAAAAAATTTATTTTGTTGTAATTTTACACTTAACAGAAAATGACGATGACAGTACAAAGAACCCCCGGGTGACTATTTAAAATTTGCCCATTTGTTTTATCATGTGCTTTCCCTCCCCCTCTTCTCATTCTTCCTCCCTTCTTCCCGTATGTAATAGGTACATGTATAATATAAATCATTTGGGAGTAATTTGTAGACATCATGCCCATTTATTCATGTAAACATCAGTTTCTATTTCCCAGGAACACGATTTCCGCATATATTACCACAGTACATTTATCAAAATCTGAATACCATTGATCTCATCTGAAGCGCACGTTAAAGTCTCAGTGGTTACCCGCGTGTTGTCCTTTAGGAGCCTTTTGCCCCTGCTTTGGGAGCCAGTCCAGGTGCACAAACTACAAGTAGTTGCAGGCTCTTCAGTCCCATTCAGTCTGGACTGATTCCTTAGTTTTTTCTTTGTCTTCGTGGCTTTGACATCTTGAAGAGTTCAGGCCAGTTGTTCTGTAGGATCTCAGTTTGGCTTTGTCTGATACTTTTGTGATTAGATTCGTAGTCTAGTTCCCAGTTTTAGATCACAGTCAGGCGTCACAGAACTGCTGTTGTGTTTTTCTCAGGGCAGCAGTCGTGGAGAGAGGCGGCTGCCTTGGCTTCTTCACTGCAGTGATGTGAACTCTGATTAAGGTTGTGTTTGCTATACCAATCCATTGTCAGGTTCCACTTTTCTGTTTGTAATCGATACATAGTTTGCAAAGGGATACTTTGGGGCTGCAAAAATATCCTTTTACTCATCAGACCTTCATCCACTAGTTTTAGCAGCCATTGATGGTTTTTGGCTGAATCAGTTATTACTGTATTACTGTGATGGTTATAAAATGGTGATTTTCAAACTCCATTTTTCTTTCCTTCTACATTTATTATGTGTTAGTCTATTGTAAGGGAAAACCTTTTTTCCCCTCCCCATTTATTGATATTAATATGAACTCAGATTCTTATTTTATTCCATGAAAATTCTGGAGTATTGTTTTTATGTTTAAATTGTCCCATCTTTGACCAATGGTAGTTGCTCTGCTTTGTCCCTGGCTTTTGGACCCAGCCTCAGAGGTCTTTCATAGTTTTCTTGCTCAGCAGTACAGAAAGGTGTTCCAGGTTCATCTTGTCTATTTCTTGCCCTGAACCTGGTATCAAGTATATAGGCGCCTTGGTGACTTTTAAGTGACAGGTAGCATTTGTGACAAATCACTTTTGCCCAGTCTGGGCACTGGGACTTCCTGTTGCCATTTGGTCATTGCTTCTATACGTTTCTACCTTCTTTGTGGAGAATCTGAATTCCTAATGACATTCACGTGATTTTTTGTTTTATTTTACAAGACATTAAGAATAACAATATACTGTTACTACTAACAGTATGATTATAATATGAATACCATTTTAAGACTTCGTACTTCTTTTTGTCTTTAGAATCCTATTTTTTAATTGCATTTTTCACTTAATGATATAGCATGTAATATCCTTCTTTGCTGGTAAGTAAATGTCTTCATTTTAAATGGCTACATGATATATTTACCCATTTCATTTTTATAACAGAGGATGTTAATGTTTTTTTAGAAACAGACCTGAGGAGACTCTTTGTACATCTGTTTGATCATTAAAATTGTTTTTTAATTTATGATTAGCATCCAAACAGAAATGTGTATAAATGTAAAGTTTTATTAATTTTTCACAAAGTAGGTTTGATGGTTTTTGGCTGAATCAGTTCTTACTGAATCCAAAGTTATCACTGAATCCAGTTATTACTGAAGCAAAGTTTCATTAAGAAACTTCATTCCTAGCCTTCCTGGGACCTCCCCACACTCCGCAAGGGGTGACCACTGTCCTCACTTCCAGCATCACAGACTAGTTTTACTTATTTTTGAATTTTAAGTAAATAGAATTATTTCATATATCCTATGCTGCTTTTGTATCTAGCTCCTCTCACTCAAGATTATTTTAGGGGGTGTTTCCCTGTTTTTTCTTGGTGCGTGGTCCTTGCATGGGTAGTATTGCCTGGGTGGCCTAGTATGGATGCACATTTGTGCTTGGGCCCGCCCTGGGCTGCTACAGATTGTTTACCCACTTGGAAAATATTTTCTAAGGATGAATTCCTGAGAGTTGAATTTGTGTTTAAAGGATAGGAGGCTTTCGCTCCGTGTTGCCAAACTGCCCCGAGTAAAGACTGTGCCGGTTTACATTCCCGTCACCGTCAGGCGAGGCCTGTCCCTCCGCATTCCGGCGTGGGCTGGTCTCACTGGTCCCTTCTGAAGTGGGGTGGCGCTGCATGGCCACCGCTGTGCCAGTGCAGAATACACTTCAGGCGCCTAAAAAGGCGTGGGGAAAAAGCATCAGAAGTGTCTGAGTGGCTGTTACTGAGGTCGCCTATCAGGCCGTTATGTCTTAAAAAGATTTGGCTTAGTTGGGGAGATAAGACATATGACAAATGACAGACAGTAGAGGTGCCAAGTGAACAAGTAGTTCCCGTGATACTATGAAACTTTAGAGGAAGTAGAGAGCAGGACTTTTCTTCATGGTCGTATGTAGAATGGCTCAGCTCTCTTACTGCCCTGGTTTTGAGGCTGCTGTCTTCCCTTGAGGCCTGGCTGGATTAGAGAATAACTATTTGAATTACAGAGGCCAAATCCAGTGTCCTGCCCGTTGGTTTTAGTGACTGATCTCCTTCCGTGTAAGGTAAGTTTAACGTTCTCTCCAGCTCTCCTGCTTCCTGTTTGAACACCCAGCAGTGTATGGCCTCCAGAGTACTGTCCTTTGGTGTAAAATTAGTGGTACGCATCATTGCCATTTTTTGAAAATTTCGTATGTTGCAGATTCAGTAGTTCATTGTTCCATCTGAGGTTGGGTGATTGAAAAGGATGGCAGCTTGGTGTGATTGAAATCACGGTTCTAAGCTCTGCGAAACCTCTAGCAGATCACCACCTTTCCCTGGGCTCAGTTTCAATGTAGGATGAGGAAATGGGGGTCAGAAAATTGGCAGGGCCTTTACACAGTGGGAGATTTAGGGCATTTCTCGACTAGGGTAGGAGCTCCTCTGCAGAGTGCTGCTTGTGCGGCATCTTGAATCAGAAAATTGAAAAATCGTCAGTGTGCTCTGCCAAGCACAAGCTTGAGAACTGTAAGTGTCAGGAAGACAATGGTGCAGTAGTTAAGCAGCATATAGAAACTACTCACTGCCTTGGAACGGGTCTTCAGTTGACCAGTGTTGTCACAGCACTTTCAGATGGCCACAGAATTTCTCCCCACCCTCACTCCCACCCCGTTAGGAAAAACTTTAAAAATATTTATTTCCCAAGTATTTGAAATGAGTATCTTTTGCAGAAATGAAAACATCTTCCCTTACCTTCCACTTGAGATGTTGGTATTCCCTTGGGAATAGATATGCATATTTCTATGCATATTTAACAGAAGGGTTTAATAAAAATAGGGCATTTGAATATGTCAGCATTTTAATGTGATGAGATCTGGTGTTAGAATGTGTGCAGATTGATTTTATCTAATGTTTATTCATAGTTTTTCTTTAATGAAGAAATCAGTATTTTATTAGTTGTAGTGTTTGACATTGTGAGAAGAGGCCTAACCTGAACGTGGCGTGCAGCGAGCGGAAAGGAAGAGATGGCGGGGGTGTCGTGGGTCAGCGGTTTACTGAGTTCATTTCTGAAAAACCACTCTGGGGGGAGAGGAGCCGAGTTTACATAGCTGTTTTTAAGTGACAGGCTGCCTTGGGGAAAATGGCATGTGATGACAGCAGAAGCTTACTTTTTCAGCGGACACATGACGGACAGTGCTGGCTCGGGAGAAGGAGCCCTGCCCTCTGGGGGCTGCTCCCACCCGCTTGAAGCAGGAGCCTGCCTGGCTCCCGGGGGAGTCTCTCTCTGGGGACCAGTAAGCAGGCTGTCCTGTGAAAACTGCACGGAACACGTGCCTCTTCCGACTGTGCGTCTTTCCCCGTGTTGGGAGGACCTGAAGGTGTCGCCCCTCCCGGCTTCCGTCTCGTCGTTTGCCTGTTTCCTGGTGGGGGGGCGGTGTCCCTCTCCCCCTCCCTCCACGGAGCTCTCTGTCCCACTCACCGCTCGAGGCCCCGCTGCTTCTGGCCCGGGGAGGACCTCTGGGACCCGAGTGCCGGGTGCCCGTTCCAGGGTCAGGGTGGTCAGGAGCCTGCGAGCGGGCGACATGCCGGTTGTTTTCAGTGACGGGCGTGGGTCTGGTGTGCCAGTGCAAGTGTGGGCGTGCGCGTGTGTCTGACGATGGAGGAGGAGTGGGGGCTAAGAAAGGGAAGGTCCTGTCTTGGAGGAGATTCTATTGGAAGGAAAACATGCCCCTAAACTTGGCTTCTGCTGTTTTTCTCCAGGAAATTTAGAAAGGAATATCCCTGTTTTTCCTTATTTATATTTCTTTGAAAGTATTAATGAATGATGAGACATTTCAAAGCCTCTCTGATAAGTATCAATTCCTTCTGTATTCAAAAGGAGAAATATGAGTTTCAGTGAGAGGAACTAACTTTTCTAAAGTGCCTTTTAAGTGTCAGGTGTTACGCTTCAGATGGTCTCCGTTTTAGTAAAACAGCCCTGCGAGGCACATGCTTTGAGAGGGTGGGTCTGGGATCTGGGCCAGCCTGAGTGAGGCCCGAGTGTTTCAGTCCCACTTCAGCAAGCCCAGGAGCATGCAGTCACACAGGGACAGAGTTTTAGGGTAGGTGCTACCTCCGATGGTATCTCATCAACTTCCTGTCAGAGCAGCGGAGGGAGCACCCGGCCTGGAATTCAGCAGGCCGAACCCCACCACTTGCTTCTCTTTGACAGCTGTTTCTGTTTCTCTGTTTAGAAAATGGGAGTGGCCATAGTTCTTCACGGCACAGGTCTGTAAGGACCGCCGGAGGAACTGATGCTTGAAGGTGCTCTGTAAGCCGTCAGGTGGCTTTCTGGTATGTGCCAACGAGGGTGGTTTTCCTTCACAGATGGGCGCCCAAGAAGGCCTTAGTTGTTGGCTGGGCTTTTGGTCAGCAGAAGAATTGTGTGTGTGTGTGTGTCTGGCTCTGGATTTCTTCTGGTTTCCGCCGTTCTTTTCCTTTTTTTCCCTCCATTTTCAAAAGTGTATCATTCCTACAACAGAAACTTAAGGATACCTTCTGTGTGCCAGCCCTTTATTAGGTGTTGGAGATAGAGTGGTGAATAGGAGATAAGTTTTTGTCCTTCCTGAAACACTGAAAGTGTACAGTTGACTGACCTTTTTTTGTTTTTCCTATTGGTATAAGTTATCCCAGACCTGACTTCTAATACCCCTGGTATCTTTTTTTTTTTTAATGTGTTAGACCCTGAATACCATTAATGCCAGTTGTGCAGCTGTTTGGAATGTAGCTGTTCGCCTGAGGAAACCGTGAGGAAGATGGATTGTGTGGCTGTCCCCCAGCAGGAGCCTGTCTGTGTCTCCTCCACGGGCCGGCGGCTCCGACCGTGGGCTCGGCCTCTGGGCGGCGCTTCACAGCTGACTGTACCTGAGTGTCAGACTGCTCACCTGCCCACAGGTGTGGGTGGTGAGCGTGTTTGAAAAATCGCTGATTGGTATTTTCGTCATTAGGGCCGCAGGTTATTTTCCACTCTGTTGGAGAAGATTTGTATTAAATAGGACATTGACCTTTGTTCATGAAGCAAGTATGTCTCAGCTCGGAGTGGTCTGCGTCTCCTTTCCTCAGTCCTGTGACCGGGAAGCGTTGCCCCAGGACCCCCAGCTGGGTGTGGTCTGCGTCCCCTTTACTCGGCCCTGGGACCGGAAGCATTTCCCCAGGATGACCAACCAGCTGGGTGTGGTCCTGCCCCAGCCCGTGGGCTCAGCCCTCGCAGGCACCAGACCCCAAGCCTAACTGGGTTAAACGTCGTCCCCAGGAAAAACTGGGGAACAGTCTGTCATGTGGTTTATTTTGGATCCCCCGTCTGGACACAGGACCCTCTCCAAGTCGGCGATCCTCTGTGGGCCCAGGAAGGAATCCCCTGTGCACCTCTGGCTCCTGTTTTGGCGTCTGAGGTGCGGTCAGAAGGCGTGGTCACAGCCCTGCGGCCGCTCTTTGATTTCCAAGTGGCGTAATGGAGACCTCTGATGTCACTGGGGCGGCTCCAGCTATTTGGGATTAATCTATTCAGGCTGTCTGTGAGTCAGCAGCCTCCTGACTTTCTCTTGTTTTTAAAAGGACTGTCACCGTGTATGAAATACAGTTCCCATGTGAGCGCGAATAACTGGCACATAGGGATAGGCCCGCAGTGGCGGTCCAGCGAAAGAATGCCTCGCCGGTGGGCTGGGGGGAAACGGCACTGGCCCTGTGGTGGGCAGCATTTGTGTGATCGGAGGAGGGGGAGTGTTCTGAGTGAAAAGAGGAAGGCGGGGGAGGGCAGGAGGGTGTGAACAGCCCAGACGGCTGTGAACACGTGCCTTTGCAGGTGTGTGTGTCGAGGCCCGTCGTGGATGGCCCGTGCCTGGCCTGTGGATGCCAGCTGAGGAGTTTAGCCACTGGTGTGCTGGGCAGGGCTTCAGAGGTTCTGAGTGGCAGAGCTAGTGAGTCTTTGTGAGGATTAATCTGGCAGGTGTGGAGGGTAACCTGGAGGTGGGGGGACGGGGGGAGGAGCCAGCCGAGCTGTGGGAGCCGCCCCTGGGCTGGGCCGCCTGGAGGAGGGCCACTGCCAGAGGGCGTGGAGCCGGCGTGGGGGTGCCTGCTGGGGGTGGGGTGGGGGCGCACCTCGGAGGCAGCAGGCCTGAAGCTTGGGAGAGGGGCCTCCGGAGGAGGGAGCCATTTCTGGTGTGGGTAGGGTGAGCGTCTTGTCTGGGCGGGTATTAGACAGCATTTAGATATGCCGGTAACTGGACTCTCTTTTGGCAAGTTCTGTGAGACTGGTTCTCTCTGAGGTGGTTCTCAAAAGGGGAAGGAAAATGGGACATTAAGGGAAAACAAAGCCCACCTTTATCACTACACGCCCCCCGTGTACCATCGTCTAGCATGCCTTTTTCAGAGGTCTTTCTGAGATTATTTTCCACACCACATCAAGCGCTTCTGGGCCCTGAGGAGTATGAAGCAGCAGGCTCCCGTGAGGAGGGCTTGGCCAGGCCTGGAACGGCGCGTCGGGCACGCCCGCGGGAGGCGGGCCTTGCTGGTTCCTGGCTCTCTCCCTCCTCTTGGCCCTGCAGCCTTCCTGTGGGCCAGCGAGGGGTCTGAGGGAAGGTGTGAGTTGGAACTGTTTCTTCTGCAGACTTCTGTGGTCCTGGAAAGATAAGTGCTTGTTAGTGCCTTGCTGAACTGACCCAGCTGACTTCATATTTTGACAGTATTCATCATGAAGAGAATTCCAGGGATTTTTAAAGGATCAAAAGTCCAAGGCAAAAAGAAACAAAACGTTTTAAAGTTTGTACTTACTGACTGAGGATTTTGGTTAACCAGCTCTGTTTCTCTAGTAGGAATTGTTTAAACCACCATGTAAATTTCTTCTGTTGAGAATGAGACACAGATAAATTATTTGTAGTCAGTAACTCCTTATGCAGAAACTAATGAGCATAATGATGAAATTTAATCTTACTATTGAAAAATAGCAGTTCCATTCATTAAACAGATACTGACCTTTTGTGACAAATACTATACTCCATTGGAGCTGAACAACCAAATATTCTTATCAGTTCTTAGAATTCTTGCCAGTTCTTAAAATTGATAAGACTTTTAAATAAATTGTCCTGGTATAAATTGACATTTAAAAATTTAGATAATTGGTAATAATTAGGATGCAGAAGCACAAAAAAAAAAAAGTATCTGTAACGTATCTATGAAGGATTTACCAGAAAGCTGAAAAACAGAAGTAATTTTGTGGAATAATACAGTGGTAACTGTTTAATAAAGTAGTTCTGCTTTTTAAGGGAGTTTTTATTATAATTTTTAATTGTAATTGTAAGTGATGATAACAGACATAAAGTAACACTGTGATAATATAAATGATTAAATGCTAAATTTTGTGTAATGAATTAAGTACTTGAGAGTTGAGATAAAGGAGCCAACTTGGGAAGTGGTAGTTGGGAAAACGCTTGCTGGAGGTGATGGGACTTGTACAGATGGATAAGATTCCTGAGAACAGGGGTAAAGGAGACTATCCTAGCAAGAGGGCAACTCAGGCCAGGAGGGAGGGGGCGTCTGCCCACCCCAGACTCCACGTGGGCGGATGGCAGGAAGAGCGGAGTGGTGGGACACGGCCCTCGACCCCTCCCTTGCTTCCCAGGTGCCTCAGCGGTAAAATGCGGGTGGCATAGGCGCGGACTCTGTGGGGCGCCTGTGAGGCGGGATGCGATGCTGAGAGTCAGGTTGCTGGTGCACAGGAAGTGTGCAGTGGACCAAAGTTGCTGCGGCTGTTAGGAGGATGGAAGGGCAAGACTGCTGGGTGTCGTCATGTTCTGGTGTGAAGGAATTAGGAAGCCCCAGCAGCACTGCCCCGGGTAGGATGTGACCGGATGAACCAAGAGCGGTAGGTTTGCCTGCTCTGCCATGCTCGGGGCTTTATCTCCATCATCGTGTGCCTCTCCTTGGCCCTGCGTGGAGCTGGGGGACTTCGTTCTCCGCGGCTGTGAGGGAGGTGACACGCACCTCCCCAGGGCCACCCGGCCACCTCTTGGGAAGGCAAGGTTTGAACCCAGACCTGCCTGGTTCCGAAGTGTAGGCTCGTTCTCTCTCTGTTAAACTGTCCTGACCTGGGAAACCATCTATCGGGCTGATGACCCTATGGGGAAGCGGTGGCTGGCTCAGGTCATTGGCACTGTTACTGAAAGGTGGGTGGGTTCTGACCCCGTTCGCCAGAAGAGGAAAGAAGATAGTAACCCAGCAGTGGGAAAAGAGACAGAACTCGGTGATTGGCTGTCAGAGGGAAGAGGAGGAGGTGAGTTGGAGGTGATGGTGCAGCTGGAAATGAAGGCATGAGCTGGTGGTCCCTACGTTCCCCACACCTGGGTTCAGGCTTCAGAAAGCTCAGGCACCATGGCTGGAGTCCCCAGGTTTCTCGGAAGGGTAGTTTCCTGTATTTGGGAAGCTTGTTGTCACTTCGGGGCTCACAGGAGTCATGCTGGTGAGAGGGACATGCTGCCTGGCTAGTGTTTGCGTTCTGGTGCCATCCGTGCCTTTGGGAGCTGGAGGGGGAGTGACCTTTGGGAAGAGAGATGCTTGCTTGTGTTCCTCAGGCCTCGGTCTGCACTTATGCCTTCTGGGACAGTGCCGGTCCCACCAGTGTTGAAAGACCAGTTTTTAAAATTGCAGCGAATAGGACTACTCTTTGTTTTCCGTCGCACTGCACAGGCTTCTCATCGTGGTGGCTGATTGTTGAGGCGCAAGGGCTCCAGGGGCGCAGGATTCAGTAGCTGCCGCAGGTGGGCCCAGGACTCTAGAGCAAGGCTCAGGAGTTGTGGTGAGCAGGCTTAGCTGCTCCCTGGCATGTGGGATCTTCCTGAATCAGAGGTTGAACTCGTGTTCCCGGTATTGGCAAGTGGATTCTTAACCACTAGACCACCAGGAAGGCCTTGGAGTGATACTTTTGTAAAATAAAATAAGGATTACTAGGAAAAGAAACTGAAAAAGACATTTAGGAAGCAAACTTGGATTTTTTGTTATTAGATTCAGTGGGTATAAAATCACACTGTCACATTGCCATTCTAAATGCTTCTTCTCAGTCTACTTAATTTTGACTGCAGACTACTAGACTACTCATGGTCTGGTATATTTTGAGAGCAATAATCTAGGAAGAAACTTTGTTAAGCAAATTAGTAAACAGGATGATTTTGGAATATTTACATTGTTCGAGAGTAAAAATTGTCTTTCAGTTGGCATTTAAAATACTGTAGATGTGTGTTTGTGTAATCTAATGACAGACAACATCTTTCAATAAGGTTCCCTATTAGGGGCAGGAATGCTAAAGAACCCTTCCAAGAACTGAGGCTGATATTGTGAGGGATCCATGAGTTTAAAACTAGTAGCAATATTTGGAAAAAGTGGTGCTTTAAACTTCCTCTGTTCTTCTGAGAATCACTGTTTCTTTTGCTCATTTAATTTGTATTAGTTTGTTTTCTCTGTTAACATTTGGCGAGTTGTTTTTTATGTTTTGGTGCATAATTTTATATATATTCTTTCATGGGGTAGTTTCTTAAACACACTGCAAAAAAGAAGTCCCGGTCGTTGCATGCGCTGATGCAGAGATCATGGGGTAGCTCAGTGGTTCTAATTTCGGGTTTGAGTTTTGACTCTCGCCGTCAGTGTGTCTTATATTTTGGCCTGTTTTTACTTTAGCTGCTGTTTCCTTGCACTGAGGTCATTTGCCGAGTTGTTCGCTTAGACTCAACTTCTCTCCCTCCTTCGGGCTGAGCCCAGGAGCTGCTTACCCCCAGCTGGCCCATCCTGTCCGGACCCCCTGCCTCTGCCGTGCACCCGCCTCGTCACACGTTACAGGACGCTCAGGCCCCGCGCACGGCCCGCTTCCCCTTGCTCCAGAGTTGGGACTTCTGCAGACCACACTCTGCTTGCTTCACCTTCCGGACAGCCGGTTCCCAACCCGGACCTTCTGGGGTTGGGAAGAGAGGTGCTCCCCGCACTCCAGCTGCGATGAGGCAGGGAGGGTCCTCCGTGCGCGTCTACACTCCTTTGCCCTGGGTTCCCCGGGCACTCGTACCACTCAGCTCCAGACTGCCCGTGCTCGGGTTTTGAGCCTGTCATCGTGAGGTCCTCTTTTTTACACACTGCTAGTAATCTGACAGACCTGGATACTCAGTCACTGTCCCAGGCCTCTTTGGAAGAACGAGATCTTCAGAACCTGCACTCGTAGGAACCAGAGCTGTGAGCCCCAGAATTGCACACGGGGCCAAAGCAGGTGTTTCAAGGAGACGTTCGGTAGTCTCCACCGGTGATTCTCCGATGGCAGGGGAGGGGACGGGTCACCTTCATTCAGCAGTGACCACCCAGCATGCTGGATTGCACAGAAGGTTTCTCATGAGGAAAAAGATCCTGCTTTTAAAGACGGGAGGCACTTTGAAAAATCACATTTAGCCCAAGTCAGAAGTCAGACTCTGGGGAGTACTGTGTGTTTTCTCCCCACCCCCTTTACGGGAAAACAGGCTTGGGCTCCATATCCGGCCCTTCCGCGTCTTCGGTAGGTACGGGGACCTCGGCTGGGTTATTTAACTTCCCTGAAGTTGTTTTCTCGTCTGTAAAATGGGGGGAAATGTGGTCTCTTTTGAAGCGTTATGATAAGGATTAAGATGATGCCTGTACCAGACTTGGAGTGTGGGTTCGATGAGTGAAAGCCCCCTGAAAGCTAACGCAGAAGAGACTGTGACCCAGTGCGGGAGCCCCTGCCTCTGTGTTCACTGGCCGCAGTCCTGGTCCTCAGCCTGAGCAGGCTTCAGGATCAGCTGGAAGGCCGTTGTAACTGCAGCTTGCTGGGCCCACCCGCCCACCCTGGTGGTTTGATTCATTTGGTCTGGGGTGGCGTGGGAGAAGGTGCGTCTCTGAATTTCCAGGTCACACTGCTGCTGCCTCCGCTGGTCTGGGGACCACACTTTGAGAACGACTGGGCTGCAGGTAAACTCACCGATGAGCTTGTAGGTGCTGGAGCTGTGTTTGAAAGCCGAGCTTTCATGTGGTTAGAAAATGCTTGAAATACGTTTTACAAACACTGAATTTAGTATCCCAAGGATTTTTTTCCTCCTGAAGTCCAGGAGTCTTCATTAAACATATGTGAAGAAGAGTAAGTTGCGAGAGTAACAGTTAAAAACATATTATGGACAGTCTAACAATATCATATTGGCTGAGGTATGTGAAAGTGCTTTTATAAAATGCTGGAAACTGCAAAAAGAATTTATAAAAATTAAAATATTTCAATATTTTAATTTTTAAGATTGAGCATCATAATGGAGTATAAACTAGTGTGACTTAGAGTTCTCATCTCAATGTGCTGTTTACCGTGTGTATTTTTCTCTCTCTCCTCCAGGCTGCTGACTTGAGTAAACCAATAGATAAAAGGATATACAAAGGAACACAGCCTACTTGTCATGACTTCAACCACCTCACAGCCACAGCGGAAAGCGTCTCTCTCCTAGTCGGCTTTTCCGCAGGCCAAGTCCAGCTTATAGACCCAGTCAAAAAAGAAACTAGCAAACTATTTAATGAGGAAGTAAGTAGCCCCCTGCCTTAGCTGTTAAGAACCCCTATAGGAATGTATACGTTCTTACCGAGGGTATGGGCCTTACAATTCTACTCTGTGAGTGAAGCCCATTTTCCGTCCTCAGCTGTCCTACCTAGTATTACCCAAGTTTAAATGTGGTGCGTTAACTTGTTGACTTTTACCTGTTCTTTATTGGGCTAACTGTTTTTTGTGCATTTTTTTATGTTCAGGTGTCTATAGCAGGTGTTTTAAGAAAAATTGTTTTTATAATGGAGATAAGGACAAGACTAATAGCTTGATCTTTATATAATTTAAATAAGAAGATAAAGAATTCTAAACTGTATTCACATTGCCAGAAAATTTCATGCAGCTCAAAGAAATTGCTGATATTTCCTTAGGTTTCGCAAATGGTAGATAAAGTTTTGATGTGCGTGTTTGACAGGCATACATCTGAGAATTTGCTTTCTTGCTCTTGAAAGCGTTTGCTCTAACACCACCTCTGGTGTGGTTAGAAGTCCTGGCGCTTGAGACTGGCTGCCGTGGCTCAGCTCCTGCCTGTGTTGTGCTGTGTCCTGGGATTCCTGGTGTCTCCAGCCTCATTCTTGAAGGAGCCCGAGAGATCTGAGCTGTCTGTTCAGGAACACGTCAGAACCTTTAAACCTGGGCAAATGGAAGTTGCCAGATAGAGTATATCTTTAAAGGCTGTTGGAGTGGCTTTTCAGTCCAAGTATTGCCATTACATGTCTGACACACTTCCTCTGCTGTTTGAGTGTGACTTTCCTAGTAAATGGAACGGACGAGGTCGGCTTGCTGAGTCAGAGGCCTTGGCTGCAGTCTCCTTGTAACCTCAGCCCTGGGGTGACGAGGGTCAGGTCACCTGAACCCCTGTCAGGAAGGGCAGGAGGTTTTACATTGTTGCATGGTCTTAAAGTTATTAACTTGAACAGAAGTACACTATAGATTCTGGTTTTTAAGAAATAACTTTGTTTGGGAAGGAGTACCCCACTTGACGACTGCGGTGGAAACTCTGATTCTCTGCAGCCCCCGTGGCATGTGCTGCCCATGCGTGCCCAGTGTCTGCCCACGGTGCTCCTGTCGGACTTGGCCAGTGGGTTTGGTGAACTCTTTTGAAACATGCCATCTCCTCTTCTAGTTTCATCTGGGTTGACTGGAACAAAACTTGCCATCTGGACTGACAAACTAGAGAGGAAAAGTATTTAATCCCATTTTCTGTTAAAAAAAAAAAATCTTAAGCAGCAAATTATTCTGTTTACCTGAGCATTTTATTATCAGCATCTGAGGGAGTGATTTCTGAGCATCTGGATGATTTGAGAGGAGGGTGGTGGCGGGGGGAGTGGGGACACAAAACTGGACTTGTCTGCGTTCTTAGTAGAAACGGTGAGCCTGCATCCTTGTGGGGTCTGTCTGTGTTTAGGTGGGGACGTTTTTCAAGGGGGAGGGGATTAGAGCCATGTAAAGGGTGGTTGGTAAACAAGGTCGGGAGGCCACCCGGCTGTGGATGGCACAGAATGCCTCTTGAAGAACAAGACGGATTTGTGTGCCATCGCTGGAGGTGGGGGTGCAGCAGAGGCCCCAGGGCCCTGAGAGGACTCGGATGCGTCAGCTCGCCCCATTCCTTACTCAGGACAGCTGGGAGCCACGGGCTGGAAAGCAGCTCCCCACCCTCAGGGAGTGAAGCGGAGTTACCTCCTACTCTCTGTACATTTTATTTGGAAAGTGGCTGTTCAAAGTGAGAGGATTGTGTGTGGTTTAATGCCAGCTTGGCATTTAGAGCTCAAGGCTGAAATTGATTGCCCTTCACAGTGAGGGTGTTCTTTGGCCATATGGATGGCATTCTCATCAGATTTTGGTCAGGATGTCTCAGAGACAGGGTCATCGGAGGTTTGTTTCTCAGAGGGTGCTGGGGATGGTGGTTGAAGCAGTGGTTAGGCTGTGCTTTGCATTCATGTGAGACTTGGAGGTTTCCGAGTATTTCACCTGCTTCCTCTGCAGGGAGGGTGGGCTGTTGTCTCTACCGTGCAGATAGGGAATTAGAGAGAGGGTAAGTGAGTCGTCCAGAGCCGGCAGCAATTTGATGATATATTTGGATCCAGATATTAATTCCACGCGTCCTTACTGGCCATAGATTGTAAGCCCCATCATAGCTGGTTGCCATATGGGCCTTGTCACCTCCACAACTCACTGTTCTGTGAGATGGACAGGGAGGATGTGAAACGTGTGTTATGAACAAAGTATCAAGAGAGGTGGGTGTTAACTGCAGTCTTTAGGATGTACCAGATATCATAAAATAAAAACAAAAATTTAGTGGGGGGAGTTTGAGAAAGCTTCCAGAAGGGGACATTTGACCTGAGTTTGAAAGATGCAGAGGAGTTGGAGGAGGAAGAGAAGGGCCTTCGAAGCTGGCGAAAACAGCTTAGCATGTGGAGGAACATGAGGCAGACATAAGGGTCCAGACCTCAGTGCGTGGACCTTGGAGTGGCCGGAGGTGAAGCTGGACGGGTGAGCCGGAAGCAGATTGTAAAAGCCTTTTGTGACACGTGAGAAGTTTGGATTTGACGCTGGAGGCTGTGGGGCAGCTTTGGGGTTTTACTTAATGAAGGGAGTGACAGGATTAAATGTGTTTTTTTAGAACTCTTGTCAGCACTTGGGGAAGGTGGATTGGAATGAAGATAGCGAGACGAGTGAGGAGGCTCTAGTGGCTGTCCAGGTGAGAGCTGAGGCCCTGACCCGGAGTTGGGGCCGTCTCCTCCTCCATCCGCCGCACGTGGGGGCCGGCCGCGCGCAGAGAACACGCCCCTGTGTCTCCCCTTGGGGGGGCGGGGGAGAAGTGTGAAGAACGCCACACACGCGCGCGCGCACACACACACGGCACATGGTGGTGACGTGTGATGTCAGAGGAGACAGTGGGGCTGAGGGAGAGAGACAGACACGCTAGGACGGGGGCACTTCTCGGAGGAGGTGGTGTGCTGTGAGCCTCACTCACGTGAGAAGGCGCCCCAGGTGTGGAGCTGGAGCGGCAGCATTCTCACAGGAGGGAGGGCAGGGGCAGGCTCTGTGGGAATGAGCCTGGGGCCAGGAGACCTGCGAGAGGTGTGGAGTGAGGGCCTGGCCTGGGTCGCCACTTGGCCTGCGTGCTGGGATCTCACACAGGGGGGCAGCAGGTGGTCTGCTTGGAGTTTTTGCAGATTACTCTGGCTCCGTCTTGGAGACGGAGTTGGAGAGATGGATGAGCAGATGCTGGGTTTCTGGCCCACTTGGCGCGCTGGGTGAGAGGGAGGGAGCAGGTGCTAGAGCAGACTGAAAGGTCAGGGCTCCTCTTCCTGCTTGTCAAGCTTGAGAGGCCAGTGGGGGTTGGGTACGTGGATCTGGAGCTCCAGACTAGAGGTAAATTCTGGGAGCGGTCAGCATATAGATAGTAATCACATCCCTGAGATGAGATGGCAGGTCTCCGGAGAAAGCACAATAAGAGCAAAGACATGTCTGCTGCGTCCTGGACATGTCTAGGACTGAGCCCTGTTTATACTCTGAGGCTCCAGCCATCTGTTCATTGCCTGCAAAGGGCATTTGCAACAGTCAGTTTATTACCATGAAATTTGCAGACGCAGAGTGCGGTGGCTAAGAACGTAGGTCCTTGAACCTGAGCGCCCAGAGCACAGACAGCAACTCTGCACCTTCCTGCCCGCAGGGTGTGGGTCTGTTCCATTGTGTCTCCTCAGCCGGAAGGTGGATAGACCAGTCCCCAGCTGGAGGTGTGGTGAGGATGAGAGGTCTGGGAGCCTGGAGCACCAGCCCTGGGGAGAGCTCGGGGAAGTTGCACGCACGGGGAAACCCGGAGGTTCCTTTCACCGGGGGTTGGAGGAAAAGCTGTTTGGGAGGTGAGGTAGCAGCAGTTTTGAAGGAGAAGCACAAATAATTTTCCAGAACAAGAGGGTAAGAGCAGGGCAGCACAGTCAGAGAAGGAACACTTGTCAGGTGATGGGGACTGTTTATCCTGACTGCGGTGTCTGTCTGTCTGTCTCCCTCGTCTGAGGGCTGCTCAGCCTCCCGGGATGCACGTGCCCCCGTGTGTACACACGCTGCAGCACTGGTTACTCCAGCCTTGCCTGCTTTCCGAGGGTGTCTGCTACGTGAGAGAAGAGTAGATGTTTGGGTGGACGGGTAGGTGGGTGGGTGAGTGGAAATGAAGTTCTAGAAATCCACGTTAGACCAAAGATGGATGAAAATTTCTGTCTGGGAATAGAGTGTATCTTAAAAGGTGATTTTTCTGCCCATTGAATGAAAAGTTTTAAATACTTGTTTATACAAAAAATTGGGACAGAGAGAAGTACCAAAAAGATGGGAAAACATGACCTGTGAATCCCAGTGCTCACTGGTAGCTTTATCATCTTTGTGATTTTTTATGTTTTCTAAGAGGTGAAATTGTCAGACTAACACCTTCCATTAGGGATGCTGGCAGCCTTCACCTCCCGGTCTAGCCCTCAGTCCATCCAGTTCTTCTTGGGCATCAGAGGTGCCCTCCGGGCCATCCTGGCCACAGCAAGAGCTTGGCTGCGTGCCAGTGGAGCTCCGCCCAGGGGGAAGGCAGGACCCTGCCCTTCCAGCCTCCCTTCAGGAGTGCCAGCCTGAGGCTGCTTTCTGCAGTCCTTCAGGGTGGGCTTCGGGCTGCTCCTTGGTGTCACCCCTGTCTCTGACGGGCCTTGGAGCATCTCATGTTCTCTGGTCAGTGTCTTGGCACTTCTGATGAGCTCCCAGACCATGCCCCCTCCTTCATAGTAAGAGCTACTAGTGGGAGGGGGTCACCCAGGTCAGCATTCAGCCTTGCGTGGACACCCCAATGGGGTGTGGATCTGCTTTTTCATTACTAATGATTACAGTGTATTGGGGAGGAAGAGACGTAAAGTTGCAGTTTCTGTGTGGTGATGAACTCAGTCCTGTTCGCCTTTGTAAAAGTTCTGATTATGTCAGGACTGAGTCCACTGACTAGTAACTTGAGAGGATTTTCAGGTGTGTCTGATTGCTGGGTGGATGGAAAATCTCAGAAGACCTGGTCATCTCAGCCTCTGGCATCCCTGGCGCGTGATGAGAGCCCCTGTCGTTGACTGACTCCTCCCTCGCAGGTTGTGGCCAGGGCAGTAGGGCACAGGCTGTGGGCTCCTTGGTGGACAGCCAGCCTGCTGCTGCCCGCGGCTGGGCCTTCTTCTCTTCACCTCACGCCCCCGGGGCAGGGAGGAGAGGGGCCCAGTTCCGCAGTATTCTGTCTAGTTACCCGGCCAAAGAGTGGTTCTGGGCACATCGTTAGTCTTGTTTCTGTTGCTTTTTTTAATCAAAGGAAGGAAATGGGCATGTAATGATCTACTCCTTGAAGTTTTAACATTGATAAAAGTGACATTTGATCCTCTTTCCCAGGCTTTGAAATCCCCTCTCCTGATAGTGCTTCCTGAGGGAGCAGCGTCTGTAAGTGCTTTTACAGAATAAAGGCCTTGGTCACTGTTTTTGCTTGTGGCTACATTGTGGCTTTTCCAGTAGCTGCTGTGGCTTTTGAATTGTTTTAGTGTTTTTGTTATAAATTAACAACCTGCATTATAAAATGCATACCCATCCCTCCCCAATAATTTTTTTCCTGCTTATCATGTTGACATCAGTGACAAATAAAGAGTGTGTGCTTTAGAAAGTTTCATTTTAGCAGTGATGGCTTTAATATGGTTACAGGTTTATTTTTATTCTTGTTTCCTTTATACTAGTTTCGTATAGTTACAAATCTTGTTTGTGAATGCTATTGATGATGGTTGTTTCGATGCTTGTTGGGTTTCTTCACTGGATTAATTTTAGAAATGAGATGGTTTCTTCTGCATCCAGAATGGGTGATTACCAGGGAAGAGAGTGGGTGAGGGAGCCCACTTCCTGGGCAGGTGTCTTGGCATGCAGACCTGGCATACTAATGCTCAGATTATGGACATTACTGGATTTTATGGGAGTGATCATGGCAGTAGGCCTTGGAGCGTTTTGGTGTTTTCCTGTTTAATGGAGAGCCCGGCGGCGATGCTAGGTGACCTGAGAGCCTGCCTGCTGTGTCCTTCCCGCTGGGTGGCCCTCCTCAGCCTCTCCTCTGCAGCCTTGGAGCAGGGGCTGGTTTCTCCTGGCCCCACCGCCAACCCTGTGCCGAGAGGGGGGCGTGGGGGCGGGGAGCAGGGCCCCTGGCCTGGCCCACGCTCACAGTGGCAGTTCCTTCCTCTCCTCACGGGACTTCCGGCTTATTTTCTCTGCTTGCCTGGGTTTGGGCCCGCTCACTGTGAGGCGTTCGTCCCCAGAGTTTACACCCTGCTCCTCTTGGGCGCCTCCTGCCTTGGCCGTCTGAGTGTCACGTGTCTGGCGGTCGCTGTCCACAGCCAATTTCCCCGTCCTCCCCGCTCATCTTCCTCAGCTCCTTAACTCGGTGGGGGCACGTGGACTTCTCCCAGCATGACCGCCGTCCGCTCCTTTCTGCCACACCTCTCCCAGGCGCGGCCCCTCAGCTCCTCGGAGTCTGTTCAGAAGCCTCCCCCGCTCCGCCCAGCCTCACCCACTGGGAAACTGTCCGTCCTGCCACCGCCTCTGGTTGAGTTTAAGAGCTTCTTGTCTGGGGACAGTTGTCACAGGCTCCGGGGCAGTCTCTCTCCACCTGCACCGTTCTCTGCCTCCCGATGGGGGATTCCGCTTGGTTCTGTGACTTCCCTTTTCAGATATCTTCTGTGCCACCACTGTTCGCAGCAGCATTGCTGCAGTTTGAGCCACAAATTCAATTTAAAATTCTAATAGCCACAGTAGATCATTTAAAAAATAGGTGAAGTTGATATTTTATCTAATACATCCAAATATTGTTTTAGCAGCTAATCAATATAAAATTATAAATGAGGTGGTCTCCATAGTTTCCCAGGTCTTCCGAGTTCAGGGTGAACTGTGCCCTGCAGCCTGTCTCACTCTGGGCCAGTCACTTTCAAGGGCTCGGGGCTTCAAGGTCACAGCCCAGAGCCCTTAGCCTGGGACTCCGTGTCCTTGAGTCCTGGCTCATGATTGCATATCTGACTTCCGGCGCTTCTCGGGTGCGCCAGTGGACAGGGGTGCCGCGCACATCCCCGAGCTGCCTGCGCCCAGCCTGGGCGCCTGCCTCTCCCCGGCCGCCTCGCCCCTCCTCTGCCCAGCAGCTCCTCACAGAGGACCTCGGGTTTTGCCAAGAGTGTTTTTCCAACATAAACATGTGCTCGTCCAGCTCAAGGCCTCATTGAAACTGGAGAATTGAAGCACAGCAGGGAAATCCCATTCCTTAACTTTGAGAACTAAGATGCCTTACCCTGTTTACTAGACATTTTCTAGAACAAAAGTACACCCTTAGGGTTCTGAGACTGGGCTGCATTCGTTATAGTTATTGAACAGGGTGTTCTAGGTATTTGTTTCTTGATTTCTGTTCTTTTTGTTAAACCCAAGCCAAGAACAGTATGAAATAATAGCCCAGAGCAGCTTGGTTCAGTGACTCCTAGCCAGCCCGGGACGCGTGTCCCGCACCTCACCTGGGGCTGCGCCCTGGCCTGGCCTGACAGTCGGGGCTGAGGGCCTGTGCCGGGAGTCGCCTGGCGGGTCTCCAGGACGACAGTGCGCGGTTCGCTCCCTGTCTGCACCCTCGCTGCCCTCCTGCGCGGACGCCCTGCTGCCGCCTGCCGCCGCTGTCCGCTGCCCTTTCCTTCTCGGCTCGGCGAGCTCCCAGGCCAGGGCGCAGGCCCCCAGGCACTCCTGTGGGGCTGAGTCCCTCCCTCCCCACGCCTGCTCGGTGTCCGCTCACAGCAGACCCTGTCCATTCCCCTCCTTTTCATCCCTCGTGAACGCGAGTTCCCGCGGGAAGGGACGGCTGTCGGTGGTGAGCAGAGTCAGCTGTCGTCTGTGCTCAGTGCAGGAGTGAGTGGGCGGGAGTGGGTGGGGAGCGGGCGGGCCTGCAGGAGCCTCGCAGAGCCTGTCCCCTGGGGGGTGGCAGGGCACTCCTGCCTGCCTTCCTGTGGACAGCGGGACACCCGCACCCTGCTGGTGGGAGTAGGCGTTGCCGCATCCTCCGTGGGAGGTAACTTGGCGATCCCTGTAAACAGTCACCAGCGCGTGTGCCTTCTGACCCAGCCGTTCCACTCGGCCTGGACCTTGCAGATGTGTGTTTGCAGGTGAAAGCCGACGCACGCACTGGTTAGTCTTTGCCACGTGAGTGTCCGTTAGCGGGAGCTTTTCAGTTACAGCTCAGCGCATCCGTGTCGTGAGTCCTCTGCACTGTAGGAAGGAACGAGGAGGCTGTCTTCGGACGAGTACCGACGGATGCGCGTGACGCGTGGCTGGGTGAGAAAGCACAGGTGCAAATGGTGCAGAAGAGGAAACGGGGCCCACATGTACCTGTGATCGCCTTGTCCAGACAGGGAGACCCTGGAGACAGACAGGATCAGCAACAGTGATTCTGGGGCGGGGAGACGCGTGTGAGTGAGGCTTTCGGCTGGACACTTATATATGTGAATTATGACTGTGTCACCTATTTAAAAAACAAAAGCTTATGTCGGGGTCGTCCTGAGGACGAAAGAGCGTGTGTGCAGAGCGTCGTGCTCAGGGCCTGGCCGCAGAGCAGATCCTCTGGTCAGAGGTCAGCACCGCCGTCCCGACGGGCCCGCCACGCGCCCAGACCCACGTGCCCTGAGACGAAGAGGGCCTTGTCCCCGCTTTTGCACGCAGGCTGGTGGCAGGCTGAAGGGGCAGAGCATGGGAGAAGCCCTTTCCACAGTGGAGTTGGAGCTGTGGGCCGTTGATTTGGTTGGTTTGCAGGTGGTGAGGTGTGCCGTGTCTGTGGTGCCCCAGCAGGGCGCGGAGGTGGGCTCAGGTTCAGCCCCTAAGTTATATCCGCGTGTGTACTTAGAGCAGTCTCAGCACTCCTTTTAAACATGGAATACTCTTTAAATGTATTTTGGCACTCCAGTAACATGTATTTTAATAATGGTGCCATGATTCTTTATCTCCATACCTCACAGTTGCAGAGAAATGCCATTTTTATTTGATAGCATTACAATTTTGAGTTCTAATGGAGTAATTTTTGCTCTGTCTTTTTAAGCCAAAAAATAAAACTTTTTCCTAACCATAGTGCTAGATATTCTTGTGTCCATCCTTAAATGGAGAAATGTTGGAAAGATCGAGATGAGGCTTGGTTGTGGTGAGACGTGAGGTGCGGGAGTTGAGGCCACACGCAGCTGGGCAGGGAGCGGCAGCAGCCTGGCTCCCAGCTCGAGTCGCCTCTGTAGCTGCCCCGCGAGGCCCTGGCTGGGAGGTGAGCCTCACGGCCCTGGGACCCTCGGCCCACAGGCAAGTCACAGTTCGAGAGGCAGCCTGGGCCCGCTGGGTACAGCAAGGCCTGGGGGCTCATGAGGTGCCCCCGACCTCCGTGGAAACCCTGGCAGAGCAGCCTGGGCTTGCAGGTGGTTGGCGCTGGCACAGGTAAGCTGCTGTATCGGCGGGTCCCGGGCTGGAGAGGAAGGACACGAGGGTGACCGTGTGGCTGTGAAATCGCAGAGCTGGTGATACCTCCTGCTGCTTGTAACCCTCGCCCAGTGCACTGTCCCCAGCCCCTGGCCCTTGCACCTCATGGGGTCAGGGCTCCCCGCTCCTCCCTAGCTGGGGACAGGTTGACCACCTCCCTTCCGGGGCCTCATTTTCTGTGACTTTCTGTAGAGATGCAACAGACGCACGGCGCAGAGCCGCCCAGGCAGGAGGCCCTGTGTCTTGGCGAGCTTCCCGTCCCTGTGGTCCATGCCCCCTGAGGCTCAAGTCGGGGAATCCCAACCACACAGGGGAAGTGGGAGCGTGATCGCCCCCCAAGCCCGAGGGCTCCCAAGGCACCAGTTACGGAGGTGGCAGCAGGACCTGCTGAGAACTTAGGGGTCCTGGGAACTCCCAGTGGTTTCTGGTGCTGTGATTTGGGGGCCAGTGAGCCCCATGCAAAGTCTAAGCAGGGGCACATAGGTGGGGGTCATCCTTTGAGGAGTTTCTGCTTTTGCCTTTTATTCTTTTGATTTTAAAGGCAAGATTCCTGATCTGTGCCTGTTAAAGTTGGTCAGTGGATCAAAAATAAGCGTGGGGTAGAGTGGTAGTGATTAGGTGTTAGTCACCTGTTAATGTTCTTAAACACTGCCTTGTTCCAAAGAAGGTGGAGGGATGGCCTATAAGGATACACACAAGACAAGGATGGCGAGTGAGGCAGTCAGTGAATCAGGGCTGAGGTCAGAGCCCAGGGAGGTGTGCGTTCCTGTCCTGGGTGTTGCTGGCTGCACATGGACCGACCCCCAGGAGTCCGAATGGGTGGGTACAGTGAAGACGGGCCCCAGGGGCGGTGAGGGCATGATGCAGCAGAGCGGTGTGCCTGGGGAGGCACAGCACTCAGCCGGGGGGCCCTCGAGGCTTGCCCGGGGGCCGCGTAGCAGGGACGCTTGCAGGTGCTGGAGTCCCAGACCCCGGGCTCCCAGAGTCAGACGTGTGACATGCCCAGGGCCGTCCTCCCCGGCGCCTCCCGCGCCTGGCCCAGTGTCACGCGGGCACAGACTAGGCTCCCAGCAGGAGGTGTCGACTGACACCCTCAGCGCAAGCCAGTGTCCCGGCACCTCCGTGCAGTCCTAGAAGGCGATTCCACAAGGGGCCAAATGCCCTTCGCTGGCCTGCCCGCGGGCTGGGGCGTGGAATGCCTGGACGGACGTGTCCCTTCTCACCGAGAAGCAGACAAGGTTTCTTGCTGGAAACGTAGGCCTTGAAAACTTCTCCATTGTGATAACGTGTTCTCCTTTGTCTTCACAGAGACTAATAGACAAGTCACGAGTAACCTGTGTCAAATGGGTTCCTGGTTCGGAAAGCCTTTTCCTAGTAGCCCACTCGAGTGGGAACATGTACTTGTATAATGTGGAGCACACTTGTGGCACCACAGCCCCCCACTACCAGCTCCTGAAGCAGGGGGAGAGCTTTGCCGTGCACACTTGCAAGAGCAAATCCACGAGGAACCCTCTCCTCAAATGGACGGTGGGCGAGGGGGCCCTCAACGAGTTTGCTTTCTCCCCAGATGGCAAGTTCTTGGCGTGTGTGAGCCAGGACGGCTTCCTGCGGGTGTTCAACTTTGACTCGGTGGAGCTGCACGGCACCATGAAAAGCTACTTTGGAGGCTTGCTGTGTGTGTGCTGGAGCCCCGACGGCAAGTACATCGTGACGGGCGGCGAGGACGACCTGGTGACCGTCTGGTCCTTTGGAGACTGCCGCGTGATTGCACGGGGCCATGGGCACAAGTCCTGGGTCAGCGTGGTGGCCTTTGACCCCTACACCACCAGCGTGGAAGAGAGCGACCCCATGGAGTTCAGCGGCAGCGACGAGGACTTCCAGGACCTTCTTCACTTCGGGAGAGACCGAGCGAACAGCACCCAGTCCCGGCTGTCCAAGCGGAACTCGACCGAGAGCCGGCCTGTCAGCGTCACGTATCGGTTCGGCTCCGTGGGCCAGGACACGCAGCTGTGCCTGTGGGACCTCACGGAAGACATCCTCTTCCCCCACCAGCCCCTCTCGCGCGCGCGGACACACACGAACGTCATGAACGCCACCAGCCCCCCGGCGGGCAGCGCCGGGAACAGCGTGCCCACGCCGGGCAGCGCCGCGCCGCCCCCGCTGCCGCGGTCCAACAGCCTCCCGCACGCCGCCGTCTCCAGCGCCGGCAGCAAGGGCAGCGTGGCGGACGGCGCCATCGCCGCTGGGGTCAGCAAGTTCGCCACGCTCTCGCTGCACGACCGGAAGGACAGGCACCACGAGAAAGACCACAAGCGGAACCACAGCATGGGACACATCTCCAGCAAGAGCAGCGACAAGCTGAACCTCGTCACTAAGAGCAGGACGGACCCCGCCAAGACTCTGGGGACGCCCCTGTGCCCCCGCATGGAAGACGTGCCCTTGTTAGAGCCGCTCGTCTGTAAAAAGATAGCACATGAGAGACTGACTGTGTTAATTTTTCTTGAAGACTGTATAGTCACTGCTTGTCAGGAGGGGTTTATTTGCACATGGGGAAGGCCTGGTAAAGTGGTAAGTTTTAATCCTTAATGCTGCACCAGATCTAGAACTTGAATAGGTAGTGATTTTTTCTTGCGGGAGGGGTGGGGTGTACAATGAATGTGAATGATACTTCTTATTCTTAATGTAAATCTAAATGCATCAGAGCCATAATTTTGGATACTGCATGCCATATAATTCCGAATCATTTGATAATTCACCTTAGAACGTTTAAAAAATATAATCAAACTAATTGCCAGCCAAGTCAGTCGCCCTCCTGCGAGTATAGAGCCCCGCGGTGAGCCTCCCTGTGTTAGACTGTTTCGATTGTAGGAAAATCATGCCAGTGTGGGGAAACAATGACCTTAAAATGCTGAAATTAAGATTCCTGCTTTAACTGGGGTATTTTTGCTTAACTACTCAATTAGAATATTGTACACCTGATCAGCGTGTATGTTCAATACAGACGGCCATTAATTGTCATTTATAGTCCAATTTTTTATCTTAATCATAAACTGTTTAGGAATCTATGAAATTTAACTTTAGGAACAAAGTGTTCAGCAGGGTTGATTGATATTATTTTTACATTGTTCTGGCAATCCACAGAAAGAGAAGAGCCTTAATTTTTAAAACCCATTTTAGTCATTTTATGACAATTAAAATTGTTTAATAAACATCTTTTTTCAAAGAAGCAGTTTGTAGCACTTTGATTGAGATTCTGTGCAGTGACTGAAGCACCCACGTTGCCCAGAGCCTGGATGGCCGCCGTGGGCTGCAGCCCAAGGCCGCCGGCCGGGCCGTCAGAAGTGCCTCTCGCCACACAGCCAGGGTCTCGCATGGTGGATGTGATTTGCTTATGTTTTCTCCAGCCAGGGGAAGGAGATTTTCTTTCTTTTTTTTTGTGGGGACATTGGTTGGGTTTTTGTTTGCTTTCTGTTAAGTGAGGCATGTGACCACAGGCCCTCATGAGCCTCCTCAGCTGTTCTGTACAGGCCCCAGGGTTCAGAGAGCTTCCCGCCTCTCCCCCGTTTGGGTTTCAGGTTCCCACCAGAGGCAAAGGGCAGGTGCAGCGTGTCCGTCTTCCGGATCGTTCTTGGAAGGCGCCCCACGTCTGTGTCAGCGGCTCCCCCAGGGGGCCCCCTCCCCGACTTGGCTGCACCCACTTCCAGGGGAGGCCGCTCTGTCTGACCTGATTCCTCAGCACGGGAGTGAGCTGTAGGCGCAGTCGCGTTTTGGCTCACTGTGGACGCGTGGCTCTTGGAGCTGTGTGTTTCATGTCGAGATGATGATTCTCAGTAACTTATTTTGGTCACTTGGGCTTGTATTTCTGTTGTGTACACCTTTGTAATTAAATACAGAGATCCTGGTCATTTATGCTGGTTTGAGTAGTGAATGCGATGCAGCAAAATGGACGCTTGGTTTCTCTGCGGCTCGAGACCCTGGTTGACGCAGCAGCAGCTCTGGAACCCCCGGGCCCCCACCAGTCCCTGCTGCACGCGGTCAGGGCTGGCGCCCCTCACTGTTCGCGGCGGTGTCTGTGACCCGTGACGGCGGAGGCGGTGTTCTTCTGCGTGAGAATTGCGGTCCACGGGAAAGCTAATGTCCTGCCTGCCTTTGTAGATAGTCCTTTGTTCCTAAATGTTAACTGAAGTCAGGTAGCAAAGGCAGCCTTCCTTGCGGAGCATTTCAGCTTTGAGGCTGTCAGATGGAGAGGGAAGCTAACACCCCATGTGCAGTTCTGCGTGCCTGGTAGTATTCCAAGTTCGGTGCCAGAGGCTTGTGTACCTGCATCGTATCAGAAGTTCAGTGTCAAAGGCTTCTGAGGCATTGAGTATGCAGTTTCAAAATTCAGGACTTGATACTGGGCCCAAGTGAAGAGTGGCTGACGCAGGTAAGTGGCCTTTGGGGGTGCGGGGAGAGAGTGCATCTCACATGACTGTCGGTTCTGAGCGCTTTGCAGGCGGGCCCATGTTGCCAAAGCTCTTGCGCTGCGTCGCTTTCTGGCTCCTCCCGCCCTTCATTGTCTGCTGGGTGCTCACCTGGGGTGGTCTGTGGATGGGAGCAGGGTAGCAGGGGCAAGAGAAGGGTGTTGTCGGTTGCTTAAAAAACAAGCTGTGAAACGTGCTGCCGGAAGCCTGTGTCCATCTCCTCCACCCCAAATTTAAAAAGCGTTGTCCTCGCATTGGTTGGGGTTGGGGACTTGGTCAGAGATTCGCTCTTGCAGTGTCTGCGGGTGAGTGTGCCCTTGATGTCTGTCTGTACTCCATCCGGGGCCCCGGCTGGGTTTCGGGAGCTGGGGAGGGGCTGGAAGGCCCAGGCTAGCTCTGGACGGGGCAGGGTCCCTCCGAGGCCCGCCCTGTGCCTGGACGTCCGGAAGAATCCTACTGCTGTCAGGAGGACGGTGCCGGGGGCTCTTCGAGACCAGGACGAAAGTTGCTGGCACTTCAGGGAGGCTGGGGGCACGCAGCACCTCTCCACCGCCCCCGGGTTTGTTTTCAGGGTCCTGGCTCCTGTGGCCTGGGGTCAGGACGGGTTGCTTCGACTCTGAGGGGTTCGAATTGCAGGTGTATAAGGAGCAGTGGCCTGCTGAGGGGGTTCTAGGGAGTGGCCTTTTGCAATTTTTCTCCCCAAACTTTGAGCTTCCTCACTGAAACTCTTCCATGTTTCAGCTTAAACATTATCCTGAGCAAAAATATCTTTTCTAACCTCACCTCTGGAATAAAACAGCTTTAGACAGAATCTGTGACGGCTCAGTCGGCATGATTTTCCATCACGCGCTGAGACGTGTCGATGAAAAAGCACAGAAATAAAGCGCTCAGGGCGGCCCATAAGCCAAGGCCCCCGAGTGGGGGGTCTTCTCTGCCGGCCCTGCTCGAACTCCCTCTTTTCAGTCTTGTAGGAATCCCGGAAGCTAGGGTCGCGTTGTGGCGTGGGTGATTCTGGCTTCTGAACCCCCGGGCCTCCCCAGCCCTGGCCCTTCTCTGCGTTTCTCCTCCCCAGGAGAAGAAAGCCTTGGGAAAACCTTGCCTTCTTTTAAAAGCAAATGTGTAAGAGGGAGTAGGCAGACTCTTTAAAAATAATCAGGAGCTTTGGGTTCTAAATTGACTCGCATCGTGGTGAAGAATCTTAACTTCATCTCTGTGCCGGACCTTCTGGCACTTTGGAAGGGTTCTCCTGTGAGCCCTTGACTTGGAACTGAGGATAAAACCTTAACGGAAGAACACTTGAGGAGTGGAAACACGGGAATAAGGCACCACCGTGACGTTGTCCTGGACACCCAGGAGCAAGGAGGAACAGAGTGCTGCGAAGCCGCCTCCGTTCTTCGGGCGTGCGTGCATCCTCGGCGTTCTGGCCCCTCCACTTCCCGTGGGAAAGAAACCGTCAAGTATTGCATTCGTGCTGGAGATGGGGAAGCTATTTTATTGATGTCCGCACCGGTGGACGAGGTTCTCATCACCTCCTGTCAGAGGGAGGCCTTTGAGTTCTTGGTGCGGAAGCTCAAAGTGTAAGGGGACGCCAAGGGGCCGGTGGAGGGCTCCGGGGAAGGAGGCCTGTGAACACCCAAAGGCCATGTGGGTGGATCCGAGTGTCTGAGGAGGAGCTGGCGGGAGAGGTCGACTGGAGTTCCCAGGAAGGATGCACGTGGGGTTCCATCCTGTGCAGGGGGCCTGGCCGAGGGGGCCTGGCCGCTGGCCCCTGGATAGATCATGGGTGGGGGGGCCTGGCCGTTGGCCCCTGGATAGATCATGGCAGGGGGCCTGGCCGCTGGCCCCTGGATAGATTATGGGGGGAGCCTGGCTGCTGGCCCCTGGATAGATCATGGGGGGGGGCGCCGGCCACTGGCCCCTGGATAGATCATGGGGGTAGCCTGGCCGCTGGCCCCTGGATAGATCATGGGGGGGCGCCCGGCCGCTGGCCCCTGAATAGATCATGGGGGGGGGGGGGCCGGCCACTGGCCCCTGTGCACGGGGCCGGAGGGGAGGCGGTTGGCCCGCTGCGCAGGTCCCGCTGTGCCGGGGTTTCCACTCAGGGGCTTTCCTTCCACCGCGTTGGTGTGTAGGGCTCACTAGTGACCGGAGATGTCTACCTCAGGGCCCACAGCAGGGCAGTCGGCCAGGCCCTCTCCTCGCCCAGCTCACGCACCTGTCACACTAGGCTGCTTGGGACTGTCCCCTGTCCGGGTCGTCAGGGGGGCTCAGCCCCACGCCCCCAGTGCTGGCCGGTGAGAAGGATGGTGAAGGAGGGGCAGGGGTCCGGGTCTCACCTCCAGAAGCACTGGTACCAGCTGTTCCCACTGAGGCTCAGAGCCGAGTTCATGGGTTCCCTCCGGAGAGGGAAGCGGTCCCGCTGGCCCTGACGTTTTATTCATTGCTGCATCTGTTACATGGACTTTGTGTCACAGTTAAAGTCGCTGTCTCTTGGTTTAAATATGTAAAAGAAACTTTTTCTGCATCTTTGGTTTCTGTATACCTAAGTTTATTAAAGGTTACTGTTGTTAGGTGACACTGTATAAAATTGTATTTTACCTTTAGCAAAAAAAAATCCTATGTATTTCTTTTTTTTTTACATTTTCATCTGGTTTCTTGAAAACTTCAATAAATTTCATAAAGAGCCTTCCTAACAGGAAATGTTGGTAAATTAACTGTTGCAATAGTTAATGAAGCTCTAATGTCAGCATTGTTACTTTGTAACTTTAAGAAAATCATGCTTTTGTTTCATTGCCCTGGTTTTTAGCTGTTCGCTTGTCATTGTCACAACTAGACTTACACCATTCTTGATATTCTGAAGAACTTCGGGGTTGTCCTCTGTATAATGACATTAAATAAATGTGTGAATGAATTGTAAATGTAGATAATTTTTCAATAGTTGTTTTCACATCTAAGCTTTAAAAAAAAAATCTCAGTGAACCAAAAAATGAAAAGCTTTTAAATGCTGTAACATTAAGGGCTCTGTTCATGTTTAGAGAACAAATAGCGCCAGGAATTGCTACCTCTTATTACTGGATTCTGAGTTTTTCCTAATTCGAAGCTTACTAAACGAAGTGTTTGTTCTCACCATCGGAGGTATTCCTTGTTTTCTGTGACCTTCCTCTAAGCCGAGTCCCCTGTGGGGAAGGACGCAGGCTGACTGCCGTGAGCTGGTGGCCGGTCTGTGCGGACGCCAGGAGGCCACCCGGCCGGCCGGAGCCCCAGGTGGCGGCGGGCAGGCTTCCTCCTCCAAGTCTCGAACGATTTGGGGGGGCTCTGTCAGCGCTGTTGGGGCCCCCGAGGTCCCCGGTGGAGAGGGAGCTCCGTTAGCGGGCAGCAGGGAAGGGCCGGCCCCTCACCCTGCGCAATGGTACCTCCGTCTTTGGAAGCTTCTCGGCAAGAATTCCGGGCTTGGACCTGCACGTCCCGCCCGGGGCTCGTGGGGGGCTCCCCACTCAGCTGTCACTCCCCGCCGTCTCGTGGGACGTCTGGGCCTGGAACGCGGGGCGGGCGAAGCCTCTGAACACTCCCTCCTGGCCGCCTCTCCCCGGGGTGGGCGACCAGCCTCCCTGGACTCCAGAACCCGCCCGATGGTGCGGCCTCCTGAGAGTGGGGCCTTCGCCTGCCCTTGACTCGGAGCTGCCGGCCGGGAGAGATGTCCAGTTCTCCGCCCTCAGTGTGACCCGCTCCTGCAGAAGCCAGACGCCGTCTCCTCAGCCCTGGAGTAGCTTTTAGGCCCTGAATTGTAGTAGATTCACGGAACTTTAAAAAGACACAGGTGCAACATTTTGATCTTTTAAAAACCAGTAGTTCTTACCTTAAGAAAATTAGTCCCATTTTTTTCTCCCTTGTTTGACTGCTGTTGAAACAGGCAATTCTGGACCAGCGGGTCTCTTTCTGAAAAGGCACAGAAAACCTAGGGGCGCCCAGCCCCACCCCATCTAGTGTCAGCAGCCTCTGACCTGCTTTCAGGTGGAAGCCGCGTAACCCCACTCGCAGTTGGAGGCTCCTGGAAGACGCAGAGGTCCGCAGACCAGAGGGGGTTTCAGATCCGCAGCAGGTCACCGGGCGGGGAGCCTGCAAGCCGCGGGAGAGCCTCCTTTCCCCAGCACGGTGCTCACCGGAGCCCGTAACTGAATATTCCCTAAGAATGTTCCCTTTTCCCCAGATGTCTGTAAACAACATCATCATTTTCTCTGGGTGACTTTTCCCGGGTTGAGTGGCCTCTTTGGAGGAAGTGTGTCACCATCCGTGTGACCTGTCAGTGGGCAGGTCAGGGCTGCCCAAGGGGAGTTGCTCCCTGGAGCCAAGGTGGCAGGCTGTGGTGGGCACTGGGCCTGGGGCAGGGCGGGGCCCAGGTGCCAGGGAATGGCCCAGAGGAGGCGCCGGCGGAGTGAGCCCCTTGCCGCCCCCTCCGCACCCACGTCCTAAAACTGGCTCGTCGAGTCCAGGACCCGAGCCTCACACGCAGCCACTCTGTCCTTTCCTTTGGTTCTCTTATGCAACCGTCTGGGCAGCGGGAGTGGTGGGATTCTTGTGGCTGAATCAGGGAAAACGTATCCATAGCTCGAAGTGGCCCCGGGGGAAGGCAGCCGGGTACTAACTCTCATCGCTTTTGTACCATCTCTGAAAGGGCCTCACTTTACGGAGACTCAGCCCTTAGTCTCCAGGGGCAGTGGGGCAGTTCAGGGGAGCTTCCGGCAGGCTGCCTCAGACCAGAGCCCCAGGGGCGGGTGCAGGCCCACCCACAGGTGAGGCTGACCCGGCACCGGACCTCCGCCCGCGGCCCTTTCCTTCGGGGCTCAGGAGGCTGCTGGTCCGTCTGCAGCAGGACCCGTCCTGGGGCCGGGGCGGGCGACTCAGAGAGTTGATTGACCAGGCCTGGACCAGTGCCACCGGCCCGTCTGCCGGCCACCCCTCGAGGGCCTGAGGGGTGAGTCCAAGGTAGCCGGGGGTGGAGGGAAGCCGTGCTGGGACCCTGGGAGGCTTCGGGACGAGGCCTGTCTCTGGCCTCCGAGACCCTCACTCTCCCTCTTCTTGCTCTCGGGGCCTCAGCAGCGCCACAAAGAAAGATGTGTTCCATGGTTGTAAATCGTTTTTTAGCTGAAATGTTACTTTTTCTAAACATTCTTATGAAACAAGGTTTAATTCTATCAGCTTAGTATTATAATCAAACCCAAACTAAGAACTGGGGTGTTCTGATCAATTTTCATATGAAACCGCTAGCAGGAATAAAGCGGCAACTTTGGTGAGAACAGATCGGCCTCCTGAATGTTAGACTCAGGAGTTGCCGCTGCTCCTGAAGTGGGCTTCCTTGCTGGGGGCTGGTAGGATGGCTCGTGGATTCCGGGCTGGAGAGAGCTGGTGCTTCAGGGGTGTTTGTAAAGCCCTTTCTTGCCAGCTGTTCAGTGTCCGGGGGAGAGACCAGCAGCTTCCCAGCTGTCTGGACAGCTGGACACCAGCAGGGTCTCTGAGGCCAGATGCTCGGTTCTCCTGAGAAAACCCTCAGGGAGGAGGCAGGCAGAAGACAGACCACCCTCAGGAGCGGCCGTCTGAACCGTGCTCCCGGTTCACACGTGCAGCCGGCCTCCCCTCGGGAGTGGTCTGCAGTCTCTGACGGAGGCCCGCCAGTGTGATTCCCCTTTTTCTCACTGTCGCCCGGTAACTAGCTTCTAGACGGAAGCAAAGGCTTAAAGAAATCAGGTGACTTTTCACATCTTGTTTGGGATAGTGTTCACAGACCTGGAAATTTGTAGCTTCCGTGTTGCAATACATGTAACCTTAAGATTATTAATAAATGGATGCCAGACCGTGACGTGCATCCCAGTGAGTGTGAAGAAATATGAGTGCTGGTGGTTGCATGAGGCTCAGCTCTCTCGGGTGCGTCTTGAGCTCGGGGGGCCCCCCGCCCCCACCGGTGCGGTCCCCGCACCCACCGCAGCCGAGTGCCTGCAGGGCCCTGTCCCGTGTCCACCCCCACGGCCCGGCCCTCCTTTCCCTACCCGCTGGGCCCTGTGCGCTGGTGCGGAGGCTGGAGGGGCGCCGCCATCACCACCCTCAGCAGAGCAGACCTTGTAAGAAATGCCTCTAGGCTCTGTTCCTGGACAACACCGGCTCTGGGGGACGGGGCGCAGGCTCTGGGCTGCACTGGGCGAGCTGGCCTGGGAGCCGGGGAACCCCTCGGCGGCCCGAGCTGCAGCCCCTGGGGAGGACAGTGAACAGCACCCCCGCCCAACCCCGGGAGGTGCCCCTCGCCTTTGGGCAGTGATGCTTCAAAGCACCCAGGCCCTGAGAGACCACTCTTGCCCAGGCCAGCCCTGCCCAAAGCGTGCCAGTCAAGCAGCTCAGCGGCCTCCCCCGAGTTAGGGACTAAATACACGGACACAGAGGGTCTGTGAGAAACCCTGGCTCCCAAACCCACACCAGACCCGGCGTGACCCCGGGGCGCTGCTGGAAGGGCTGAGTGACTGTGACTGTCTCTGCTGCCCCGTGTTTTGCTGGATTAATGGAAACTGCTTTGTTTGCAGGGTTTACTGTCAGCCCCAAACCAGGCCACTTCTCCAGGTGGGACTGTAGTGTAGCGACCCCACACCTGCTCGGACGTCCTCGCCCCGGCCCGCGTCTCAAGGGAGCAGCCGCAGCGCAGCACCGGCCGCGTCGGACCTTAAGCAGCGCCGCGTGGAGGGCAGGCCGCGAGGAGGAGCTTGGTGGGCGCGGCGCTGCGCGCCCCAACAAGTTGTTTCCATTTTTAAACTATTCTTTTGGGGCTGCAGTAAAAAAATGAGAAATGAGGTTTTCTTGCTTTTTACTCTAAAATTCAATGTAATTAAAATGTTATATATATATATAATTATACATATATACATAGTGTAAAGTAAAAATGTTTCTTGGACAAGAAATCCCCTTAAATCCAACTGTTTATAAATAGTACTTCACTGTTTCTGCACTGAGTATTTTTAATACTTTAGGTGATCAGGAGACAACCTGGAATGCACTCATAAAGTTGTTACAAGTTGTTTCTTGTAATTCAGGAAGACAAATGCTGCAATCATAGATTTTTAAAAGTTGTTTGCACTTAAAATAGATTAATGCTGTTAAAAAGTTATTTTGAATATGGGTGTAGTGGACTGCCAAGGTGTGGCACAAACATGCCCTTTTTTAATCTGTTAGCATTTATTTTAATACTCTCGCTCCAATGCAGTCAGCTCTGTATTATATGTATAAATAATGTAAGTCGGCAGTTGGGGAAAGGGTCACTTCAGTAAGTAATTTTCATCATCTAAGAGTGATATTTCTAATTCACACAAAGTTAATATTAAAGCTATCTTGAATATACCACTCGTCTGTCTTCCATTAAACCGGCTCATCTGGGGAGATCTCTGCTTCTCTGGCCGCTTCCTGCCATGTCCCCATCTTCAGCCTTGGCGGGCCGCGGCATGACTCTGGTTTCAGCGAACCGTTTTCTCCTTACAGCTTAAAGCCCACGAGCCCACCTTCTGTCGTTGAGCGCTCTCACCCGCGACTCTCTGGTTGTGTGTGAAAATGCTTTGTTACCCATGTGGCGAAAAGGCTAATGAGATGACGTGGGACTTTGATTTGGCTGGAACCAGCTGGCCGGCAGCTCTGAGCACAGGTCGGGCCCACACCCGTGTGCGACCCTGCAGGCGACCACTACGGCGTGCAGCTGCCGAGCGGACACACTGCTGTTACAATCACACACAGCCGAGCCCTCTGAAGGCCTTTATTCGGTCAGGCTCTAAACCATGGTGCCTAAAACACATTTCTCAGGGATCCCAGTAAACCAGGGGCACGTCCCAGTGACGTTAGGCTAGAAAAGATGCGAACACACTGCACTCACTCCCCTGCCATCATCTATGTGAACGTACCCACAGGATCATGCTGCTGTTGCAGAAACACTCCCATCAGCGCAGGTCTTGGCTTCCTTCCCGAGAGGCGAGGAAGGTCGGGGAGCCAGCTCTCCAGCGGCCGCCTCGCCTCACAGCCGGTCGGGTTTGGGTGTACAGAGACCCCCGGCGCCCGGGCAGCAGGGCCAGGTGGCCGCCTGTGCCCGGAGGCCCGGCCAGTGCAGGCCCACGGGGCGCAGAGCCCTGGGGAGGGCGGGGCCCCTGGGGCAGCAGGACTGTGCTGCTCAAACCCGGGAGAGCGGAGCCCCCCGGGGGCCCCAGGACCTCACGGTCCGCCCGGGAGCCCAGCCCAGCACCACGCTGGGGGGACGGGCGCAGTCACTGCAGAGTCCTTCACGTTTCTGTATTTAAAGTGGGTTACGACGTCCCTGAACTGCACTTAGAGCTGCCCTCGCTTGGAGCTGGCTCTGAGCGGGCCCCATCCCCGGCCGCTCCCTCATCTGAGCCCTCAGCGCCCCCGGCTCCCGCCCCCCAACCCTGGACGTGGACCCCAGGCCCTCCACCCTTCTCGGCCTGACGCCACCCCCACATGGGAGGACCCTGAAGCCAGCCCCTCCCCATGCGCCCGGCCCAGAAGGCCCTCAGGCCTCCCCCTGTTCCTGGGCGCCCCGCCCCCGCCCGGGAAACGCCAGCCCCCTACCCTAGGCCCCCCGTCTGTCCCTCCCGTCCCTCCGCCTTTCTGCGGCCACCGCTGCTCTGCCCCGCCCCCCCACCACCAGGGGAAACGGGGCTTCTGTGCCCATTTACTGTCTGCCCCCCGGGCCATCAGAGCCGTGCCCTCTACCCATGGAGGCGACCTGCCCGCGGCCCGCCCCTCGCCCGCTGCCGTGCCGGGCGCCCTCCTCAGGAGGCTGCGCCCAAGTCTCCCCAGCAGAGCCAGTGCCCCTGATGCGCCCACAGAAGTCAGGATAAAGGACGGTCGGGACACGCATTCAACTCGGCAAACAGGAGGATCCGACACCATGAGGACAGCTTACTCTTTAATAAAATCAGGGGTCTCCGGAGGTACAATCTGGAAGCTGAAACGTGCTAAACACTAGCGCTGACGGACTACAGGCGTGCGGAGCCCGTGGTGAACCAGCCTAACACATAGTAACAGTATAATCTCTCTTCTGATTCATATAAAAATTACAAAATATCCCTGCCCCAACCCTTACATTATGAAATGAAATAAAACCCTAGGAGGTGGTTTTACAGATGTATTAGACTTGAACACATAGTAAAGCCGCCCTCTGGACACGGCTGTCTTGGCCAGCGGCCCCAGGCCGAGACAGTGGCGCGGGTCTGGGGGCAGCTCTCCCGGGACAGGACGCCCGGCCCTGGGGAGCCCCCGGCCCGCTCGCTGGCGCGGCGGCGGGGAGCCAGCCGAGCAGGGGGCCGCGGCACTCAGTAGCCCCCACCTCTGCGCTCTATCGTGGGCAGGCGGTACTGTTTCAGGCTGGGCTTGATGTCCTTCTGCGTGTCTGTCTGTCAGAGAGAATGACAGATGCTCAGTGGGGGCCGGGGTGGGCGGGAGCACAGGGCGGGGGGACGAGGGACGCCCACCTTCTGGGCCGCACCGACGCACTTGAGGGGTCTCAGCAGCGGCACCTTCGGGGCGAACACTGACTGCAGGGCCGGGCTGGAGTAGGAGGCCAGCGTGGCCGCTCCCGACAGCTTCAGCCTGGGCAGCTCCATCAGGTAGGCCGGCCCCTGCCTCCGGGGGTGGTTCTCCTCTGGCCTCGCGGGCTGTTTCTACAAACAAGGACGGCCAGGTGAAGGCAGGATGCCAACCCCCCTGCGGGAATTAGGCAGGGCAACAGGGGCGCTCCTACGCTCCTGCCTCACACGATTCTGGACCGCGAGGTGTGACCACACGGTGACTGGCCCACACACGCCGTGTCCCAGGCAGAAAGTCGGGGGCCGCTCCCAGGCCAGGCCTGCGCTGACTGCGGTCAGGGGCAGGGTGCGGTCTTGCGTCCCACTCTGACCCCTGGGTTTGGCCGCGCGGCCTGCAGCCTGCTTCTGTGGCCAGTGAGCTAATGGATTTCACAGCTTTTAACGGCTGAAGAAAATTTCACGGCACGCGAAAACTGTATGAGATTCCAACGTCAGGGTCCAGAGTTTCATCAGACTCCATCTGCACCACGCGTTCACACGAGGTCCAGGCACCGCAGCCGGGAGTGGGCCTCGGCTCTGCCTGCAGGGGGCTCCCTGGGCAGGTGTCGGCAAGGAAAACACGCGCACCTGACCAGCAGGCGGGGCGGCGGGGGGACAGCGGTCACCGGGGCCAAGTGAGGGGCTCAGGCTGGCGGAGTGGGGTGTCCACGGCGGGGCTGAGCGGCTGCCCCCACCCCCCGGAAGATGAAGGGCGGGCAGGCTGCGGGAGAGCGGGAGGCGAGGTTTGAGCTCCGTCGCCTCCTGGACGTGCACACAGGCCAGCAGGGCCCGGCCCCGGGGTCTCGCTCTCTTGAGGGCAGCCTGGCCACAGGGACACCCGCGTCCTCGGCCCCCAGCAGACGGACCCTCAATGCACGCCGGGCTGAGTGAGGAAGGGCGGAGGAGCAGTCGCCACGCAGCTCGGAGCCTGCACACGGCTGTGAAGGGGGCTGGGGGCCTGAAGGTGATGCTCTCACAAGGAGAAGCCACAGCTGCTAAGAGCGTGCGCAGCAAGCGCCGGCTGCCCGCTGCTCCCGCAGGGCTCAGCGGCCAAGGGGTCACCTGGCCAGGGGTGGCCTCCCTGCGCCCGCAGCCAGGGTGGCCTGAGGGACACGACAACGTGACCGGCGCTGGGTCGGGTGCAGCCTGGCCCTGGGGGTGGGAGGACCCGCCCGCGAGGCTGTGGACGGAGCTGGTGGGTAGCAAGGGCGGGGCCGTGGGAGCCGGCGCCCACGCCCGGCACGGGCCGTCGCTGTCTGGTTTGGCGGCAGGTCGCTGACAGCCCCTCCGGGCGGGTGGGGGGCCCTCCAGGGCGTCTGCCTGGGAGACACAGGGGTCCCTGCGGCCGTTGGCTCCCCCGATCACACAGTACCTGCTTCCGGCCCTCCTGCGCCGTCTGCCAGGTGCTGTTGAGCTCTGGGGCCGTGGGGCGCTCGGGGAAGGGAGCGGGGGCCTTCCGCCTGGCCCTGGCCAGCGCCTGCTTCTCGGCCGCCCTGTGGGGGGCACAGAAGGGCCCCTCTCTTGAGAACCCACGTGGTGTCCGCCACCTCCAGTCTCCGGCCTGTTGCTCCCCTGCCTCGCTCACGCGCGTCTCACCCACTGACCTCCGGGGAGCTCGCCCCTTCTCTGCCTCAGCCTGACAGCCTCTGGGCTCTGCGCTCCAGGACTCGAGGCAGGTGGTGACAGAGGGGTGGTCAGATGCCCCGGGGCAGGCACTCCCCACGTCGACGCCGCCCAGCTCACTCTGGAGCCTCAGAGGAGCAGGCTCACCCCACTAGCCCGCTCTGCTCTGACTCCCTGGGCTCAACATTGGAGCCTTGACCTCGACTGGAAGGCAGCCACAGGCCCTCCTCCTACCCTCCCTGATGCCACTGTAGCCTCCTTTTGGAAAAAAGTCCAAGAGAGCAGCGAGAGGTGGGTTCCCAGAGGTATGGGCACTGTTCCCGGGACCACCTGTCCCTCTGCGCGCCCTGGCCCCTCCGCGTGCCCCCCCGGCCCCCCGCGCGCCCCTCGGCCCCTCCACGCCCCGCCCCGGCCCCTCCGCACGCGCCCCTTGGCCCCTCCACGCCCCCCTGGCCCCTCCGCGTGTCTCCCCCTGCCCCTCCGCACCCCCAGTCCCCTCCGCGCGCCCCTCGGCCCCAGCAGGGCGCCCACCTCTGCCCCTGGAAGTAAGGGTGCTGCAGGGCCTGGTGGGCAGTGATTCTCTCGTCGGGATCATAGGCCACCATGGCGTGCAGGAGGGAGAGGCATTGCGGGGACAGACTGGTGGTCAGTAGAGGTATCCCTGATCCCTTTTTAAAAGGAAAATCAAAACTCATAGCTCTCGACCTGCATTAAAAGCCCAATGATAATAAACGGTCACGCCGCCATTTAGAGCACGTGGCCGGTCCAGCATCAAGACTGCACAAGGACCTGTGCTGAAGGGAACAGTTTACATCTAACAGTGGGGCGGGGAGGCAGGAAGTCGTCCAGACTCTGAGAGCAGAGGGACCCTCAGGCAGCCGCGGCCCTGGGCTCCGTTACAGCCTCCATGCGACCCAGGGCAGCGGGCGCCAGGGAGAGGCACCAGGAGAGGGGAGGTCTCTGTGCTTCCACTCACTTTTCCTGTGAACCTAAAACTGCTCCAAAACATTAAATCTGTTTTTAAAACGGGTGTGTGTGTGTGAAATCTCATGCTCTAAATACAAGAAAACTTTCCCTTGAAAAGACTAACATAACATTCCCACCAGAGAAGAATGAAAGAAAATTTTAAAAAAGAACAAGACCCCAACATAGTTGTCATCTCCGTACCTTCCTAGGGTCTGGGAGCTGCTGGGTGCTGCCCACCCCTCACGTCCCCGGGGCCCCCTGAGAGCCCGGCTCCCCCAAGTCCCCGCCCAGGGGTCAGTGTGGCGGGGCATCGGGCGGAGCTGCCCCAGGCCAGGCATGCGGCCTGTGCTGGGAGCCATCCTCACCCGAGGCTCCGAGGTCCGAGTGAACCCCTGGGGACACCTCCCAACTGCCCGGCCGAGCGGCTGTGCCGGGCCCTCGGGGAACAGCGGCGGGGCGAGCCCTGGGGCGGGGCCCGGGGCCTGCACTCACTGCTTGAACTTGGTGAGGGTCTTCTCAGCAGGCGTGCCCATGACGTCGTGGATCCTGGAGATCTGGTCCAGCTCGTTGGCGCCAGGGAAGAGCGGCTGCAGGCTGGGTGGGATCAAGGCTGCCGTCAGGGCCCGGACCCTCCAGGCGGCAGAGGGACCTCCAGCACGCGCCCCCGCCCGCCCCCGCCCCGGGCCTTCCTCCTCCACTGTGCCCACGTCGGGGTCCTTCTAAGGCACAGAGCCCACTCCTGAATCTGCACAGCTGGGTCTCCACCAGCTGCGAGAGGAAACCCCCAGCGCCTCTCACCACCGGGGGAGCGCGGTCCACAACAGTGCAGGCCGGGCCAGGCCAGACGGCGTGGACAAACGAGGTCCACGGAGCCTTTCGGTTTCCGAGCCTTCACAGAGCTGGGACTCGTGGATAAAAGGGCTCCGGCGCCTCTCGCCTCCCTCCAAACTGACTCGAGCGACTGTGCTGTGCTACGCTTAGTCCTCAGTCTGTCCGACTCTTTGGGACCCCGTGGGCTGTAGCCCACCAGGCTCCCCTGTCCAGGGGATTCTCCAGGCAAGAATACTGGAGCGGTTGCCATGCCCTCCTCCAGGGGATCTTCCTGACCCGTGGATTGAACCCAGGTCTCCCACATTGCAGGCAGATTCTTTACCGTCTGAACCACCGGGGAAGCCAAGGGACTTAAGCACATGAGAAAACACCATCTGTTGGAACTTTATCAGCGAAACTACCAGTCTCCTTTCCAAAAATAACACTCACTTATCAACAGGGAAGCTCTAGAATCAGCTGCGCCCTGGAGGGCCTGTGCATTTATCGAGGGGCCAGTGGACGCCCTGAGTCCTCCCGCCTTGCTGGGCTCTGCTCCTCTGACCGGGTCACTCCGACGTAAATCACCCCTCCCACGCCCCGGAGCAGGAGGGTGCGCCCCCTCCTCCCTTCCCGGCCTCTACTGTGGCCTTGCTCCGCCCAGAGCTGGAGCCAAGGCTGGGGTGGGGGCAGCATGCTCAGGGCCAGGGCACTCTGGACTCCTGCTGCTCCTCAGCCCTGGGGCCTGAGAGCCCGTGGGAATGACTGGACTCCGAAGGCAGACTAGGGGCACGGCAGGCCCCACACGGCGCTGGAAGCACGCCCTGGCTCCGTTCCTTCACGGGCTTCATCGGTTATACCACTGATAAGGCCACACGGAGAGGCTCGGCCACCCAGGGCCGGGCAGCCGCTGGGAGAGAAGTAACTGACAGTGTTCTTCCCTCCACGCTGGGCAGACAAGGGGAGCGGTCCGCCCGCTTCCCGTCAGGTTCAAGGGCAGCCACGACACGAGAAGGACCGTTCCAGGCGCTCAGGAGAGCGTGAAGGGCGGGCCTGGCGGGAAGCCGCTGGATGCTCCCCCAGGGGCCCAGCGCTACCTGGCCATCTCGTAGAGCACGCAGCCCGCGCTCCACAGGTCCATCTTGAAGCCGTAGAAGCCGTCGGTGAGGAGGCACTCAGGGGCCCGGTACCAGCGGGTGGAGATGTACTCGGTGTACGGCTGCCTGGAGTAGACGCTCCGGCACGAGCCGAAGTCCCCGAGCTTCAGGACATCCTGCTGTGAGCGGGGAGACACGGGGACAAGGAACGTCTCACCAAGTAGCGACCATCACACAGGCCATTCCAGGGACTGGCGCACTGACACAAGGACGCCTGGCATCTACACGAGCTTGCAGACCATAGAGTGCTGGCTCTGTAAGCATCTGTGAAGTTGCCGCTGACCCATGAGGAAGTGGGGTCTCTATCCAGTGGATCACATTTACAAATATTCTGGCTGTGTTTTATAGACATTTCAAAATGTCTGCAAAACGTCTACGGGCTGTGCAAATGTTTAAGTCACAGTCTAAGTCTACAGATGAATTCTACACCCTGGTCATATTCCCCGTTATGCCTCAAACAGGTTTCAAGGCGTTTCTTCCAGCTTCTCTCTCTCTCATACTCAAGTCGTAAAACGCATGCTGTCAATAAACATGAAGTCTCTGGCAGGCACCTGCGGCTACAGCCCACGTTAAACAGCACTTCTCTCGGCCAGACGATGAAGAAACCTACACTGAAAGCCTTGTCCCTTTTTCCCATTCCCAATACAGTCAACAAAAATTAAGGCACATAAAAAGGCAAGAAACAACGGTCTGAAGAGGCAAAGCATGCATCAAAACCAGACTCAGATGTGGCACAGGTTTTAGAATTTTAGAATTATCAGACAGGAAATTAAAAAAAATATATATATGATTAATTTAAGGGTTCCAGGGGAAAAAGAAGACAGCATGCAAGTTCAGATGGGAAATGTAAGAAGAGAGATGGAAACCCTAAGAAAAAATCAAAAGAAAACATCAGAAATAAAAAAACACTGGAAGAAAAATTTTAAATGACTGATAGGTTCATCAACAGACTCATCAGCCAAGGAAAGAGTCAGTGAGCGTGAAGATGTGCCAACAGAAGCCTCCCAAACTGAAATGCAAAGCAATAGAAGAACATCAAAAACAGAGCCAAACATCCAGGAGCTGTGAGACAATTTCAAAAGTTGTGGCGTGCACACACTACAATGCGGACAAATCTCAGAAGGACGATGCTGAGTGAAAGAAGTCAGACCACAGAAGGGTGTATACCATGTAATTCCATTTACAGAACATTCTAGAAGACACAGTAATTCTATTATGACAGAAAGTCAGCTTGTCTTTCCTGGGGACAAGGGACAGGAAGGCAAAGGTTACCAAAGGCAAGAGGAAGCTTTTGGGGGCAGTGGCTTTGTTTGTTGACTAGGATGATGGTTTCATGGGTATGTACAAATGCCCAAACCTAACAAACTGTACACTTTACACATGTACAGTTTAAGGGCTTTTGAGTGAGACAGACCTGAGCTCAAATCCTGCCTCTTCCCCTTTTATATTTACAGCATTTAGAATAATTTATCAATAAATGGAGTTTATTTTTATACACAGTATATAAGAAGGGTGCCTTTTTCCAGATGTGCAGTTATGTTCATGGCATTTATTAATGATTTTTTTCCCAAAACTGGAAGGGGAAAAAAAAATAACAAACATGACATCCATTGGGATTGAAAGCATATCCAGTGAAAAGCTTTTTATATTCTATCTTCATTCTGATATCAATTTTTCATATAAAAGTTCTTACCTTTACTAATATATTTTCTGGTTTTACATCTCTGTGAAATATTCCATTTCTGCATTCAACATGAAAAGAAGGCCAGAATTAATTGCACCTCATTCAAATTCTTCCACACTGCATTTTCTAATGAATGGTAACACATTCTATCAATCTGAAAGCCTCCAAGTCTCCACGTGAGTACCTGTGCATGTGGTCCAGAGACTTACACAGCTGGTACATGTAGTGAGTGATTTTCTTCTCTGATAACGGGTGTCTTCTTCCTGTGCAATCAAGGAGAGAGCCAAATATGGTTACCAATATCCCCATTTTTAATAATGTGCAAAAATTTCTAATTTTCTCAGTGAAAAACAGGATGGAACAGTTCTAGGAAATACGGAGTCCATCTACAAAATATGCCATGTAGAATGCTACATACCGACATGACCTCATTCAGAATCGCAGGGCAGCAGGCCTTCTCTGCAGTGGGGAGGGTGCTGAGTGATCACCACGGGGCACTCGGCCTGGGGCCCCCATGCAGCCTCGGGCAGGCCTGCAGGGCACGCTCCTCCACACTGCGACTGCGAGACGGCTGGCCACGTGTGTGCTGCGCGCGCTCAGTCGCGTCTGCCTCTGCGACCCCATGGGCTGCAGCCCGCCAGGCTCCTCTGTCCTCGCAATTTACCAAGCAAGAATACTGGAGTGGGTTGCCATTTCCTGCCTCAGGAGATCTTCCTGACCCAGGGATCGAACCTGCGTCTCCTGTGTCTCCTGCATTGGCAGGCGGGTTCTTTACCACTGAGCCACCTGGGAAGCCCGAGATGGCAGGAGTCACCTGCAAATCCAGCATTTTCCTCAGCTTCCTGTCTAGATGGAGATTTCCGTCTTTAAGGGAATAGATCACAGTTTTGTTTTTTTCTTTTCTGCTGCACTGCCCAGCATACGGGGTCTTAAGTTTCCTGACCAGGGATTGAACCCGCACCCCTTGCAGTGGAAGCGTGACGTCTTAACCACTGGACCACCAGGGAAGTCCCAGAAGTACGTTCTCTCAATCAAAGAAGACGACCAATGACTGAACTTCACAGCCCACACGCTCCTCTCACAAAAGGGAGCAGACACTGGCACCGCGGACTGTGCCCTGCAGCACGCCAGGCACCCATCCACACAGCCTGCAACCTACACCTTCCTCACTCCTGCGGTGTTAGTGATGTTCTAGAACCCCGCACATCACACTCCAGTACCACGGACCACTGCAGGCCACGGGGTCCCAAAGAGTCGGACTCGACTTAGCGACTGAATGGCAACCAGTACCACAGACACCCGTCCTCTTGAAGATGTCACCTTTTAACTTGATTTTAACCCCAGAGATCTGTGTTTCTAGGTTATTAGGTTTTAAATATGAGAAACACATGCTCTCACCTAATAATTCAGAAAGCCAACATGAGCACATGGCCCACTTGACATTTTTGGTCCTAAGTTTGCAATTTCTGTTGAAAAATTAATGTTTTCTTTTTCTCGCATAACAAGAATGTTTATGTTAATGATAGAAAGTAACAATTTACAAAATGTCTAAGTGCAGTGAATTTTCCCATGTCATACTATAATCTTTTTATTCTGTTTCACATCAGTTTTCCACAATTAAAAAGAATTAAAACTAAGACTATTGGCTTCCCACAGCTTGAGGAATTTTATAATTCCTTTATTCTGTAATAATTATATCAATTATCTGTACAAAGGTGAAAAGAAAGCAAAATTTCCACTCTCTGTCACCCGTGAGGCTGGCTGAAGTGTTGTGAAGTTCTGTCTCCTCTGTCCTCGCTGCCCAAGGACGAGGCGGGCTCCCCAGACCCCGGTGGCAGACTCCCCTCAGCTCAGGGCTCTCAGGACCAGGGCCCCCAGTCCCCTGGGGCCTGTGAAGACACAGGCCGCCCCCCATCCTTGCCCGGCATGTCTGGTTCAGCAGGTCTGTGGTGGGGCCCTGAAAGCTGCCTTTCCAACGAGTTCCCAGAACCGGCTGCGGGGCCTGGCTCTGCGCCTCGGGAACCACACCTCCCTCTTGCTGACGGGACGCTCCAGCCCCATCCCCTTCTCCCCCTTCCCGGTTGTACTCAGCCTGCTCTGTTCCTAGAAGCACCCTTCCCAGCCACATCCACACAGACACATCCTGATTACAGCATAAAGTTGTCCTTACATTCATCTGAACCTGAACTCAGGGAAGGTGGACTCTTTTAGGAAAAGTCTAATGCATCCCATCTTCATAATCGCCTAGGGATCTTTCATAAAGCAGATTCCAAGGCCCAGGCCTAGCCCGAGTGAATCACAAGCAGGCGGGGGAGCCAGGAGTCTGACCTTTCACTGCCTTCTGCCCCCAGGGCAGGCGGACTCTCTGCCTTCCCCCTGGGCTGCCCCCCTCTACCCATTCGTAGCCATGGGGGCAAGGCTGTGACTCCTTCCCATCTCTCCGTGGGAATTCCTGTCTGCACGCGGGGGCTCCCAGGGGAACAAGGGGCCCGCCCGAGCCACGGCACAACCGCTCTGAGCAATCAGAGAGTCCACACCCTCAACAAGGAGGATGGACTATCGACTTTCACAGTATTTCCCCCAAAAGAAGATCCTAACTTTCCGGGCGCAAGATGGTATCTGGTTCCCACCAGATTCTCACTTACAAACATCTTGAAGCAGACAAAATACTGTTAATAAAACACCCTGAGGTTCCTTGTATGACCCTTTACTGAAGCCAGCAGACTGCAAACAGTATTTCCCTGGCTCACTGAGCCAAATTAATTATTCCAAGATAATTTTTGACCAAATATTCTCATTAAGAAGGCACTTAATGAATGTCACACATAACACCAGCAATGTAAAAAATTGAAAGTGAACACAATGATTAGCTGTGGCCTCCAGTGTAACCCGCGTTGCACCAGGAAATCTAGCACACACGCCCCTCCCACAAGAGGCCCTGTCCCCAGGCCACGCCTGGTTCTCCAGGTCAGGCTCCGAGGTGCCTGCCGGGCCCACCACGGTGCGGCCAAGTGGCCCACAGTCTACGCCTGGGCCCAGAGGCTAGGCCCTGAGGCAGCCTGCGAGCACGCGTCTGCCATCAGTATTTTCCAAGAGAGAGGCCCGCGGGACAGCACGCGATTCTCAGAGAGGTTGGAGGTCCCAACCCGCAGAGGGAAGCAGGCGGGGTGTCAGACTCAGCATGGAGCTGGAGCCATCGCCAGCACCCCTGTCTCAACAAGGCCGCATTCAAGGAGGGCCTCCCAGCTCTGCTCTTTGTCTTCTGCTGTGTTTCTTATTTTTTGGCCATACTATGCGGCATGCGGGATCTCAGTTCCCTGACCAGGGATCGAACCCACACCCCCGGCATTGAAAGCGCAGAGTCTTAACCACTGGATGGACGGCCAGGGAAGCTCCCCAGCTCTGCTCTCGGAAGCTGGCTCATCTCAGGCAAGTGCTCTGACTTCTTGCAAGCTCTTTTCCTCACCTCTAGAGTGGAGCTGAGCTCCCAGCACGGGGACGAGCCAGTCCAGGAATCCAGAGCCGGCGCACACCAGCTGTGTGTCGCGCGATGACGGTGGGGGTGGTGGTGGCGACAGCAGCCCACGCTGATTAAAGACCAGGCCAGCCGGGTGCTGCTCCACACGCCTCACACCTCTCATCTACTCCTCACAACTACCCCGAGAGCCAGACACCATCATTACCCCCATCTTCCAGACCAGGGCCTGCCGCCGTGAGAGGCGTACGGTGCTGTGCGTGCTCTGGCCTGGACTGCGATCGGGGACACCCGTGCTCCCTGGACACAGAACCGGACGGCACCTCCGAGAAGCACCAGAGCTGACCTAACAGGGTGGTGCCATCAGCTTCAGGAAATTCCAGCGAAAACGCTGCTGCATCACTCACACCCTGAAGAGCACAGATGGACAAAGTGAGGAAGACGCTCAGCGATCACGCCACATCAGAATGTTTCAAGGAAGAGCTAGCAATGCCGTAACAGGTTTATGTCATGTCTATTTCCTTTTTATATATGCACAAAAGTGATGTGGGTGGAAACTGTCTCAATAGTTCTGAACAATTTCCTTTAATAAGGACAGAACTAAAATTGCTAAGTGAAAAGAAAGGTATGTGTCAGAGTGGCAGTGGCAATGTTTTTCTTCCTTTTCGTTGGTACATAAAAAATACTGCATCTTACAATTCAGTGGCTCAGATCTGTTCAAATATAAAAATATAACTGAATTAATCTGACACAGTAATGTCGTGCAAAATTGTTACATTGCATAATGACTGGAACATGAACCCTGATTTCAGAGTTGCCCTAGAATTGAGGAAATACAATCATTCCTGGGTGTCTGCAGGGTCCTGGTTCCAGGAGCCCCTCAGGTACCACAATCCGTGGATGCGCAAGCCCCTTGTATAAAATGCTCCATAGCTCAGACACACGGCCTAAGCTCCTCATGGAAACAAACTGTAAAGCTACGCTTATAGTCAAACAAAGCTTGGTTTGCTTTTTCCTTCCTGGCTCACCGCCCAGAGTCACGGATTTGTTTCAGGATGCCTGGTGCACTCACAGACTCTGAACGGTATAACCCTAAGGTGGCAAGACCAGCCCCCGGACCTGGAACAGCCTGTGCTCCAGAAGGCGGCCCGTGTGCTGCCGGTGGGGGGTCTCAGGGTCTGGGTGGCCAAGTCTGTCGAGGAGGACAGGCAGAGGAGCCACGGCAGGAGACCACGTGGCCCGAAAGTGGTTGGTGGTGGCCTTGGCCACCAGGCCTTCCCGGTCCACTCAGGGCTGTCCAGAGGGCCATGTGCAGTGGGCAAGAGCAGGCGCTGCCCGAGCCCCGGCCCCAGACCATCCCGGACGAGGCCCACAGCCATGGAGGGGTCCCTCGTCTCTCCATGCCTCCCTTTCACCATCCCGAACATGCGATCATGACAGAATCTGCCTCACAGGCTCTCAGGGTGAAACAAGCTGATTCCTCTCAAGGGCCAGGGGCAGCGCCTGGCCTGTGGTGAGCACTCACGGCCATCAGCCATCACTGTCATCGCCGCACAGTCGGCGCCCCGAACCCCCGGGTCTCTGTCCGCGGGTCCCGCATCCGAGGTTTCTGAGGTTGGCTGAATCCCTGAGTCGTTTTATACACAAGGGGCTTGAGCATCCGTGGATTCTGGTACCTGAGGGGCTCCTGGAACCAGTACCCTGCAGACACCAAGGGATGATTGTATTTCTTCAATGCTAAGGCAACTCTGAAATCAGGGTTCATGTTCCAACAGTGAGTATCTTACAATCACTGTCAGCCGTTTTCCCCATGTTTTAACATCTCTGACACTTAGAGGCCCCTTAGCACTGACAGCAGCTGATCCCATGCTCAGAGCACAGCGCCTGGCCTGTGAAGCCACTCGGCATCCCCAGGGTGAACCGACGGCCGCTGAGCTATAATACAACAGTCTGCTTTCTACGGTCTCTGTAGACAGACACCGAAAGAAACAGATTCACTTCCTCCAATTACATGACTCCCCTACTACTGGAAATTAAAATATTAATTTCTAAACAAAGTTTTCTCCCATCTAAACATACAAAAACTTGCCAGAAATTATCCCCTCCCCTCGAGTTTTAAAATATCACACTCTAACAAGCATAAGTCTAACATAAGATATGTATCTTATACCAAGAGAATTGTTATTATACTAAAAGGAGGTGATTCTGTAGATTCATAAGAACAAAATGTCGACTTACTGGTAAAAAGATCATTGCAAATTACAGTAAAATTTAGCGGTTGTTTCTCCTGGTTGCATTGATACCCTGTCCTGATACACTGTGAAAATATGTATTACACAGAGACTATCAGAGTGAAGGATCTAAGTCAGTTAGTGCATCTGAAAGTTAATCACAGAGTAACACCTTATTTATATCCAAGTTGTCTGGAATAAGACTTCAAGTGAAATTTCCAGGTAAGTGAGGTTTACTCCTCAGATATACAACTCTTTTCTATTTGTAGGTACTTTACATGGGAATCTTTTAAAAACATTTCACTCACTTTCCCATCAGCGTTTCCTACAGTGATATAGTTATCACAATCCAGTACATGACTATGTTCCCTCTAACCTGTCTTGGGGAACCTGGCAGCTTAGAGCTGTTCTCCCAGACCACTCTTGGTTTGGTTTATATTTTCAGTCTCCTCCCCCATGACTGGATTGTCACCTGTCACTTTCTGTTAGTGTGTAAAGTTCTAGAAGCGCCTTTTAAGAGCTCTTATTTTTAATAGGTTTTTAAACCAAGAAGCCAGATGACTTAAGTTTATTTTAAATTGTACTTAAAGCAAGACACCTGAGTGAGAGGTTTGTCTATGAATAAAATACACAAGGTTTGTAACTTAAAAGAAATATCATATATTCCCAGATACAAGACAATCTCCTACTTTCCTCAAAAGATGTAAAAGTTTCTGGATCCAAAAGTTTTATATCAACTTTCACAGACGTAAAACTTGTCTACTCATGCTATTTATTAATATACTAAGCCACATATTTTAAATCACATATAAAATATGTCCATTTGACATAATACTTGTTTCCATACTTCCATTTCATAAACATAACTTTATCTGAACTCTTCACATGCACCTTTAACATCATGTTAAATGTCCCCTTTGTTGCAAGAACAGCTTCTCGATCTAAAAGTTTTCTACACCACATCATCTGCCCTTTGGCCTAACCTGCTTGAGGTAATAAAGCAGTTTTTAAATCATCTATGATATTGTTGCTAAAATTCTATTTCAGATATAAAAAGTCCTTCATATAACAAAGGCAGTGATATTTTTTCATTTGTTCGGTAAGAATAATATGATCCATAAAGTCTAACACTTGCTGTGTGATATTTACAAGGCTCATTTGTCCTGACATCTAACACAACGGGGAGGTCAGGCCCAGGGCTATTTGATAAACATGGGCCAACCTTCTGCCTCCTCCTCTCTGCTTCCCCAGGTGACCTCTGTCAGCCTCCAGAAGCAGCCGTGACCTTGGTCGGCTCAGGCACGCATGCTTCCCCAAACAGTGCTGTGTCGTTCAAAAGACGGGGAATGAATGAGCACTCAGCAGCAGAGGGCACCGTGTGAGGATCCAAACCCAAGGAGGAAGGAGAGTCCCTCTCAGGGGACTATTTGTGGGGGAAGGCCTGCCTTATTCCGAAGCCTAGAGTAGAATGCCGAGCAATGGCAGAGCCCGGAACGGACCCTCGAAGGGCACGAGCCTGTGAGAGGCCTGAGCTGGGCCTCCCGCTGTGCCACCCTCACCCGCGTCACCCCGCCAGCCTGAGCGCCATGTGGCATCACGTCCCGAGCAGACAAGACTGCCCCCCAAATACCTCCCACACCCAGCTGGTGCTAGTGGTGAAGAACCCGCCCGCCAATGCAGGGGACGAGAGACACGAGTTCCATCCCTGGGTCGGGAAGATGCCCTGGGGGAGGGAATGGCAGCCCGCTCCAGTATTTTTGCCTGGAGAATCCCACGGACAGAGGAGCCTGGTGGGCTACAGTCCGCTGGGTCACAAAGAGTCGGACACAATTGAAGCGACTTAGCACACACGCACTGTATACTCATATACAACTACTGAACTGTGGTGACTGATGATTTTGAGAATTAAGACAAATATATGGGAACTATAAGCTTTAAAAGATCTTAGACGCTCTTTCAAATTATTCTACATACCTTGTATTAGCTCATAAATATTCATCTCCATAAGTTCACATATTAGTGCAAGAGAACCAGATTTTCTGTCACTGAAGAAGAAAGCAGGATTTAAAATGGTTTTTTCCTTGTATTAACCAGAAAAAAAGCATCAAAATATTTAACTCATTTGTAAACACTTCTGATAAACATAAAACACTCCCACAGCAAAGACCAAAGTGTGATGACCAAAACAGCAGAAGTTTTGATTTTCAATCGGTATTTTAGGTAAAAATAATTTTAAATAATAATAAACCAACTTTAGGCAAAAATTCTAAAAGTTGGCCTCCCACAATTTTGGGAAAAAAGCATCTTGAGATTATAAAAGTAACTATTATATCTTCAGATAGAAGAAAACAGGTTGAGGAGTTAGAGAAGCAAAACAAAGAAAGTAGGACTTAATTCAAGCTCTGTGGCTGCAAATTCAGCTTTAATTTACCTAAATTACTTCCACGTCACTGAGATACATCACAGTGTGGGGAGTGAAATACAAAACCTGGCCAGGGGCAAAAGGAGGAAGACGCCTCTCCCCACACCTCTGCAGGGTCACCCCAGGCCCCGCAGGGCGCCTGTGAAGGGGCTGGACGGGGCGCGCCGTCCCTCGGGCTGCCGTGGACAGAAGCGCTTTGCCCCTGAAGCGCTCAGCACAGGCAGCGCTGTGACCGTCCGTGCAGGCTGCAGCCTCCGGACCCGGCCGAAGACGTGCCTCAGAGCACGCGGGCCAGGAGGCCACGCGGCCAAGACAAGGCACTGTGTTCTGACTGCAGAACTGGTCAGCCCTCTGATGAAAACCTCCCCCACCTCAACGGTCAGAGACTGCGGTTCCCCGGATGGTGGTACAGGCCAGGCTTCCCGCTGAGGGGCGCCTTCTCGGAGCTTCAGGCCAGATCCCAGCCCTAGCCCCCAGCAGACGAGCTGTGCTCTGCATTCTTCATTTGAACAGAAATGAAAACTCCCTTGAAATTACGTCAAGTACAGTGAGAACGGCTGCATGAAGTCATACCAAGATGGCAACTGCAGGGATGACCTAAGTGCGGCCCCCGAAGGAGGGCAACAAGGCTGACACACAGGGGTCCCGAGCCGCCGCCGCCCACACAGAAGCCAACGGAGTCTCCGGAGGGGGACCATCTGAATGACGGTCGCTGCTGTGACACGGAGTCACTGCAACGAAGGCCTTTCCACTTTAGGACTCGGATGCAGACACTGGTCCAAATACGTGTCTGAGCTACAAAGCCAATATTTATAACGTCTACTGTGGTTTTCTTTCCTAAAAAGAGATCTAACAATTATCATCGAGGTTAGATACTTTTTAAAGCCCCAGTATACTCACAAAACCACTTCGTGCAACGTGAGAATGTTCGGGTGTGGGTTCAGGCGTCTCAGTGCTTGTATCTCTCGCAGGTTGTTCACTTGCTCAATACTATTGTGCAGGTAAAAATAAATAATGAGTTTATTATTTAGGTCAGCTTTAAAGTCAGGGTTACCAAATCACTGTTTATTATCCATGATCACAAGTTACAAGCTCACAAATAACGTCAAGCAAGTTTATCAGGTTTTATTCTCCCATCAGCAGCTGAACATTAGCATCTCATTTCTACAGTATCTTACAAAAATCGAGGCTCTTACGGCTTTGGACACGCATTCAAACTCTTCCCATCTAAACTCCTGAAAGAATACTTTGGTAGTTTCTCTTACAATTAATAAATATAGAAACATAGACTAAAGTTTTCCATTAGTCAGTTTACAGGAACTAACTGAGCACTGTAAGCAACCTCTGAAAATAAGCATCTCACGTTCAGACCGGCCTTCTTTCTAACCTTCAATGCAGGCTGTAGACGGTTTCAGTCATTCATCTGGGGAGAGGCCTTCTCTCAGCAGGTGTGTCTTTACTGAGGCTTTTCTTTATGGAGACTGCTCTGCCTGCCACTGCGTTCACACCCCGGGTCACAACAATACAAGTACCAGAGGCCAACGGCCTGAGGCTGGCTGGCACCACCCTCCAGACTGACCCTTACCAGGGCACTCTCCCTGTGGCTGGGCCCGTGAGGTCAACCCAGCCGAATGGCTCCGTCCACCAGAGACTCCATCTCAGCGGCTCCAAAAGAAACGGATTCTGGAAATATTCTTTCTCTGAACTGGCAAAACGGTTTCACCAACTTTTTTCTTTTCTTTTCTTTCCCCTGGCCTCACCATGTGGCTCGTGGGCTTCTTGTTCCCAGACCAAGGATTGAACCTGGGCCCCAAGGTTGAACCAAGTCTAACCACTGGACGCCAGGGAATTCCCAACCAACTTTCAACATGTAGAGTAAAGCTCAGCATTTTGTTTGGTTATTCAAAGAGTTATTATAGCCAATAGTATATTACTGCTGCTGTTTCAAATCAACACGGCTGGATATTTCCAGTCTCTCTCATGCAAATCAACAAATAGGAACCTGATACATAAGAACCTGGGCAGTCTGAGCATAAGCATGTTTCTGACAAAAAGCTTTCGGTCCCTTTTTAACTATTATCCTCTATTTCCCCCCTCATATCCAGGATGATATTCAAAATATTAGCAATTTACACACCATGGTCCACAACCAACCAGAAAAGACACAGCTCACTTTGCCAGTGCAGTATCCCTAAGGAGGGTCCCTGCTGAATCCAGGACTGTAACCCTTTAGTTGCGGGAGAGAGGGGAGGATCCGAGACTGCTGGGTAAGGGGCCAAGCACAGTGCGTAGGGCGGTGGGGTGGGGCCACACCCCAGAGGCTCAGAAGAGCAGCTCCTTTCCGCCTAGGATCTGAGTTTTTCACTGCTTAGTAACCATTACAGATGGCCATCCTGGGGCGTGCAGGGACCAGACCACAGTCCTGTCCGTCCACTCTGCCAGTTCAGTGCCCAGCTCACCACCTGCTCCTCCCCGCACCCCGGCCTCCCCTAGGGGACTCTAGAGCAATACTTCCCAAAACATGTCCCACAGAATTTTATTTCTCTGGAAAACGCTTTGTGGATAAACTGCATGTTGAGGAAATGTGAGACAGGGCCAATCTAGTTCCTTTCGGAGAGTGACAATTTACAGTTGATGTCAGAAGCTTTCAAAACTCCTACAAAATAAGGAGAACAGTTTACCTTCATTTAAACCAACATTTTCCAGACTTTCTGTGGGCACAGGGTCCTCTCTTACATAATATTAGGTCACCGTCCCTTAGAACTAAGGTTCTAGAGAACACACCACTCCAGACCATCCTCTGAGTGACAAGGCAGATACAGATTTTTTTCCTTAGGGCAGAGGAGATGAACACAGACACCAACAAGGCCAAAGGAGGAAGAAAAGAGCAAGCTGAGCATTCTTTGGGGGGCGCTTAGGAAAACGGCGGCCAAGCATCTCTCCCTCCCTCCCTGGGGTGCGCGCTGGAAGGGCAGCCACGGTTCACCCCATAGTCCCACACCACAGAATCCCTGACCCAGGACCAGGCCACTGAAGACCCCCCACCGGTGTCTGCCAGCCTCTGCCCAGGGCATGCTGTAAGCCAGTGGCTATCAACCAGAGGGACCTTGCCCCCCTAACGGACACGGGACAATACTAGAGACATTTCTGGTTGTCCCTGCTCCATTCAATGGCAGCAGCCGAGGATGATGCTAAATATCCTATGGTGCACAGGACAGGACCTGTGACAAAGATGAACCTGGGCCCAAACGTCAGCGGCACCGAGAAACCCAGCCTTAGGTGGAAATAGCAAGAAACCAGTTGGAGCTAGCAACAGTTCTAAATTTTGAACTATATAGCTGATCTAAAAAAAAGAAAAAATAATCAGTCTTTTAGGACCAGTTAGTCAAATAGCTTTGTCATTCAGACAAACATTCACTCACCCTTCTCATCTTTAATATGAAAACTGCTATGATATCCTGAAACACATTTTCTTATTGCAGACAGAATCATTTCATGCCTCCCCAGGCACTCACTCAGAACTAAGGAACTAGTGCAAACATTAGACAGGCACCCTGACTGGGTTCTGCTCGCCTCGGTTCAGGCAACAGTGTGCACTCAAATGTAAATCAACTCTGCTCCTTCTTTTAAAGATCCTGGGGGAAAAAAAAAACTAAAAATCTGCAAAGTGACCACTTTTCTTCGCCTTAGAGTTGCTTTGAATTCTGTGGTCAAGTGACATTCAGGTTGTTTCTGTTTGTCTTTTTACTGTCCTGCTGGAAACAGAAAATATCATGGAGCGGAACACAGAGGAATGTAGGCAAGCCTCTGCTTCGAAAAGAACCAGCTGGGGAATTTCCCTGGCTGTCCAGTGGTTAAGACTCCAAGCTTCCAGTGCAGGGGGTGAGGGTTCAATCCCTGGTCCGGGAATTAAGATCCTACATGCTGCGGAGCAAGTAAGCCCGCGTGCCGAAACCGCTGAGCCTGGACCACAGCCACAGAGCCCGTGTGTAGCCCGCCCCACAGTGGAAGACCCCCACGACACGATGACGATCCCAAGCTCCGTGACTAAGACCTAACGCAGCCAAATAAACATTCAAGCAGACATACACAATGAAGCAACAGGACACGCTCACTGGAATGGCCAGAATTTAAAGGACTAACCACACCAAATGCTGGAGAGGATATGACGCAACTAGAACTCGGGTTCTCTGCTGGTGGAAATGGAAAAAGGTATCATCATTTCAGAATAAGTCTGGGCTGTTTCACGTACAGTTAAATAGACATCTACCCTGTGACCCAGAGATTCTATTTCCAGGTAATGACCTAAAAATATATACACACATTTACATAACCATAAAAAGTCTTGTATGAAGTTTTACAGAAGCTTTATTCATAGTGGTCCAAAACCAGAAAACACCCGGAAGTTCCTCAACATGAGATGAGATAACGAGGTGTTTTGCAGTCAAAGCCTGGAATGGACACCACTCAGCGGTAAGAAGATGTAAGCTACTGATACGACAATGGGATAAACCTCAGAGACTGCATGGATGCTGTGATAAAGGAGTGGAGAGATTCCATTTAACGGGAATTTCTACAACAGGGTAAAGAGAAACAAAACAAAACCCAGAAGAGTGGCTACCTGGGATGGGAAGGGAGGACTAAGGAACCCGAAGGAACTCTTGAGGGAGAAAGAAATGCTCTATGCTTTGATTACACAGAGATATCCACTTGCAAAAATTATATAGTTCAAAAATGTGCATTTCAATGAATGCAAATTTTGCCTTTAAAAAAGAATTGCATAGTAATAACCAAGTGGAATGCAAAGTAGGAAGTCAAATATCTGGAGCAGCAGGCTTGTTTGGCCTTGGAGTACAAAGCAAAGCAGGGCAAAGGTTGACAGAGCTTTGTCAGGAGAACAAGCTGGTCACAGCAAACACCCTCTTCAGTAACACAAGGGACGACTCTACACGTGAACATCACCAAAGGGTTAGTGCCAAAATCAGACTGACTGTATCCTGTGCAGCCAAAGATAAGAGAAGCTCTATACAGTCAGCAAAAACAAGAGTAGGATCTGACTGTGGCTCAGATCACAAACTCCTTATTGCAAAATTCAGACTTAAATTGAAGAAAGTAGGAAAAACCAGTAGGCCATTAGGTACGACCTAAATCAAATCCCTTATGATTATACAGTAGAGATGATGAATAGATTCAAGGGACTAGATCTGATACACAGAGAGCCTGAAGAACTATGGACAGAGGTTTCTAACACTGCACAGGAGGTGGTGACCAAAACCATCCCCAAGAAAAAGAAATGCAAGAAGGCAAAGCGGTTGTCTGAGGAGGCCTTACAAATAGCTGAGGAAAGAACAGTTGCAAAAGGCAAAGGAGAAAGGGAAAGGTATACCCAACTGAATCAGAGTTCCAGAGAGTAGCAAGGAGAGATGAGAAAGCCTTAAGTGAACAATGCAAAGAAACAGAGGAAAACAACAGAATGGGAAAGACTAGAGATCTCTTCAAGAAAATTAGAGATACCAAGGGAGCATTTCATGCAAAGATGGGCACAATAAAGGACAGAAATGGTATGGACTTAACAGAAGCAGAAGGTATTAAGAAGAGGTGGCAAGAATACACAGAAGAACTGTACAAAAAAGATCTTCATGACCCAGATAACCATGATGGTGTGATCACTCACCTAGGGCCAGATATCCTGGAGTGCGAAGTCAAGTGGGCCTTAGGAAGCATTACTACAAACAAAGCTAGTGTAGGTGATGGAATTCCAGTTGAGCTATTTCAAATCCTAAAAGATGATGCTGTGAAAGTGCTGCACTCATCACACCAGCAAATGTGGAAAACTTAGCAGTGGCCACAGGACAGGAAAAGGTCAGTTTTCATTCCAGTCCCAAAGAAAGGCAATGCCAAAGAATGTTCAAATTACCATACAACTCTGCTCATTTCACATGGTAGCAAGATTCTCAAAATCCTTCAAGCCAGACTTCAACAGTACATGAACCAAGAACTTCCAGATGTACAAGCTGGATTTAGAAAAGGCAGAGGAACCAGAGATCAAATTGCCAAGAAACGATGAATCACAGAAAAAGCAAGGAAATTTAAAAAAAATCATCTACTTCTGCTTCACTGGACTATGCTAAAGCCTTTGACTGTGTGGATCACAACACACTGTGGAATATTCCTAAAGAGATGGGACTATCAGACCACATTACCTGCCTGCTGAGAAACCTGTATGCAGGACAAGAAGCAACAGTTAGAAACGGACATGGAACAACAGACTGGTTCAGAACTGGGAAAGAAGTACATCAAGGCTGTACTTTGTCACCCTGCTTATTTAACTTATACGCAGAGTGCATCCTATGAAACGCTGGGCTGGATGACTCACAAGCTGGAATCAAGATTGCCAGGAGAAATATCATTATGCAGATAATGCAAATGATACCACTTTAATGGCAGAAAGAATAGAGGCACTAAAGAACCTCTTGATGAAGGTAAAAGAGGAGAGTGAAAAGCTTAAAACTCAACATTCAAAAAACAAAGATCATGGGTTCTAGTCCCATCATTTCATGGCAAATAGATGGGGAAACAATGGAAACAGTGTCAGATTTCATTTTCTTGGGCTCCAACATCAATGTGGACAGTGACTGCAGCCATGAAATTAAAAGACGCTTGTTCCTTGGAAGAAAAGCTATGACAAACCTAGACAATGAATTGGTGCTTTTGAACTGTGGAGTTGGAGAAGACTCTTGAGAGTCCCTTGGACAGCAAGGAGATCCAACCAGTCCATCCTAAAGGAAGTCAGTCCTGAATATTCATTATAAGGACTGATGCTAAAGCTCCGATACTTTGGTCCCCTGATGCGAAGAACTCACTCACTGGAAAAGACCCTGATGCTGGGAAAGACTGAAGGCAGGAGGAGAAGGGATGATAATGAGATGGTTGGATGGCATCACCGACTCAATGGACTTGAGTTTTAGCAAACTCTGGGAGATAGTGAAGGATAAGAACCCTGGCATGCTGCAGTCCATGGAGACACAAAGAGCTGGACACGACTGAGTGACTGAATCACGATAGCAACCAAGCAGGGTGGGAGATCAGATGGAGTTATTCAGATTAATTAAAAATCCCAGGCTTGGTGGTGGTGGCTGTGGTACCTGGGCTCATTATACTACTGTTTACTTTGTATATACTTGAAAAGTTCTGTAATTATATCCTATTTAAGTGAAAGAGTCTTTAAGGTGACTCATGAGTTTCTTGCCTTTGTTTTTATTTAGAATCCCACACAGAAGACTTATTTTTGCAGAAGTAATTTGAGGACCACTGAGTGACGTGACTTGGGAAAAAGCTGTGTTCTGAGTCAAGAGCAGGCACCGCGCTGCCTCCCACAGCAGGGCACTGAAAGGACACCTCCCCCGGCCTCACACAGACGGGGGTCCTAGCCCCGCTCTACCCCTCGGCAGCTGAGGGACGCTGGGCAGCGTTTGGAGCTCACCCCTCTAGGGGCGGGCCCCTCATTTGAAGGAGGGCTCTCAGCCAGGGCTACTGGGAGGATTAATCGACATGTGCACACAATTTACCTGGTAGTGGGCGTGGCTCTGGAACAACTGCTGTAAGTTTCACTTTTTTGGGGGCTGTGCCAGGAGGCATGCAGGACCTTAGTTCCCTGACTGGGAACTGAACCTGTGCTCTCTGCCATGCAAACACGGAGTCTAAAACCAGTGGACCACCAGGGAAGCCTGTGTAACCTTCATTTTTACTATTGCTACTCGTATTTATTATTACCTCAATTTTCCAAATAGTCTTCAAACTATTTTGCTGAGTAACTTGCACCAACTGTTAGACAAGTTGACCCACTACCGTGCCAAGCGTTTCACCTGCATCTTTAATTTAACCCTCCCCATGATCCTACGAGGTAGACACTGGGTTGTTCCCGCTGCATAAATGAACTGAACCACAGAGAGATTAATGAACTGCCCAAGGTCACACAACTAAAAGTGGAAGAGCTGTTGGTTTTGCCCTCACCTAGTAACCCTATGCTGGCGAGGATTCACACGAGCTTCTCTTACTGCTTCGGAACAAAAAGAGAGATTCTACAAACATCAAGACTAACGACTTTTTTAATGACTCATTTCATTTCTTTACAACATTTCTAAAGGAAGAATACAGTCGTAGCAAAAAAAAAAAAAAAGGAGCATCTTATTAACAGTGTATTTCTGGTGAGTATAGGTGGGAGGACCCACTGAAGACAGATCAAAAAAATATCAAAGCAACTGGGTCATGATGCCTTATGCAAGTAACTAACTTCATCATCCCCAAACTAAGGCTTTGAGCCACTGAAGGAAGACAAATCTCAGGAGCTGCAAACGCCCATCCTGACACAGTACTAATGAACTGGCATATTATAATACCTCACCTTGACTTCCTATGAGTAAAGGTGACTGCCAAAGCCATCGATTTCTATTTCAGAGGCGCAGAAAGGAAGGGCTGGAAGTAACACTGGGAGGCGGTGGGTCAGAGGCTCCGAAACCAAGCTCCTTCTGGCTGCGTGACTCAGCGTGACTTGCCTCTGTTACTGACTGACTCTTCTTGCCCACACCACCCACACAACGGTGCAAGGTGACTCTGAGGTTTCACAATCATAAGCAGAGCAGAAATGGATTTTTAAAGGAACCTAAAATTATTCTTCAAGTGAATAAGATTAAACTGTTTTATATTGATGACAGATATTATAATCCAGAGCTCTAAAAGCTGACGATACTATTTTCATGGTTGAAAAAGAAAAATAAAACCAAAGAACAGAATAAAACTTGTGGATCAAGGATCAGTGACACTGGAATATCCAATAAATGGTCAGCAATAAAACTCCTAGAACTGACACCAAACGCAGCTTTCTTCCAGAACGTTCTTCTAGAAACTATAGTCATGTCTTCCTGTACAACAGAAATAACAGCAATACCTTTTTCAACGTTAGAAGCCACGCGCAATATGACTCATTCTGGATCATCTATGGTTATTTTCTGTTTGTTCTGATTTGCTTTTTAATTTTGAAGTTACTTTAGGCTAACAGAAAAACTGCAAAGACAGTAAAGAAAGCCACTTTCACCTGGCTTCCCCTAATGTTAACATAACATTTACTGAAACTGCAAACGAACACTGGTACAACTCTACTCACTACATTAGACACTTTATTTGGATTTGCCCAGTTCTGCCACTGATGCCTTTTTATCTCCTGGGATCCAGCAGATCACACTGCAAGTAAGTGGCCGTGTCCCCAAACTCTGTGATATCACCACAGCCTGTCCTTGTCATTATCGTCACAGTTTTGAGGAGGACTGGGCCGGTGTTTTGTAGAATGCCCCTCAGTGTGGGCTCTTCTGATGTATTCTCATAAATCAACTGAGATTACAGACCTTTGGAAGAGAATACCACGGAGGGGACACGCAATTCCCATGCCATTTATCAGAAGGTATGTGATATCAATATGTCTTATTAGTGATGACGCTGATATTAATGATTTAGTTAAGCTAGCATCTACCAGGCTTTTCTCTGTAAAGTTAACTATCTTTCCCTTTCATTTTCTATTCTTTACAAGCAAGTCATCAAGTCCAGCCCTCAGTCAAATGGAAGGAAATTAAGCCCCACCTCCTACAGGAAGAAATAGCAAACAATTTGTGGACATAAGTTAAAACCACCACGGTAATTAATAAATATTCAGGAGATCATTTGAGGCTATGCAGAAATTCCATTCTCTTTCAAGTTTTAGCTTACTAATTTTAGCATTCATAAATTTATCTTGCCTGCAGAAATGATTACTTATTCTAATGATGACTTTCCATTTCCCTCATTCCTCTGTATCTATGAATCATAAATGAGAAAAAAATTTTCCCCTCATCCCAATTTGTTTATTCATTTGTCTATTTATTTACATCAGTATACACTCAAGGTTATTTGAATGAAGAGAGAGGTTAGTGTACATATATGCTAGCTCTGTCTGCTGAGAAGACCTAAAGATGCTGACATTCCAGTAGCAAAAAAAGAGGTTTAAAAAAGAAGAAAATGATGGGGGATGCCACAAGAACATAGGTGCCAACCTGAAGGTGCGCTCCACAGCCAGGTCTGGCTCAATTTTAGCTGGAACAATTATCAAATAAATAACAAGAGCACTGGATTATAGCCGCCTATGGTTTTCAACATATGTGTAAGAGTAAATGAGAATTCACAAGAGAAAACGCAAAACCTGTTCCCTGTGGGTTTGGATTACACAGGCCAGCAGACACCTGTCAGAAATAAGCTGGAGACACCATCAGTGATTCCGGACATCAAAGACCCACAAAACACTGCCAGCTCACAGCGTATTTCCTTTTAAGTAAAGCCAGTATGTGAAACTGGCTGTCAATAATCCCCCTCACACACACACACATTAGAAAAAAACAAGGAAGCTATAACTGATTCAGTGATACTTTATTATAAAATCTTTATTATGGGTTTTGTAAAAGAAAAATAAGTGTTCTAATCAATCACTTCTAAAGTTAGGACAATTGCTTCTGAAACAGAACAAACGATCACACATCGGTAACACGGGCCAGCATCTCCCGAGCATTTACGAGTGCCTTACGCCCAGCTCCTTCCGCTTCCCACCTCAGTCAATCCTCCTTCCGCTTCCCACCTCAGTCAATCCTCCTTCCGCTTCCCCTCTCGGTCAGTCCTCCTTCCGCTTCCCATCCCGGTCAGTCCTCCTTCCGCTTCCCCCCTCGGTCAGTCCTCCTTCCGCTTCCCATCCCGGTCAGTCCTCCTTCCGCTTCCCCCCTCGGTCAGTCCTCCTTCCGCTTCCCACCTCGGTCAGTCCTCCTTCCGCTTCCCCCCTCGGTCAGTCCTCCTTCCGCTTCCCATCCCGGTCAGTCCTCCTTCCGCTTCCCACCTCAGTCAATCCTCCTTCCGCTTCCCACCTCAGTCAATCCTCCTTCCGCTTCCCCTCTCGGTCAGTCCTCCTTCCGCTTCCCTTCCCGGTCAGTCCTCCTTCCGCTTCCCCCCTCGGTCAGTCCTCCTTCCGCTTCCCATCCCGGTCAGTCCTCCTTCCGCTTCCCCCCTCGGTCAGTCCTCCTTCCGCTTCCCACCTCGGTCAGTCCTCCTTCCGCTTCCCCCCTCGGTCAGTCCTCCTTCCGCTTCCCATCCCGGTCAGTCCTCCTTCCGCTTCCCACCTCAGTCAATCCTCCTTCCGCTTCCCCCCTCGGTCAGTCCTCCTTCCGCTTCCCATCCCGGTCAATCCTCCTTCCGCTTCCCCCCTCGGTCAGTCCTCCGCGTTGCGTCCCCCCTCGGCCAGTCCTCCTTCCGCTTCCCCCCTCGGTCAGTCCTCCGCGCCGCGTCCCACCTCGGTTGGTCCTCCTTCCGCTTCCCATCCCGGTCAGTCCTCTGCGCCGCGTCCCACCTCGGTCAATACTCCGGGTCTCACAACAAGGAAGCCACGGGCCGGACGGACGAGGTACTTTCAGCATCAGGACCTGGTAGGAACTGCGTCCCTCGGGCGGCTCCATGTTCTCCCAAAGGGCTGAGGTCAGCCCAAGGCACTTTTGCAGATACACTGCTCCCTGCCTCCCCAAAGGACTGCCCTCAAACCATTCTAATCTCCTTTCAGGGGAGCACTTCTCACATGTTACAGGTCTCTCTGCCTCCTGAAGGCCCATCGGTGGCCTGCGTGACCTCTCCTGGCCGACGGGTTCCCCAGAGCAGCCTTGACTCTGCATGGTTCTGGGACGGCAACCACCGTGGGAGTCATGGGGCCTGCAGGCGTTTTGTCCAGCCTATATTTCGTGTTTATGTCTCCACCAAAATTGCAGCTGGCAAGTCCTGCCGTCTGCAAGCACGTCTACCCTGCACCCGGCGGTGAGCTGACAAGGAGCCCCGGCCTCTGACCGAGCGAATGCATCCCACCCGCCGCTCGGGGTCCCCTCTTGCTCCACTGGGTTTGTGGAGCATTTGTCCACGGTGGCTGGCTGAGGCCGTCTGCCCCGGCGATGAGGGTAATCGCAACACTGGGCAGCAGATTCTCCACCAGGCGTAGTATAAAGGTAAAGACAGAGGTAGGGGGTGGATAAACAAATACAGAGAATTCAGAACACTGGGAGGAGGAAGTGATAGGAAGGAGGAGCAGCAGAAGCCCCTGTAACCGCAGAGTCGGTCCAGCAGGTAAACACCGCGTGCTCTGGCCTGGCTCTGCCCGCCCAGTGACCTAGGTCACCCGGTCAAGTTACTTCACATCACTAACCACCTCTCCTCAGGTGCAAAACAGGGATGATGACACCTGCCCCTTGGGACGTCACCAGGGTGACGTTACTGTTACCCATTCTCCTTGAGGTAAAAGGCCTCAACTGCTTTCCAATTTGAAACACTATCTTTGCATGCTGAGAGTTTGAAATCAAGGCCTATACCCCAAAACACTCAGAAGGCTCCACATTTTCAGGACAGGGATTACTATGTTTTTTAAAACGTTGCCTTAGATAGTCAGAGGCTTCAATTCCTTTGATATTAAAACAGGCTGAGTTTCAAACCTCTTTACTGACAGAACAGCTGCGGTGACGCCATCCCTTATTTCCTTATTCTGACAGTTCCCCAATCACACCTGGTCTCTGATTCAGGGTGGTCCGTGGTGAGAAGCTGTAAACGCAAGGACTCCCAAGAGGCTGCTCTGCGGGCAAGGCCACGGCAGTCTCAAAGGGAGGAAGCGAGAACCAGAGGGCTCCCGGCACCACAAAATGCACTGGTCCCTCCCAGGGAACACATTTCTCTAAATCTTATCTGAAAGTTACTTTTTCAACACAGTAACTGATTCACAGCTAATTAAGTCACAAGGACCTCTATATCTCTAATCTAAGGTTTCAATTATAAAAATCCAACAAACACAACTCTTAGGAACATACAGTTTAAAGTGAGGTATACTTCTCCAGTTTAAATTTGTGTGACCGTTATTAGTATTATAGTAAACTTGGACATTAATAAATTCCAATACGATAAACATAAAATTAGCCTGTAATCCTCTCTGCCCAAAGAAATCTAATGTTACGGGTTATCGCATGAATACAATTTTCCCATTAAGTTCCTCTGATCGATCTGCACCTGTATCTGTGTTTAGTCTCACACAGGTCTTGGGCCGCCTACCTTTCAAAGTGCTGTTTCATCTGTTTACATGCATAGTAGTTTCCATCTCTCAGGTTCTGCATCTTCATAACTTCAGAAAACGTTCCCTCTCCTATTTTGCCAATTGCTTTATAGTCTATAAATAAAAACAATTATAAAAATAAAAGTTTTATTTTGTGCATCTGTTTCACACTCGCTTCCAGACAGCAGCTGTCTCCATCTGTAAGATAGCCCAAAGCAGCACACTGAGGATGCTTTCCTTGTCTTTCCCAAGGTTCGGTGCTCCCCTCGTTTTAAGAGAAGCTGGGTTGTGTGTTGGCAACAGTCTCTGTCCCCCTCGAGTAGCGGGGACTCACACGGAGCCAGGAAAGGCTCGGAACCCTACAGGCCGCGAGAGCAGAGCGCCAAGGCGGGCAGCACGGGTGGCCCTCGCAGGAGCGGCGGGCCCGGGCCTGGCCTCCGGCAGGCGTGGCCATGCCCCAGTGGCCGGGGAGCACGCTCCTGAAAACCACCCTCCGAGGTCCCACACAAGGCCCGGTGGACCTGCGGCAGGCTCCTGGGGCTCTCGCTCCCTGAGTTTCTGGAAGCTGACAGCACGTCTCCCTGGGTTTGCGGCCACCACCACCATCACCGGGGCACAGATGGTGGTTCTGTAAGCCTCTAAGTCACTACAGTAAATCCCTTGCCACCTGAAATACCTGGAGCAGTTCCTGTCTTCCGGACCGAACCTCGACAGATACAGAAAGGAGTCTCCTGGAGCGTGCTGGGAACAAAGACCGAATCCACGCAGTGAAGCAGCGAGGGGCAGAGAGAAGGCCGGCCGCTGGAGGGCCCGGTTCGTCAGGATGGAACAGCCGACGGCGGGAGACTGCCTGCAGCGACTCTGCCTTCACAGGCCGTGTCCACTGCGCCTGTCGGCCCAGGGGCAGCAGCAGGAAGAGCCAGGAAGACGGAGTGAGGTGAACATTCCCGACCCCCTGACAAGCGCTCTCCAGACAGGAGTGAGCACAGGGGAAACACCTGCTTTCCAAGCAGAAATGGAAGGCAAGAGAGAAGCCCAGAAAGCAAACGCTTCATTGGGCTGGAAAAGCTTCCGTGGTTCAAATAAGAGGAGGAGAAGACCAAAAAAACTTCACAGAAAGCAGTTGTGAGACTTGACAGGTGAACAAGCTACTCAGCCTTGCACCAAGGTCACTGGAAAGTCAGGAAGGCAGCCAGTCTCCACCCCACCCAGGCACTTGCCCTAAGAGCAAGGAGACTCGTGTAGATTGAGGCAGCAAGGCACGACAGAAATAAGAGGCTCGAGAGGAACACTTAGGAGAGGGCACGGAGCGTGGACCTGACCAGCAGCAGACAGATCGGAAACCTAGTAAACAAGCCTGGGCCGAAAGGAGCCCATCACCTGCAGGTGCCAAACCCACAACAAGGGAGAGCAGGCTTTTAAAACCATCCTCTCCAAAGGGGGGCCTTCTCTTTCAGACAGAGCACATTTTAAATACCTTGCGTGAACTCTGATTTGAACAAACTAACAGAAAAAAGGCCCAGTTTTTTAGAGTAATGTTTTTGAGAAATAGTGTGCTTAAAGATTTTTAAAGTGTTTATCCACTAGCAAGAATTATTGATACTAAAGTATTTCCAGGTAAAATGACACAATGTTGGGATTTTCTTTAAAATCCTATACATTCCCATTCACTTCTGCTGGAAGTATAAACTAATACAATTATGACTCAGAATTCCGCTCCAGGGTATAGACTCAAGAGAAATGAAAGCATAAGTCTAAACAATGCAGTTACACATATGTTCGTGGAAACATTTTTACAATAGCCAGAAGTCGGAAGAAAAGAAACATCCATCAACTAAAGAATTGGTCAACAGGGACTTCCTGGCGGTCCAGTGGCTAAGACCCTGCACTCCCAACGTAGGGACCCAGGTTCGAGCCCTAGTCAGGGAACTAGATCCCACAAGCTGCAACTAAAGATCCTGTACGCTGCAATAAAAACTAAATAAATGAAGATTCCGAGTGCCACAACTAAGACCTGGCATGGCCAAGTAAATTAAACAGATCAACAAAATACGGTCTAGCTACACAATGACGGTATTCAGCCGCAGACACATGCTGCAGCACGGAGGAAGTGTGAAAACGTCATGCTAAGCCAAAGAAGCCAAGCACAAAAGGCTGTTTACATGAAACGTCCTAACAGGCAAATCCACGGACACGGAAAGTAGATGAGTGGTTGCCGAGGGTGGGCGGGGTCTGGAGCAAAGGGGGAATTGATGCGAGTTGATACTGGTTTCTTTTTGGGATGATGAGGAAAGTGCTTTAACCGATGATGATAATGGTTGCAGCACTCAGGAAAAATGCCAACAAGCACTGAATCATATACTTTACCTGGGTGCACTTTATAGTACGTAAATTATATCCAATAAAGCTGTTAAAACAGACAACTCTGTGGTGTCAGAGTCAGAACAGTGGTTACCCCGGGGACTTCTGTCCCCTGACTGTGTAGCAGGTTAACGGGTACGTTCACTGTCGGAAAACTCACCAACCTGTACTCATAGCTCGTGCAGTTTTCTGGATGGACATTATGCTCCAATGTTTAAAAATTGGAAGAAAAAAAAGCAAGCCAAAGTTAGGAATAAGTAGAAAGTATGAGGAACAGAAAAGATATAAAGAGTATTTGCAGGGAACGGCACAAAGGAAAACAGACTCAGATCATATTACTGTCGGAACAGTGACGTTCACAAAGTCCCACTGCCCAGACCCAGCAAGAGCTGGCTCTCACCACGGTCCCAGTTCCCGGGAGGGCCAGGCCTTCCTGCTCTAGAATTGTCCTGTTCTCAAGCTTAGCCTTAATTAACGGTTATAATTATAATACACCTCCACACTGTGAAGTGTAGTGAGCTCAGTGGTCCTCACAACTAAAGCAGACTGAAACCACCTCTTGAATGAGAAAAGCAAAGTTTAGGGACCGCTTATATTCCCCCACAGACCCCCTAACAGGGAGACTAGATGTCCTCTTCTGTGGTTAGCTCCAGAGAGCCTCTTTTGGCTCCTGAAACAGGTTGCCATCCTGTTTCACAAATGAAAACTCTCTGGGCAGGACTGCCAGCCCCAACACTCACAGTACTTGGTCCTGCCAACTTACAAGAGTTGGACATAAACTATATTACACCAAGACAAACACACAAAAAACAACAGCAGGAAAAAAAAGAATGCTTGAGACAATGAAATATAGTTTTAGTGTTATGACCATTCCATTCATAAAGAAGGCTGAGCACTGAAGAATTGATGCTTTTGAACTGTGGTGCTGGAGAAGACCCTTGAGAGTCTCTTGGACTGCAAGGAGATCAAAGCAGTCAATCTTAAAGGAAATCAACCCTAAATATTCATTGGAAGGACCGATGCTGAAGTTGAAGCTCCAATGCTTTGGCCACTAATGCAAAGAGCTGACTCACTGGAAAAGACCCTGATGCTGGGAAAGAATGAAGGCAGGAGGAGAAGGGGACGACAGAGGATGAGTTGGTTGGATAGCATCACTGACTCAATGGACATGAGTTTGAGCAAACTCAGGGAGATGGTGAAGGACAGGGAAGCCTGACGTGCCGCAGTTCATGGGGTTGCAAAGAGTCAGACACGACTCAGCGACTGAACAACAATTCACATGTAAGGAAATCTGTACACTAAAAGCCACAGTCCTAAGCGAACAGTATGATGGACGGCCTGTACTCTGTGTGAGAAGAGCTGGGCCATCACACCAGGAAGGGCCCCCCAAGCATCACCTGCAGGAAAACTACCCGAGGGCGCTGATATTCTCTCGACGAGCATTTTCCAAACTGAGTTCTGCAGAACCTAGTACCCCTAAGACAGTAATGGGTACTCCCCAAAAGGGGGTTCCACAAGCAAATAAACTTAGGAAATGCAGGTTAGGTTAAAGAGAAACAGGTTTGACTCCGGAATTCCTCAGAGCCTTTCCCTGAATCAGCAGCGTGTCCCCAGGGCGCCGGGAGCACACAGGGGCCGCGCTGCGTGGGAACAGACAGGTCTCTCAAGAACACCAGTTAACACGCCCTGGGGCTGCTCTAGACCCCCACACTGCGGATGTTTAAGCCCTACAATCCCTCCTCACAAGTCTTCCCTGAGTAAAAAGTAACTGACCGAGCTCCCAGCACGGCAGGAGTTTGAAGCTGTTCTGCCAGTTCTACAGTTCACCCCACTCGCCCTCCGAGAGCAGCTGGCTGGAGTGAGGCAGGGCTCAGCCCTGGCGGGGTCTGCAGGACACAAGCGTCAGAGCCCTTCTGACTAAAACCAGAAGCTGTAACCTGCTTGACAACCACAGCTTCAACGAAAGCCCAGAGCCTCCCTCAAACAGGTCGCAGGCCCAGTAAGTCCTGGAACCAGACCAGTAAGATTCTTGGGTGAATCCTCCCGAGAAGCTTCTTCAAAACAAACCAACCAGAACACAGGCCCTGTGTGTGGCTTACCACTAGTGTGTCCAGTTTGCAGCATCATAAAACTACTCTGACAGACTTCTTAGGGAGCCTCCAAACTTGAAACTTTGTGGGAAAATTCAACCAGATGGATGCTTCTATGAGTAATCTGTCCTCTGGTCCTCAGGAAGACCCACCTGACCCACCTAACCCCACTCCTGCTCATCAAAGAACAGCCAGGGAATAATTGCTGCTCATTAAAACACCACCAAACCATTCCCTTCTCTTGGATGGACTAGACTGGAATGCCCAGAAATTCCCCTGAAAAGAGACAGTCTATTACTATGCAGAAAAAAGCTTACATGGCGGGCCAAAAGCCACTCTCCATAGAGACATCTGCTTGCAAGGTTGGCTCTGCCTGCCACCTGGGAACCCGGATTCGGGAAGGGCTCCCACCAGTCTCTATGCAGTTAAGAGTCACTCACGATGCCTACACTCTTCAAGCAAGCAGCATGGTGTGCGCTGAATCTGCAGAGGGTGCCTGTGTTCTCAGCTCCCAGTAAATTCCCCAGCAGTGGGGCTCTCGTGAGCTGTGCTTACAGAAAACAGGTCACACGTGCGGTCACAGCTTGCTGCTGGAAGGATGAAACGCGTCCTGTGAGACTCCACCAGGAGAGGACTCGGGAGCGTGTGCCTCGTTTCCTCGAGGCTTTGCCCCACGTCACTTTCTCCATCGCGGCTCTGCCTCCTTTCACTGAGGACATCACAGCTCTAAGAGTGTAACCTGAATCCTGTGAGTTCTCTGAGCAAATCTAGGGGTGGTGTTGGGACCCACACCCCCCCCCCAAACACAATTTCTGCTGTGCGAGCACACTAAATCAATTCAGTTGTGTCCAGCTCTCTCTGACCCTATGGGCTGTAGCCCACCTGTCCATGGGATTCTCCTCCAGCTCCTCCGTCTGTGGGATTCTCCAGGCAAGACCACTGGAGTAGGCTGCCATGCCAGGAGATCTTCCCAACCCAGGGATCGAACCCGCGTCTCTTACATCTCTAGCACTGGCAAGTGGGTTTTGTTTTTGTTTTTACCACTAGTGCCACCTAGGAAGCCCAATGTGCACTACACTTCAGCCTAAATTAAACACCCCTGGTGGTGTGACTACATGACTGGACATCAATAAAGACCAAGAGCACCAGCTACACATCAGGCACTGGGCCACGCATGGAAGACACAGAGATCAGTAAGACACAGCCCCTCAGCTTGAGGACAGTGTTCCGAGCCCCCAAGTTTAGGTCCTTTACTTGAAAAGAGAGGCAGAGGGAGAGAGCCACACTCGTGTTTAGATAATATTAAAGGCAAACTGACGGATACTTAGTGTCCAAAACTGAATATGTGATGCTGTAGATCCTCGTCTCCCAGGACCAAGCTGGCGGGCAGGCCTCAGGGCACATGTCTTTCCTCCTTCTGTGTGCACCCTGTCCTCTGCCACACACCTGTCTGTCGTCCACTCTGCACCTCTCTCCACAAGGCCATAAGCCCTCTTAAAAGCAAAGTCCTAGCCTCTTTCATGCCCTGGACACACTCCTCAACAAATGAATCAAAGAAGAAATGCCATGTCACATGCCCCTAGTCCAATATTCCTATAGTCCTCCAGACATACATTGCAGGAGGAAATTTGACAGCTGAATCACAGAATTATTACTACTGACTAACTGGCAACCAATCCTTTTTTATTCATCTCTGTTTAAATACCAGGTATTTCAGATCACAACGAGATCGCTCTCCTGCCTTGCAGGTCATTTCCTTTCCCAGGTCAGACCATCCATATAAACACAACAGACAGACCAGAAGGGTAGGGAGGATAAATGACTAGAAGGATGCTCCTTAAACTACCTTCACAGTCCTCCATCAAACTCTCTTTCAGAATATGTTTCTTCATTAATGTTAGTAGGAATCCATGGATATTTATTTTATATTCTGGGATAATCCAATGCTACTTTAGTGTGTTGCTTCAAACTGTTCCTGCTCTGGCCTTTAGGAGCTCTTTCTGTTGGTTCCTTGGTTCCTTTGACATGCCCCCATCGACAAGGTTTGTTTGTCTAGGTTTACATTATTTGTTTTTTCAGTACTTTCTTACTTTCTGGCACTACAAAATCTTGTATATTTTCTGTTTCAGTCCTAGGATTGCCATTTGGACAAGGAGTCCTGGTTCCTTCTATCAGAGAAAGATATTTATTAAACACCAAGATCTGAACGCTAAGCATCAGGCACCACTCTCATTTAATCATCTCAACAATCCCTTGCAACAGGTACCTCATTAATCCACTTACAAATGAGGAACTACGGCACTGAGAGTTTAGGTAGCCTGCCCAGGGTCACACCGATAAAGCAGTAGGCTTCACAGGCAGGGAGTTTGATCCCAGAATTCCCCAACCACACTGCCACTGCTGTCTCCCATGAACAGAATGCTGCCCAGGAGATGCCAGAAGTCACACGAATGTACTGCTAAGAGTGGTGACCATGGTAAAAGACCCTTGCCAAAGCAATGGCTCAGCTGACAATGCCCATGAGAAAGGCAGAGCTTGGGAACCCCACTGCCAATGATATGAAAGGGTGAAAGTGTTAGTCATGTCTGACTCTTCGCGACCCCATGGACTGTAGCCCACCAGGCTCCTCTGTCCATGGAATTCTCCAGGCAAGAGTACTGGAGTGGGTTGCCATTTCCTGCTCCAGGGGATCTTCTTGACCCAGGGACTGAACCCAGGTTTCCTGCTTTGCAGGCAGATTCTTTACTGTCTGAGCCAGCAGGGAAGCCCATGATATAGAGACCCACTCTTTGGTTGGAGGAACAGCGCCGCACAGACTCCCATGGTGAGCGGCATGACCTTCCCAAGTAGCGACCACAGTCGAGCTTGCTCTTCCCTTACTGGAAACGTCCGGGTCTTCTGTCCCAGCACTCCAGTCACAATATCCCCTGACCACGTCCACACTGAGCCATAACCTGTGCCTTTCACGACACTGCTGTGTGTGCTAGTATGCTCAGTCGTGTCTGATTCTCTGCAATCCCTTGGCCTGTAGCCTGCCAGGCTGCTCTGTCCGTGGGGTTCTCCTGGCATTTCCTCCCCCAAGGGATCTTCCTGACCCAAGGATCTAACCTGAGTCTCCTGCGTCACCTGTATTGCAGGCGGACTGTTTACCGACTGAGCCATTGGGGAAGACTGAAGACAGTTGATGAACAAATAAAATGACAACAACTAGCTCTCAAAACTCAAGTTAAAGCACATTCACTAGAATGGCTCCAATTTAAGACTGAAAATACCAAGTGTTGACTAGGATGTGGAATAAATGGATCTCTCACACACGGATGACAGTAAATTAAACATGGAATAGCCACTTTAGAAAACAGTATTTACTTTTCTTATAAAAGTAAATACACACTTCCAACCCAATCCAGCAATTCAACTCCTAGGAATCTAGAGAAATGAAAACAAATGTCCACACAAAGACCTGTACATGAATGTTCATAGCAGAATTATTCACTACAGCCACAAAATGGAACAAACCAAATGCTCACTAACTGAAAAATGAATAGACAAACTGTGGCATATTCATGGGACAGAATACAGCAATAAAAAGGACCAAACCACTAAGCTGCCACTACGTGCATGAACCAAAAAAAACCATGCTAAACAGAGAAGACAGATTCAGAAAACCACATACACTTATATTTACTACATTTATATGAAATTCTAGAAAAGGCAATATTTTAGTAATAGAAAGCATATCAATGATCTTGGGAGCCAGGAGTGGAGGAGGGGATTGATTGCAAAGGAGCACAAGACAACTTTCGCAGGTGATAGAAAAGTTCTGCATCTTTTTTTGGCCACATGGCTTGCTGGAGCTTCGTTCCCTGATCAAGGATTGAATCCACAAGCTGAAATATTATGTAGCCAGTAAAAACGATGGGGCACAAGCTGGAAGCAAGACTGCTGGGAGAAATCTCAGATATGCAGATGATACCACCCTTATGGCAGGAAGCGAAGAGGAACTAAAGAGATTCTTAATGAAAGAATCTCTCTTGATTGAAAGATTCACTTTCTTGATGAAAGTGAAAAATGAGAGTGAAAACATGGGCTTAAAACTCAACATTCAAAAAACTAAGATCATGGCATCCAGTCCAATCACTTCATGGCAAATAAATGGGGAAAAAAAGGAAACAGTGACAGACTTTATTTTCCTGGGCTACAAAACCACTGCAGATGGTGACTACAGCCATGAAATTAAAAGATGCTTGCTCCTTGGAAGAAAAGCTATGACCAACCCAGACAGCATATTAAAAAGCAGAGACATTACTTTGCCAACAAAGGTCTGTCTAGTAAAAGCTAAGGTTTTTCCAGTAGTCATGTATGGATGTGGGAGTTGGACCATAAATAAAGCTGAACACTGAAGAATTGATGCTTTTGAACTGTGGTGTTGGAGAAGACTCTTGAGAGTCCCTTGGACTGCAAGGAGATCAAACAGGTCAATTCTAAAGGAAATCAGTCCTGAATATTCATTGGAAGGACAGATGGTGAAGCTGAAGCTCCAATACTTTGGCTACCTGATGGGAAGAACTGACCCACTGGAAAAGACGCTGATGCTGGTAAAGACTGAAGGTGGGAGGGGAAGGGGACAACAGAGGATGAAATGATGAGATGGCATCACCGACTCAATGGACATGAGTTTGAGCAGGCTCCGGGTGTTGGTGATGGACAGGGAAGCCAGGCATGCTGCAGTCCATGAGGTTGCAAAGAGTTGGACATGACTGAGGGATTGAACTGAACCAAAGTAAATAAAAATGAAAAGGCTCTTAGCCTTTCCACTAAAATCTGGGACAAGATAAGGATGTCCACTCTCACCACTTTTATTTAATGTAGTATTGGAAGTTCTAGCCATAGCAATCAGACAAGAAAAATAAAAGATAGCCAGATTGGAATGGAAGAGGTAAAATTGTCATTATATGCAGATGGCATGATACTATATATAGAAAACCCTAAAGACACACAAACTACAAGAACTGATTAAGTTCAGCAAGGCAGCAGGATACAAGATTAACATACAGAAATTGGCTGTATTTCTTTATGCTACCAATGAAATATCAGAAAAGGAATATAAATAATAATCCCTTTTAAATTGCATCAAAAAATAATAAAAACAAATCCTACTAAGAAAGTGAAAGACTTATATGCTGAGGACTATAAACATTAATAGGACTTCTCTGGCTGCCAGTGGTTGGGAATTGCCTATCAATGCAGCAGATACAGGTTTGATTCCTGGTCTGCAAAGATCCCACTTGCCTTGGAGTAACTAAGCCCATGAGCCTAGAGTCCATGCTCAGCAACAAGAGAAGATCCTGCAATGAGAAGCCAATGAACCGCAACTAGAGAGTAGCCCCCACTTGCTCCAACTACAGAAAGACTTTGAGTACATAGCAACGAAAACCCAGCAAAGCCAAAAATAAACAAATTTTTTAAAGTTTAAATAACATAGCTATATGAAAAAGGCAGATAGAACGTGGAAGATAAGTAAGTTGTTCATATTAAGATTGTATTCATTTTTACCAAACCGAGACCTGTTTAAGTGAAATGTGAGCCTTATTTAAAGCATGAAAATAGAGTTCAAATTCACTTTTTGTGCAAATCTAAAACTGTCACACCTGAATCCAACTATCTGTATTAAAACTGCTTCTAAAAAAAAAAAAAAAAAACTGCTTCTAAAGATCTTAATCAAGGCAGGTGATAAGCATCAGAACTATGGTGTTGTTTTAGTCGCTCAGCCGTGTCCGACTCTTGCGACCCTATAGACTGTAGCCTACCAGGGTTCTCATCCACAGGATTTTCCAAACAGGAATTCTGGACTGGGTTGCCATTTCCTTCTCCAGTCAGAACTAAGGGGAAAGTTAATTACTAAGTGTAACTCTCAACTAGAGTTTAAAAGAGGATTCAGCTTCTAATTCCCACTCTCTTTGAGAGAGACAGTACTTCAAACCAAATCACTAAAAACAAGGTCAAGATCCTTCAATAAAGAAGGCTGTACCAAATTAATTAGTTCATGCTGTGTGGGAAAAATGGTGACCTGAATTACTAAACATCATGAAAACACAAAAAGACATAAAATTATTCGTAGACTCGTAAAAACGGTGATCATTTTGTGATGTGCAGAAACACTATAACCATGCTGTGCAGCTGGGACCAGCACATGTTGTGGGTCAATTACACTTGGAAAAAAACATAAAATTTTAAAATTTAAACTTCACCCTTTGGGACTTCCCTGGTGGCCCAGTGGCTAAGACTCCGAGCTCCCGATGCAGGGGCTCTGGGTTCAATCCCTGCTCAGGGAACCAGATCCCATGTGCCACAACTAAGACTTCACACTGAAGATCCTGCATGCTGCAGCTAAGACCTGGTACAGCCAAATAAATAAATATTTTTAAAAAACAAAAGTTTAAAGATACAAATCAGAAAATGCAAATATTAACATACAGATCGTGTGTGTGTGTGTATATATATGTACTGTGTGTGTGTATATATATGTGTGTATATATATATATATATGTATATATATGCTAACATTTGTGATTTTTGACTGGGATCCTGGAAAAAATAAAAACACCTATCATGGATACTATTGGGATAACTGGGGAAATGTGAGATATAGACTGCATATTACATAACAATATTCTATCGGCATGCTATTTACTGTGATTATGCAGGAGAATGTTCTTGCTTTTATCAGATACTTGCTGAATTACTAGTGGTGAAATGTAATGATGTCTACAACTAACTCTCAAAAAGTTTAGTGAAAATAAATACATAATTCAGACAGAGAGAATGCCAGCGCACGGTGAGACAGCACACAAACACACAGCAAATGGAGCATCTAGGTGAAGGGTGTACAAATATTCAGTGTACTCTTCTTGCAACTTTTCTGTAGATTCGAAATTTTTCAAAATAAATAGTTGGGAAGGGAAAAAAAGGAATACAGTAAAATACACGTGTATGTAAGTCCACACTATACATAAAAATGTAAAGCCTTTTGTAGACCTTGTATTCTAACTACTGCTTTGGGTGCATTACTGAAAAAGATAATCACTTAAACAATATCTAACGAAAGAAAATAAGAACCTCCTGGACTTCGCTGGTGGTACAGTGGGTAAGAATCCTCCCGCTGATGTAGAGGACACGGGTTTGATCTCTGGTCAGGGAATATTTCACATGCCTGGGAGGAACTAAAGCCTGTGAGCCGCAATTACTGAGCCCGAGTGCTCCAACTATTGAAGCCTGTGCACCAGAACCTGTGCTCGGCAAAAAGAAGCCACCACAATAAACCCAGGCACCACAACGAAGAGCGGCCCCCACATGATATAACTAGAGAAAGCCTGCGTGAAGCAGTGAAGACCCAGTACTGAGAAAAATAAATTATATGAAGAAAATAAGAATGTCTTGGAAAGGATGAATGAGATGAATTCTTTTAAACATCTTTGTTACATAATGTATGCAATATACCGTTTACCAAGTGATAATCAGGATACAATGCAAATTTAACATCATAACTACACCCAACATAATTTAATCTTTTCACAGCAAAACAGGTTGGAATTTTTCTGGACCTCAGATTCACAGCATAAATGACAAGTATATCCGTACAGTGATGTAAAAATAAAAAAGCAGCCCATTCTAGTTGATTACACTTGGATTGTTCATAATCCACACATTGAAGCACAGAAAAATATGATACCCCTCACATTTTCAAGGATGACTATCTCATTTCATAACTTCCCAGCAACGCTCTTTCACTAAAAGGCTCTTTCAAAATTTCTGTAAAGAAGTTCTGACAAAAACAGTACTACCTGACCCCAAAGTAATAATAAAGTAAAATACACAGCCCAGCTTTCCTCTCAATTGTCTACTAAACCAGTAGTAGGTAGGACAATAAAAGGTACGAAGCCACACTGTAACCGCTCACTACATTACTGCCAAATGTTTTCAACCCACCATTTAAAAGAATTAAAAACTCCCCAAACTCTAATGTAACCTCGCACCAAAATAAACCTCAGCTGGACTCGGGTCGACGTTCTGAAACCCCTCACAGCCCGACCAGCCCTGAACCCCTCGGGCTGCCCGCTCCGGCTGCCCCCGGGGACGCGGGTCCCCGACAGCCCACGGAGGTTTGGGATTCCCCCACGCTGCCCACCTCCCACCGGCCACCGAGTGCCTCCCGAAGCCGGCCCCCACCCGCCGCCACTCGCCCTCTGGTCCCGCCCCTCGCGGCTCCACTCAACTCTTCATCCTGGATGCGGAAGCCGGCGACAACCCCTTGCCGATACTGGACGGAGAAGAAAGGGATAGAAAGTGTAGGCCCTGGCTTCCACTCCTTAGAGGCAGGGTCCCGAACTAGGACCTCCGTGGTGGTCCCTAAACGGAGAGCGTTAGGATCCGGCGGCCATGTTGTATCCCTGTCACCCTAGCAACCGTCAGGTCCCGACCACCCCGAGGCCGGAGTCCGCGCGTGCGCAAAACGACCCATCGGCGCCCTCCGGTCCTACATGTACGCGTGCGCAGTACGGCCCGCCTCCTCACTCTAGTTGCTAAGCAGCCCTCCTTGCACCTTTAAGCTGTTCCCGGCTTTTGAGTGTAGGCGACTTTCCCTGGGAGCGCTATCCCCAGCCGTCCTGAGAATTTAGTGATTTGGGACCTAATGCCTGGACGACAGCCTTGAGCTTTAACTGGGCTGGGATACACTAAATAATTGTCGATTGATACCTTTTCTTTGCAGTCGCATGTTACAATTGAATATCCACTGACTATAGATAGTACAGTCCCATGATTCAAGATTCAAAAATAACAAAAACAGAACAGACTGGAAATCCTCCCTCCCACTGTTCTGTCCCCAGTTCCTCTCCGCATAAAGTAGGTAACTCATAAGAAACCTTTTATTCTGTTTTCCCTCTTTCTTACACCAGTGGTAGTCTCCTATAGACTCTGCTTTGTATTTTGCATTTTTTACTTGATACTTTAACTTGGATACGTTCCCCTAACAGTACCCAAAGAGCTTCATTGTTTTATTTAATGGCTCTTCTAGTTCTAGTTGTGTGTGTGCGTGCTCAGTCGTGTCCAACTCTTTGCGATCCCAGGGACTGTAACCCACCAGGCTCCTCTGTCCATGGGGTTCTCCAGGCAAGAATACTGAAATGGGTTGCCATTTCTTCCTCTCCAGGCCCTTCCTGACCCAGGGATCATCTCTCTCTCATCTCATCTCCTTCGACTCCTGGATTGATAAGCAGATTCTTTTTACCACTGAGCCACCTGGGAAGTCCCACTTCATGGTTGCACCATCTCTTATTTATCTGGTTCCCTGCTGGACATCTTGGTTGTGTCTAATAAGCTGACCTTTCAAACACTGCTGCAGGGACAGTCCTGAACACACATCATGTTCCATACGTTCATGTGTGCCCACAGGAGAAATTCTTAAAGTGGAGCTGCTGAGTCAAAAGGTGGTTGTTATTCAGTCGCTAGGTCGTGTCCGACTCTTTGCAACCCCATGGACTGCAGCATGACAAGCTTCCCTGTCCTTCATGTCTCCCAGAGTTTGCTCAAATTCATGTTCCTTGAGTTGGTGATACTATCTAACCATCTCATCCTCTGCCTCCCTCTTCTCCTTTTGCCTTCAGTCTTTCCCAGCATTAGAGGCTTTTCCAATGAGTCACCTTTTCGAATCAGGAGGCCAAAGTATTGGCACTTCGGCTTCAGCATGTCTTTCCAGTAAATATTCAGGGTTGATTTCCTTCAGGATTGATAGGTTTGATATCCTTGCAGTCCAAGGGACTCTCAAGAGTCTTCTCCAGCACCACAATTCGAAGGCATCATCAAAAGGTATCTACTTTGTTTTGTTTTTTAACTTCTCTTTAAAAATTTAAGTCAAAATTCACATAATATAGAATCAATCATTTTATTTTTTTTTCTATTTTTTTTTTTATTAGTTGGAGGCTAATTACTTCACAACATTTCAGTGGGTTTTGTCATACATTGATATGAATCAGCCATAGATTTACACGTATTCCCCATCCCGATCCCCCCTCCCACCTCCCTCTCCACCTGATTCCTCTGGGTCTTCCCAGTGCACCAGGCCCGAGCACTTGTCTCATGCATCCCACCTGGGCTGGTGATCTGTTTCACCATAGACAGTATACATGCTGTTATTTTGAAATATCCCACCCTCACATTCTCCCACAGAGTTCAAAAGTCTATTCTGTATTTCTGTGTCTCTTTTTCTGTTTTGCATATAGGGTTATCGTTACCATCTTTATAAGAATCAATCATTTTAAAATGTGACATTCAGTACATCCACGATGTTGTGGAACCATCATCTTTATCTAGCTCCAAAACATTTTCATTGCCCCAGAAGGAAACGCCAAACCCATAAATCAGTCTCAAACACATGATGCTAAGTGAAATAAGCCAGACACGAAAGGCCACCTATTGTATGATTCTGTTTACAGAATAATTCCAGACTGGACAAATCCATAGAGACAGAATGTAGATACAGGCTTCCAGGGACTGGGGGAATGACAGTGACTGCTAACAGGTAAGGGATTTCTTTTTGTGGTGTTGACAGCATTCTGGAATTAGATAGTGGTAATAGTTGCACAACTTTGTAAGTCTAGTAAAAATCACTGAATTGTATGTATTAAATGGTTAGAATGGTCCATTATGTGAATTTTATCAAGCGAATTGAAAAAAACCGGGGTGATTATTGCTGGTATTATTATTGTTTTTTCCCATATCAAAAGAGCTTTTATTGCATCTTTAAAATATCATAAATGAGTCCAAAGAATCATCTGGCATCTTGTGGTTTCTGTAGCCAGACCACCCAGAGTTTATTCATCAGCCTGCTGAACTGTTCCTTTTTCAAAAACGTAGATACCATCCAAAACTTTTCTGATATTCTTGTGGCTTGCTGAATCTGACACAAGTTCCATGTGGTTTCCTTCAAGACTCAACTCATCTTCCTGGGCTTGAGGTACTAAATAAGCAATGTCTGGCCTCATCTGAACCCTGTGGATGTATTTTTCACTCCCAAAATTTTCGATTTCAGCAAGAGAACCATTCTCCTGAATAGCAACATCGATGGGGAAGTGAGCACACACAGACCTCATCTTGTAGCAGAAGCCCAGTGTGACACTTTTGATCATGTTCTGTACACGACTACAGATCGTGCAAACTGTAACCAGTTCCTTTTTATTTCCCCACCATTTGTCAACTTGGAGCCTCTTCTTTTTCTCTCCAAGGAGACTGAATGCTACATTGATGTGATTGAAGTCCCTCCACCGGGTGCCTCTGGGGCCCTTCACAGTAGCTGTGCGTCCCTTCAGAGTAAGCGCAGAGTCAGACACGACTTACCCACGGAGCACTACTACTACTAGTTAGAGTAATGTCGATATTTTCTGGAAGGCCGGCAGTCTGATTGCTGAGGATGGCCTACAATCTCGCACTGGATGAGTTGTGGGTATTACTGTGGGTGGTCCTGTCCCTGTTGGCTCTGAAAAGCCACATCTAATCTCTCCAGATCACTGGAATTTGATTTCTCTCTTCTATCTCCTTGTAGTCTTTCCCCTTAGGTGGGGACTTGTATTTAAGTCACATTGCTCTCACTTTCTTTCTCACACTGTCTTTTTCATATTCTTTTCTTCTACCAAGGTAGGTTCTAAGTTCCTTAGCCAACCCACCTGTGCTTTATCTCTTCTGCAGGCAGAAGGAGTTTCTGGGTATTCACTGAATACCTGTTAAGAGGTGAACAGGTGAATGCATTTAGCATCATCATTTGGATTTTCTATTCACCTTCACTGTGGACAATTAGTAGTGAAATCCTGAAGAAGCCCAGGGGGTCTTGACCCTGAGGAAGGGTCACAGTAAGACACCCCCTGTAGGCAGACACAGCCTTGGTGTGCTGCCCCAGGTGAGCAGGGGCTATTGGACTTCAGCCCTCCAGCTTCACGAACACCAGCACCCTGGTCCGCAACCTGCACTTCGTACTTGGAGACCTTGGAAGAGGGGAGTGGAAGGGCCTCCGGAGTGGAAGATCAAAGGAAACCAACAGGGACCTTAGCAGGAAGGCAGAAAGGGAATTGGGTGAGATTTTCCTAGAGTGGAGGTTCTCAGTCATTAACTTGCACCAAAGTCACCTGCCTTCAGGTGATTCTGGACTCTGCAGGGGCCCAACCACAAACCTTCTGAGTTTGTCATTCTGGGGTGGGATTTGAAAATTCACATCTTGGGACTTCCCTGGTGGTCCAGTGGCTAAAACTCCACGCTCCCAATGGAGGGGGCACAGGTTCCATTCCTGGTCAGAGAACTAGATCCTGCAAGACTCAATTTTAAGACCCAGTGCAGCCAAACAAATAAATATGAAAAGTATTAAAAAGAGAGAAAATGTGCATCTCTAACAGAATCCCAAGTGATGCCACTGCTGCACTTACGACCATATTTTGAGACCCACTAGCTCCTTCTTTCTTTAATTCTAAGAAGACTAGGAAATGCTACTTCAGAATAGCCTGGGAAGGTCTTTCTGTATAGTTTATAGACAGAGGGGTCAGCCTTCTTGGGTTTCAGCTGTGTGGCCTAGGTACCTGCTTCCTTAGACCACTTGTGCACTAAATGACAAAAGGAGAATTGACAGATGAGAAATAATAGGCTGTGAGCTCCTCCGGGGAGGGCCCCACCCTGAGCCCTTGCCTGCTCAGCGCATACAACCACCAGGCATATGTCACATGCTCGAGAGATGCTTGTGAAGTGAAACCAGCCTGCATCCTTGGAGCTCTGCTTTTAAAGCTCTGCATGAATACCGCCTAATTATAGCCACTTGCGCCTTTTGACTCATTCCAAAACTGTTCCTCAGACAGTTCATCCTGTATCCCAACATTAGCTTTTCCCTAATTCCCAGTCTCAAGAGATTCAAGCTATGTTTAGCAGGCTATCTGTTTCTGCTGAGCTTCTTAATTAATGTTCAAACCAGGAAATGGGCAGAAGTTAGAAAAATTAGGAAAGACAGAAATTCACACGTTAACCTTGGTAAGGTGGGTAAAATGCAAATCCACCTATGGATATTAGAAATCAGATTGATTTCAGAAAATAATGAGTTCCCTGGTAGCCTAGTGGTTGGGACTCAGCACTTTTACTGTTGGGGCCTGGGTTCAATCCCTGGTCAGGCAATGGAAATCTCACAAGCCATGTGGCATGGCCAAAATAATAATAATAATATAAAAATAAATAATAAATGTATCTCAGAGGCAACTTAGCAAGAGCAGGAATGTGAAATAAGAGCAAGAACATTAGCCATTCAAATGAACATGAGGAATGGCAGTTAACCAAAGCAGTTATGAATGAGGTTGCGGTCAGGTCAAGTGTGGATGCAAAACAAGTCAACGTCAGGCTAAAGAGAAGTCCAACCACTTTTCCAACAAAAAAGCACATGGCACAATAGATTTTTTAAGTGTGAAAAAACTTTTCCTAAGAAGAGAATAGAAAAATTCTTAAAGTGGTAGGAGAGTGAACCAAGTGAGTGACTCTAGCCAAGTTACAGGGCCAGTGTTTCCTCATTTCTGAACAATGAGGATAAAAATACCCTCTGCAAAGAGTGATGCAAAGAATGAAGAGTAGATGCGATGTCTCTGTCTCTCTAGAGTATACTGTTTGATTTCTGCCCAGAGTCTGAAGCCAGGCAAGACCCTGTAGCACTCCTGGGCACAAAAACCTTTCCATGTCCCCCTTTAAGTGTCTTGTTTGTAGGAAATAGACTTCATTCAGCCTCCAAGACCTCCCCTGAGTCCCAAGGAGCAGGTTCACACAGTTGTCAACTAGAGAAGGGAGGAGATGTGGAGACAAAGGAGGAGCCCTCAAGCCAAAGGGGGGATGGAGGAGCTAGCAGGTCCAAATGCGCATATGTGGAGTGAATAAACAACAAGGTCCTACTGGATAGCACGGGGAACTAAGTTCAGTGTCCTGTGATAAGCCATAATGGAAAAGAATATGAAATAGATCGTGTGTGTGTGTGTGTGTAACTGAGTCACTTCGTTGTGTAGCAGTAAGTGCGTCCGTACCAAGTTGCTTCAGTCATGTCTGACTCTTTGTGACCCTATGGACTATAGCCAGCCAGGCTCCTCTGTCCATGGGATTCTCCAAGTGAGAATACTGAAATGGGTTGCCATGCCCTCCTCCAGGGAATCTTCCCGGCCCAGGGATCGCACCCATGTCTCCTGCATTGGCAGGTGGATTCCCTGAGACACCAGGGAAGCCCGTTCTTTTCTACTTCACCCAAAACTCTGTCTCCAAAATTTAATTTGGTGTCAGTGTATGGAGGCTGGATTCTGCATCAGGCCTAAAATAGGCCTGGCCAAGAGCAAATGTTCGATAAAGGTTGTTGAGTAATCAAGAAACACCATCAGCTGTCACCTGCTCTGTCATCCTCTGTGATAAGGGGCAAGCCGATTTTCGATGACTGTTGAGCATCTAGGATAAACCTTGGGCTTCCCAGGTGACTCGGTGATAAAGAATACACCTGCCAAGTGGGAGGCACAGGTTTGATCCCCAGGTCAGGAAGACTCTCGTGGAGAAGGAAGTGGCAACCCACTCCAGTATTCTTGTCTGGGGAAATCCCATGAATAGTTCGAGTCACAGCTGGACACGACTTAGCAACTAAACAACAATAATAACAAGCGTAAACCTTCATCCTTGATAGGGAGGAATTGAACAGGCAGACTGACAGGTTGTAGAAGTCATATGGCCTGTTGCTGGGGATCCAGAGAGGGGAAGGTCTTTACCAAAATCACCCACTCACTGGTGGTCCCCTGGGCTCTGACCCGGGTCTTTGGCTTCCAGCTCCCTGTGCTTCTACAGCTGCTGTGTCTAAAGGGACCTTTATAAAAGCTCTCCAATGAATGCACATACTCTCAAGAAGTACATTTTACAAGTCCCTTGAATCAACCTATTTGTTGTAGCAAATTAGAAGAAACATCTGAAAAACCCTTCTGTTTGTCTGTTTTTCTTTTGTATTGTCTAACAGCTTTGACATAGTACATATTGTACAATGAAGCATTTCACTCCTCTTTTTCCTTCCCTTCTTTCCTTTTTTCCCAGAATCAGCTGGCAAGAATTCAGCTTCAATGTTGAAAGTGTTTTGCTCTCTCTTTGTCTCTGCACACCAGGGCCCCAAGTCAAAATGAAAAATGTAAAAAGGGGACTTCCCTGGTGGTCCAGTGGTTAAGATTCCACTGCAGGATCATGGGTTCAATCCCTGGTTGGGGAACTAAGATCCCACAAACCTCACAGCATGGCCAAAACAGAAAAAAAATTGCCAGGACAAAAGGACACGTTTCCAGATTGAAAAGGCTGTAAAATGCTCAGCACAATGAATTTGACATTCATTTAACAAATACTAAGTTGAATGTGTGCTGTGCCTGGCGCTGTTCTAGGAACATGGGATCCATGAGTGTGAGGTTGGAGGGAGAGATCAGTGATGCTTCTGCAAGCCGGGGAGCATCCAAATGCCAGCAAACCACCAGGAGCGTGGGAGTAGGCCTGGAACAGGTTCTTCCTCAGAACCTTCAGAGGGAACCAGCCCTGAAGACACCTCGACCTTAGACTTGTGGCCTCCAAAACTGTGAGTGCATAATTGTGTTGTTTTCATCACCCGGTTTGTGGGATTTTATTATGGCACCCTGAGGAAACGAATGGACTTCCCTGGTGGCTCAGATGGCAAAGAAACTGCCTTCAGTGCAGGAGACCCCAGTTCAATCCCTGAGCTGGAGAAGGGGATGGCAACCCAGTCCAGTATTCTTGCCTGGAGAATCCCATGGACAGAGGAACCTGGCGGGCTACCGTCCACGGGGTCACAAAGAGTCAGACAGGACTGAGTGACTAATACACACACTGAGAGGAAACGAATACAGTGGTGCCTTTATTTTCATACCAAAGGTTCCAATTTATAAACAGAATGACAAGTTTTACAAGTTGATTTTAAAGCAAACAACTAAAATCTGAGATAGTTGCATGCAACAAAGCACCCCCTTGGATGTTTAAAAATCCACGTAACTATACGGGTCTAATTCTGACCATGTATGTTTTCCTAACTCCAAGATTGAAAATTAGGACTTGTTTGTCCAGGAAGTCCTATAAGATGGGGTGAGAAATGGCCGGAGAAGTTCAGAGGGGTTTGGAGAAGAGCGCTGTGCAAAGGCCCCAGCCCTCCACCAGCACCGGACTCCGAGGAGCCCAGGCACCCAAGTGCGCAGCTCACTACGTCGGTCTAGGGTGCCCCCTGCCGTCTGTGCTTAGTCACTGCGTCTCCCGACCTTGAATCCTGGGTGGCCCTGGCCGGAGCGCCTCTCCTGCTCGGGAAATGTGGCTGGAACAACCACGAAAGAGGGTGTAGGGCTGTGGCAGAAGAAAGCGGGGAAAGCAGCAGGTTAGGTGGGTCTTTCAAGCGGCTGTTACTCCGGCTGTGGGGTTGCCAGATACAGCACAGGATGCCCAGCTGAAACTGAATTTCAGATCAACAACTAATACTGGTTTAGTGTGTGTGCTAAGTATCTTCTTCAGTCTTGTCGACTCTTTGCGACCCCATGGACTGTAGCCCGCCAGGCTCCTCTGTCCATGGAATTCTCCAGGTTAGAATACTAGGCTGGGCTGCCCTGCCCTCCTCCAGGAGATCTTCTCTACCCAGGGATGGAACTGGCTTTTCTTATGTCTCCTGCATTGGCCAGGTGGGTTCTTTACCACTAGCACCACCTGGGAAGCCCCTGGTTTAGTATAAGTATGCCCCAGATAGTGCGTAGGACAGTAGTGCATATGCTGAAGTATTTGCTAAATCTGGCAACCCTATCAGGACTGGGCCAGAAAAGGACAGTTTGAACTCAGAGAAATAACTTTATCTGACTTTGTTTTAAAGTGTAAGATAACTTTGAAATTAGTTCGTTTATCCATCTTGTAACTGAGAACTCTTTGGGGCCTTCCCAGGATGGATCCCCTCCCCCACGTCCTCTGTTCTGGCTTCTCTTGGAAGCGCCTAGATAAAAGTATCTGTTGCACAGATCCTGAGTTGTTTTACAGGTGCTAACAACCACCACCAAATGGAAGAAATTAACTTCTTGATGACCATGAGTGTGAAGCCCCAGACCTACTGGTGCTTAAAGGATTGATAATGTTAACCCAGTGACACCATGCATCATAACCCTGTTACCACCACCACCCAATCAGAGAACTGTGTGTGAGCTCATCACATACCCCGTGACGCCCCCTCCCTCACCTGGCCTTTAAAAATGCTTTGCTGAAACCCCCTGGGGAGTTGGGGTATTCCAAGCACCAGCTCTGCTGGACTCCTTGCTCAGCTTCCTTCAATAGATGTCGCTCTTTCTTTCACCATAACCCGGGGGCAGTAGATGGGCTTTGCAATGAACAAGAGAGGGGACCCAAGTTTGGTTCAGTAATAACCTGACTCCTATTTATTAAACATGTATTATTTCAGACAGGGTGCTAGACTCTGGACATTCACCTGTAAGCAAAATGGGCAGGATGCCTGCCATTGTAGGCAGCTCACTCTACCCCCTTGGCATACACCGATCTATCCTTGTCCTTCAGAACACAGTCAAGCGTCCCAGTCTCCAGGAACTTGTCCGATCAAGCCTCCACTAGCAGCACAGTTTAATACACTCAGCACAGCACCTAAGCCTGTCTAAGCACTCTAAAACCTGTTTTTGCCAAACTTGTCTATGCCTTAAGTAAGACATAGTTTTTCTTCCTCCCTCCTTTTAGAAATGTCTGGAAATTGTCGTCCATCCCCCCACCCATGTGTCCCCGGGGTCTCTTGGTCCCTGATGCAGCACAGCTCTGAGCCCCGTGAAGAAGAGATTAGGTCTGTTTTGCTCACAGCTGAGTCCTGGGGCTTAGGGCATGGCCAGGCTGAATGAGCATGTTTTGACTGTGTGGCTATTTGTCCACGCTTGGTTCTCCAGCCTTCCCTGCTGGTGAGGTGAGCAACTTCCCATCTTTTCATGATATGTATTTTTTACTTCTATTTAATTGGAGGATGATTACTATATTGTGATGGTGTCTGCCATACATCAACATGAATCGGCCATAGATATACATATGTCCCCTCCTCTTAAACCTCCCTCCCCATCCTACCCCTCTAGGTTGTCACAGAGCAGGGGCTTTGGGTTCCCTGTGTGTCTTTTCATGATATTTATTTTATTTATATTTTGGCCGCACCTGGAGGCTTATGAGATCTTATTTCCCCCACCAGGGATCGAACCTGGAGCCTTGGCAATGCCAGCTCAGAGTCTTAACCACTGGGGAACTCCCTACTTCAGTTCAGTTCAGTCGCTCAGTGGTGTCCGACTTTTTGCGAGCCCATGGATCGCAGCACACCAGGCCTCCCTGTCCATCACCAACTCCCAGAGTTTACTCAAACTCATGTCCATCTAATCGGTGATGCCATCCAGCCATCTCATCCTCTGTCGTCCCCTTCTTCTCCTGCCCCCAATCCCTCCCAGCATCAGGGTCTTTTCCAATGAGTCAACTCTTCACATGAGGTGGCCAAAGTATTGGAGCTTCAGCTTCAGCATCAGCCCTTCCAATGAATATTCAGGACTGATTTCCCTTAGGATGGACTGGTTGGATCTCCTTGCAGTCCAAGGGGCTCTCAAGAGTCTTCTCCAACACCACAGTTCAAAAGCATCAATTCTTCGGCGCTCAGCTTTCTTCACAGTCCAACTCTCACATCCATACATGACCACTGGAAAAACCATAGCCTTGACTAGACGGAACTTTGTTGGCAATGTGTCTGCTTTTTAATATGCTGTCTACATTGGTCATAACTTTCCTTCCAAGAAGTAAGTGTCTTTTAATTTCATGGCTGCAATCACCATCTGCAGTGATTATGAAGCCCCCAAAAATAAAGTCTGACACTGTGTCCACTGTTTCCCCATCTATTTCCCCACATCTTTTCAATTAAATCTGTTTGGTTAAGATAAACTAGGCTTGGCTTCTGTTGCTTGCAACAGGGAACCTTGATGAACCATCTCCCGTGGGAGCAGTTTTTTGAAGTGATCAGACCAGAGGCGTAGACTAGGTGAAAAGCTGGAGCTCCTTTTCTGCACTCCTGGAGCACCTGCGCATTAGCTCAGGCAGTTAGGGCCTTTCAGAGAACAAGAGACCCCCGGGAATCACGGCTGGGGAATGGACGTCTTTGAGTTTTGTCTTCCCAGCACTTTTCTCCCGGAGAAGGCAATGGCACCCCACTCCAGTGCTCTTGCCTGGAAAATCCCATGGACGGAGGAGCCTGGTAGGCTACAGTCCATGGGGTCTCTAAGAGTCGGACACGACTGAGCGACTTCACTTTCACTTTTCACTTTCATGCATTGGAGAAGGAAATGGCAACCCACTCCAGCGTTCTTGCCTGGAGAATCCCAGGGATGGGGGAGCCTAGTGGGCTGCTGTCTATGGGGTCGCACAGAGTTGGACACGACTGAAACGACTTAGCAGCAGCACTTTTCTCCTGGGTGGGGTTTTTTTTTTTTTTGGCATACAGACCTTACACCTTTGCAGTGGCTGTCACATTGCCCATTCCACAGCTATTTCATGATTTATTCATGTGCTAGTTAACAAAAGAGGGCAAAATGACAATTTCCAGACATTTCCAAAAGGAGGGAGGAGGAAAAACTATGCCTTAGTTAAGAAACCTTGAGGAACCACTTAAAATGACATTTTCATTCACTTAGAAATATACATGTAATAGAATATTAAGTACAAAAAGCAACATAAAAATTATACTCTTTTTCACAAGGTTGCGTATATATATAATACACCGTCCAGTGAAAAAAGATTGGCAGGAAGGATGCCAAGACCCCACTAGCCGTTGTTTCGGGGCGGTGGGGAATTCGGATTCTTTGATCCTTTATCTGGTTTTCTGCATTTTCCAAACTGCATTTAGCAGTGCCAAATGCTCTTGATACACGAAGTTTCCACGCTGTGAGATTCGCAGTGATGAATAAAAATAGCACTGAATTGGAGAATCCTACTCCCCAGTTAAGAAGTTTCAGGGGCAGCTTGCATTTTTCCGGTGAAAGCCTCCAATTCGCTCTAAAAAGTCTCCTCCCCTCTCCTTAAAGGCCCCAAGGCCTCAGTTGTTTTATCTGGCCCACGGGGGTGACTACGAGGACAGCTGCAGCCCGGGCGGGCGGGCGCCGGGTGGAAGTCAGCGCAGCGGACTCCGCCGGGGAGGCGCTCGGCCCGCTCCATGCAGCGCAGGCGTGGATATCTGGTAAGTGAGCCGGCGGCGCCATGTGCTCAGGTGGCCGGTTAGCTCAGTTGGTTAGAGCGTGGTGCTAATAACGCCAAGGTCGCGGGTTCGATCCCCGTACGGGCCACAGACGACAACTTTTTCGTTTTTTCTTTTCTCCAGCTTATGGGTTTGTTTCCCAGCTGCCTTGAAAAATAGGCTTCTTGAGTGCCCTGCGCCGCGTGCAAACAGAAGGAATCGCGGAGTCACTCTGGGCTTGGGTCGGAAGTCGGGGCGGGGTGCGGAGGGAGGGCAGGGTAACTCAAGTCCCCGCGCGCTGGGGGCGTGCTGCCTCTTTAGGGCCTATTTTAGGGTGCTCTCCGATGTGACTGCGGGTTGCTCCCCAATGCAGAGCTTCTGAGAGCCCTCGGGGGGACCTCAGTTTTCAGTTTTCTGGTGTTTCTTAGAGTTGAAAATCCAGCCTTGGAATTCATTCATTCCACACGTTGTTTTTTTTTTTTTTTGAGATGGAACGCTTCACGAATTTGCGTGTCATCTTTGCTCAGGGGCCCTATCTCTGTGTCCTTCAGGTTTTAGTGTATGTGCTGCCAAAGCGAAGGCCATTCCACACGTTTATGCAGCGCCTACTGCATGCGTCTTAGTCCAGCTGGGGAACCCGGAAGGAGATTTGCATCCCGGCAGGCGTGGAGACAAGGACCGGCCCCATGACTGCCCAGTCTATAGTGAGCAGTTAGGGTTAGAAAGCAGACAGGGTAGCAGGCCGGGGGGAACGAGAACCAGGCATAACTTTCAGGACGTGAGAAAAGCCCTTTCAGGCCTAACTAATTAGTGTTCTAAGCCTGGCCACCTTACATGTCCTTGAACAGGTCTCAGTAATAATGAGACCTGTTTAGTTTAAATGCATTTTATTTTTAGACATTAAAGACGCTTGTTCCTTGGAAGAAAAGCTGTGACAAACCTAGAGAGCATATTAAAAAGCAGAGACATCACTTTGCCGACAAAGGTCTGTCTAGTCAAGTCTGTGGTTTATCCAGTAGTCATACAGGGATGTGTGAGTTGAAACTTCATAGAAGGCTGAGCACCAAAGAATCAATGCTTTTGAATTGTGGTAGTAGGGAAGACTTGAGATTCCCTTGGACAGCCAGGAGATCAAACCAGTCCATCCTAAAGGAAATCAACCCTGAATATTCACTGGAAGGACTGATGCTGAAGCTGAAGCTCTAATACTTTGGCCTCCTGATACAAAGAGCTGACTCATTGGAAAAGACCCTGATGCTGGGAAAGACTGAGGGCAAGAGAAGGGGACGACAGATGAAATGGTTGGATGGCATCAATGGACATGAGCTTGAGCAAACTCCGGGAGATGGTGAAGGACAGGAAAGTCTGTCATGCTGCAGTTCATGGGGTCGCAAAGAGTTGGACACGACTTAGTGACTGAACAACAACAATTTTTAGACAACCTACATGACATGTGTTTTTCCCCCTCAAAAACCATACCTCCACTCCACAGGGAAGGAGAGGGTGAGACAAACTGAGACAGTAGCATTGAAACATATGTATTACCATTTGTAAGACAGAGAGCCAGTGGGAATTTGCTGTATGGGGTCGGGAGCTGAACCCAAGTGCTCTGTGACAACCTAGAGGAGTGGGATTGGGTGAGAGGTGGGAGGGAGCTTCAAGAGGGAGGGGACATACGTGTGACCTGTGACTGATTCATGCTGATGTATGACAGACCCCAACACAACACTGTAAAGCAGTTTTCCTCCGATTAAAAATAAATAAAATTTTTAAAATTAAAAAAAAAAAAAACACAAACCTCTGCTCCTGTCTGAGCTACCAGAGAAGCCCTAAATCAATGAGAAAATAAACAAAAAGCTCAGAATGACATCAGTCCCAGTTGTCTAAGTCCTGGTGTTGTGTGGATGAAAAGCAGCAAGCAGCCAGTTTTGAGGATAGGTGATTCAAATTCACAGCCAAGTCTGTTCACATTTTTCCATTTCTAAACCATCCTTAAGGAAAATAATGTATGGGATCACACCATCCTCACAGAAGTCCAGGAGAGCAACCATGCCGTCTGAATCCATGTTTACACTAATAAAGAACCAATAGTTTTTAAAACTAGTAAGGATGTGCTTGATTTGTTCCGCAGCCCCTGTCATAAAAGGTTTTAGTCTTTCTGGTCTCTTCTTCAAGTTTCCCTTTGATTGACTTCATGTAATCTTTCATGTGTTTCTTGTGAAACCGTGCAACCCACATTGGGACTTGAGCTCACGGTCTTTTAACTGAGATCACACACCTGGTCTCAGGACTTAATGAAGCTCAGGTCTTGATGGCTCATCACAGGAACAACTCAGTGAGAGACAAAGTGATAGGTAAGAAGTGGATTTATTTAGAGAGAAACACTCCACAGACACAGCGTGGGCCATCTCGGAAGGCCAGAGCGGCTTCAGGGTATGGGGCTGTCACTTTTTATTGGGGTGGGTAATTTCATATGCTAATGAGTGCCTGTGGGTGTGCCACTTAGCTTGCTGATACGTTACAATGAGCTTATACGGGGGGGCTCAAGGTCTAGTGGAAGTCTGGTCACCGTCTTGGACCCCGCTGGCTCTAACCATTTATATTGTATCCTATGGCCATGCCATTCTTTTAAAGGTTGTGCCCCGCCCCCTTTCTCTCCTGTTTCACTTGTAGGCTTCTTCTGTGATTTCCTGCAAGTGATGGTTCATGACAATATCAATGTCAGTGATTGCTGTGCTTTCAGCACCTTCATCCTTGGGGTCTTCAGCGGAGAAATTTCCACCAGTGAATGAGTCATCAGTGTTACCCTCTGTCCTACTGGCCATATTCCCTTCCACCTCCAGACACAATACGTCCACGACAGTACGTCTGCAACCTCCCGGATGTGGGGGATGTCAGAGCACATCTCATCGTGGCTGATGAGGTCCTCGGAGATGACTATGATGGTGACTGGAGGGAGCCCACAGCGGCGCTAGCTTAGTAGGAAGCTAGAGCCCAGAGCAAACACAGTGCAGCCTAAAGTGGGGGTGAGCAGGAGGAAAAGCTCAGTAATAACAACCTGAAGGGCACAAGAGAACAAGTTGTTATCCGGCAAGAGAAGTGACAGAGCCAAAGATAGTGAATCCGTTGTAAAGACTCCCAGTTCTGTTTCAAAGATAAAGATTAGCCTGAAGCACTTTCTTGAGCTATTTTGCAGAATTTAAACTCCCTCCACCAGATCTACTGGAACCTAAAGGCCCGTGATGTTGACCTTTTCTGACCCTCCTGATTTCAATCGACATCTTTGCCCCAACTCTATGCTGAATTCTCCTCTGCTCAAGCCCCTTCACAAACATGTGTATACCACCCAAGCCCCTTCCCCAGTTTTGCTGTTTGAACTGACACCACTTTAGGAAAGAGCCCTGGTGTTCTCCTTACTTCCTGCAAGGAGCGCATCCTTCCTTCCTTCAGTTTGTGACGTGGCTGTGTTTTGGGTCCATGCTCACCTAGAGGCGAACCCAACTTTTGGGTGACAGAAGCATCTGGAGATCTTTTGCTACATTTTGTTTTTTGTTTTTCAGAGAGATCTCAGACTTCACATTTTCTGTTAACTTTTTATTTTGTATTGGGATATAGCCAGTTAACAATGTTGTGATAGTTTCAGGTGAACAATGACGCGACTCAGCCATTCATATACAAGCATCCATTCTCCCCCAAACTCCCCTCCCATCCAGGCTGCCACATAATATTGACTGGAGTTCCGTGTGCTACACAATAGGTGCTTGTTGGTTATCCATTTTAAACAGAGCAGTGTGTACATGTCCATCCCAAACTCCCTAACTATGCCTTTCTCAGCAATAAATTCATTTTCTAAGTCTGTGAGTCTCTATTTTGAGTTCATTTGTATCATTTCTTTATAAATTCCACATATAAGAGATATCATGTGACATTTCTCCTTCTCTGTCTGACTTCACTCAGTATGATACTCTCTAGGTCCATCCATGTTGCTGCAAAGGGCATTATTCATTCTCTTTAAGGGCTGAGTAATATCCCATTGTGTATATGTACCACATTTTCTTTTTTTTTTTTTAGCACTGACTAAATATCTTTTTAATAGTTATATGCACAAATATACAACTATGTGAGCTTTAATTGGCCGCTCTCTTCTTTTTTCTCTTCTTCACTGGCTTTTTACTTGCTGCTTTTACTTGTGTTGCACTGATGGTCTGTGTTCTTATTTTCTTTGGATTCTTATCTGGTTCTAAAATGATCATTTCTTCTTCTTCACTGTCCGAGAGCACTATAGGGGCATCTTGGCTTCCAATATTAGAGACTTCTACACCTGGGTCCATTTTTACACCATCAAGAATGACAGCTTCATCACTGCCACCTTCATCCTCGTCTTCCTTCTCAGAGTCTTCAAGATGACCCCAGGAGTTTTCTATTCCCTCTCCAATTTGGGCGGTTCCAGGAGTCCACAGCACAGGTTTAGAAACAACTTCTGAAGGAGGTTCAGCTTCAGAAAAGATTTCTTCTGCTTTCTCTTCTACATCGGAGGTATCAATAGGGGCCTTTTCCATTTTAAATGCTGTAATCCTTTGATTTGCCATAGACTCTGCAAAGCCAAACTTTCCACCTTCTTTCCTAACTTTCTGGTCATTCTCCAAAGCTTTTTGTATTAGCTCTGTAATTTCCACTACTTTCACACCAGCTATTTTACTACATCTCAAAACTTGATCTTTTAGCAGCATTATCCCACCACTGGACTGGATGGTACAAATCTCTCGATGCTTATTCATGGCAATCACCAGCAAGCCATCCATTACACGTTCTTCTTGTTCACTGGGATCCACCAATAAATATGTTCCTTGCCGGAAGAAGGCAAAACTGACACAAATGGGCATGTGATGGATGCTCAATGGTACAGGATCACGTTCTTCAAGTGTATACAATGTGACTTCATCTCCTTGGACAGAGACATCAGGCCTTTGGAAGTGACATAAGGCTACAATTGCAGCAATGCTGGCAGCATCGATAATATTTCCATCATGATTTAATAAATGCAGGTCCACGCGTATTTGCCAAACCTTTTCACCAGCAACAACACAGAGAGATTCAGTGTCTATACACTTCGAGTTTCCTAGACATCTTTGCAAGAGGCGATTCAACTTCACCAAGAGATCTGACTGCCTGCCAGGTTCAAAAGCTGGGGCAGCCATCTGAGAGAGTTCAAGGTTAAAAAAAAGAATACCTTCTGTTGCCCTATTGAGTTTTGGAGAAACAAGTTCACAGGAAACCTGTCCAAGAACTCTTGTTTTCCCAAGCTCCACAATGCAGCACCCATAATCTGTTCCAAATGAAATCTTGATGTTCCTATAATCATAGGTTTGTCTGCCATCCAGCCACTTTTTCTCTTCAATGGCTCGGAGCAGAAAGCGGTGCTTGCAGTTTGATAGCGGCGTCTCCTTCATGCCGTCGAATCAGGAGACCAACAAGTACTGGAATCCGCGGGGAAAACAGAACTCGAACCTCTTCACACGCGCCCAGCTCGCACCGCGGCGCCCCACATTTTCTTTATGCATGCCTCTGTCGATGGACATTTAGGTTGCTTCCAAGTCTTGGCTATTGTAAAAAGTGCTGCATTGAACATTGGGGTGCAGGAATCTTTCCAGACCATGTTTTTTTCTGGATATGTGCCCAGGAGTGGGACTGTAGGGTCATATGATAGCTCTGGGCTTCCCGGGTGGCTCAGTGGGTAAAAAACCTGTCTGCGATGCAGGAGATGCTGGAGATATGGGTTCGATCCATTGGTAAGGAAGATCCCCTGGAGGAGGGCACGACAACCCACTCCAGTATCCTCGCCTGGAGAATCCCATGGACAGAGGAGCCTGGAGGGCTACAGTCCAGAGGTTGCAAAGAGTTGGACACTACTGCAGCGACTGATCACAGCACATGGTAGATCTATTTTTAGGGTTTGTTTTTTTTTGGTTTACCATCTGGTGGCTCAGTGGTAAAAGGAACCCCCTGTCAATGCAGGCAACCCACTCCAGTATTCTTGCCTGGGAAATTCCACGGACAGGGAAGCCTGGCAGGCTAGAGTCCATGAGGTCGCAAAAGAATCGGACACGACTTATCGACTAAAAAACAATACTGTTCTCCATAGTGGCTGTACCAATTTACATTCCTCCCCACAGTGTGGGAGAATCCCCTTCTCTCCACACCCTCTCCAGCATTTATTGTTTATGGATTTTTTGATGATAGCCATTGTGGCTGGTTAGACTTCACATTTCTTCTTCTTAGTTCTGCAGTATGTGGCGAGAGGGCAGCTGGATGAATTTCTCACTCATAGTCCAAGTCAGGCATTTTTAGATTTTTAAAAAATATTTGTTATTTATTTGGTTGCCCTGGGTCTTAGCTGAGGCAGCGGAATCTTCCATCTTCATTGCGGCATGCAGGTCTTTAGTTGTGGCATGTGAGCTCTTAGTTGCAGCACGTGGGATCTAATTTCCCCACCAGGGATTGAACTGGGGCCCCCTGCATGAGGAGTATGGAGGTTTAGCCACTGGACTGCCAGGGAAGTTCCCAGGAGTTTTTAGTTTAGTGAAGGCTTTTAAGGGTGGATGCCATCTTACGTCAAGGTTCAATCATGTTTGAGAAAATCCCAGAAGAGAACATCTACTAGATCATTCATTCATTCTTTTCTCAAATATGCCTTAAGCTCTGATTTAAGTGAGTAACAGCTCACATCCACAACTACAGGCTTCTCGCCTTTGGCAGGTGCTCACTGTGTACTAAAAGTGTGATGGAGGGCTTCCCTGGGGGCTCAGTGGTAAAGAATCCACCTGTCAACGCAGGACGCAAGGGTTCAACTTCTGATCTGGGAAGATTCCACATGCCATTGGGCAGCTAAGCCCGTGCACCAACCACGACTGCTGAGCCTGTGCTCTAGAGCCTGGGAAGCAAAACTACTGAAGCCTTTGTGCGACGAGAGAAGCCATCGCAACCACACCGCACACTGCAACCAGAGTAGCCCCCGCCCCGCTCCCTGCACCTAGAGACAGCCTGCATGCATCAGTGAAGACGCAGCACAGCCAAAAATTAAATAAACAAATAGATAAAGTTATTTTTATTTTTTTTTAAAGTTATTTTTTTAAAAAAAGTGCGATGGGACTGTTATTATTATGAACAGTTAGTTAGAAGGAATGCCTGGGGCTCCTGACCCCTAGAATAGGCACCTGTACTCAGATTGCATTTCACACTGAAGTCAAGCAGGACCCTGTGGGCTCCTAGGCATGGAAGCCTTTATTATTTTATTATATTAATTTATTTTTGGCTGTGCTGGGCCTATGTTGCTGCGCAGGCTTTTCTCTAGTTGTGAAGAGTGGAGGCCACTCTGGGTGTGGGCTTCCCTTGGCGGTGGTTTCTCTCGTTGCAGAGCACAGGCTCTAGGGCACGCGGGCTTCAGTAGTTGTGGCTCCCGGGTTCTAGAGCACAGGCTCAGTAGTTTTTGGTGCATGGGTTTAGTTGCTCCACAGCATGTGGGATCTTCCTGGATCAGTGATCGAACCCATGTCTCCTGCATTGGCAGATGATTCTTTACCACTGGGCCACCAGGGAAGACCCCGGAAGCCTTTCTGTCCCCCATGTCTTGTTTGTAGGCAAGACTCCAGCCTCCATGACCTTCCCGGAGTCCCAAGGACAAATTCCAACAGTTGCTAATCGAGGGAGGAACAGCTAAGAAAGGGCCTGAGGCAAGACTGAAAGCCGCAGAGGAGCACCAAGATTAGGAGACTGACCACTTGAGACTCCTGGAGTACCGGCCCTGTACACACTGTAGTCTTGTCAGCAACCCCACCCTGGGGCTGAAGCTATAAAACGCCTCATCAAGTCCTCCCAGGGGAGGACACACTATATTGAGAGACACAAGGCCGCTGCGTCCCCCTTTGCCTGGCAAAGCGATAAAGCTATTCTTTTCTACTTCACCCAAAGCTCTGTCTCCGAGATGTGGTTCCGCACCAGTGCAGAGAGGCTGCGCTTTCGGCATCGACACGTTGGGTGTAGATGACAGGCACCTTCTTAGATGCAGAGACCTCGCAGAGGAGGAGCCAGCCTAAGTTGCTGTCCTCCAAGCCCATAACTTTCCCTAAACAAGGGTTGAAAGAGTCCAGAATTCACCTCTATGGCATAAAAATTATTTTTGAACAGAAGCCGTTTTAGCTCCTGAAAAGTCTCTTCTGCCTAAAGTAGAGCCTTCCAAAAGAATTCGGTTGTCCCAAATCCTCTTCCTTGGCAACAACCAGGCAAGGCTGACTTTCATTACTGGACAGGAGAAGCCGCCATCACCCCTAAGCAGGCATTGTCAGGAAACTATCTTACCTCCCATCTACTCTAGGTAAGGGCCTATTTATCTTTTCTATATTGTTTGTTTTCCCATAAGTGCCGTCTCCACCATCCCTTCCCCTGTTAAGATAATGTGTAAGCCCCACATTCTAACTGCCACATTTTTCTGTGAATTCCATTGGTACATTAATAAAAATACATTATATTAAAATTTGCCTGTTCTTTTTCGTGTGTTTAGGTGTGTATTTTGGCCATGCAGCATGGTTTGCTGACCAGAGATTGAATCCAGAATTCCTCAGTGAAAACACCAGATCCTAGCCACTAGGCCACCAGGGAACACCCTAACATTTGTCTTTTCTCTTGTTAATCTGTCTTTTGTCAGCTTAATTCACAAGCCCCCAGAGACTGAACATAAGAGGATAGAGGGAAAGTTCTTCCTCCCTGACGGGCTCAAAAAAGATAAACAGTATACTATGTTCTAGATGAGGGGACAGTTCTTTCTTAGAGAGGACTTGTCTGACATTTGAGGATGAAAGGATGAGAAAGTCTTTCATTCAAAATTTTTTTTTAAATGAAAGAAGAAAAGGATTAAGAAATTGGAACAAATTCCACAAATCTGATCTCTCTTTTGGCCAATCCTTAGTGAGGCTACTAATGAATTAAGTTAGACACTGCAGAGAGCATAGTGAATGCAAGATGATATGATGATGAGATGATGGTGATGATGATGCTGAATGATGATCGTGGTGGTCCAGTTGAGAGAAAAATTATCAGAAAGATTACTGGAAACTTTTCTGTATAAATAAGCCTGGCCCCCAGCTTCCCCAACCATGAGCATCACGGATTTACCATATTATGCTGCAAACGCTAGTTTCCTCACTTCCAGCCTAGACTGTATGTGGACGGCAGGGATGATGACTCACCCAACAAGCGCTTAGTCAGTACTTGTTGACCTACGGCCCTATGCCCCCATTAGTGCTTGTGGCTATAAGACACTGGGAACCAGGAGGGTAGAGGAGGGGAGACTGGGAAAGGAAGAAGAGGGGGCGACTGACGTGTGAAAAGGGGTGGGGAGGTTCCTCTGCCCATTCATTCATTAATTCATATTCATGCATCTATCATTCATTCCCTGAGCGTGAACCAGCAGGCACTGACGAGTGAAGCATGCCCTCGAGGTGCGCCCCCTCTGGGTGAGTGGGCAGGAGGGCTGGGCTGACAGGGAGACAATTTTGGGGTTGGGGACCACACGTGATAAAAATGCACACTTTGAACTCCCTCTCAGTTCAGTTCAGTTCAGTCCCTCAGTCGTGTCCGACTCTTTGCGACTCCGTGGAGGGCAGCACACCAGGCTTCCCTGTCCATCACCAGCTCCCAGAGCCTGCTCAAACTCATGTCCTTTGGGTCAGGGATGCCATCCGACCATCTCATCTTCTGTCATCCCCTTCTTCTCCTGCCTTCAATCTTCCCCAGAATCAGGGTCTTTTCCAGTAAGTCAGTTCTTCACATCAGGTGGCCAAAGTATTAAAGTTTCAGCTTCAGCATCAGTTCTTCTAATGAATATTCTGGACTGATCTCCTTTAGGACAGACTGGTTTGATCTCCTTGCAGTCCAAGGGACTCTCAAGAGTCTTCTCCAACACCACAGTTCAAAAGCATCAATTCTTCAGCGCTCAGCCTTCTTTATGGTCCAACTCTCACATCCATACATGACTACTGGAAAAACCATAGCTTTGACTAGATGGACCTTTGTTGGCAAAATAATGTCTCTGTTTTTTAATATGCTGTCTGGGTTGGTCACAGCTTTTCTTCCAAGGAGCAAGTGTCTTTTACTTTCATGGCTGCAGTCACCATCTGCAGTGATTTTGGAGGACCCCCCCCCAAAAAAAATAAAGTCTGTCACTGTTTCCATTATTTCCCCATCTATTTGCCATGAAATGATGGGACCGGATGTCATGATCTTAGTTTTCTAAATGTTGAGTTTTAAGCCAACTTTTTCACTCTCCTCTTTCACTTTCATCAAGAGGCTCTTCAGTTCCTCTTACCTTTCTGCCATAAGGGTGGTATCATCTGCGTATCTGAGGTTATTGGTGTCTTGATTCCAGCTTGTGCTTCATCCAGCCCAGCATTTCACGTGATGTACTCTGCATATAAGATAAATAAGCAGGGTGACAATATACAGCCTTGATGTACTCCTTTCCCAATTTGGAACCAGTCTGTTACATGTCTGGTTCTAACTGTTGCTTCTTGACCTGAATATAGATTTCTCAGAAGGCAGGTAAGGTGGTCTGGTATTCCCATCTCTTGAACAAATTTTTCAGTTTGTTGTGACCCACACAGTCAAAGGCTTTGGTGTAGTCAATAAAGCAGAAATAGATGTTTTTCTGGAACTCTCTTGCTTTTTCAATGATCCAATGGATGTTGGCAATTTGATCTTTGCTTCCTCTGCCTTCTGTAAATCCAGTTTGAACATCTGGAAGTTCATGGTTCACATACTGTCGAAGCCTGGCTTGAAGAATTTTGAGCATTACTTTGCTAGCATGTGAGATGAGTGCAATTGTGCGGTAGTTTGAACATTCTTTGGGATTGCCTTTCTTTGAGATTGGAATGAAAACAGACCTTTCCCAGTCCTGTGGCCACTGCTGAGTTTTCCAAATTTGCTGACATATTGAGTGCAGCACTTTCACAGCAACATCTTTTAGGATTTGAAATAGCTCAACTGGAATTCCATCACCTCCACTAGCTTTGCTTGTAGTAATGCTTCCTAAAGCCCACTTGACTTCACATTCCAGGATGTCTGGCTCTAGGTGAGTGATCACACCATTGTGGTTATCTGGGTCATGAAAATATTTTTTGTATAGTTCTTCTGTGTATTCTTGCCGCCTCTTTTTAATATCTTCTGCTTCTGTTAGGTCCATACCATTTCTTTCTTTTATTGTGCCCATCTTTGCATGAAATATTCCCTTGGTATCTCTAATTTTCTTGATGAGATCTCTAGTCTTTCCCATTCTGTTGTTTTCCTCTATTTCTTTGCATTGATCACTGAGGAAGACTTTCTTATCTCTCCTTTCTTCTTTGGAACTCTGCATTCACATGGGTATATCTTTTCCTTTCTTCTTTGCATTTAGCTGCTCTGCTTTTCTCGGCTATTTGTAAAGACTCCTCAACCACTTTGCTTTTTGCATTTCTTTTTCTCTGATTCCTAGAATGTCGATGTTCACTCTTGCCATCTCCTGTTTGACCACTTCCAATTTGCCTTCATTCATGGACCTAACATTCCAGATTCCTATGCAAGCAAGATTGTTCTTACAGCATCTGACTTTACTTCCATCACCAGTCACATCCACAACTGGGTGTTGTTTTCACTTTGGCGCCATCTCTTCATTCTTTCTGGAATTATTTCTCCACTCTTCTCCAGTAGCATATTGGGCATCTACCGACCTGGGAGTTCATCTTTCAGTGTCCTATCTTTTTGCTTTTTCATACTGTTCATGGGGCTCTCAAGGCAAGAATACTGAAGTGGTTTGCCAATGCCTTCTCCAGTGGACCACATTTTGTCGAACTCGCCACCATGACCCGTCCATCTTGGGTGGCCCTATAACGCATGGCTCATAGTTTCATTGAGTTAGACAAGGCTGTGGTCCATGTGATTGGTTTGATTAGTTTTCTGTGATTGTGGTTTTCATTTTATCTGCCCTCTGAGGGATAAGGATAAGAGGCTTATGGAAGCTTCCTGATGGGAGAGATTGACTGTGGGGGAAACTGGGTCTTGTTCTATTTGGCAGAGCCATGCTCAGTAAATCTTCAATTTTCTGTTGATGGGTGGGGCTGTGTTCCCTCCCTGTTGTTTGACTGAGACCAAACTATGGCAGAAGTAATGAAGATAATGGTGGTGATGGTGGTGGTTTAGTTGCTAAGTCTTGTCTGACTCTTGTGACCCCATGGACTGTAGCCCGCAAAGCTCCTCTATCCATGGGATTCTCCAGGCAAGAATACTGGGGTGGGTTGCCATTTCCTTTTCCAGGGGATCTTCCTGACCCAGGGATTGAACCCGGGTCTCCTGCATTGCAGGCAGATTCTTTACCAACTGAGTTAGGAGGGAAGCCCTGACGAAGACAATGGCAACCCCCTTCAAAAGGTCTCATGTGCACACAGCTGCACCCAGTGCCCCTGACCCTGCAGCAGGCCACCGCTGACCCGCGCCTGCCTCTGCGGGAGACTCATGGACACTCACAGGAAAGTCTGAGTCAGTCTCTTGTGGGGTCACTGTTCCTTCCTCCTGGGTCCTGGTGTAAAGAACATTTTGTTTGTGCCCTCCAAGAGTCTATTTCCCCATTCCTGTGTAAATTCTGTAACCAAATCCCACTGCCCTCCAAAGTCAAATTCCCCTGGGGGTTCTCAGTCCCTTTGCCAGATCCCCAGGTTGGGAGATCTGTTTTAGGTGCTAGAACTGTCTTAACAGCGTGAGGATTTATTTGGTGTAACTGTTCTGCAGTTTGTGGGTCATCTGCTCTGTGACTCTATGATGGGGTTAACCTCCAACCTCCTCCAAGAGGGCTTATGCTGCACCCAGGCCTGCTGCACCCAGAGCCCCTGCCCCTGCCGCAGGCCACTGCTGACCCATGCCTCCGCAGGTCCAGACAGGGTCTTCAGGTGACGCTGAGAGCGTTTGGACAATATGACCTTAGGCCAGGAGCTCTGAAACCTCGAAGACTTTTTGCTGGACACCTCTTGCTTGGGGTGATAGGTGAAACATGAACAAGGCCTGGCAATGAGGCAATGTGGCTGGGTAGCCTCCTCGGGGTGGGGAAGGGGCGGTAGGGCGGGGCCAACTGAGGCCCCGCCCACTGGCCGGCTCTGTCAGGTGCGGTCGCCTTCCGCCTTCCGAGGTGTCTTGGCCTGAGGGGCACTCGTAGCTGGCTCCTGTCCCAGGTGACGCACATTTGAGCCGCCGGCGCTCAGCGACCCGGGTTCGAGTCCCCGCGTCGGCTGTCATGGCGGACGCGGAGCCGGAAGCTGAGGATGGCTGTGAGGACGGCTGCAGAGGCGGCCGGGCTCCCTTTTCCCAGCGCGGGAGCGCCGCTCGCGTGGCCCCACTGGGCCCCGAGCAGCTGCGCCGGGTCCTGGAGCAGGTGACGAAGGCGCAGCCGCCCGCGGAGCCGCCGCCGCCGCCGCCGCCGCCCTGCGTGCTGGACGCGGCGCGGCGGCTGCGGGACGCGGCCCAGCAGGCCGCCCTGCAGCGCGGCCCCGGGGCCGAGCCCCCGCGCCCGCCGCGCCTGCTGCCTCCGCAGGTGAGGCGCCGGGAGGGGCCATGGGGAAACTGAGGCCCAGAGGGGGCCGAGAGGCCTCGCGCGGGGAAGGAAGGCTTCTCCGCTTGGGCCTTAGAGCCTTCCTGCCCGAGAGACCGGCCGTTAAAGTTCAGGGCATCCCCATACTCGGCTCCCTGGGGACGGCAGGCCCCCCGCCCCTGTCAGCGCGCCGGCACCGTCAGCTCCACGCCGCCGGGATCCTGCCCGGGGCTCCTCTCGCAGACGTTTCGTCCCGATTTCGTTGAGCACTCACGGTGTCCGGGCGCTGCGGCGGGTGCGGCGTTTGAACACAGTCTGTGAAGAGGGGCCGGACCTGGGGGCTGCTCCAGAGTGAGGGGTTCCCAGGCCTGACACCGGAGCGGAGACCTGAATGGATTAAGAGGAACCAACGTAGAGAGTCTTTCAGGTGGAAGGTGCTGCAAGTGGCCCGGCCGAGACTCGGGGGCAGAACGAAGTACCTTCTAGTGACTTGATGCAGCACCTTCCGCTCGCAGTGGTGGCGTCTGCGTTTGCAACCCCTGTTACAGACCCGGCCGCTGCCTGACGTTCGCTTAATGAATGAAACCCTGATTCCCGGGTCACACAGCTCTTGGCCGCTAAGGAAGCTGCAACTCGAACATGGGTCTTCCCATCCCAGAGGGTCCAGAGTAGCATCTGTCCCTGAGGTCGTTCATGTCACCTGTAAAGTCTCATCCGCTTTCAGCACTGGGCTTGTAAATGTCACCTTGCTTCTTACTCCAAAAGTGCCACAGAGATCCTGCCGTTAGACGACATAGGTCGAGAATAGAATCAGCAGGCTTCACTGAGTTTATGTTTTTGTTTCTGACTGAGGGATTTGGCCAGCTAAGAGTCGTACCCAGTTGGTCATCAAGACTGGAGAGTTGTCTCACTAAAGTCTGGGGAGACAAGTATGACTGCCCAAACATCAAACCTTCTTAGAAGTGTGACCTTGGGTACTTCTAACTCTTTTGACTTTGGCTTCCTCATCTGTAGGAGGTTTGTCTCCTCCTGCGCTGAGGAAACAAATGCCTCCCACTGCAGTCCTGCACGGCAGGTCTGTGGAGTCAGAAGGGCTCCGGTGGCTGAGTCTGTCCATCTCCTCTCTGTATCCGGCACTGTGCTGGACTGCTTGGGTCTCAGCAACCACACAAAAGTGTTTTTATCAGTATTTTACAGATGAAGGAGGAGCTGAGAGAGGCTGAGTGATTACCCCCAGGCTCCCCGAGGCGTGGCTGCACTCCAGGGCCTGTTGAATGTGGCTCTGGCTTTTTGGATTAGATAACTTAGGAAAGAGTCCAAAAATGATGTATTCCCAAAAATGAAAGCAAACTTAATTGGAGTTGGATAGCATGATCATGTTCTGTAGCTCTTCTCATTGGGGTGATATAAATACTTAATGTATTCACGATACTGTGGTTTTGCATTCAGTTCTTATAATACCCTTTGCCCCTGGCTGTGCCACAAAGGCCACAGAGATGGAGGTTATGATGTGACCAGGAGGTGACTCATCACTCAGATAACTTCTGGTCACGGTCAGAAAGCTAGAGATACTCACTAAATAGGACAGTGAGCCAAATGCACTGAGAAAGGGCAAGGTTGTTTCTGGCCAAGGGGATGAGAAGGGGTGGTCTGAACTAGACCTGGGAGGGTGGGTCCGAGTTGAAAATGCAGAAGAGGAGAGGCAATGGGGACGGGGACCCAGGTGTGATTGGAGAACACAGGCAGGGGAAGATGGTGTGGATTAGAAGGTACAGACTGAGTGAACACACTCCCTCAGGTCAGCTCCTACCCCTCCCACATATATCCTGCCCCACAGAGATATTTCCGGTTTCCTCCACACAGTGCCCCCTTTTCATGCATCCATGCATTCACACATGTTTTTCCTTACACCTAGAATATCTGTTCCAAAAATTCTACTCATCCTACAAGTTCCCCTGCGGAGGTCACCTCTTCCGGGAAGCCTAGCAGCCCTGAGCTGTTGCTTCTCTTACTGCACCTGTTGCACCACGGTGGTGGTGTGTTCCTATCAGCATTCCTTGATTAACCTAGTCTGCCTTCAGATTTACCAGTGGAGCTTTTGAAAGTACAGATGTTGAGGCAAAGTACAGACCTGAGTCAGCAGGCCTGCAGGTGACAGGCATGGCAGGGGAAACCCCGCCTCCCCACGGGTGAGGCTGGGACCTGACTTGTTTATGAATTTGCCCCCAGTGATTCTTAGGAAAAGTTTGTTGAATGAAATAGACATATAACAGGTATCAGGTAGAATACCCACTTGGTAAACTAGTCTTCGGAGCAGATTAAAAAATCAGACCAGCTTTGCCTCTGTGGTAATTCAGAAACAATAGGATTTGCTCTGTGTTGGGGTGTGTGTGTGTGTCTGTCTGTCTGTCTTTATTGGCATTATCTGATAATACCTCAAGAGCTTAGAGAAACATTCTAAGTGATTGGTAGTAAAAAGAAACAAATGTGACTCTTAAAAGATATGCAAAGTAAAGCTAGTTGTCATTTGATTCATAGTGACTCAGGGCCAGCTCTGCACACCTCCTCAAAAACCAGTATATTGAATTGTCTGCTGTTTGTAGTAAGTATATAATGTGCAGACAGATCTATTCCAACCTCCAACTTGATTTCAGTGTGGGTTTTCATTCTGTCCTGTGTTATATTTTGATTGACCCTCTCCTTGGTAGAGGGGTTGAGTCCCGGCCTGTTGGTGGCCGCCCTGTTAGTGATGGCTCTCAGCGGGGGCAGTTTTGCCCCACAGAGGGCACTTGGCACGTCTGGCGATATTTTGGTTTTGGTTTTCATCTGTTTGGCTGCATTGGGACTTAGTTGCGGTTCACAGGGTCTTCATTGTGGAGCACAGGCTCTGGAGTTCGGTGCCCCAGCTTAGTTGCCCAGAGACACGTGGGATGTTAGTTCCCCCAACCAGGGGTGGAACCCACATCTCTTGCACTGGAAAGCAGGTTCTTAACCACTGGACCCCCAGGGAAGTCCCTGGAGACATTTTTGATGATGACAGCTTGGGGAGTGCTGCTGGCTTCCGCTGGGTGGAGGCGGGGCTGTGCTCAACGCTGCCCAGCTCAGCTGGCATGACAGACTTACTGGTCCAAGATGTCAGCTGTGGCGAGTTGAGAAAGCCAGCTCTGGGTGATGAGGTTTATCTGTCTTTTCTCCCTGAAGAAAGATGCTCTTTGTTTCTGCTCAGTGAGGGCAGGAACCTCGTTTTGCTGCCCCTGTTCCCCTCGACGTTGTATCAGGCACAAGGTCACTGCTCAGTAACTTGGTGGGGACTTCCCTGGGAGTCTGGTGGCTAAGACTCCACACTCCCAATGCAGGGGGCCCAGTTTGATCCCTGGTCAGGGGACTAGATCTTGCATGTCACAACTAAGAGTTTGCATGCTACACTAAAGATCCTCTGTGCTAGAGTAAAGATTGAAGATACCGAGTGTTGAAACTAAAACCCAGCATGGCCAAATAAATAAATACTCTTTTTAAAAAATACTTGTGGAACCTAGTTGGCCGCAGCCCTCCCCTTTGGTGGGTGCTTTCTGTTACAGACGGCGCTGCCTTCACCCTCCTAGACTTACATCCCTGTGACAGTGCCAGTGTTTCTTCTGGGATCCAAGAAGCAAGATTGCGGGGTCGAAAAGCACATGCATTTAAAATTTTGTTAGGGACTTCCCTGGCCATTCAGTGGTTAGGACTCTGCTCTTTTACTGCCAAGGGCTCAGATTCTATCCCTGGTCGGGAAACTAAGATCCCACAAGCCATGGGGACAAAAGGATAAAATAAAAATTTGTTAGATGTTAAAAAATAAAAGCTGGTGAAGAAATGCAGCCCATCTCCTAGGTGTGTGCCCTGGTGTGTGCACACACATCTGCGATCCGTGACGGCGCAAAGCAGGCGGAGAGCGCAGGGCGGGAGGCCACCTGTTGCCTCTTGCTACAGAGCAATGAGCGCGCGCGGGCTGTGCACCTCCCTACGGGTGAATTTCACAAGCAAGGTAGGGAAAAACCCCACCAGCATACCAGAGATGATGGTCACGTATATAACGTTTGAAAACACATCAAAACAGAACTACTTATTTTTAGGGATACCTACAAGTATAATGTGGGCTTCCCTGGTAGCTCAGCTGGTAAAGAATCCACCTGCAATGCAGGAGACCTGGGTTTGATCCCTGGGTTGAGAAGATGCCCTGGAAGAGGGCATGGAAACCCACTGCAGTATTTTTGCCTGGAGAATCCCCATGGACAAAGGTGGGCTGTGGTCCATGGGGTCGCAGACTTGGACACGACTGAGCGACTAAGCACAAGTGTGACATAAAGAACATGTGCAAACGACAAACAGCATGTCCAGGGTAGGGTGAAAAAAGGCACACCGACGGGGGCCAGAGGACGTCCCAGTCTAGTACTGTGGCGCGGCATAACGTAGGTGGTGGGGACCCGAGTTGCATAGTTCTTTATGGTTTTTTTAATTTCCAGAATTTCACTGAAAACTTTAAAAAAATAAGGCCACGTATTGAACTGAGTCCAATTTAGAGTACTAAGAAAAAGTACACGTGGTAAAACTATAAAGAAGGATATTTTTTAATGGTTCATGAGCTCAACTGAGTGGATTTTTTTTTTTAAATGATGTAGTAGATACTGGTTTAGCTAAAAAGTTGATTCGGTTTTTTCCATAAGATTGTACAGAAAAACCTGAATGAACTTTTTGGCCAACCCAGTGCTATCAGAAGGCATTTATGTAGGAGTGGTCAGTAGTTATTTGAACTTTTTGTGTATATAAGCAAATGCTTCTTATATATGCAAGTACAAGAGATGTGCTATTAAATGTGATATTAACATCAAATAGATGTGACGTAAAATAGATGACTATGGACTGGGCAGAAGGGTTGAGAAACGTCAGTGTAAACACAATAGATGTAGAGTTTTTTTATATATAAGATGTGTAAGAAAAAAATTTCAGCAGTGCATTTAAGATGGGAACAAAATTGCGGAAATGTTGATAAGCACAGTGCTTCTTTTCTTTTTCTGTCTTTAAGCAATTGGAAGCCATTTGCATCAAGGTAAGATCTGGAGAGATGAAAGGCCAGGAGAAGCCGATGCCCGCGCTGGCCGCCATCCAGCCCAAGTCGGCCAGGCCAGGCCCGCCGCCCAGCGGGCGCTGCAGCGCGGCGGGGCTCCGCTCTCAGCTGCTGGGGACACCGCCAGGAGTCCTGAGTCACCCACCCCCGCCTCCCGTTCACGTGTTCATCCAGAGGCCACTGCCCGCCCTCCGGCCAGTCCCCGTGAAGACAGTCTTGGCCGCTGAGCCTCTGAGTGGACAGAGCACTGCAGCAGTCCCTCCGTCGGCCTCTGACCTGCCAGCGATCACATCTGTTTCATCCAGTTCAGCAAATTTATTTATTTCCAGCTCGCAAACAAAACACGCTGAGAAACTAAAGAAGTCTTTAAAAGTGAAAACACGTTCTGGACGGATATCTCGACCTCCCAAGTATAAAGCTAAAGATTATAAATTCATCAAGACAGAGGATTTGGCCGATGGTCACCCATCCGACTCCGACGACTACGCTGAGCTGAGCGTGGAAGAAGACGAAGACCAGAGAGGGAGGCAGGCGCTCTTCGACCTAGCAAGCTGCTCCCTGAGGCCCAAAACTTTCAAGTGTCAGACTTGTGAAAAGTCATACATAGGAAAGGGGGGGCTGGCCCGGCACTTTAAACTTCACCCAGGCCACGGCCAACTGGAGCCTGAGGCATCGCCATCTGGGAAAGCCAACGGGAGCATGATCACGGGCCCCACGGAGGGTGAGACCAGCAGCCTGGCGTCCCGGGGGCCACCTACGCCAGCTCTGCCAGTTGAGGAGGGGGCTGCACCAGCACAACGTGGCCGGCAGGTAACCTTTCTGTCGGTGGTCGTGTCCCCGTTCCTGCACGCTGTCCTTGGCTTTACGTCATGTGTCTGCACTGCTGCTGGGTGGTCACGGAGAGGTGTGTCTCCTGTCTGGGCAGCCTGGCTCACTCAGTGCCCGGGAACACAGGTGCCGGTCCTTCAGGGCCGGTCAGGGAGACATCGCAGGCGCTCTTGCTGACGCTGACGTGACAGTGGCCTTGGGGAAGGTTTGCGGGGGGCGCTGGTCCACAAGGCTGCTTCCTGGACCGTCTGCAGTGACATGCGGCCTGCCAGGTTCTCTCCCCGCTTTTCCCCTTTTGAAACTCACAAAGCAGGTCCAGTCACCGTGGATTTGCATTACCACGCTAGCATTTATTTACTGAAACCCAGTGTGTGTGGTGAGCATTTGTGTGCCGTGTACACTAGTCCGTTATTTCAAAAACAGCAGTTGAGGTGTTTCCCTGGCAGTCCAGTGGTTAGGACTCTGACCTTACACAGCCTGGTTAATTTTCTAAAATCCACCTCTCTGTATATTTCTAAAGGATGACTTTTATGGTATTTGAAGTGTATCCAATAAAAAAAAAGTTTAAAAATCATGGGTGAATTATGAATTAACGAAACTCAGGTCAATTTTTTAGGTGCCAGTGACATCAGATGAGTTTTTCGTTTCATTTTGGGCACCACTCCATGATTATGGTTTGTCAGCCCAGATTTGCAGGCTGGTGTTCATCTGATATCTTAAAGGGAACCTTTGTTTAAGATGCATTGATTATCATTAATGTGTCTTGATTATGCCCAGAAGAATAATTTACAAGTTTCTTGCTTTGACGATATTTTTTCTGCTCTAAGGTTTTCATTACAGAGTATAAAGCATGATTGTTTTATTTTGGTTTGGGTGTGCACCCCAATCTAGAATGGTCAGTCTGTGGAAGTTGAAGAAGCGCTGGTGTCTGAACCAAAAAATGGAAGTTTTTCAGCCCTTTTGGGATCAGAGAGACGTCCCGGACCTAGAAGAAGCGGCTACTCCGTGGTCCCCGCAGAGCCCAGCATGGCCGTCCTGGAGCGGAGTGGCGCGGCTCATCCGCCGGGGGGTGCTGGGGCCGCCAGGAGCAGGGCCAGGCTCCAGGAGGTGCGTCGCTCTTAGAGCCCCGTTCTTGAAACCCGTGTCTCTGGCATGGTATGTGGCAACTCACTCCAGGTTTCTGAATTTCCGAGTAAAATGCCCAGATCGACTCAGACAGTTCACCTGATGTGTAATGAGATGAATGCTCTATTCAAATATAGCATTGCCCGAAATAATTCCTAGGTCTACCAGCTGCTTGCCTTTCTAACTCATAGAATAATTATAACTTGGGTTTGCGTGGAAGTAGTTTAGAAAAGAACAGAAATGATTCTTTTTTTTGGTAAAAAGTCTCAAGATATAAAAGTGTGTTTTGGGTTTTGAACTCTAGAATCTCCATTCCAGCCCCTTGAAAGTAGTTTTATTGAATTTAGTTGGATTGGCGTAGAAGAGTGGGACCCTAAACTTACATTGTCTTTGGCGAGGATGTATTTATTTGCCTGCATCTTAAAGAAAATAAGTAAAAAAAAAAATAGCAAAGGGAAATCACAGATAAGGTCGTGAGACAACCGGCCCCAGAGAGAGTGGCTTTCTGGGCCCTGGCCTCCAAACTACACATGAGGGGAAAGTGGTTTTCAGAGAGGAAATGGCTTTCCTAGAAAGCGTAGGAGGCTGCAGGGTCCAGCGGGAAATTTAAACCCCGGGTGAATTAACTTTCCTCCTCACGGGCTTGTTACCAAGTCCTGGCTGAGTGAGCTTTAGGAGTAGGAGGTCAGGTGGCTTCTGATGCTTTTCGCTCACTAACATTTGAAATGAGCGAATGGCTTCCATCCTGGGAGCGCTTCCTGCTGGGTTCCAGCTGCGCTCAGTTCCCTGTGGGTCAGTAGCTCCACTTAGATGAGGAACTGGAGCCTCAGAGACGCTCCCCGCTGGCTCCGGGTCACCCCACGTAGGGCGGTGGCAGACGCAGCCCTGGGTCAGGCCAGTGAGGCCACCGGAGCGTGTGGCCTGGACCCGCAGCACCGTGCTGTCCCGTGGAGAATCAGGGGCCCTCTGAGGAGCGCCTCTCTTGATCCTGCGCAAGAGAAGCTCCCCAGGGATGGGCACTGGTTTACACACGACTGGAGGTGTCCGGTATTGGGCCCCGTCCAGGGTGTGGGGGGACACCGTGCCCACGACGCTTCTTTTCCCATCACTCGCTCCAGTCCCGTCCCGAGGACTGCACCCTCCTGCGTCTTCCACGCCCCCCAGCCCAGCCCCTCCCCAGGTCCTCGTCCCCTCCTGCCTACACCGCACCCTGGTGTGGCCTCCTGGCTGCGGGCTGCCTCGAGACTTGCCTGCGTTTTCGGCTCTGGCACCAGTTGATGAGCCCTGGGAGTAGAAACCCATTTCCCCACCGCGAATGTGTCCTTATCCAGGGTCTGGTACCCACTGCTCGCTCAGGGCTCTGTTGGAGGGTCAAACTCTGAATGCAGAGTTGATCACAGGACTTGTTATACGTGAGCATGTAAGCTATATAGTAATAGGCACAGCGCTCCCAGTTGAGAGTTGCTTAGTCACTGAGACTTTAGGGAACTTTCTGTCTTCTGTGGTTTTTGTTGCACCAACTTGCTGGCTGCTGGGAAATTCTTTCAAAGATGTCAAATGCTTGCTTCCGGCAGTTTCTCCACCAGTGTGACCGGGCCGATCTAGTGGAGTTGGCTCTGCCTCAGCTGGCTCAGGTCGTGACCGTGTATGAATTTCTTCTGATGAAGGTGGGTCTTCTTAGTGTTTCTGAGTGACTGGGGGGACGATCTGAAATATTTTCTTAGAAGGAGCCAGGCCTTGGGAATCATCTCCTCTCCCCATGCAGGGCTGAAGTGGGCCGGCTGGTCCTGCCCGGGTGCCCCACACGGGGCCGCCAGGCAGGCCCGCATGCCCCGGTGTGCGGGAGGCGCCAAGTCACCTTTCCTCTCGCACCCACGCCCCTGCCCGTCGCCTCCTCTGAGATGCTCAGCAGGATGCTCCCCAAGGAGCCCACTCTGAGATGCGGCCTTGCCGCCTGCACCCACACTTCCAGGAGGCACCCCCAGGAATGGAGACCTGGCCCTCCCCCAGCTGCTGGCCCCAGAACGTGCCTGTTTGGTCCTCAGGGCCTGTCTGTCCTGTTCCCCGGCCACTGTTGTCCGGCGGCCCTCTGCAGGGCTGGCTTGTTTCCTGGGCTGCTTCTCCCAGGCCATCCGCTGCCCCACGGAGCACAGTGCGGGGCACAGGTGGGCTCTCGCTGAGGAGTGAAGGCCGAGTCTGCTGACAGCGGCTTGGGCTTAGGAATGTCCTTCCCACCTTAAGATTCCTCTCTGTATTTCCCACATCTTTGCCTTGGGTTTAAACATTTTTTTTTTTTCCTTTGTCATCTTTATCTTCACTGAGGTTGAAAAAGGTCATCTAGCAAAACCTCTCTTCCCAGCTGTATACAAGGAGTTTGAAGAGCTGCATAAAATGGTTAAGAAAATGTGTCAAGATTACCTCCATAGTTCTGGACCCTGTTCTGAGGAGCCCCTGGAAGTAAACAACAGTAAGGTAATAAGCTCCCGTGGGAAGTTCCACCCAGAGCCAAGGAAAAACTGTTCAGTAGAGGAGGACGAGGTTTATTTTAGTCATGACTTCTTCATAGTCAGCTTCTGTTTAGCTCTTTCTTCCATCAAGGAGGTTTTTTTTTTCTTAATATAAACGTGATACATGCTTTTTTCAGAAAACTCAGAAATGCAGATAAGCTATTAAAAAAAAATGGAAACACCCACCATCCTCCTCCTCACCGATGATCACAGTGAATAGGTGGTATCTTTTCTTCGTTATGTAGGTTTTTGCAAAGGGATGAGTTACACAGGGACCAGCAGTTATTGTCTGTGGTTGTGTTCACAGAGTTCCCATTTCAGTATCCTTGCCTTTAGCTATTTTGGGTCCTTGACAAAAATATGTGAACTGACGTGGTTTTACTTGTTTTGGGTAAAACCTTCCGCTGGGCAGAGCATGTGCCCGTGGGCAGGTCATCCAGGGGAACTTCTTGCACCCAGCTCAGAGACTCAGGTCCTCACCCCACCGAGCACCTCCGACTGCGCCAAGTCCCCACACCCTCCCCCCTCGGCGGAGGGCAGCACTGAATTATCAGTCGTCTTTTCCGGCTTTCACAAAACCAGTAGTCTGGTTTTGCCACACTCTTTTAACAGCATGGGTGAGCTTGGAGGGTATTATGCTGAGTGAGAGAAGTCAGACAGAGGAGGGCAAATGCTGTATCATCTCACTTACATTTAGAATCTCAAAACGTACAACAAACCAGTGAACACAGCAAGGAAGTAGGTGAACGACGCAGGGTCAGGTGTGTTAAAATCAGTAACACTTAGGCCATGTTGACTTTAACTGCTCCTAACATCTGATCATACCGACGATGGAGCTGCCTGTCTAGAAAGGGTAGTGTTTCAGAGTCACTACTTCTATAGCAAGAAGTATCTTGATCCACATTGTCACATACCATATGGGTTTTTTGGGTTGTCCACAGTAGTTTTATACAAATTCAGTACTTAATATAAACGGATAAACGTCTGTTTTCTTTGGCTGCGCTGCGTCTTTGTTGCTCCTGCGGGGGCTTTTCTCTAGCTGCGGTGAGCAGGGGCTGCTCTGAGGCAGTGCTGGGCTTCTCCCTGCACTGGCTTCTCTCGTGGAGCACGGGCTCCAGGGTGCTCATGCTCAGTAGCTGTGGCTCCCGGGCTCCAGGGTGCTCACGCTCAGTAGCTGTGGCTCCCGGGCTCCAGGGTGCTCACGCTCAGTAGCTGTGGCTCCCGGGCTCCAGGGTGCTCAGGCTCAGTAGCTGTGGCTCCCGGGCTCCAGAGTGCTCATGCTCAGTAGCTGTGGCTCCCGGGCTTAGTTGCCCCGAGGCGTGTGGGATCTCCCTGGATCAGGGATCAAACCTGTGTCTCCTGCATCAGCAGGTGAATTCTTTACCCCCGAGCCCCCAGGAAAGTCCTATGTTTTATCTCCTTAAATGACGTAGCTTTTAAAATGTAATGGATTTTTTGCTAAGCCTCACATAGATGCCCCGGTGGGCAGTGGTCACCTGCCTGTTTATAACCTGCCAGTTGAGCAGGCATGGATGCCATCCAGGAAGAAGAGTGGGCAAGAAAGTTACCGTGGTGTCAGATGAACATTATTCTTCTGTGACCACAGTTCGTCTGCATCCTTCCCATTGTCTTCATGGCACCTTGCTGTACAGAGGGATGCCACAGGGTTAAACTCAGTCCTGTATCCTTAAGTGCGGACATGCTTCTGAATCTTGTGTTTTGAGTGAAGCATCTCTATGGGCCCCTTTCTTCTCAGGTTGCCGAGTCCTTAGGAATCACAGAGGAATTCCTAAGGAAAAAAGAAGTACATGCAGACTGCATTCCCTGCACGTGCACCAGCCCGGAGGAGGCCCCAGAGGAGCTGAAGGAAGCGGGTCCACAGAAGAGGGCGACTGAGGTGGGCGTGGCCCGAGGGGCACCAGGCCACCGTCCGGCCAGTGGGGAATTGTTGGGGTCGGACCACTGGGACTCACAGCGCTTCTTCAGGAAGAAGAGGGGCCGGTTGGCCTGTTTCTTCCTAGTCTTAGCTGGTTGGGTCTTCTCTCCCTAGATTGCAGAGGACGGGCTGGCCTCAGTGAAAAGGACCAGGAGAGACGCTGTGCCCCAGGACCCCGCGGAGTGTCCTGCTGACGACGGGGGCCTGCAGAGGCCGGTCCCGTGTGCCCCAGCGGCCGGTGCAGGTAAGACGCCCCTCGTGGTGTGCGCCCTGGGACTCAGAGACCTGCTGCTGGGTGGGGACGGCGCGCCTGTGGCCACGTTTCAGAGACCCCTCTGGATTCTCAAGAGTTTTACCCCAGCCTCCCAGTGTTTATTCCCCAGGAGTCTTGGGTCTTTGGGGTTTTCTTGAGCCCTTTATTGGAATGAAGAGCTGTCTCGTGGTGCTGAGTGGGTTGTACCTGGGAGGGCCCCGAGGAGCTGGGGAGACCCAAGAGCAAGGCCAGGTCCCAGGACACATGAGTCCGTGGCTTGGCGTTCATGAAAGCCCTTTGGCTGTCAGTGCCAGCTGAGAGTTGCCATTTGAAAACAAGACACATTCTAGCTTCTATTTTGGTGCTAGCCAGAACAGATCCATGAGGCACCTGGAATATATTGCAGGCATACTCAGAGTGATTATGTAACTTTCTAAAATGTTATCACAGCTTCCTGATAACCTTACCTGATCCTTCAGTCAGTCAGTCACTTCAGTCGCTCAGTCGTGTCCGACTCCGACCCCATGAATCGCAGCATGCCAGGCCTCCCTGTCCATCACCAACTCCCGGAGTTTACTCAAACTCATGCCCATCGAGTCGGTGATGCCATTCAGCCATCTCATCCTCTGTCGTCGCCTTCTCCTCCCACCCCCAATCCCTCCCAGCATCAGGGTTTTTTCCGATGAATCAACTCTTCGCATGAGGTGGCCAAAATATTGGAGTTTCAGCTTCAGCATCAGTCCTTCCAACTGATCCTTAGGTCTTTAATATAAAGAGGCCTCCTCCACTTCTGAACTTAGGAATTAATTCTTCCAGACAGGAGGGCAGGTTTATTCACTGAGAAGAATGAGGACTCTGACACCTGTTTGGAACACAGCTCCCCTCGCCTCACAGGTCTGAGCTTCCTCATAGTTTCATCCATTCCTGGAAGCTGCCAAGTAACAGGGAGGATTTATGTTTTTGTTTCGGGGGCAGGAAAGTTACTTTGGACTAGCTTGGTTTGGATAGTGATATGTGACCGACAACAGTACACAACTGACTGTTTTTCCGAACCGTTTAGGTTTTGCCCCTGGAGTGAATGGGGGCGCCTCTCCGCACCCCGAGGAAAGCCCCGCGACGCCGGCTCCTGAGCGCGAGAGCAGCGTGGCACAGGCGGGCCGGCGGCCGGCAGCACTGGCTGGTTGGGCAGCTCACAGTGGGCCTGCAGACCCCACTGCCCCGCGCCAGGGTGCCCTGGGCCGGGGCTCCCCTGTCCCTTAGGGGCACTGGGGACACGGGCCCAGCACCAGGTGGCAGCGTTCCCCGGGGAGAGCGTCCAGACGCTGGGGCTGGCCTGGGGAGCCCGGCTCTCTGCAGCACCTCAGTCTCCAGCCTGGAAACGCAGAGGCAGGAAGTTTCCGCGAGGCGTGTGGCTCCCACCTGAGCAGCCCCGAGTCCAACCCCAGTGAGGCCCAGCCTCCGGAGGCCCCTGCCCGTCTGCCCAGGAAAGCGTGGTCCATGGACGCCGTGCCAGCCGACTGTGCGCACGGCACCGCGTCTGAGCCGGGGCCTCAGCCCAGCCACGGCAGATGCCGAGTCCAGAGGGGGCCCTGCAGGCCGCAGGGGCTGGGACCAGCTGCCCGGAGAGACACGCAGACCAGGGGCTGGAGGCCGCGCCGCCGTCGGGGAGGCCGTGGCTTTTGCACTCAGCGACGGGTGCCCCACTCTGTCATCTCAGGAAGAGGAGCAGACGGTTCAGACTCCGATGGGCTTCTCTTGTTCCATCTGGGTTCCGTAGTGCCTGGGGAGGGGGATGTGGTCACAGTGACGGACGCGGAGGGGCCTGCCCTGCAGCTGGGCCCCTGGAATGGCTCCTCTGGAAGCTTGGAGCCGCAACCCTCTCAGTGAGATGGGGTCAGAGCCGCAGCCCTAGATCTGTGTGGATTTTACCCAGAGAAGGTCTGTCTCAAGGAGTGTATTTTTCTAATGTGAATACTGACACAAATGAACATTTTATTTATAAAGAATAACGTCTTTCTACCTCACTGTCTACCTTTTTCTACCTCTTGCTTATTGTGATGATGGCAGATACGCTACCTGGTGATGCACCCCTCCGACATGTCTAACTCTGGGCTCCTCTGACAGCTGTTGCTGGTGACACCGCTGCCCTGGTTCTGGGTTGTCTCCCCTGCCCCCCAGTCACAGAAAACTACGTCCCCTTTCTCCTCGGTGGTGTTCTGCTTTATACCAGACTTGGTCCACACGAGAAGCTGCTTCCGGGTTCAATAAATAAATACGTAAGCTTGCTACCTGGGCAGCACTTTATTGGGAAGCAGGGAAGCATGTTGTCTGTGCTGACACCTGGTGGAGAAGAGTGAGGCACGGGACGGGAGCCGCAGCCCCGCGATGTCCCGCTTGTAAAGCCACTTACCAAGCGAGGTCTGTCCGTCTCTTCTCGGAATGTTTTCCTTGGCTCTATCCTGGGGAGAAAGAGAGGGCCATTTGCCCACACTCAGATGAGAGCATCGAAAGGGCACAGCTGTCCTTCCCCGCACTGGCCGACACCATCAGGAAGGACCCTGGATGGCTGGGGCTGGGGGCTGCACCCTCCCTGGGCTGTGGAGGAGTGGGCTTTATTCTCGGGGAGGCGGTTGCCATGCCCTCCTCCAGGGGATCTTCCCGACCAAGGGATCAAACCTGTGTCTCTTGTGTCTCCCGGATTGGCAGGCAGATTCTTCACCACTGCACCACTGGGAAGCCTCTGAGTTCAAAAGGGCAGGTTCAAACAGTTGCTAATCAGGGAAGTTGGACCGAGGGACTGAATTGAACTGAATCAGGGAAGGGAGGGTACAGAGAGACAAGGGAGGGGCAGCTGAGAAAAAGTGCAGCCTTGGGGCAGGGTCACGGTTCCTCCTCCAGTGTTCAGTCGCTCGCTCAGTCGTGTCTGACTCTGGACTCCATAAACTGCAGCACGCCAGGCTTTCCTATCACCAAGCCCCGGAGCTTGCCCAAGCTCATGTCCATTGAGTTGGTGATGCCATCCAACCATCTCATCCTCTGTCGTCCCCTTCTTCTGCCTTCAGTCTTTACCAGCATCAGAATCTTTTCTAAAGAGTCAGTTCTTCCCATCAGATGGCCAAAGTATTGACGCTTCAGCGCCAGTCCTTCCAATGAATATTCAGGATACACAGAACAGTATCTTTGAGCTCTTCTGTTGGGCAGGTGTCCCAACAAGTGGAACGTGTTAACTACTCGATGAGACTTTCTCCAGAGAGAAGGTCAGCCCCTGACTCCAGATGACCTCTGGCTTTAAAGAATGCAGGCCCTGTGGGCACCCTGGTCCTAATCGGAAAACCCGCCCCCTTGACTGTAAGGCCACACAGCGCCTCGCCCTCACCCCTGGTTTTGTTTATTTATATCTGGCTGCAGTACTGGGTCTTGGTCGCTGTGCGGGCTTTGCTTCGGCTGCTGTGAGTGGGGACTGCCTCGGGCTCCTCACTGCCGGGAGTTCTCGTGGCGGGGCACGGGCTTGGCAGTTGTAGCACGGGGTTTCATCGCCCTTGCCACGTGGGATCTTCCTGGCTGAGGTATTGAACCTGCGTCTCCTGCATTGGCAGGCAGATTCTTCACCACTGAGCCACCATGGAAGCCCAGGATGCAGTTTCGAGGGCATTAGCCCAGCGTGGCCCCCTTCACCTGGCAAAGCAATTCTTTCCTACTTCACGCCAAACTGTCCCCAAGATTCAGTTCCGTGCTGGTGCACGGAGGCTGGGCTTCAGCATCAGCAGCATCGTTCATTCCCATTAGTTCTCCCGGGCAACCAGGGTGTCCGTGGATGAGGTGCTGAGAAGACAGGGAATGTCTGTCCTCCAAAGGCCGAGCAGTTCTTCAGTGTCTCCCCTGAAGAACATTTACTCTTTTTTAAGTACCACACCCCATCCCAATCCTAAAATCTGATCCATGCCTCCAAGGAGGGCTGGTCCCACCCACCTGGCTTGGGACAGCGGCAGGGAGCCCTGGGGGCAGGATGCCCCTTCTGCCGAATGCCAGCCAGGCCGTTTCCAGGCTGCAGGACATCTGACGGACTACTATTGTGATGGTTGGGTTTTAATAAATACTGCAAAGGAGAGGAACAAGAAGTTCTAAGAAATGCTGCTTTGGAATGCTTTGCACATGCCAACTTACAGTGAGATTCACTCCAAATACACCCCCATTATACATAAAGTCTTTTATTTTTGGAATATTTTCTTTCTTTGCCTGGGAAGCACTTGTTCCTGAGCTGCTAGGACTTCAATGTCATGAGACACATCCCGTATCACATAGCATGAAGTTTCTCAGACTTCTGTTTCTGGGGGAGCAATGGCAGAACTGACCCCCAATATCTGGTTGCAAATATTGCCAAACTATAGGATTTAAACCAGAAGGACATGGAAGACACTTCGCATGGCCAGTCGTGGCCTAAGTACAAAGACAGGGCAGTGTTTTGGTAGCTAGTTTTCATTTGCATGACGCTGATCTTTACTCGGTGACCTCTCAGGTATTCTAGGCACTACTTGTAATTACAAAGCTAATCTGCACTCAGTCGTGTCCGGCTCTTTGCGACCCCATGGACTGTAGCCCACCAGGATCCTCTTGTCCATGGAATTTTTCAGGCAAGGATACTGGAGTGGGTAGCCATTTCCTTCTCCAGGGGATCTTCCCAGCCCAGGAATTGAACCCAAATCTCTTACATTTCTTGCGTTGGCAGGCAGATTCTTAACCACTAGCGCCACCTATTTTAGTTGTAGTTACAAAGCTAATACAGCCCCCAATTTTAACAATACAGATATTAAGCCAGGGATTTTCTACACAAGTGGAATCTATGTAAAATAGACCTAATTGACAAAAACCAGATCACTCATTTAGTTGAGGAACTCATTTATTTCATGCAGAAGTCTTCATAGATGCCACATTCACAACAGGTGCAGACAAGGTGGACGGCAGGCAGCAATCAGTGTGTCTGGCGAGGCCGCAGAGAGCGGGTGGAAGGATCAAGCACAGGGCCTGACTGCGGGATGCAGCCGGGGGGCGTGATCCCGGGGTACCGCCCAGCGCCCACCTGAGTGTGTCCGCCGGGGGGCGCGGGAGGTCACAGCGCGCGGTGCCCCGTCTCCAGCAGCATGCTCTCCAGAAGCAGCCTGCTGCTGCCCTCCAGGTAAGGCTGGTGCAGCCACATGGACAGGTAGCTGAGGGCGAGGTCGCGGTCGGTCGCGTGTGCCAGCTGCTCCACCACCACGCGCTTCAGGCGGAGCTCCAGGCCATACATGTCGGAGAGCTTGCGGGAGACCTCGTCTGCAAGAAACGCGAGCCCCCTCGAACAGCGGCATTTGCTGGGGGGAGCCCGAGGCTGGGACGACCCGCTGCTATTTTAGTTTTTTTGGCCTTGCTGCGCTGCTTATGGGATCTTAGTTCCCGGACCAGGGATGGAACCCATGCCCTCTGCAGTGGAAGCACCAAGTCCTCACCACTGGACCACCAGGGACTTTGAAAAGCTGCGCGTTAAAAGCCAGAGTCAGCAACAGAACTGGGAGGAAGGTGGACTTCGGCCAGTGTAGGTTAGGGTCAGATAAGAAGGGAAAAGAGTGTCACGGGATTAAAGAGCAGCTGTAACCTTTTCTGCGCAGTTCTTAGGAGCCTCAGTCACTACACAGAGCACATTCACCTCAAACTGACACTATTCAATGAACACCTTACATTAGGTGATTTTACCCTTTTCTCCCTTATTTAGAAGTGAGGTCTCAAAGCAACATTAAATAGTTTAGCCCTTCTTTTAAACTAATAAAACTAAAAACAGTCCTTACTGCACAACTTAAGTAATGGAGTTTGTTTTCCCAGCAGCCTTTCTCCATGGGGCAGGCTAAAGTGACCCCCACTTACTTTTTAAACAAAGCTAAACAAAAAGTGAAAACCTAGCTTTCTACAAAAAAAAAAAAAAAAACTCTACCTCTGCTGAGGAGGCTAAGTTCATTCTACCCATTGGCTTTAAAGGACTAATGGCAGCTTGCTTCATGGGTCTCTAATGATGTTTAATATTCTCTGCTGATTGTTGTTCAGTCGCTAAGACATATCCGACTCTGTGACCCCATGAACTGCAGCACGCCAGGCTTCCCTTCACCATCTCCCGGAACTTGCTCAAACTCATGTCCATTGAGTCGGTGATGCCATCCAACCATCTCATTCTCTGTTCTCCCCTTCTCCTCCTGCTTCTCAATCTCCCCCAGCATCAGCAGCTTTTCCAATGAGTCTTTGGAAAGTAGGTAATTAGTAGGTAATTAAAGCCAAGAAGAAACGCTCATCTAAGATGCCTCCATCTCCCTCCCTCCCAATGGATCCTCCTGAATTGAGTTTTGTCAATTCAATCAAAGTCTGTCAGCTTTAGAGGGCTAGATCTAAATGGCATGAAATGCTCTCATGATCTACCCTTGAAAATAAGGCAGAAAGAACCACTTACAAAAATGGGCTGTGGGCCACGTGTGGAAGAGGGGGGGGCGTTTTCTCTCCTCCCCGTAATGGTAATCTTCTAGTTCACAAACGCCCTTGGTGGTTGAAGACAGCTTTTCCATCTTCAGCTGTATTTTGGCCTGAAAAAGATATTAACTTAGACTATGAGAATATTATTTGAAATTCAGTCTTAGATTCAGTAACTTTGAAGATTTCAAGGCTAAGAAATGTAAGTCTGCTGAGACGTTGAGATGTAAGTCCAATAATTCAACACCATTCACTCTGTGTGCAGCATATTTCCTGGGAGATGGAGGTAAACGGTTGCTTCGATTTCACAAGTTTGTATTACTTCAGTAATAAACCCTGGATCTCCAGTGCTGGAGAAGGGGAAGCTTGCTGAGTCCCACCTCACTGAGCTCTCTGAATATCACTCATTTTTTGGCACCAAAGGCCTAGATGGGTGGAAAGGCAGGCTCTCCCTTTTACGGAATGAGAGACAGAAGAGGCATTTAATGAGCTCACTCTGACTCTGGGCAACTGCCTTTGAGTTTGATGCCCAAAACTCAGCCTCGGTGCACCAGTGCTGAATCAAGTCTTGGACAGAGTTTTGGGTGAGGTAGAAAAGAATAGCTTTATTGCTTTGCCAGGCAAAGGGGGACATGGCAGCCTCTTGCCCTGAAAAACTGTGTCCACAGCCCAGGAGTATTTCACGAGGAGTTTTACAGCCACGTTCAAGGGGTGGGGTTGCCAATAAGATCAGGGTGTGTGTAGGGCCTGGGCTCAGGTGGTCTGGTCTTATCTTGATGAGCTTCTCTGGTTCCTTTAATCCTGCCTCAAGTAGTTTCTTGACTGCTCCTCTCTGAATTAGCAACGGCTGGAATCCACCCTTTGGAACTCAGGGAAGGTCAGGGAGGCTGGAGTCTTTTTTTTAATTTCTTTATTCACTACAATCGTATGTAATGATTTTTGGCTGTGCTGGGTCTTTGCTGCGGTGCGGGCTGTTCTCTAGTTGCAGCGAGCGGGTGGGGGGCGCTCTCTAGTTGTGGTGCCCGGGCTGCTCACTGCAGGGGCTGCTCTTGTTGCCAAGCATGGGCTCTAGAGCAGAGGCTCGGGAGCTGTGGCTCACGGGCTTAGCTGCTCGGCAGCATGTGGGATCTTCCCAGATGAGGGAATCGAACCCGTGTCTCCTGCCTTGGCAGGCGAATTCCTTACCACTGAGCCACCAGGGAAGCCCCGTATTTATTTATCTAGCTGTGCCAGGTCTTAGCTGCGGCGCTAGGGATCTCTGAAATTCTCTGCAGCACATGGGATCTGTAGCTTTGGCATGTGGGATCTAGTTTCCCGGTCAGGATCTAGTCCCCAGTCCAGGTCCCCTGCAGGGGGAGCGCGGAGTCTTAGCCACTGGACCACCAGGCAGGTCTCGAGACTGGGTTCTTGCCTACAAACCAGAAAGGCGGGACAGAAAGGCTTCCGTCGTCCTGCTTGGTTTCAAGTTCACTGAAACCTCTGAGGCTTGGTTTCCTTGTTGATAAAACTGTAATAACGAAAGGCAGCCCAGCACACAGGGAGGAGGCAGTGGCCACGAGGCGCTGACGGTGCCTCGGTGCACGTCAGGAGCTTGCTGTCGGGACCGGCCCGACAGAGTGCCCACTGACACGGGGGCCTGGTTGGAGCTACGTCAGCGTTTGTGAAGTAAGACACACGTGTGCAGGGACCAAGCTTTCAGATTTCAGCAGCACAGGTCTGTGTGCGTCCGTGTTTAGTCATTCTAGTCTCGTCCAACTGTGTGTGACCCCACGGACTGTAGCCCACCAGGCTCCTCTGTCCTGGGATTCTCCAGGCAAGAATACTGGAGTGGGTTGCCATGCACCCCTCCAGGGGATCTTCCTAAGTCAGGGGTCGAACCGTGTCTCTCACGTCTCTTGCATTGGCGGGCAGGTTCTTTACCACTAAGGCCACCTGGGAAGCCCCATCGCAGGTCTACTGGACCACAACTCTAGGTCCCAAGTATGGAGTTAGCTTTATATACACGGGGGGGTGGTGGTGTGTGTGTGTGTGTGTGTAAGGCAAGCTCTATCAGTCGTCAGAATCTTAACTCCCTACACTTGGTCCTTTGAGCGCTCTCCAACTACCTCTGAAGCGACTGCACTAAATTTAGCTAACATTAATTTTTAAAGGACCAGACTCTGTTCCCAAATCTTTCCAGGTTCGATATTTCATTTGGCCCAACCCCAGGGGGTAGGACTCATCATTTCCGGATGACAGCTGGGAAAATTCTCAAGGTTGCTGAGCTCGGGAAGGACACCCAATCCCCAGCCCTGCCCTCTGCATCCCGAGGCAGCTCCCCACTGCCACCTAACGCTAAGAGGAACTGACAACCCAAGGACAGCAAAGGGAACCCGGGAGACTCGAGCCTGGGCCGGAGGGGCCAGCTCCACCCGGGGCTCGTTCATCAGTAACGACACCAAAGTCACATGCGCGCAGCCCCGAAGTGACACGCTCGCGGCTCCATGTCCCTCCTAACGGCAACAGCCCTCACTGCGAAATGTTCGTCCAGCTGACGGACACGGATACCTCCACCCCCCACCAAGGTCAGATTCAAGGCCAAGTCAAGCCCGGGAAACCATCCTCTCCAAAGGCTGGAGGAAAATAGGAATAGTGATATCAATATCCTCATAACATCAACTTTGGTTTTGAAACTGAGTGAGGGCTAATTCTCAAACTACTTTATTTCTTTTTGGCCATGCTATGCAGCTTGCAGGATCTTAGCTCCCCAACCAGGGATTCAACCCACAGCAGTGAAAACTTGAGTCCTAACTGCTGCACCACCAGGGACGTCCTTCGAACCACTTATTCCATTTAAAACAGAATAAATCCACTGGGGCACAGAACTTTGGGGCCTGACAACTAGCACCCATGGGCAGCCCAGGCTCTGTCTGAAGGAAGGCCTTGGGAACTAGGGCCACTGTGGGGCATGCGGTCACCTCAAAACTAGCAGCCACTTTCGGCTGCCCTGCCAGGCCACCTGCTGTGGGTGGAGGGGCCGGGGACAGGACGTGTCACCTGCTCAGCCCATCAGGCTGGGTTTTCTGGACCTTGACTCAGGTCTGACATCCTCCCAGGCCGCCCCTCTGCGTGGTCAGCGGGGCTGGGGAACGGGGTCCCGTGGCTCCAGACAGCCACGCGAGAACAGGGAGAACTGGGCCCGCACGAGCAAAACCAGTCAGTCACTCCTGACTTGCCTGAAACGGGAGGCGAACGCCTCTTCCCCTGGTTCCTGCCCAAGCCCTCCTTCCCCAGCGTGGTGTGCATATGTGAAAGTGAAGTCGCTCAGTCGTGTCCGACTCTTTGCGACCCCATGGACTGTAGCCCACCAGGTTCCTCCTTCCATGAGATTCTCCGGGCAAGAATACTGGAGTGGGTTGCCATTTCCTTCTCCAGGGGATCTTTCTGACCCAGGGATTGAACCCGGGTCTCCCTCATTGTAGGCAGACGCTTTACCGTCTGAGCCACCAGGGAAGTCTATAAATGAGGGACGTACCTGCTAAAGAAAGCCAAATGGCATTTAGAAACAAAATCCTTCCCAGGGTTTTTACACCTCGTTAAAAGTCACGTTAGCATGTGTCCGAAGTGTTTCTCGTTCTGATCCAGCTGGGGGATTCTGTGAGATGTTTTGTGCGGAGAGGGAGCTGGTAGGCCACGGATGATGATGCTCTGGTGCGAGTGTTGTCACGTTGAACCAACAGACGACTGCCCGGCTGCATGTGCTTAACTTTGTGTAAAGCATTTCAATACACACATGGAACTATATTCTAAATGCCGTAACAGACCATCATGGGAAAGGATGTAAGAGAGGACGTGTACATATGTATAACTGAACCACTCTGCTTTGGAGCACAGAGGAACACAGCGTTGGAAACCAGCTAGACTTCAACGAAACAACAAGAACTGACAATTAAGAGCTAAGTGTGACCAGGAAATAAACATTTCAGTGTAGGAACTCAGCCCTCCAGTTTTTTCTCTTCCAAGCAACGTGTGCACTGGTGTTTTGTCCAAACAAAACCACTTGCCATAGTCAAATGGGTTAATGTGGGGGAAAAAAAAAATACACGTGGTCAGTTTTCAATTGGATTTTTCTGGAAATTTGACTGATTACTCTGCCTGTGTTAATTCAAGAAGCCTAGGTCCAGAAGCCGAGGTCAATTACCCAATTACTGGAGACGCCGCAGTGAACGTGGAGATACGACAAAGAAAACACCAGGCCCAGACACCTTTTCCTCCAGCCTTCCTAGGAGTGGGGCTTAGAATGTAGCGACTGATGACACAGACCTGTCCTGTTTCTGCTCGAGCACCACGTGCAAGGGGTTGGGCAGGCGGGCAAGTGTTTCTTATCACAGCACAACCCGAAGGCGGTGTCACAAGACAGGACAATTACAAACGCTAATCGTTTACTTAGAGACCAACAGCCCCCCGCATGGCAACATATTCTGAAGTCAGTAGTGCCTTTCGATCAAAGTAAAAGCGAAACCACCAAGATGTCCTCAGTGCCCTATTTATTTTTCTCATTTTCATGTTTCAGAAACCATTACACCTTATAATGGATGTGCTTCTTTTCTGAAAAACTTATAAACCTATAGTCTGCCTTTTAATAGGTGGAATCCTAACTTTGAACAAGTGGTATCTTGAAGAAATACAGTGATACTCGACATATGCTGTTTAAAAAGATAAGGAAGCATGTAAAGCATTAGAAACACTTACATCAAGAAATGTTAGAATATATAGATGCTCTTTGTGGAGCAGCTTTAGTTACCTGTGTTGAAGATGTGTGAAACCCTATCCCTGTGTCTGGCTGAGATGAGGTGTTTCATCCACGTGATGGCTAGTGTGGTAGGTACCGACATCCAGCCTTGAGTTAAACACTTCAGAGCATCCCTTATGGACGAGATCAGGGCTCTCAGGCCAGATCCAGCTCGGTCTATTTTTGTGCATCCCTTGAGCTTAGAATGGGTTTTACATTTTTAAGTGGTTGGAAAAAAAAAAATCAAAAGCAGAATATTTCATGTGACACATGAAAGTTATATGAAATTCACAGTTCAGTGTCCGTAAATAGAGCTCTGCTGGAACGCAGTTATGCCCACTCGCCTCCGGCCGGCCTCCAAATAGAGGCAAGAGTCCCCCAAGCCTAATCCGCTTCCTGTGGGGAACCGGGAGCCCCTGCGACACGCCGACCAGAAGGAAGGTCAGGACAGCATCTCGGAAACAAGGTTTGTGGGGCAGGCAGAGCGAGAGACCAAAGAGGAGGTGGAGGGGGGACAGAGAGAATCCTGGCGAATGGCAGTGTGGGACGCCGCCGGGCATTTGTGCACACCCGGCCCCGGGGATGGGGGCGGCCCCTTACCAAGCCGTCCAGGGTGGTCTGCAGCTCCTCACACAGCGCCTCCAGCTCCCTGCTGTATTCCGGGTGCTCCTTTTCTGCAGCGTCGTCGGCAGCCAGGCCGCTGCTCTCTAATTCTATCTTGTCTCTGCTCCTGGACCAGGTGGAAAAGCGGGAACAGAACACACGCCGTGAGGTCGCCTCCCTTCCTTAGGGTGAACCCTAGAAAACTCAACATCCGTGTACACGCGTCATCGTTGACTGTTCCCACCGGTGTCATTTCACATCATTATGTTTACATGCTATTTACGTACACGAGGAATATGCCCATCTGCTGTTCGAGTCTGCCCTAGGACAAAGTCAGTTCAATCCAGCCCTGTGGCAGCCTCAGTGGGCAGGACACGGTCATTTCCTCAGAGCCTGCCAGCTAGGAACGCGTTTTGTAAATGGAAAGCTGCGACCCACGGCACCTGAAATTAATCTAGTGGCTCCACAGTCAACATTTAAGTGAAAAAATGAAACATTAGATTATCAGAGAAGATCTTCTCGTTGTTGTTCATTTTGTAGTCCAAAAAGTTTAAAAAAAGTTTTTGGCGCATCCTTGATTTACAATGCTGTGGTAGTTTCCACTGCCCAGCAAGTGAATCAGCCACACACAGACAAAGAGCCACTCTTGTTTTAGATTCCTTTCCCATCTAGGCCATTACAGAGTATTACAGAGAGTTCCCTGAGGTACACAGTAGGTCCTTATTAGTTATCTATCTTATTTACAGTAGTGTGCGTGTATGTGTCAGTCCCAAACTCCCAATGGATCCCGCCCCCCACCTCCAACTTCAGAGAGCACCTTATGTAGTCAGGTAAGAGCTGCCTCATGGAACCTGCTGAGCAGGAGAAGGGGACCAGAGGGCTGACATATCTGATGTGCTTGGGAGAGCTGGCGAGGGCCAGGGGTCCAGTCCAAGAAGTTAAGACTCTAGACTCCGGCCAGTAGACAAAGATATGCAGCTTTGAGAAATTAAAACTGTTATATATAGATCCTCACTCATGTTTCTCTTCAGGTCATTTAAATCTTTCGCCTTTTACTAAAATATTTCCATGGGTAGGAACAAGCTTGAGTCTTGACTAAATTTTTTGAGGCCTTGCGTAAGCCAGGCTGATTAAAACAAAAACAAAAACAAAAACAAAAACACCCACACTAAAAACATATATATAGGAAGTGCAAAGAATAATAAAGCAAATCTTTCAATCAGAACTGGCAAAAACAGTTTCTTCATAATATTTTTGTCTTTTTAAAAGAACTTGCTAAGGGAAATCACACTCCAGCATGGGGAGCTCTGAGCACCCCACTCCACGTCTGACTCCTGGTCACCATAGGGAGACACCCAGGGCAAGGTCTGGGAGGGTCTCAAGCCCAGGGGCTTCTTTCCCTGTGGCATCTGGGGTAAGGGCACAGGGAAGCGTTCAGGTCCCCAGCCTAGAAGCTACCCAAACCCTGTCCTGGGTTTTTATGGAGGCTTCCTTATGAAGCCACAATTGATTAAATGCTTGGCCGTCACTGATTAACTCAACCTCCCCAGAGTGCAGGTGAGGGGGCAGGTCTGACAGTGTCAACTCCAATCACACGGCTGGTATCCCCCTTCTGAGGGGTTTTCCAAAGGCCCCGTTATTAACACAGGCTCGGACGTCTTAGAAAGGGGCCTGTGATGACCACAGGGCACTCCTTAATCTTTCTGGAGCTAATTCAGGAACTGGAGGACCAAAGAACAAATATTACTATAACTAAAGAGTCTTCCATAGCTCGGGTCCCTAAGGAAATCATAAGGGTTTTAAGAGCCATGTGCCAAGAACAGGGACAAAAAGACCAAATCTATGTATTTTCTAGTGATAGTCACAACACCGCAGAAATAAAACGCAGCACTCTGGAGATGAAGTGGTACCTGCCCTACCGTCCCACTCAGTCCTCCTAGAAGGTACCAGCGCCTCAGTCTGTCTCCTCCCAATCCACTTTGATCATTTGACATGCAGATGTAACCACGAACAATTTGTAGCATAATTTTGTTTTTAAAATGCACGTACATTTCATACCTGTGTGCATTGTTTTATCAGTTGCTTGTTTGCTTTATTTATCCATGTTGCTGGAGGCCACCCGGCCCACTCTAAAAGACGCCCATGAAATGTGTGCCCAACCCGCTAAGCGCACAGAACATGTTCTGCCAGTACTTACAACAAACTGATTTTCATGTTGGCAATATTGCTTGCAGTAGCAAAACCTCCATCGTTGAGGGTTTCCCATTTCAGGATTAAATTATGCCAGTCGGCCGCATTGTCCTTAATTTTTCTTGCACTGACAGATAAGACAGGTTTTCTTGGCGTTACAGTTCCGAGAGTCTTTCCTGACAGGGAGGAAGAGAAACATCACTTTGTGAAATTCATGATCACAGTTGGGGGGAAAATGGTCCTTATGATGTGCGACAGTGAGACTATCTAAAACACTACATAGACAGGACAGATCGTGTTGTTGAAACGAAGACACGCGGATGAATGTGAAAGTTCCTGGGATGAGACAAAGAGAATTGTTTCTACCTTTAAAGTCTTGGCAGATAAAGCCGAGTTCTCTCGAAGCATAATGGCTCCACACTCTCACCCCGAGCACTCTGATGTGAATGTTAAAGTCACTCAGTCGTGTCCAACTCTTTGTGGCCCCATGGACTGTAGCCTGCCAGGCTCCTCTGTCCATGGAATTCTCCAGGCAAGAATTCTGGAGTGGGTAGCCACTTCCTTCTCCAGGGGATCTTTCCAACTCAGGGATGGAACCCAGGTCTCCCACATTGCGAGCACTCTGACCACTTGCAAAGGTCGGGATGGAGGCAGAGCTGTAGCTTTCTGCTGCCAGGCTCTGACGCCCCTGCCTTGGCACTCCCATTCTCTAGCCTCAGGCACTCTGATACCCGGCATTTGCTCTGAGCCCTGTGGGAAACTGGTGCTAGCCACTCCAAGACTGACAAGACTGGACCCCAGAGACGCAGTGATGGTCTCGACGCTGCCAACACAGGAGGAGGTCCAAACTCCTTCAGGACCTGGCTCCCTCTGGGCCTCACTGCAGCCCCGCCTTGAAGCCTCTCAATCACTAGCTAAAATCAACTACTGGCAACTCTTGAAAAGTTCTCTGCATGTGCAGATCTCTCTGCTAGAAAGTTCTTTCCTTCCTCAGAATAATGCTGTCCATACACTGGGACTCACCCAGACCCCAGCTCCTGTGGAAAGCAACACCCAGACCACTCAGGCTGTCTGGCCCTCCCATCCCTCTCTTCTTCTCTACTTAGAATCCCTCAGGGACTTCCCTGGTGGCCCAGGTTCAAGCCCTGGTCAGGAAACTAGATCCCACATGCCACAAATCAAGATCCTGCATGCTGCAATGAAGATCGAAGATCCCTCATGCTGCAACTAAGACAGAACACAGCCTTAAAAACCAAAAAAATCCTACAAAGGCATCTCATGACCCACAGGATAAGGTCCAAATTCTCAGAGAGGTCCTTAGGACTCCAGGACACACAATAGGTTGGAGTCTAGATTCTAAAGACCAGACTGACTGGGTTTGAATCCCAGCTGTTACAGCCACCTGTGCAATCTTGGGTAAGTTAGTTAACCTCTCGTGGCCTCAAAGTGTCCATCCGTAAAATGGGGATAAACCACATCTACTTCCGAGTTGATGTGAAGATGAAATAATATACGCAAAGCTGTGAGGGCCTGGCATATGGCAAGTATCCAACACAGTATGTGTTACCGCAAGGGCCTCTCCAATGTTTTTTCCACCACCACCAAGCAATGCACTCAACCCTGACACTGTCTACTGGGAGTCAGCAACAGATTCCACAGGTTAATGGCTCAGTCCTGTAAGACTCCTCTCCTCTCCCTCCACTTCAGATGCCAGCCTCAAGTCCAGGTTGCCACCTGTGCCTCTGACCTACAGGCTATAGATCAGAGGTTCCAAAGGCCCCCCTCCTGAGGCTTGATTAACTTGTTAGAGTGGCTCACAGAGAACTCAGGAAAACGTTCTCCTTACTAGGCTACCAGGGGGAGCCAGATGGGAGAGACGCAACGCAGGCGGGCAGGGGAGCAGAGCGCTCTCCTTGCACCCCCACCTGCTCACCAACCTGAACATTCTCACAACCCTTCACTTTTGGCTTTTTATGGAGGCTTCGTTACATGAGCACAACTGATTAAATGAGTCACCGCTGGGGCTGATTTAACTCCAGCCTCTCTCCCCCAGTTGGAGATGGTGGTTGGGGTGGGTGGGACTGAAAGTTACAACTCTAATCACATGGGTGGCTCCCCCTTGACAACCAGCCCCCATCCTTAGGCTACCCAGGAGCTTCACTTTTAAATATCATTGATTTTTTTCATTCACTTTTTATTTAGACAACTGTCCAGTATTTGCTGAGTGCCTACATTACACCAGACATGGGGGAGGAAGTGAGCAAACTACATAGACCAGGACCATTTTCATGGAACTTACTTTCCAAAGAGGAGGTGGATAACAATTAGGTGATCATCAGGTTTTTTTTTTTTTTCTTTTTGGCTGCACCATGCAGCATGTGAGGTCTTAGTTCCCAGACCAGGGCCTGAACCCAAGTCCCCTGCACTGAGTCTTAACCACTGGACCGCCAGGGAAGTCCCTATGATCATTAGTTATATATCATAAACACCAGAGAATAAAACAGGATCTTGTGTTGAGTGAACCCCGAAGACACTGTCATTTAGGCTGAAACCTAAATGATGAGAAGTCAACAGCAAGGACCCTAAGTGAGAATGAGCTTGGTGAGTGTGAAACAAGACCTATGTGGCTAGAATGAAAAGGAGAGGGAGTAGTAGCTGAGGAGGCAGTCAAGACAGCCAGAAACTTAGAGGCCAAGATAAGACGTCTGGGTTTATTTCAAGTCAATGAAAAGCAAGCTGGAAGCTTTGAGTAGCTACACGACCCGATGTGGGTTTTTAGAAAGTCACTTCCACAAAGAAGTCTTCTTGGATCCCAAGGTTAGGTTAGGACTCACTGCACTCTATACCTGAACACCCTCGACTTCATTAAGCTTCATTCATGACACTCACCTGTGCAGTGTACTTGCTTGTTTAATGCCTAATACATTCCTTGACAGACTAAGTTCCACCACAGTCGTGACTAAGGCTGTCCTGTTCCCTCTTACAGTTTCAGCACATGGTGAAGGAAAGTCACTCAGTCCTGTCCAACTCTTTGTGACCCCACGGGCTATACATTCCATGGGATCCTCCAGGTCAGAATACCGGAGTGGGTAGCCTGTTCCCTTCTCCATGGGGTCTTCCTCACCCCGGGTTCGAACCCAGGTCTCCCGCATTGCAGGCGGATTCTTTATCAGCTGAGCCACAAACGAAGCCCTCAGCACATAGTAGGTGCTGACCAGAACGTGTTAAACGGAGAAAAAAACCTCTTACCGCCTGTACCACAATCTTCTAGGGAGTTACCTCACCGAGTAGGGGCTCCTTGCGGGCGAGGAGCACGTGAGAGTCATCATCTGTCTGCCCCATAACACAGCACATATCTAGGAACCAAAAACAACGCTCTGACTTCAAGGAACTCAAATGAGATCAGTTATCAGCCACAGAGCAGGACAGCAGTATAGCGAGTATCTTACTTATTTTCTCCAAGCCTCGACTTCCCACCTGTTGATGACACTTCGAGGGATCGCGGTGAGGCTCCGTGAGCACTCGCTGAATGACAGCTTGTATTACAAGCAGGAAACTCTGTGGCCGGGAACTCTGACTGACGGGATTTCAGGGAAAGCGATCTGCTGGTGCTAATTTATAACGACAATTTCAGTGTCAGGATCTGCTGACGCTCCTTTGTATCATTTTGGCAAAACTGACTTCCAGGCCGACTGCGGAGGCTGTGCCGGGGCCAGGCACGAATCGGCACGCAGCTCGGGAGACTTCGGCCGCGGGTCCAGCTCCAAGACCTAACCGCACCACTCGCACCCTTCAGCTTGGGGAAACTGACCCTTGTCACGCACCTTCCATGCCTTCCGCAGGGATCCCGGGAAAGAGACCCGAAGCCCCGCCCACGGCACCGGAAGTCCGCCACCGTCACTTCCGACACGCCCACCGCCCCTAGATAGGGCTCTGCCGCTCTAGCCGGCGGCGGAGCCGGCAGTTCCTCGGCGGTGCCCGTCGCGTTGCCCAGGGAACGGGCTCCCGGCAGTCCCCGCGGCCCGGAGTCCATCCCCACCTCCTCCGGCCCTGCCGGGCCGACGAGTCCGGAGGGGCTGCCGCGGGAGGTGAGTCCCGCCACGCCGCCCGGCCCCGCGCTTCCCCGCCCGAGCCGAGCTCCCGCGCCTCAGGGTCTCACTGCCCGTCTCGCCCCCGTTCCCGACCCCCGCCTCGCCCGCGCCGGGTGGCCGAGGCCGTGGCCGTGGTGCACGAAGCGTCGGGCCCCGTTCCGGGCAGAAGCGGGCGGCCGGCTGAGGGAGCCGTCGTCGCCCACGCCTCTGGGCGCCGCGGGTCCGCCGCCCCGCGCGCGCGGCTCGCTCGCCCCTCAGGTTCCGCGCCTTCCCTCTGCCGGGCCGCGCCCTCGCACCCCGCCGGGCCCGGGAGCCGAGCTCCAGGGTCTTTCTGAGGAACCCTGTGTCCTGTCCCCCACAGCCTCTCAGTCCCGGTCCCTTCATCCGCCCACCAGCGCCTGGCACCAGGCCTTGGCTCGTACCCAATCGATGCTATTAACTGTTCGTTAAATGGATAAGTGAGCGACTCGCCCCTCAGTCCTTTAAGGCCTCAGGCAAGATAGTGAGTGCAGGTTGAACTCTGCGGCACCTCGGAGTCAGACCCGTCCCATAGCACTGCCCCTTCTTAGCTGTGTGCTCAGGGCAAGTGATGTCTCCTTTAACTTGAGTTTCATCGTCAGTAAAGTAGGGATTGATAATAGTTTCCAGCCCTGGCTGGGTGAGAGGATTAAATGGGTCAGTGCTTGTGAATTGCTCAGCACCGGCGCTGTGCATTTCAATAAAGGCTGGCTAGCCCCTGCGGTCCTTACCCACACACCCTACTTTTCTCTTCTCTGCTTTTTTGTTCTTCATCCCTTTTCTTGCTGAGATTCAGGAATTTTATTCCGTCCTATTGCTTCTGTTAACATTTGCTGGCAGAGTGTGGGGTACCAGCTTGGCAGCACCCTTGCCTTATCTGCTGGAGCGATCAGTTGCACTTGGACTTGACTTCCTCCTAGTAGCCAAGGTCTTGAAAACTTTTAAGGAAAGGAGTTCTGGAAATCCCCAAACCCAGATCCCAGCATGGGCAGAATCTGGGGACAAAGTCATTGTAGCCCTTGTGTTCAGCAGCCCTCCTGGTCCCCTGAGCTGCAAAACACTTTGTACTTTCTCTCCCTTAGAAGCTGCAGTGCACCTTGATAAAGCTCTGAAGTTTGGGTTTTTTTTTTTTTTTAACATCCTTTGTTGGTTCATTCAGCAGGTAGTTTTTTGGGGCCTGTTTTATGTCAACCACAGTACCAGCTTCTAGAGATGCTGTGGTGGACCAAGCAGACCCAGCTCCTGCCCCCAGGGAATTTTCCAGCTTGAGAATCAGCAGGTGTAGGTACTGGGGATGCTCTGCTCCAGTTTTCAGGACTGGCTTGGAGGCTGGTGGTGGAATAAGGGTGGTCCTCTGCTGAAAGAGTGACTAGTAAGGAGCTTTTGTTAGGTTTAAGATACTTTGTAGTCACATTGTCTTTTTCAGCGCAAGATTGGCTCCTGTTGGATTTGCTTTCCCTTTTCTCTAAGAGAAACTAGACTAAGTTTGGGGAAGGCCTCATTTCATCTTAGCTTCTGTGTAGTTTGGACAAAATGGCTCCTGGAACTTAGTGGGGAAAAGGGAAGGAAGCAGGCATGAGGCAGAGCAGCTGACTGAACTTAGAAAAGTGGAGAATGGATTGGAAAACAGTTACTCCTAGCAGAAGCAAGTCTGGAGTCAGGCCTGGAGAGATATCTAGATAGAGAAGAGCATAAGAGCGTGGTAGAATCCAGGGGACTAGTTCATGGCTCTGTGAACTGCTGAGGCAGAAGTGAGCTGTCATTCAAAGTGTGTGTCAATTTTAAATGAATGTATTCTTTGGCCCCAGACATAAAGAGACCATTGAATTTTTGCATAATGATGGATGTAAGTGATGTGGAGTGGTTTTCTGTGTTGTTCTGTCATACCTCAGGAATTCTGGCAGTGTTTAGAGAGAGAGTAATTCAACAGATACGTGTTGATTGTACCACACTCCCTGGTGGTCCTTTGGAGACGAGCAGGATGTAGGTGAAGACTGGCAGGAAGCCACGGAGGAGGACTGAGAGCAAAGCATGTGGTCACTGCCCTCATAGAGTCCTGTGAAGGCGGAGAGAGACCAGCGAGGTGTCAGAGGGAGTCTGCAGGCTTCCTGTGGCCAGTGTGTCCTTACAAGATATGTGTGGGGGAAGGCGCGAAAGGGACTTTGCAAAAACCATGGGTGTTCTGGGCTGTGGTGGCAAGCTACTGTGGCTGCAGTGTGGGGTATGTGGAAGGAAGAGTGGCCTGAGATGAAGCTGGATGCAGGCTGCCTTGTTGAAATGCTCCGCTTCATGCTTTGATCAGACGGCAGCCTCTGAGCACTGGCTAACCAGCAGGCTTGAGATCAGGGAAGTGACCGAATTTAATCTGAAAGGTAAATGACTGCCTCCATCTCAGTATGCTCAGCCATAAGATTTTACACAAAGTCAAGTGGGCCGTAGGAAGTATCACCAGGAATAAAACTAGTGGAGGTGATGGAATTCCAGCTGAGCTATTTCAAATCCTAAAAGATGCTGTGAAAGTGCTGCACTCAATATACCAACAAATTTGGAAAACTCAGCCAGTCTAGGACTGAAAAGGTCCATTTTCATTCCAGTCCCAAAGAAAGGCAATGCCAAAGAATGTTCAAACTACCACACGATTGCACTCATCTCACATGCTAGCAAAGTAATGCTCAAAATTCTCCAAGCCAGGCTTCAATAGTACGTGAACCATGAACTTCAGATGTTCAAGCTGGATTTAGAAAAGGCAGAGGATCTGGAGATCAAATTATCAACATCCGTTGGATCATCGAAAAAACAGGAGAGATCCAGAAAAACGTCTACTTCTGTTTTATTGACTACGCCAAAGCCTTTGTGTGAATCATAACAAACTGTGGAAAATTCTTTAAGAGATGGGAATACCAGACCACCTTATCTGCCTCCTGAGAAATCTGTATGCAGGTCAAGAAGCAGCAGTTAGAACAGGGCATAGAACAACAGACAGGTTCCAAATTGCGAAAGGACATCAAGGCTGTATATTGTCACCCTGCTAATTTAACTTATATGCAGAGTACATCATGAGAAATGCTGGGCTGGATGAAGCACAAGCTGGAATCAAGATTGCCGGGAGAAATATCAATAACATCAGATATGCAAATGACACCACCCTAATGGCAGAAAGCGAAGAAGGACTAAAGAGCCTCCTGATGAAAGTGAAAGAAGAGAGTGGAAAAGCTGTCTTAAAACTCAACATTCAGAAGACTAAGAGAATGGCATCTGGTCCCATCACTTCATGGCAAATAGATGGGGAAAAAATGAAAACAATTGACAGTCTTTATTTTTTTGGGCTCCGAAATCGCTGCAGATGCTGACTGCAGCCATGAAATTAAAAGATGCTTGCTCCTTGGAAGAAAAACTATGACCAACCTGGACAGCATATTAAAAAGCAGAGACATTACTTTGCCAACAAAGGTCTGTCTAGTCAAAGCTATGGTTTTTCCAGTAGTCATGTGTGGATGTGAGAATTGGACTATAAAGAAAGCTGAGCACCAAAGAATTGATGCTTTTGAACTGTGGTATTGGAAAAGACACTTGAGAGTCCCTTGGACTGCAAGGAGATCCAGCCAGTCCATCCTAAAGGAAATCAGTCCTGAATATTCATTGGAAGGACTGATGCTGAAGCTGAAACTCCCAACACTTTGGCCACCTGATGCCAAGAACTGACTCATTGGAAAAGACCCTGATGGTGAGAAAAATTGGAAGGCGGGAGGAGAAGGGGACGACAGAGAATGAGATGGTTGGATGGCATCACCGACTCAATGGACCTAAGTTTGAGCAAGCTCTGGGAGTTGGTGATGGACAGGGAAGCCTGGCATGCTGTAGTCCTCGGGGTCACAGAGAGTGACATGACTGAGCTACTGAACTGAACTGATAAGATTTTAACACTTAAAAGAATCGTGGGTGTTGTAGCCAGACTTTAAAAATAGACTGTACAACAGGGAGACTATCACTTCCTAGAGATTTTGGAGAGAATCCTTAAACCATTAGAGTTGTCAGGGTGCTTTGGTAACTTATAACCATTGTACTAAGTGGATGATTTAGACCATTGTACCAGGTGGATGATTTTTAAAAACTGCCAATCAGGTATTTCGGTGCTATCAGTCCGTGTGAAGTCAGCTACCACCTTCTAGATGTGTGGATTGTGGTTATAATGGGGGAGGGAGTTATCCTGTCTTGAGGAAGAATGTTGTGATTTTTATGTATTTAATGGAACTATCCATGACTAGGGAAGCATTATTGATTTTAAAGATTGGATTGAGAATATTCTTTTGCAGTAAGACCGGAAGTTAACTTCTTAAATTTTTTCATTCAGCAGATTGGTATTGAACATCTACTCCATGCCAAAGGTGTTGTTAGGTACTAGGCTTTTCACTGGCAAACAGGAGAGAATTTGTGTTGCTTACAGTGTCATGAGTGAGATGATCATTAAACTGTTTATCAAATAAAGTAATTAAAAGTGTGATTAGAATTATGAAGGACAAGATGAAAAGTTGAGGGATGTGGGGACTGATGGACACTGTCAGTGGTCTGGTCAGGGGATGTCTTTCTGAAGCCAGATGTGTGGAGTGAGATGGATGGTGGTGGGGAGCAGGGAGGATAGTCAGTTCTGAAGCCAGAGGAGGGAGTGAGTGGGTGGTAGAGACAGAGCTTAGAGGATGAGTGGGCAGAGGTGGACGTGCGATGGGGGAGCCGGGAAGGGTCAGACCACACAGAGCCTTGTCGGGCACAGAAAGGTATTTGGCTAACTCTCAAAGCACTGGGAAGCCCCACTGAAAAATTTTGAATAGGGTGAGTGATATGAGAGCCACCCATTTCTTTCAAAGAACTTTAAAAAAAAAAACCCTTTTTCGGGGCTGTTTTAGGTTTACAGTAAAACTGAGGGGAAGCTGCAGATGTTTCCTTATACTCCCTCAAAGTGAAAGTGAAAGTCGCTCAGTTGTGTCCGACTCTTTGCGATCCCATGGACTATACAGTCCATGGAATTCTCCAGGCCAGAATACTGGAGTGGGTAGCCTTTCCTTTCTCCAGGGGATCTTCCCAACCTAGATTGCCTTCTTTCATTTAGTAATGTGCACTTCAAGTTCTCCATGTCTTTTCATGATTTAATAACCCATTTATTTTTAGTGCTGAATAATATTCCAGTGTCTGGATGTACCAAAGTTTGCTTATTCATTCACTTACTAAAGGACATCCTTATTGCATCCAGATTTTTACAATTATGATTGAAGGTGCTATAAATATCCTGGTGAAGGTTTTGTGTGGATGTAAGTTTTGAACTCCTTTAGATAAGTACCAAGGGCTGCATTGCTGGATCATATGATAAGATTATGTTTAGCTTTATAAGAACACTTCATATTGTCTTCCTAAGTGGCTGTACCATTTTGCATCCTCACCAGCAATGAATGAGAGTTCCTGTTGCCCCACATTCTCACCAGTATTGGTGTTGTCAGTATTAACAGATTTTGGCCATTCTACTAGGTTTATAGTGGTATCTTGTTTTAATTTGCATTCTACTGATGACATATGATGTGGAGTATCTTTTCATAGACTTATTTGACAACTGTATATCTTGTTTGGTAAAATGTTTTATTAAGATCTTTTGCCCATATTTTAATTGGGTTCTTGAGTTTTAAAAGTTCTTTGTATATTTTGAATAGCAGCCCTTAATCAGGTAGGTATTTTGCAAATATGTTTCTCCCAATCTGTGACTTGCCTTCTCCTTCATTTGCATAGTCTTTTGTAGAGCAGAAGTTTTTAATTTTAATGAAATCTAGCTTATTAGTTACTTCTTTGATGGATCCTGCCTTTGGTGGTGGTATCTAAAATGTCGTCACCATACCCAAAGTCATCTAGGTTTTCCCCTGTATTGCCTTCTGGAAGTTTTATAGTTTTTGTGTTTTACATTTGGGTCTGTGATCCATTTTGAGTTAATTTTTGTGAAGAGTGTAAATTCTGTGTCTAGATTCACCTTTCTCCCCATGGATGTCCTGTTGTTCCAGCACCATTTGTTGAAAAAGCTATCTTTACTCCATTGTATTGCCTTTGCTTCTTTGTCAGAGATCAGTTGGCTATGTTTATGCGGTCTATATCTGCACTTTCTCTTCTGTAGATTCATTTGTTCTTTCTCCAGTACCACACTATCTTGATAATTGGTGCTTTATAGTAAGTTTTGCAGTCAGATTATATCGGTCTTCCAACTTTTTTTTTTTTTCCTTCAGTATTGTGTTGGCTGTTCTGGGTCTTCTGACTCTCTATAAAACTTCAGAATTATTTTGTTGATATCCACAAAATAACTTACTGGGATTACACTGAATCTAAATCAAGTTGGGAAAAACTGACATCTTGATAATATTGAATTTTCTTAACTATGAACATGGGATACTTCTCCATTTATTTAGTTCTTTTGATTTCATTCCTGTGACTTTTGTAGTTTTCCTTGTATAGCTCTTTACATATTTTGTTCGATTTATACTTAAGTATTTTATTTGGGGGGATGCAAATGTCAATGATAACTGTGTTTTTAATTTAAAATTCCACTTGTTCATAGCTCCTATATAGAAAAGTGATCGACTTTTGTGTATTACTCTTGTATTCTGCAACCTTGCTATAATTGGCTGTTAGTTTCAGGAGTTTTATTATTTTGGATTTTCTACACAGATGAACATGTCATCTGCAGAGATAATTTTATTTCTTCTTTTTCAGTCTTACTTGTCTTCTTGTATTAGTTAGAACTTCCAGTATGATATGGAAAAGGAGTGGTGAGAGGGGGACATCCTTCTGTACCTGGTCTTAGTTGGGGAAACGTTGAGTTTCTCACCATTAAGTATGATGTTAGTTGTTGGATTTTTTGGTAGATATTCCTATCAGGTTGAGGAAGTTGCCCTCTATTTTTGATTTACTGAAGCTTTTTGTCTTGAGTGAGTGTTGGAGAGCTGATACTTTCTTGTTGTTTTGGTAAAAGCTTCATTGAGAATTCACACATCATGTATATTACCCATTTAAAATGTCCAATTCAGTGTTTTTTAGGATATTCATAGAGTTATGCAGCCACCACTACAATCAATTTTAAGACATTTTACCACCCTAAAAAGAAACTCCATACCCTTTAGCAACCATCCCCACCCTCACCCTTTTCTCCTCCCACCTCTAGGCAGTCACTTAACTGCTTTCTGTCTGTAAACTGGCTTACTGTCTCCATTTGCGTATTTCATGTTGGTGGAATCATCCAATGTATGGTCTTCCGTGTCTGGCTTCTTTCACTAGGCATAATGTTTTCAAGGCTTATCATATTATAGTGTATATCAGTACTTCATTCCTTTTTATTGCTGAGTAATATATTGTTGTATGGATATACCATGTTTTGTTTATCCATTCATCAATTGACGGACAATTGGGTTGTTTTACTTTGGTTTTATGAATGGTAATATTTTGAAATTATTTAACTTTTTGTGTAGACGTATGTTTTCATTTCTCTTGGGTATATAATTAGGAGTAGAATTGCTGGGTCGTATGTAATTCTGTGTTTAACCTTTTGAGGAACTGCCAGACTTTCCCACGGTGACTGCCTCCTTAATTTATTCTCTACCAGCCATGCGTGGAGCTTCCGGATAGTGCTAGTGGTCAAGAACCTGCCTGCCAATGCAGGAGACACAAGAGATGTGGGTGTGATCCCTGGGTCAGGAGGGTCCCCTGAAGTAGGAAGTGATAACCTGCTCCAGTATTCTTGCCTGGAAAATTCCATGGACAGAGGAATTTGGCAGGCTACAATCTGTGGGGCCACAGAGTCGGACACGACTAAGCGTCTAAACAGCAATGTATGAGGGTTCCAGTTCTCCACACCTTTGTTAACACTTATCTGTCTCTTGATTATAGCCATCCTAGTGAATGTGAAGTGATAACGTCATTGTGGTTTTGTTTTGCATTTTCCCTGATGATTAATGTTGTCAAGCATCTTTTCTTGTGCTTATTGGCCATTTGTATGTCTTCTGTGGATAAATTTCTATTCAGATCCCACTATTCAGTTGCTCACTTGAAAATTATCTTTTAATTATTGAGTTTTAAGAATTTTTCATGTAATTGTGGATGTAAGTCCTTTGTCAGATAAATGATTTTTTCCCAGTATGTTGGTTGTCTTTTCTCTCTTTTTTTTGGCTGCGCTTTGCAGCATAGAGGGTCTTCGTTCTCCGACCAGGGATGAAACCTGTGCCCCTGTATTGGGAGTGCAGAGTCTCAACCACTGGGCCACCAGGGAGGCCCCTCTTCCCATTTCCTTTCTTTCTGTTTGGCTGTGCTGGGCCTTCGCTGCTGCGCGCGGGCTCCCTGCAGCTGTGGTGAGCGGGGGCTGCCCTTTGTTGCAGGGCTTCTCACTGCCGTGGCTTCTCCTGTTGCGGCGTGTGGGCTCTCGGCGCATGAGCTTCAGTAGTTGTGGCATGCAGGCTCAGTAGTTGGCTTGTGGAATCTTCTAGACCAGGGACGGAATCCATGTCCCCTGCTTTGGTAGGTAGATTCTTCTCCATTGTACCACCAGGGAAGTCCATCTTGTCCCTTTTTTTTTTTTTTTTGGATGATGCCTTTGGAGCACAAAAGTTTTTAATTTTGATGAAGTCGGAGAGCTCGCTGTGCCTGCCCTGTGTGAGCCTCGACTCCGGGGGCAGGTATGGAAGCAGGAGAGCAGTTGTTCCAAGGACCACAGGGTGGTCCAGGTGAGAGGGGTGCTGGCTTCAGCTCGGGCATGGCCACAGGGCTGGTGAGAAGGGGCCAGCGGGAGGCAGCTGGGAGACAGAGCTGGTGGAACACGGTGAGGGATTGCTGTAGTGGGAAGGAGGGAGGGAGGGAGATCAGATGGATGCTGGATTTCAGCTTAGATGATTTCAATCAGCTGCCTGTCGCCTGCTGTAGAATTACCTCCGTTCTTAATGGTGCTTGGCAGGTGAGTCCTGTAGTCCCTTCTCAGACACTTGAAGTGGCTTTTGGTTGTGTGATCACTGACTGTGCCAAGGAGATGGCCCAGGGACCCTGACCTTCTGTATTATCCTCTAACATCTCCTAAGCCGCCTCCACCAAACATGTCGTGTATGTTATAATAGTGTGCCTGCCCTGCGGGTGCAGCTTTGAGGCGAATCCTTTGCCCCCTTCTAACCAGACTGCAGTTTCCAAGCTCCCGTGTGGAGATTGTGGAGCTCTCAGCGAATGGTGTCAATTCAAGTGAATGGGTTTTTGAAACCTAAATGTCATAATTTGACAGAGCTACTTTGAGGGAAAAGGCTTTAAAGGAGGAAATAACATTCGCTGACTTTTGTGAAGTGCTTGGCACACCTGCCTGTTTCCTCGGAGACCTCATCAGCTAGAGCAGAAATGAAAACACCGGGAAAATTTCGGTTTTTGAGTCTACTGTGTTCTCTGTAGTTTTTTTAAGTATAGTCATTAAAATTAAAAATCTTATTCTAAGGGAATATTTAATGACGTGGCAAATGCTCATGATTTATTAAATAAAAATCTGTTTGTCTATACACATTTATAATGTAGCATATCTCTGATGGGATTATGAGTGGTGTTTATTTCATTCTTTCCTATATTTCCACATTTTTTGAGAGTGAACGTTTATTTTTTACTTATTTCTTGTTTGGGGCTGTGCTGGGTCTTTTTTTTTTTTTTTTTTTTGTGCTGGGTCTTCATTGCGACGCGGGGGCTTCTCTGATTGTGGCGCGGGCTTCGTTGTCCTGTGGCCTGTGGGAACAAACCCACGTCCTCTGCATTGCACGGCGGGTTCTCAACCCGACCACCAGAGAAGTCCCGATAGAGAACACTTGTAACTTGTAAAAAATAAAGTTTAATTTTAAAGGCGCCATGTAGACTGGGGCGCGTCTGAGCGTGCACGCGTGAAGGGAGCACGGCGTTTCCTGCTCCAGCGCTGCCTTTCCCGTGGAGACGGAGAGGAGACTGTGGAAGTGAGACCCACATTTCTCGCCAGTGAAGTGGAGGTAACAGTGGTCAGTGATGCCTACCTCCTGAAGGTTTTTGTGAGGATTTAATGAGTTCCTGTGCTGAAATAGTTTCCATTAAGTAATTATGTTTGCTGTTACCATTATTGCTATTTGCCCTGTTATTTTGGCTTTCATGTCCCATGTCCTTATAATGGTCTGCGTGCTTTCCCAAGGTGACTGACCGTGGCTGTTCTCTCTAGAGTTTGCCTGATAACCACTTCATTTTCACTTGATTTTGGGGTCATGTGGGTCTTGCCCACCTCTCTGGAGTACTTAGACAAATCGAGGACTGGGGAGCATGTGCATTGCTTAGCTAAGACAGCTTTGCGCTTAGAGTTGTCAGTTTATGAACTACGTTGCTGCATGGCCAGGATCGACATTCACTGTCGAAGCTTCCGTTGTAGTAGCCTCTTGCCTGAACAACAGCAAAGCTGTTGAATCCGTGTGACCCTAGGCACGTTTCTGAACCTCCCCGAGTGCTTCAGCTCCTGCTGAAAGAGGGCGCATTCGTGTTCTTAACCGTCGCTTGTGCTTGTACTTAGTCCTCAGTTGCGTCCGACTCTCTGCGACCCCGTGGACTGTAGCCCGCCAGGCTTCTCCGTCCATGGGATTCTCGAGGCAGGAATACTGGAGTGGGTTGCCTTGCCCTCCTCCAGGGGATCTTGCCAACCCAGGGATCGAACCCAGGTCTCCTGCATTGCAGGTGGATTCTTAACCGTCTGAGCCACCAGGGAAGCTGAAGAATACTGGAATGGGTAGCCTATCCCTTCTCCAGGTTAACTTCCTGACCCAGGAATCAAACCAGGGCCTCCTGCATTGTCGGCAGATTCTTAACCAGCTGCGCTACCAGGGAAGCCCTTCATCAGCACAGACGGACATTGTTATTCATTTACAGGAACCGTGCTTGTAAGTTACCCTGCCTGCTTCATTGTCCGTCTTGTCTGTTGTGACTATCAGATGAAATAGGGATTTGAAAATGCCTTACAATCTAGAGGATTTTTATTCCAGCGTTGAACTAGGGCCATACTGGAGAAAAAATGAGATTGTGCTTCTTTTCCATTCTTGCACTCATTCCTCCCTTGCAAATTTTCCCTTTTCATAACTCATTCATTTATTCAATAAGTACCTGGTGCCTCTGATGTACCTGAACCTTTTCTGGGTGCCAGGGGCTAGAAGGGTGAGTGAGGTGGATGTGTGGGCTCTGCTTTTGGGGTGGCTTACACCAGTGGGGGGTCAGAAAGAGAAGGCCATCAACAGGAGAGAAAGAGAGTGTGTGGAGAAAGTGCAGCAGGGGTGGGGGTGTGATGGAGAGTCCTGTGGAAAGGGCTCAGGACTGCTCAGTTGGTAAAGAATCTCCCTGCGGTGCAGAAGATCCCAGTTCGATTCCTGGGACAGGAAGATCCCCTGGAGAAGGGAAAGACTACCCACTCCAGTGTTCTGGCCTGGAGAATTCCATGGACTGTATAGTCCATGGGGTCGCAAAGAGTCAGACTTGACTGAGAAACTTTCACTTGCAGGACTTGAAGGGCAAAAAGGCATAGATTCAGGTCTTGTCCATGGGCCTTGGACAAGTCCTGTGGTCCTCTGGCCCTCAGTAGCTCATGTAAAAGTTTGTAGGTTAAGGATTTAATGGATGAGTGAGTGCTTCATAAATTATAACACTATGTGATGACTGAGCATCTTTATTGAGGGAAGCTTTTTTTTTCTTTAAGTTATCTATTTATGGCTGTGCTGGGTCTTGCTGCTGGATGGGCTTTCTCTAGTTGCAGCAAGCAGGGGCAGCGCTCTTGCTGTGGTGTGCAGGCTTCTCACCGCTGTGGCTTCTCTTGCTGCCAGAGCACTGACTCTCGGGCGTGTGGGCTCAGCAGTGGTGGATCCCGGGCTTGAGAGCACAGGCTCAGTAGTGGCGATGGGGCTTAGTTGCTCTGTGGCATCTTCCTGGATCAGGGATTGAACCCGTGTCTCCTGCATTGACAGGCAGATTTCTTACCACTGAACCCCTGGAGAAGTCCAAGGGAAGCTTTGAATCCACATTTCTGAGAGGTGTGGGTGTCAGGGTGACACAGGGGAGGAGCTGTGTGGCTGAGGAGGCTGTGGGCGTTTCTCCACCACCTCCACATGGTATTCCTCCATCTGGACTGGCCCACTCCTCTCCTAGTGCAGTGTCTTTACTGTTTCTTTTACACATTATTATTATTATTATTATCTTTTTGGCCGCATGGCATGTGGGATCTTATTTTTCCAACCAGGGATCGAACCCATGCCCCCTGCAGGGGAAGCACAGAGTCCTAACCACTGGGCTGCCAGGGAATTCCTCTTTTCAATGTTCTCTGCTTCCTGGTGGGCTTCAGAGTTTCCAGTGTTTTCAGAGAAGCTTTCTCCACTCTCTGGTCCACGCTTGCTCTCTCCTTCTTCTCATTGAGACTCACAGGTTAGCACCAGTCATATCTGGTTTTGTGTCTTTTCAGTTTCTTTTGCCTCCCTGACTAGATCATAAGCTGCTTGAGATTCAGAGCTATATTTAATATTCTTCCCACCCCTTCCCCACCACTTATCATGATATAAATTACAGGGGGCAGAAAATATTGAAGTGAGTTTTGATTTACAATTTTGTTCATTTATTTATGACTGTGCCGGGTCTTCGTTCCTTTGTGCGGGCTTCCTCTGCTTGCAGTGAGCAGTGACTCCTCTGGTTGTGGTGCCCGGGCCTCTCGTCACAGAAGTTCCCCTGCTGTGGAGCGCGGACTCCAGAGTGCAGGCTCGGGAGTTGCAGCTTGAGGGCTCCCAAGTGCACACTGAGCCCTGTGGGGCATCGGCGTGTGGAATCTTCAGAACGAGGGGTCAGACCCGTGTCCCCTGCACTGACAGGCAGCTTCTCACCCACTGAACCCCAGGGAAGTCCTCAGAATTAATCTTAATGACACTTGGTTTACCTTCCCTGTGGAATTAAGCCCTGACTATAATTTATACCCACCTGAAAGTCCCTCATTCCCACTGTGAAACCTGATTTGTCTTTGCATGACTAGACATTGAAAGCGTTACAATGCCTTGTTCTTCAGCCCCAGGTTTCCCCAGATGCCGGTTAAGATCCCTCATCCTGCCTGAAGATCAGCGGTGGAGACCTTGGCCATGGCGTCTGTGTCGGAGCCTGTCACCTTCAGAGAGTTCTGCCCGCTCTACTATCTGCTGAATGCCATCCCCACGAGGATCCAGAAGGGGTTCCGCTCGCTGGTGGTCTACCTCACGGCGCTCGACACCAATGGCGACTACATCGCGGTGGGCAGCAGCATCGGCATGCTCTACCTGTACTGCCGGCAGCACGGCCAGATGAGGAAGTACAACTTCGAGGTGGGCGCGCTCGTCTGCCCGGAGCCGGGGCCCTGGCTGGCGTGTGACACGCCCGTGAGTCCAGGGTGGGGGGTTGCTTCCGAGCTACTTCGAAGCGTGGCCTGAGTGTCCCACCCAAAGAGTACCTTACAGCCATCCTTCAGGTGGAGCGCAACTAAAAATGCAATGTTTTAACTTGCTTTTCTTGCCTCCAGAAATCCAGCATTACTTTATCGTTCCAATTTTAGTATATGTGCTGCCGAAGGGAGCACCCAGCATTACTTTAAAAGAGAACATTACAGTGTTTAACACTTTGAAAATAGGCAAATTTTCTAAGAGTTTTTTTTTTTTTCTTCTTTTTAAAAAAATTTTTGGCCATACCATGCGGCACGCGGGATCGGACTTGGATCCCCTTCAGTGGGGGCGCAGAGTCTTAACCACTGGATCATCAGAGAAGTCTCTCAGAGTGTTTTCTGAGTGTTTTCTGAGAGTACTTTGACTGACTGGCTCTCAAACAATCTAGGTGTTCTGGCAAAATTATTAAGAAAAATGGATTGGGATCAGTGTTGGCTAGGTGCCGGAACACGTATGTGGACTCCGCTGTAGCACCCTGGCCGACCTCTGTTCTGGGTTGCTGCTTCAGGCACCTGTGTGTGTTGTAGATGCGGGGGATGGACCATCACTGTATTCACCTGTTTCGTTAGTACCTTTGATTTATAAGAACGTGGGTTTTGTGAGAGATGCAAGGGCGACCGAGTTGTGGCTCCTACCACATGGGGCTCTATGCTGCGGTTAGTGGACTTCTGCAGACTAAGACAAGGCTTTCGTATTTAAGAGAAGTATTTACAAATATCTATACTTTAATCAGTATCGACTTGTTAAAGTTTAATTTATAAAGTTGGTTTTTCTTAAGCCTCTGTAGTCAATTAAAATAACACAAATGGTTAGCATCCATATAGTACTTACTATGTGCCAGGCATTATTCTAAACCCTCTGCATATATTAACTCATTTTATTCTCACAGAATTCTATGAGGTAGACAAAACAGCCCTATGTTGTTTTGTCATCTCCGTTTTATCAGGGAGACAACTGAGGCTCAGAGAGGTTGAGTGACTTGCGAGACAGTCAGAAAGTGGTGACACTATGGTCTGAACTTGGGCAGATTGGCTCTGGAGTTTGTATTTTTTGTATGAAAATTAAAACTATTGCTGTTTCTTTTCTTGGTTAATAGGGCATGGGTTTGACTGATCTAATTCCCCAAACGTTTAAGACCACTATATATTTAGTCTTTTAAAACTGTGGCTGTGAATTGTTGTCTTTGTTCAGTCGCTCAGTCGTGTCCGACTCTTTGCGACCTCATGGACTGCAGCACGCCAGGCTTCCCTGTTCTTCACCACCTCCCAGAGCATGCTCAAACTCATGTCCATTGAGTTGGTGATGCCATCCAACCAGCTCATCCTCTGTCACCCCCTTCTCCTCCTGCCCTCAGTCTTTCCCACCATCAGGGTCTTTTCCAATGAGTCGGTTCTTTGCATCAGGAGGCCAAAGTACTGGAGCTTCAACTTCAACGTCAGTCCTTCCAATGAATACTCAGGGTTGATTTCCTTTAGGATTGCCTGGTTTGATTTCCTTGCTGTACAGTAATTATGAATTAATCTGAAATCTCTTAAATAGTTTAGCACTGAACAAGGAAAACTTAATGACTCCAGCAGTGACCGCCCCCTGCACGGGATAGAGCAAAGAAATTCATGCCCAGACACATTCTAATCAAACATCTAAAAACTCAAGACAGAGAGAAATCTTAAAAGCAGCCAGAGAAAATGACACATTACTTGTAGAGGACAATTACTTGAATTATGGGAAGTCTCTCATCAGAAACTAGAAGATGTTGGAACAGCATGTATAAAGTGTTGAAAGAATTGTCAGCTCAGAATTTTTATCCAGCAAAAATATCTATTAGGAAAGAAGGTGAAATAAAAATGTTGTTGGATGAAGGAAAACTAAAGGCATTCATTGCCAGCACCCCGGCTCTAAATAATTGCTTCAGGAAGTTCTTTAGACAAATGATAATTGATACCAGAAGGAAACTTGGAACACCAGTAATGAAGGGAGAATAATAGTAAATACACTAGGCTGTTTCCCTCCTCTTGAGTTTTTTTAAAATATATTTGACAGAAAAAATTATATCATTATCTGATCGAGTTTTCAGTTTATACACATGGAGTAATATATAAAAAAATTATAATGTAAGAGGGGAGAGTAAGGGACCTATAAGGTAGTAGGGTTTCTTCATTCTACTTGAAGAGGTTAAATGCTGAGTCTAAATAGATTTTGAAAAGTTGTGTGTGTATATGTATGTGCGTGTGTGCATTTGTATGTCTCCCACATTTGATATGGTAATCCTTAGAGCAGCCACTTAAAACCCCTGTACAGCATGTTATAGTAAAAAATTACTATAGACATACCAAAATAGAATGTTAAAATATGTTGAGACAGTTCTCCGAAAATCAAGAAAGGTTAAACAGAAGAAGGAAAAACAGGAGTAACAAACAAAAAACAAATAAAATCATAGACTTAAATCAAAACATGCCAATGATTATGTTAAATGAAAATGATCCATGCACATCAATTAAAAACAATTATTGGGATGGAGAAAAAACTCATAAACAACTATTTGTTGTTTATAAGAAACTCATTCAAATATAATCACATGTCAAAGGATGAAAAAATATACTATGTAAATGCTTATCAAAAGAAGGCTGAGGGCTTCCCTGGTGGCTCAGTGTAAAGAGTGCACCTGCCAGTGAAGGAGACAAGGTTCGATGCCTGGCCCAGGAAGGCCGCAGCGCCGCAGAGCAGCTAGGGCTGTGTGAGAGCTGAGCCCGGGCCTAGAGCCCTTGGTGCCAGCGCAGCTCCTGCAGCCCGCCTGCCCTGGAGCCCCTGCTCCGCAGCAAGGGAACCACTGCAGTAAAAAGCCCTTGCCCCGCAACTGCAGAGTGGCCCCACTCGCTGAGACTGGAGAAAAGCCCCCACAGCAGCAAAGACCCAGCACAGCCAAACGTAGATGAAAGTGTTAAAAAAGAATGCTGAGTGGCTATATTAATATCAGAGTAGTCCTCTGAGCAAGGAAATAACCAGAGAGACAGTATTTAATGACAGAAGTCATTATGCCTTCTCAGTTCAGTGAGAAGGCATAGTGGTCCTAAATGTGTATCGTGTTCCTTAACAGGGCTTCACAACATATGAAGCAACAACTGACATAGCTGAAAGAAGAAGTAGAAAAATCTGCAATTCTAGTTGGAGATGTCAACACCCCACTGTCAGTAATAGTAGCAGACAGAAAATCAGCGGATGTGTAGCAGACCCAAGCAGCCCCATCCAGCTTTGTGATCTAAGTGATGTTTACAGAGCACTCCACCCAACAGCAGCTCAGAGCACATTCTTTACAAGTGAACATGGAACAGTCACCAGGACAGACTGTATTCTTGGTCATAAAACACTCCTCAATAAATTTAAATGGGAGCAGACTTTACATAAAAACCACAGACCTTCAATTTGTAAAATAACACTGTGTCCGTGAAGCACAATAAAACGAGGCATGCACTACTTTTAAAATTTCAGCCTCCAAACTAAAAAAAAAAACTTAAGGGAGCAAGAGTTTAGTACTCCCCAGAGTGAAAGTACAAGTTGCATCTGATGCCAGTTTCCTGGTTTTACTGGAACTAGTTTTCTGTTTATTAGATGAGCCCAGTGAACTCTGGAGGGGTGTGCCGTGTGAGGACAGCTTCTGCAGGGACGAGCAGAACTGGGGGGATATGGTGCAGATGACTGGACCTAGGAAGGAAGAAGGGGACCCTGGGAAGTTCCATGCACAGGGTCATACGAGAGCATATTTTACTGGGCCCAAATCCACACTCAGCAACTCTGAGTATCAAAAGGGTTTTTGAATACCCATTGGGTATAGAATTTAAGCATATTGTGGAGAATCACAAAGGAAGTAGAAAATAAAACTTCTCGCTTTGAAGAGAACAGAGAATTTGGATTTAGAATATTAGGGTTTGAAAGCAAAGTTAAATGTCTGTATGTAAAACACATAGGAAAGGATCTGGAGGGATCTATTCATTATGATGATAGAGGGGACTGAGAATGGGAGCAGGAAGAGAAGGGAAGTATCTTTTTTTTTCTACTTTATTATTTTTTATTTTAAATATTGTGGACTTATTGGAATTTGGACAATAAGTATATATTCATCTGTTACTTGTATAAACACAACAACATAAAGATTTGTTTTGAGCTTTGACTGTCAGTCTTTAGTTGTGTGAGCTGAGGATGAATTAAATATTTATGTCATTGTTACTGTAATTTTGGGCTTCAGAGCTGGGAGTCTTAGAATCATTTGGTACAATCCCTGTGTTTTACAGATAAAAGAAACAGTGATTCCTGCCCCAAGCCACATAGCTGGTTGCCTAACCATTTTGCTGTCTTCCTATGTGGGAAGGCAGGGCTTCCACAAAAGTCTGGATTTAGAGGACAATAGAAACAGATTAATTAAGAGTTTCTTTGGAATTTCATAGTGACAATTGAGAGGTGCATCAGCTAGGTTTTTTGTTGTTGTTGTTTTAATTTTTAAAAATTCTGGCCACACTGAGACTTATGGGATCTTAGTTCCCCAACCAGGGATCAAACCCATGCCCCCCTGCAGTGGAGCATGAGGGAGCTCCACTGGAGCATGAGGGAGGTCCCTCAACTAGTTTAGTTTAGGGAATGTCTAAGGTTTTATGGGAAGGTAAATAAAAATTAGTTTCGTTGTCGTTCAGTTGCCTAGTTGTGTCTGACTCTTTGTGACCCCATAGACTGCAGCTCTCCAGACCTCTGTATCCCTCCCCATCTTCAGAAGTTTGCCCAAGTTAATGTCCATTGCATCAGTGATGCCGTCCAGCCGTCTTATCCTCTGACGCCCTCTTCTCCTTCTGCCCTCAATCTTTCCCAACATCAGGGAATTTTCCAGTGAATCAGCTGATCGTATCAGATGACCAAATTACTGGAGTTTCAACTTCAGCATCAGTCCTTCCATTGAGTATCAGGGTCGACTTCCCTTAAGATTGACTGGTTTGATCTCCTTGCAGTCCACGGGACTCTCAGGAGTCTTCTCCAGCACTGCAGTTCAAAGGCATCAATTCTTGGGCACTCCACCTTCTTTACGGTCCAGCTCTCACAACTGTGTGTGACCACTGGGAAGACCATAGCCTTGACTGTTACGGACCTTTGTCAGTGGGGTAATGTCTCTGCTTTCCAGCACACTGTCTAGGTTTGTCATCGCTTTCCTGCCAAGAAGCAAACATCTTCTGATTTCACGGCTGCAGTCACCACGCGAAGTGATTTTAGAGCCCAAGAAGAGGAAATCTGTCACTACTTCCACCTTTTCTCCCTCTATTTGCCTTGAAGTAATGGGGCCGGATGCCATAATCTTTGTTTTTTAATCCTTAGTTTTAAGCCGGCTTGTTCACTCTCCTCCTTCACCCTCTTCAAGAGTCTCTTAAAAAAAAAAAAAGAGGCTCTTTAGTTCCTCTTCTCTTTCTGCCTCACTGGTAGAGGGAATGGCAAACCACCCCAGTATACTTGTCGTGAGAACCTCATAACTGTATAAAAGGACAAAAATTAGTTTACCCTCTAGTAAATCCATGTGTGGCATGCATGGGTGAAAGATTATGTTTTTAAATGAAGTTATTTTCCAAAAGAAGAAAGCAGATCTTTTATATGATAAAGTCTGACGTGTTTTCAAGAATAATGCTTTTAGAAACCTTTTTTCCTTACACAAGTTAGTGGGAGAGGGCAGATGGAGACAGGAAATGCTTCCTTGCTAAGTGCAAAAGCATGAAGGAGATGCTGTGAGGAGCTAATAAGTACAGAAGTGTTATAAACCTGTGGTTAAATATATGGGTGTGACATACATAAGAGACCAGAAAGACAAGTTGACCTGTGTTTCTGGTTTTTTGCTTTGAAATTAAATGTGTGATCTCTCCTTAGCACCTAGCTCGTTGTTGAAATTTCATAGATTTGCCTTCAAAACTGCCTTTATGTTAAGCCTAACTGTGAGAGTTCTCATTTCTGCAACTTTTCCATACTGGTCTCCTGGTGAATTTATTCAGTAAGTATTTATTGAGCGTTTACCATGTGCCAGGCCCATTTTAGGACTTGGAAATGCAATGGAGAACACACCATTTCTAACGTGGAGAGCAAAAAATGAGTATGAGAAGGCCGCTTGGCCGGGTGGGGAGCAGTGCTGGGGGAAGGGAGCAGCGCGGGGAGAGGGGAGCTGCCAGCAGGAGTGGCCGCTGACTGAGAGGTGACAGGTGCACCCAGGCCTCCAGAGGGAGCAGCTCCACCAGGAGGAGCTTCCTGGAGGGCCCAGGGGGAAGGAAGGGGAGCCCTGGGCGTGTGAGGGAACGTTGTGAATGGCTCATTGACTGATGCCTGTTGTATTTTTTAAAGTGATGCAGAAGTGAGAGCTTTTGAATCACCATGTCAGCCAAAGGTATCTAATGCCTCCTGTGTCCTGATGGAAGTAATAACCCTTACATTTGTTGCTGAGTAACAAGACTTGTAAAGCTTTGGTGATTAAGACAGTGTGGTGTTACTGCAAAAATAGATAAAGAGGTCATCGGAACAGACTAGAGAAGCCAGAAAATCCACAAAGTGATAATACAAAGATTTTCTGGTAAATGGTGTCAGCAGTTGGACTGGAATATAGGGGTGGAAGTGAAACTTGATCCCTCCCTCACTTTGTATGGTTATTTTGTCTTAGCACTTCAAAGGTGCTATACCATTGTCTTTCGACTGCTGAGACTTCTGCCAGAGGTCTAATTGTTTTCCTGTAGGTAATCTGCCTTCTCTGTGTCCTTAAGATCGTCCCTAATGATAGAGTCCCAGGCCCTGGGACTTACTTCAAGCCTAGTAGACCTTTCCTACTCCGATTCGCCTCAGGGAATTTAATTGTTCCAGAAGAAGATGCCTTGGTTTAACTTTCAGATCATTAAAAAGTTGTATAAATATTGAAACTTTAAACTGTGGTTCTTTGCTAGTGAAAGAATAGTGAAACAGTTCTTACGAATTTAATGAGTTTATATCTTATTTGAGTCTTCTTAAGCATTTCTGAGTAGCTCAGACTGGTTGGTTGCGTGATGTGCCAGCAGCTCCTACCGAAGGCTCAGCTTTGACGCCGGAAGCAGCTCATGAAGCCTCGTCAGACCCAACAGCCTCCTCGGGCTTGCTCACAAAGAACACTCTCTCCCTGATGCTTTCTCTTTGTGTATACAGGGAAAAGTGCCTGCCGAGGAGCCTAAGAAACTTGGCTAAGGCCTATTGGTGAAGTGATTGTCCAGAAAACCGCTGCTGGCTTCTTGCAAATCAGAGGTTTTTCTCTTAAGCTAATTACTAGATTTCTGTTTGAGGCAGTTAAGTTGCCACTTAGAGGCAACAAGAAGTGTCCCCACCCCACTGCCCGGAAGCTGGAAAGGAGGGAAATAGAAGAGTTAAACACATAATAGATTAGCTCTTCCGAGGACAGAGTCTCCTTAAAGAGACAGAAGAGTGGCTCCCAGGCCAGACTAGGACAGAAGTGTTTTCATTTCAAAAGCAAGAGTATATGACAGAGGAGAGGGCAGGCAGGCTGCTGTGTAACTTCGGGAAATTGAATGTTGAGCTGAACCGGGCTTTGCTGGAGGTGGGGGTAGCGATTCCCTGAGGGCTGTGATGCCCTTGGTGTGGCTGGTGCTGAGGCTTACTGAGGTTTCATCAGAAGTTGCCCCATGCTTGCTGAGCAGCTTTTGAACTAGAACTTGCTGCCCACCTACATCAGCCAGCGGGGGCGGAGTGCTGCTTGTCTCCACGTGAGCCTTCTGGTTTGTGCAAGCATTCATTCACTGTGAAACAGTCACGCATTGGCTTCAGGGTTTGGCTTCGTGTGAGTTGGGTGATCACAAGACAGCCCTCCGGGGCTGATGAACAGCAGGACACTGAGTGGATTGAATACCTGGTCAGGAGGCTGGAGGGCAGATCCTTCGGGTGCCGTTCACCAGTGTGGATCTGTGTCTTAGGCACTTCTGTACATGTCTATGTGTAAACACACAAGCGTGAAAGCTCCGAGTAAGAGCATGGGAGTGATGGACCCCAGTCCCACAGCAGTGGTCTGGTGGAGCGGGGTGTGCAGTCGGGGGAGGGGTGCAGGGCGTAGAGGGCTTCCAGGGTGCTCTTGGTGTCCCCTTTCCCGGGATGCGTGGGCACTCCACAGGTGCTCACTTTGTGATGGCTCTTCTAGCTGTTTATCTGGTCATGTGTGTCAGTTCAGTGCAGTTGCTCAGTCCTGTCCAGCTCCCTGCGATCCCATGGACTGCAGTACGCCAGGCTTCCCTGTCCATCACCAACTCCTGGAGCTTGCTCAAACTCATGTGCATCGAGTCAGTGATGCCACCCAGCCATCTCATCCTCTGTCATCCTCTTCTCCTCCTGCCTTCAGTCTTTCCCAGCATCAGGGAAATGAGTCAGTTCTTCACATCAGGTGGCCAAAGTATTGGAGCTTCAGCTTCAGCATCAGTCCTTCCAGTGAATATTCAGGACTGGATTTCCTTTAGGATTGACTTGTTTGATCTCCTGGGACTCTCAAGGGTCTTCTCCAGCACCCCAATTCAAAAGCATCAGTTCTTTGGTGCTCAGCTTTCTTTATGGTCTAGGTCTCACATCCATACATGACTACTGGAAAAACCATAGCTTTGACTAGATGAACCTTTATCAGCAAAGTAGTGTCTCTGCTTTTTAATATGCTGTCTGGGTTGGTTGTAGCTTTTCTTCCAAGGAAAAAGCATCTTTTAATTTCATGGCTGCAGTCACCATCTGCAGTGATTTTGGAGCCCAAGAAAATGAAGTCTTTCACTGTTTCCATTGTTTCCCCATCTATTTGCCATTAAGTGATGGGACCACTGGAGCAGGGAATGGCAAACCATTTCAGTATTCTTGCCTTGAGAACCCCATGAACAGGCAAAAGATAGGACACTGAAAGATGAACTCCCCAGGTCAGTAGGTGCCCAATATGCTACTGGTTATCGGTGGAGAAATAACTCCAGAAAGAATGAAGAGACAGAGCCAAAGCAAAAACAACATCCACTTGTGGATGTTACTGGTGATGGAAGTAAAGTCTGATGCTATAAAGAGCAATATTGCATAGGAACCTGGAATGTTAAGTCCATGAATGAAGGTAAATCGGAAGTGGTCAAACAGAAGATGGCAAGAGTGAACATCGACATTTTGGGAATCAGCAAACTAAAATGGACTGGAATGGGTGAATTTAACTCAGATGACCATTACATCTACTACTGTGGGGAGGAATCCCTTAGAAGAAATGGAGTAGCCATCATAGTCAACAAGAGAGTCTGAAATACGGTACTTGGATGCAGTCTCAAAAACGACAGAATGATCTCTGTTCGTTTCCAAGGCAAACCATTCAATATCATGGTAATCCAAGTCTATGCCCTGACCAGTAACTTTGTCTATCAGATCTAATCCCTTGAATCTATTTTTCACTTCCACTGTATAATCATAAGGGATTTGATTTAGGTCATATCTGAATGGTCTAGTGGTTTTCCCTACTTTCTTCAATTAAAATCTGAATTCAGCTGAAGAAGTTGAAGTTGAACGGTTCTATGAAGACCTATAAGGCCTTCAAGAACTAACACCCCCCAAAAGATGTCCTTTTCATTATAGGGGACTGGAATGCAAAAGGAGGAAGTCAACAAATACCTGGAGTAATAGGCAAATTTGGCCTTGGAGTACAGAATGAAACAGGGCAAAGGCTCATAAGAGCTTTGCCAAGAGAATGCACTGGTCATAGCAAACACCCACTTCCAACAACACAAGAGAAGACTCTACACATGGACATCACCAGATGGTCAATACCGAAATCAGATTGATTATATTCTTTGCAGTTGAAGATGAAGAAGCTCTATACAGTCAGCAAAAAACAAGACTGGGAGCTTATTGTGGCTCAGATCATGAACTCCTTGTTGCCAAATTCAGATTTTAATTGAAGAAAGTAGGGAAAACCACTAGACCATTTAGATATGACCTAAATCAAATCCCTTATGATTATACAGTGGAAGTGAGAAATAGATTCAAGGGATTAGATCTGATAGACAAAGTGCCTGAAGAACTATGGGCGGAGGTTTGTGACACTATACAGGAGGCAGGAATCAAGACCATCCCCAATAAAAAGAAACGCAAAAAGGCAAATGGTTGTCTGAGGATGCCTTCTCTTCTATGAAAAGAAGAGAAGTGAAAGGCAAAGGAAAAAGGAAAGATATACTGATTTGAATGCGGGGTTCCAAAGAATAGCAAGGAGAGATAAGAAAGCCTTCCTCAGTGATCAATGCAAAGAAATAGAGGAAACCAATAGAATAGGAAAGACTAGCAATCTCTTCGAGAAAATCAGAGATACCAAAGGAACATTTCATGCAAAGATGGGCAAAAGAAAGGACAGAAATGGTATGGACCTAACAGAAGCAGAAGAGATTAAGAAGAGGTGGTAAGAATAAACAGAAGAACTATACAAAAAAGATCTTCATGATCCAGATAAGATATGATCACTCACCTAGAGCCAGACATCATGGAATGCAAAGTCAAGTGGCCCTTAGGAAGCATCACTACAAACAAAGCTAGGGGAGGTGATGGAATTCCAGTTGAACTATTTGAAATCCTAAAAGATGATGCTGTGAAAGTGCTGTACTCAATATGCTAGCAAATTTGGAAAACTCAGCAGTGGCCACAGGCCTGGAAAAGGTCAGTTTTCATTCCAATTCCGAAGAAAGGCAATGCCAAAGAATGCTCAAACTACCACGCAGTTGTACTCATCTCACTCGCTTGCAAAGTAATGCTCAAAATTCTTCAAGCCAGGCTTTAACAGTACGTGAACCATGAACTTCCAGATGTTCAAGCTGGATTTAGAGAAGGCAGAGGAACCAGAGATCAAATTGCCAACACCCTTTGGATTATCAAAAAACCAAGAGAGTTCCAGAAAAACATCTACTTCTGCTTTACTGACTATGCCAAAGCCTTTGACTGTGGATCACAACAAACTGGAAACTTCTTAAAGAGATGGGAATAACAGAACATCTTAGCTGTCTCCTAAAAAATCTGTATGCAGGTCAGGAAGCAACAGTTAGAACAGAACATGAAACAACAGACTGGTTCCAAATAGGGAAAAGGAGTACGTCAAGGCTGTATATTGTCACCCTGCTCATTTAACTTATTTGCAGAGCACATCATGAGAAACGCTGGGGCTGGATGAAGCTCAAGCTGGAATCAAGATTGCTGGGAGAAACGTCAATAACCTCAAATATGCAGATGACACCACCCTTACAGCAGAAAGCAAAGAAGAACTAAAGAGCCTCTTGATGAAAGTGAAAGAGGAGAGTGAAAAAGTTGACTTAAAACTCAACATTCAGAAAACTAAGAAAATGGCATCTGGTCCCATCACTTCATTGGCAAATAGATGGGGAAACAGTGGCAGACTTTATTTTTGGGGGCTCCAGAATCACTGCAGATGGTGACTGCAGTCGTGAAGTTAAAAGATGCTTGTTCCTTGGAAGAAAAGCTATGACCAACCTAGACAGCATATTAAAAAGCAGAGACATTACTTTGCCACCAAATGTCTGTCGAGTCAAGGCTATGGTTTTTCCAGTAGTCACATGTAGATGTTAGAGTTGGACTATAAAGAAAGCCTAGCACCAAAGAATTGATGCTTTTGTACTGTGGTGTTGGAGAAGGCTCTTGAGAGTCCCTTGGACTGCAAGGAGATGCAACTAGTCCATTCTTAAGGAAACCAGTCCTGAATATTCATTGGAAGGACTGATGCTGAGGCTGAAACTCCAATACTTTGGTCACCTGATGTGAAGAACTGACTTGTTGGAAAAGACCCTGATGCTGGGAAAGATTGAAGGCAGGAGGAGAAGGGGACGACAGAGGATGAGATGGTTGGATGACATCACTGACTCAATGGACATGAGTTTGAGTAAACTCCGGGAGTTGGTGATGGACAAGGAGGCCTGGCATGCTGCAGTCCATGGGGTCACAAAGAGTCAGACATGACTGAGCGACAACTGAACTGAACTGATGGGATCAAATGCCATGATCTTAGTTTTTTGAATGTTGAGTTTTAAGTCAGCTTTTTTATTTTCCTTTTTCACTTTCATCAAGAGGCTCTTTAGTTCCTCTTCACTTTCTGCCGTAAGGGTGGTGTCATGTATATGTCATATATATAGTCGTGTATTTATGATCATATTTCATTGTTTGAAAAATACCATGCCACGAGACACTTGGTGTGCAGCTGACTGCACCCTGAAGGCAGCAACCTTGCCAGTCCATGCCTCTCCTGAGCATGTCGAAGCTATCCGCGTCCTTCCTGGGCCATGAGACCCCCTGAAAGCAGCACCTTTGTTTGTGTCCGCACAACAAGCACAGTGAAGACATCAGTAAACACTTAACTGCTTAACCCTAGTTCATCTCATTTTAAACTAGCAGTTTTTTTATATAGGCTCCTTGATATTATTAAGGTCTATCTCATTTGCAGACTTGTATGAAAGAATACTAGATTGGTATCTTAATGCTGTTAGTGCAGTAAAAATCCCATTATTAAGTAATGTGTTAAATGAAGGATTGATTTTATGAAATAGATGTATTGCTAAAAATTATGATATTAACAGTGGATTTGAGCTTGAGTGTGTGGGTATCTTAAAAGCAGTTTTATGTATCAATGCAGTCATGAAAAATAATCTTTAAATATATTATCTCTCTAAAGTAGAATTGTTGGCAAAGTCTTTGTTTTTAAAGAGGGACTCACAATAAATACTTTTTAAAAATTGTTTTGTTTTTTTTTTTAAATTTATCCTCTTGGCTGTGCTGGGGTCTTCACTGCTTTGGGCGGACTTTCCCTAGTTGAGTGAGCCGGGACTGCTCTGTTGCAGGGTGTGGGCTTCTCACTGTAGTGGCTTCTCTTATTGCGGAGTGCAGGCTTCAGTCGTTGCGGCCCGCGGGCTCAGGAGTCGTGGCTTGCGGGCTCTAGAGCACAGGCTCAGTAGTCGTGGCGCATGGGCTTAGTTGCTCTGTGGCATGTGGAATTTTCCCAGACTGGGGATCAAAGTTTGTGTCCTCTGCCTTGGCAAGCAGATTCCTATCCTCTGCACCACCAGGGAAGTCGGTTAATTCTTTAAATTCTGTGTGTCACTTGGTGATAATCTGACTTCTTTCCCACCATGGGGATGGATGGTATATCGAAACCCACCACTGCTTATTCCATGGCACACCTCCTCCTGGCTGCTCCCAGGCTGTTCCTCTTTCAAGGTTGCAGCCTGCATTGTGACCTGATAGTTCTTCCTGCCTTCTCCAGCTGCGTCCCTTTTTCCCTCACAGATTTTTTTTCACAATAAGTGCCTCGAATGTCTGATTCCATCCTCAGGGCCTGCTCTCTCTGCACACAGACTAATGCAATAGTGTAGTTCAGTCTTCCAAAACTTCTGCAGCCAATTTGTTCTGTCAGTTACTGTGAGAAGAGTGTTGGAATCTCCAAAGTTAAAGTGTGTGTGGTTTATCTTTCTCCACTCTTAGTTTCAACTCATCTATGCCTTTAAAGTGCATTATTTCATGTTGATAGTGTGAATTTGGGTCTTACTTTTTTAGTCCAGTTTAACAATCTCTACCTTCTAATTGGCATATTTAGGCCACTTCTATTTAATGTCCTTATTGAGATGGTTTAAGTCAGGGTTTTTCAACCTGACATTATTGGCACTTTGGTCTAGGGGTGTTGTCCTATGTGTTGTAGAATGTTTAGCAACATCCCTGGCGTTAAACCACATTTTGTCATGGTATCCTTTTTAAAAACTCCTGCTGTATTTTAGTAATATTTTGTTCAAATTTTTTTGTGTCTGTATTCATGGAGGGATATTGGCCTGTAGCTTTCCTATGATGTTATTATCTGGCCTTTCTCATTATGCATGTAACTGTTTAGTATTTTCATTCTCCATTTAACTACTCAAGTTGGATGTTGTTATTATTATATTTTATAATCACTGTTTAGATTTCCTCACAGCTTTACCAGTGTCTTCACTTGCCATCCCTTGTTACACCTCATTTTCCTTCTTGCTGGAGTGCGTCTTGTAGTAGTTCTTGTGTTGAAGGCTTTTGGTGGTACTTCAGAGTACAAAATCAAGTTCTCCTGATTGTTTGTCTGACTGTCTGCCTTTGTTTGTTGCCATGCCACATGGCTTGCAGGGATCTTAGTTCTTTGACCAGGAATTGAACCTGGGTCAATTGTGCTGAATCCTAACCACTGGCCCACCAGAGAATTTCTGTGTCTTTGTCTTTAAATTGTTTAGAAAGACATACTATTCAAGGCTATCAGTTCTGTCTCTTAGCACTTTGAGGATGATACTCTCCTGTCTTCAGGACTCCTTTGTTGAGACATCTTATTAATAATTATTTGTAGTTATTTGCCTTTTTTCTCTGACATATGAATATGTCATTACTTCTGAGGTTTTATTGTTTCATTACAAGATATGTATGTGTGTATTTCTTTTCATGAATCTTGTTCAAAGCTTGTGTTTCTGAGGATACAGGCCTTTCCTTAGTTTTGGATAATTTTTAGCCCTTATCTCTGAAGACACTGCCTTCTCTTATCCTATTTTATTTTCTTCTGGAATCCCAATTAGACGTAGGTTGGACTTTTGTATTCTATCCTCTATGACTCTCAACTTCTCTTTCTTCATTTATATCTTTGCCGCACAGATCTGTCATCTAATTCAGGGATTTTTCTTTCAGCTGTGACTCCTGCTTTTTAATCTGCCACTGAGATTTTAAATTCTTTTGATTCTTTTTCATATGTATTTAATTATTTCTGATAGTGGTTTGCTCTTATGTTTCAGTTTCCTTTATATTCCTTTAAAACTTTAAAGCCTTTTTTGTTATTGAAGTGTAGTTGATTTATCGTGTTTCATGTGTATAGCAAAGTGATTCAGTTACATACTCTCTTTCAGATTCTTTTTCACTGTAGGTTATTATAAGATATTGAATATAGTTCCCTGTGCTACACAGTAGGTCTTTGTTTATTATTTTATATGTAGTAGCACATATCTGCTAGTCCCAAATTTCCAATCTATCCTTCCCCTTAAGCACATTTCCATTGCGGTTCTGGTTCTTCTCCGTCCACATGGAATCAGTGGAGCTGGGCTGAGTTCTGGTTCTCCTCCGTCCACGTGGAATCACTGGAGCTGGCTGACGGGTGTCAGGTTCTGGTAGTGCCTTTTCAGCTGAGTCCTCTTCATGGGCCTGTTTCCCTGTGGTCATCTCTAACTGTGAGCTGTGTGGCTGGTCCTAACACCTGTGAATCCTGAGGGGCCTGGGCTGAGACTGAGTCCCCAGAGGTGGCGTTTATGGCCCCTCTGCCAGGCCCCTTGAAGTGTTACAGACAAGGAAGCATGTCAGATCAGCTGCCTGCATGGAGCTTTTGACTGGGAAGGGAGAGTAACTTCAAACCCCAGTGCTGGATGGGGCAGGTTTGTGATTACAGATCCTTATGGACTCTTCTTATTCACTCCAGTCAGTGCCTGAGATACAAGACTGAGTTCCTTGTCAGCTCCGTTTGCCAGCAAATTGATTTTTCCTTAGTTCACACTTTTGCTGAGCATTAGGTCTTCACGGGTTCTGGCTTTACAGGGAGGTCAGGTCCAGCTCCCCAGCTCGTCTGGCCCGAAGCCTTGTTCTCATTAACCCTGCTCACTGAGGAATTCTGGGTCTGGGTGTTGGCTGGATCACTGGGTAGCCTGTGGCTTCAGAGCTGGCTTCTGTTCTGTTCTGGCTTCTGTTCTGGTTTGACAGGACTCTCTTTGGTTTCGGCTCTTGTAGATTTTCTTTTTTCTTTTTCCATTTATTTTTATTAGTTGGAGGCTAATTACTTTACAGTATTGTAGTGGTTTCTGCCATACATTGACATGAATCGGCCATGGATTTACATGGGTTCCCCATCCTGAACCCCCCTCCCACCTCCCTCCCCATCCCATCCCTCTGGGTCATCCCAGTGCACCAGCTGCAAGCACTTGTCTCCTGCATCCGCCCTGGACTGGCAATCTGTTTCACACTTGATAACATCCATGTTTCGATGCTGTTCTCTCAGATCATCCCACCCTCGCCTTCTCCCGTATAGATTTTCTTTACTTTATAGAGATCAGCTGCCCATTTCAAAAAGTGTTTTATGTGTCTTATTCAGCATTTCTAGGTGTTTGGAGGGGAATGTTTTCCAGAACAGCTAGAGTGTTATCCTGTCAAAAGTTGAAACTTCATATTTTGTTTCTATCTGAAGTATAGTCGGGTATGATAGTCTGATTCTTTGGATGTTTTGGTTCTTACGTCAAGAATGATGACATTTATTAGTAATCATATTAAAGAATGTTAAGTCAAGCTTAGTACATTGGTTTATTGAAAGCATGTTTATAGGGCATTGCAGTTTCCAGCCCATCTGAGCGATGATTTTTATTTTGAAGACATTCATTCAGAAAAATTACACAGCTGTTCTGATTTTGTGCTACGACATGGCAAGATCTCCAATAAGCAATTTTGATTCCTGATGGAGTAGCAATTTTTGTAATTACAAATTCCCAGGAAAAATATTCTTTTTTATTTTGGCCATGCCATGCAGCATGCAAGATCTTAGTTCCCCAAACAAGGATCAGACCTGCACGCCCTGCAGTGGAAGTGCAGAGTCTCAACCACCAGACCACCAGGGAAGCCCCGCTGGCGTGTCAGACGGTACACGTGTAAGGCGTGCTGTGTCCCTTTCTTGCCTGCGAGCGGAGGTGGAGCCGTCCCTCACAGTCCCTGCCCTCTGCTCACTGTCCTGCTCCTCCTTGGCCGACCCTGCCTCCCATGTCCACGGCCTGGGTCTGCTGGAGCCCCGAGGCCGAGCAGGGCTTCACTCTGTATTCACACTCAGGCAGAGTCCTGACTCGGTTCTCCCGGGCTGTGTGACCTGAGAACAGTTTCACAGCCTTGGTATCACGAGGATAGCTCCAGCACCCACGCTCTTGGTGGTCTGAGGATCCCAGGGGGTAACACCTGTGCAGTGCCGGCCAGGCGGCCTGTGCCCTGTCCCTCGCTGCTGCCGTCATCCTGACCAGGCCTCCCACTCGTCTTTGCTCCCCAGGTTCACCACCCTGGTGCCTGTGGAGTTGGCTACTTCTCTTGACTGGGCGCGAACTTGCTCCGCCTGAACTGGCGCAGAAAGCTCCCAGCTGGTCCTCTGCCTGGGCCCACGACCTCCTCCTTCCAGCCTGTTCTGGTGGGCGTCCCAGTAAGGCTTCAGACTGGTACACCTGCAAAAGCCGGCGTCTTCAAGGGTCCTGCTTTTCCTTCCTGTCGTTTAAGATCTAGCTCCCTTACCCCGTGTCATGCTCTGGCACCAGGCATGTTTATAGCCTGAACAGGGCCTGAAAGCAAGCTCCGGCGTGACCACCTCCGCTCGCTGGGGGCGGCTCTCTGGTGCACGTCTCACTGCTGCAGCCCCGCTCTGAGAGGCCGGGCTCTCGCCCTGCCGTGTGTTAGCCCAGCAGCTGACTCAGGATCCTGAACTTGGGGGGGTGCTCTCAGGTTTGACAGATTGATTGCCATGTAAATTACTGCATCAGGGTTCAAAATGGCTTATTGAAGATCTTGCCATGTGTCTTAGCAAGGTGGAAATGGTTGTGTGATTTTTCTGAATGAGTGGTTTCAAAATTAAAAAAACGATTATTCAGGTTCATTGGAAGCCCAAAGATCTGTATTCAGTGCTTGACATATGCTTTTTACTAAACGAACGTATTAAGCCTGCATTAATGTTATTTAACATGATTATTGATGTAAGAATCAAACACCAGGAGTAAGTTTATGAAGCACTCTGAAGTGTGTTGTCTTGTTGATCCTCCCTCCCGCACACCTCTGTGGCAGGTACACGTCATGGATGACAGTTGGTGGGTGACTTGTCCATGTTGAGAGAGCAGGAAGCAGAGCTTGGGAGTGGGACAGGTCTTCTGATTCCAGACTCTGGTTTCGGGGGGAGCAATCTCTCTTGTCCAAGCTCCTTAGAATTCTCTTGAGAAGAGCTCAGTGGTTCACACTTTGTTATTTCAAAAATAAAAAACCTGGAAAGAAAAAGAGATATAATTATCTTTCTGAGCTATATACATTTTCCATCAGGAATATGTATAGGCTGCTGTGTGGTGAGGTTTTCCATTTCATGCAGGCACTGTTTCACAGTTTGGAAGCTGGCCCAGTGGCAGGCCCATTTGATTTCAGATGCTTGCTCTTTCAGGGGAGAACCGAGTCCATCACGGTGGTGAAGCTGCTGAGCTGCTTCGACGACCTGGTGGCCGCAGGCACAGCCTCTGGGAGGGTTGCAGTTTTTCAGCTTGTATCCTCGCTGCCAGGGAGAAATAAACAGGTAAGTGCCAACCATTTTAGCATTTCTTAATTTCTTGGCAAATTCCTCACATCCTTTAAAATGAGAAGTCGTCATCTGCTGAGAAAGTATTTGCTCAGAAAAGCCTAACTCTGTGCTCTTCATAGTCAGATAGCATTTTGTTGCTGGTAGGACACTTGGTGAAAAGCACACATGGGTAATTTAAATTGTTTAGTAGTCTCTGGCTCCTCCCCGTCAGTTTTCAAGGTAAATAGACAGATGGGTCCTTGTGCAGGGTTTTGCATGGAAAGCAGCTTGGAAGAACACCAGTTCCTCCACCAAACGGGAGGGATTGCATATCACCTTGTCCACACAGCTCTATCTCACAGTGTCTCTCCTTTTCTTCTTCTTGTGTGTATTTTTATCGTTTATTCATAGCTTCGGAGGTTTGACGTCACTGGCATTCACAAAAATAGCATAACAGCTCTGGCTTGGAGCCCCAATGGGATGAAACTGTTCTCTGGAGATGATAAAGGGAAAATCGTCTATTCTTCTCTGGATCTAGATCAGGTAAATCATTTTCAGAAGTATTGCTAGTCTGATACTTGGAGAAATTATAGCTGGTCAGTTTGTATTCTTGAACCTTGTCCCATTTTTTCTGGCTGTGCTGGTCAGCTGTGGGATCTCAGTCCCCCAACCAGGGACTGAACGCAGGCCTCGTGAGTGAAAGCCTGGAATCCTAACCTCTGGGCCACCAGGAAACTGCCTGTTGTCCTTTTACTCTCAGTTGTTGTTTGTAACACTTTCTTTCCAGGGCTTTCCTGACGCTTTGTAAGCTTCTACTTCTGTGTGTTAAGAATCGGCCTTTCTTTCTACTCAAACACTTTTCTCATTCTCCTGTTGTCTGTTGCTACCACTTGGAAAAGAAGCCACTACCGAGCCTTATTCCTTGACGATTTGTAGAGGAGGGTATGAAACATTTCAAAGTCACGACTGTTGTCAACTAAAAAAAAAAAACAATCTAAAAGTTGAGAATTTTTTTTTATTCAGTGGACTTCCTGAGGACTTAAGCCTGGGAGACAGTTTCAGATAACTCTGAGGGATCCTTTCAAAGAGGTGGGGAAGGAACCAGGATCTATAGGAGCTTTGAAAAAACAAACCTGATTGTTGAACATCAAGAAGTGTGCTAATTAAAGAAGAAATAAATCTCAAGTTAATGAATTTAGCACTTTTCTATATGTGGGAAGATGCAAGAGTCTGGGCTCACTGAAATCACAGTCCTTTATTTGCACCTTAACTGTCTAGGGCCATTGTCCCGTGCTTTTCCATCCTGAACCCCTTCAGCCACCTGTTGAGGGCAGCCCGCAGTGGCTGATGGCTTGATGCAGGGTAGCCTGTGTATCTCCACCCTGAGTTCCCTGAGGGTGCGCCCTGGGGTGGGGAGAGGACAGCCCTGTGGCTGATGGCTGCAACCTCCTTTGTATACTGATACGGCAGGCGGCAGTCTTGGTCCACTCTGTGGACAGTGGTCGGAGTGGGTGGTGAACTCACCCCAGGCCAACTTTGGTTGTGGGAGAATGGTGGAGGAGGAGGACGTTTGGTGGCAGCAGGGAGCCAGCTCCACCCCTGTATTTGCTCTTTAAGCCTCTGGACAGAGCCCTAAGCCTCACATTCTGATCTTTAGTCAGTAGATAAGAATCCCAGGCTCCCCGGGGTCCAGGCACCAGGTCATGCCCAGCAGAGCTCGGCTTCAAACTGAGGGTCTGCTTCTGTTGTGTGGGTGGCTTTAATCCTGCCTGGGCTTTGTTTTGTCAGACGTCTGCCTAGTTGGGATGCACTCCTTGGTGGTATAGTCCTTTCGTCTTATTTGTAGCCATTATTCCTAGTGCGTCCAGAAATTCACCGATTACTAGCTGGGTAACTCTGAGTCCCTCTAATCTGAGACTGACCTGTCTATCATGAATATTCTGTCGCAGTAGTTCTCAAACTTTTTGGTCCCAGGACCCCTTTACACTATACCTCTGAAAAAGAGCACTCCAGAGGTTGTGTTTGTATGGGTTAAGTTTTTGTATGTTTTTGTGAAAATAAATACTACTGAGAATTCCCTGGTGTTCAGTGGTTAGGACTCTGAGCTCTCAACACCGAGGGCCCGGATTCAATCCCTGGATGGAAAATCCCACAAACTGCAAGGTGAGGCCAAAAACAAAACATGGAACATGGGACTCGCCAGGTGGTCCAGTGTTTAAGACTCCTCGCTTCCATGCTGGAGGCCTGGGTTTGATCCCTGGTTGGGAAACTAAGATCCCACATACCTTGCAGTGTGACAGAAAAAAAACCCAAAAAACTACTACTACTTTGAAGAGCAGCATTGCTTTACGTTTTTGCTTATCTCTTTATATCTGCTCTGCCTCAATAGAAGACAGCTGGGTTCTGCATTCGGTTTGTCACAATACTTTGCTTTGGTTGGGGTCTATCAAGAAAATTTGGCCTCACACAGGCATGTGGTGGGAAATAGGAGTATTTTACTAGCCCTTCCAGAGAATTGTATTATGTTCTTCTTTAATCACATCCCCAAACTGACTAACGGTAGTTTCTTTAAAGGTTGGTTACAACATGGAATCTGAAAGCATGTGGATGAATTTTTGTTGCTCTGTTACAATGAAATCCATTGGTCTGTCTTGCACTTCACAGGACTCCTTGACTCATTTTGTGTGATTTTGTAATTCTGTAAGTTTGTGTGTTGGTCACTTGGGAAATATTGATATACTGAGTGATGCAGATCTTCCAAATGTTGATACATTTAATTTTATGATATAAAGCAAGAACAGCACCTTTGTTAATATCTCCATCATTCTGATGAGAAAGGTCTTGAGCTGTTGGGAATGTCAGGTTCACAAGAGTGGGTACAGGTTTTCAGATTCTGATCTTCACTTGTGAACTTGAAGATTAAGTCTTATTATCAGCAACAAATACCCTCACTTATTTTCCTTGAAGTGACAGATATGCTTTATTCCTTCTGAGAAAATGCCTGCCAAATACCCAACTTTGAATAATTCTAGTATTTCAAGTAAAAATGTATTTTGTGGGGGAAAGAAGTTCAGCTCCCAGCTCGTACAGTTGTCCAAGTGCTCCTCCTCAAAAGAGCCACAGGACTTCAGCTTCAGCCGGAGAGCCGTGTGCAGGCCCGGTTTCATCACAGAATACAAGGACAGGTGTCCCCAAGGTCAAGATTTGTTGGGATTGTCATTTTCCTGCATAGTAGACCTTCTGAAGTGAAATTCACGTTTCTGCTGCACATGCCCAGTGGCTGAGGGCACCGTGACAGCTCCTGGAGTTTGGTGCCCTGCTTGCCTTGGGGTCCCCCCCACCCCAATCTTTCAGGAGCTCTGTCCACCAACAGTATGAACCACTGCTCCGTGAAGAAGGCAGATAAAACCTCACATTATGATGAAAAATGACTTTGACCTCGAGAGGTCCTAGGGGACCCTCGGGGACCGTGGCCACACTGTGAGAACTGCCGCTCTCCAGGAGAACGTTTTGTTAAGGTTTCCGGGACCCCGTGCTTGCACTTCCTGGTGTCGCTCCCACAGTGAGGGTTGCACCCTGGGAACACTGCTCACGCACGTCAGGAAGTGGGGGGAAGAGCCGCATGCAGAGGGCACTGTCCTTGTGTAGTGCTGACCCACTCCCAGCACCGATCGTCTCGCTGTGTCTCACTGTGAGCACTGTTCCCTGAACCCACGGTAGGCAAGGCGCGGGCTAAGAGGCTGGAAGCAAATGTGGGGCGCCGCAGGAACTGCAGACACTTTATTCTCTCCTCGCTGACACAGCGGACAACATAACCGCCCACAATCCTTCAGGGCTTTTCCAGGTGAAGCTTGTTTATACTTAACCAGAACAAAAGTAGCCTGTGGCCAGGCGCGTACCTCCTGACGCACACGCACAGTGCCTTGAGCAATCTCAGCTGTCAAACAATGCACAGTCATTGTTTACAGAACGGGGACTGAGAGAGCCTGACTGGTGCCATCTTGTTAATTTCCTCACATCTTGGCATCCTGCTCATTTGTTCCCAGCTTTATTGAGGTTCTGATCATTTTTTTAAAGCACAGGTGTTTGATGAGATTTGCAGAAAAGATGTATGGTTTTGCACAGTGAAAGTCGCTCAGTCCTGTCTGACTCTTTGTGACCCCGTGGACTGTACAGTCCATGGAATTCTCCAGGCCAGAATACTGAAGTGGGTAGCCTTTCCCTTCTCTAGGGTATCTTCCCAACCCAGGGAGCGAACCCAGGTCTCCTGAATTGCAGGTGGATTCTTTACCAGCTGAGCCACAAGGGAAGCCCTTTGCACAGTACAATACAATGAGTTTAATTCCATTACAAGCTAAGTTGAAAGCTAAAAAACTGCAGCCTGTGTAAGTACAGATGGGAAGGAACTCTGGCTTAATGTCCATGATAGTGGAGGTAATGGGAATTCCCCCGTCTCAGTCACGCTGGTGGTTACACACCGGCATGCTTTTGTCGACATTCATAGAATCATATATCTAAAAAGGGTGACTTTTACTGTATGTAAATCTTACAGTAAATCTGATGGCTACTCCCTTTTCCCCCACAAAGGCCTACAACATTGCATCAGTGTTTCCTAAACAATTAAAGAAGCAGGCTTTTGGAGAAGAGTGACTTACGGGAGCAGATATTGACGCAAAGACACGTCACTTGTGTCAGCAGCAGAGTTCTGTGCAGAGCTCTACTTCGCTCTTTAACATACTTAATACCATTTCATTTCTTGCTAACCTGTCTCTTCTGACCCTTTCAGTGGGCCAGGATGTAATATCCCCAGAATTACTTTGAACTCTGTGGAGGAGGTTGTGATATGAATTTTGATGGTTGTCACAGTAATTTTTTAGAAAGTCCCATTGTGTTCTGTTGGAATAAACAGTACACATGGTGCAATGTATTTCCACTTAGATCTTTATGGATTCCTCCTTCTTTGAACCTTGTTGTAGGGAAAGAGCAAATTAGCCAGGATGGCGGTGGCCATGGCCTCTTGCACTCACCCCACGAGTTGTAAATTCATGGTTGTGTAACAGCTGAGAGTGTTTGTAGCACTGCGCACGCGCAGTGACCTCTATACGCCCCATCTGAGAAACTCAGGAGCGGCGAGCCGAGGTGTGTTGAGTTGGATCATTGTCGTCGCTGTTGCATCAGCCGGTGGAGAGTGAAGCGGGTCTGCCTTGCTTCTGGGAATGAAGGATGCCCGCGGCTCCCGTGGCTCCTCACATTCTGGCTTACCCGCTTGTGCCTTGCCTACCCCAGTTCAGTGAACAGGGAGGTACAGAGTGACACATGTACTGCAAGCATTTTCTAAAATCATACAGAAGTGTTAAGTGTTTCTTGCTAACCTTGCTGTGGCCTGACACAGATGGTGACCCTGACGGTTTTCTCACCAGTGAGCGCTTCTCCGGGTAGTATCATCGCGGTGGGCTGACACTGAACCCGTGAGAATGCGCGCCTTCATCTAAGGCAGACAGTGGCCGGAATGCAGACCCAGGAGGGCCCGGGCAGCCCTGGCAGCTGGGGCGTCCCTGGAGCCGGCCCCGCGGGCCTCACGCGCCTCTCTCCGCAGGGCGTCTGCCGCTCGCACCTGCTGCTGGAGGAGCCGGCCTCCATCGTGCAGCTGGACTACAGCCAGAAGGTGCTGCTGGTCTCCACGCTGCGGCGGAGCCTGCTGTTCCACACCGAGGAGCGCTCCGTGCAGCAGGTCGGGGCACAGCCGCGGAGAAGGTGAGCCTCGCTGGGGCCGCGGCCTGAGGGCCGGCGCTCCAGGTGGGCCCCCAGCCCCCCCCGCAGCTCACGCGGGCGTTTGCTCCTTGCAGGCCACTGCCTGCACAGCTCGCTCAGAGGTCAGGGTCGGGTGGGCATTCCCGCCTCGCTCCCTCCGTGAACCACGCCACTGTGGACGCAGGTGGCCTCAGCGCTACTGGCTGTGTTCCCTGCCGTGGAGCCTAGTGAGGGGTGCGGCCAGGATGTGGGCTGTAACCCGGGGTGGGGTGTCCTGAAGAAGGGGGGCCAGGCCTGGAAGGGGTCAGAGCTCCTGGCTGAGAGGGGACCCCTTCCGTGACCTGCGCCTGCTAGAAGAACAGCTGCAGCAGGGTCGGTCCAGCCCCATCCCTGGCGGCTGGAGCTGGAGGAGTGCCAGGGGAAGGAGCACTGCTGTCTGCAGAGGAAGGGGGTGGGGGACGGCAGGGGGGCACCGGAGCTGGGAGGGAGTGGGGTGGGTGGATGAGCGCGGGGCTGGTGGTGCCAGCCTCTGGTCCTCTCAGCGTCCGTTATGCTGTGTCCTGGGCTTTGCAGGAACACAGTGCAAGTTTATTCCTTCTGCTTGGCAGAGCAGCCCATGGCTGTTCAGATGGTCACATCTTCCCTTTGGCTTTGCCTTTCTGCGTTGAACACCCCGTTAATTCCATTGACAGTTGATCTTCGTACAGCGATCATCTCCCTTTTGGCTCCTGGGAAGCCCAGCAGGACCCGCCGCTCAGGCTTGGTGGCCCTGCAGACTTGGCTGGCCTCTCCCTCTGCCAGGGCCCTGCTCTCCCCCTCACGTCTTGTCCTGGCTTCTCTGTCGGTGTCTTGCTGCGTTTTGTCTTTTTGGAGGGAAGGTGGCGTGCAAAGAGAGAGACTTAAAAACCAATTACCTTCACACGGATCGTGTACCCAGCAGTCTTTCCCTTCACACCTGGCCTTCTCACCGCCTGCATGATGCCTCAGCACCTCCGAGTGACCCTCTCCTGGTGGGTCTGTGTGGCCAGGCATTTGGGCACACTTGCTGGGCACCATCTCAGATGCAGAGACAGCTAAGTGAGTCCCCTTTCTCTTAGGGAGCTGTGTTAGAGACGTGGGGGACCACAGAGTGAACAGAAATACTTCTAACCTGTGTCCTGACAGCTTGTCTCTGTCATGTGCTGTTAGATCGTGATTAGAAAAGGACCCCAACGACCACTGCCTCCTGGAGCTGTGGCTTCGGTCACCAGACATCCCACCGGGCGGCATCCGGGGCTCAGCAGGGAGCCAGCCTCTGCCCTCGGAGATGCCGGTCTCGGCATGGGCCGTGCTCGGAGGCAGCATCTGGGTGAAGGGTTGGGTGGGCGCGGGCAGCCAGTGGAGGCCTCTGGGGAGGAGATCCTGGGCTGAAGCCTCCAGCGTGCAAAGAACCTTCCAGTCTCGGGAGCAGCAGGTGCCAAGGCCCTGCATTGGGCCCAGGCCTGGAATGTTCAAAGAGCCAGAGGGGAACTGGGGCGGCTGTGAAGGGCAGGCAGGTACTGGAAAGGAAGACCCAAGCCAGTCCTTGCCCCTGAGTTACTCCAGGCAGGATGGGAAGCCAGGGGGCTTTAGGCAGGAGGAGGGCGGCCTGAGTGCGCCTGGTTCTGCACATCGAGGCGGCGGCTATCGGAGTCCTGGGCGCGACGTGGAATCCACCTGGGCCCCCGGCATGAAGAGGGGTGGGAGGGGGAGGTAAGGGTGATTTGGGGATGAATTCGATATAGGGGGCAAGGGGAGAACAGAGTAAGGAAGGATTTCTGTGCCCTTGGCTAAAGTAGCTGGATGGAAAGAGAAGCCCTTTAACTTAGACAGAAGCCCTGGGTTAAGGTCTGGACGTCTGGATTCTCTCTTGGGCGTGTTGTGTTCTAGAGGCCTGTTAGGTGGCTAAGCCGGAATCCCCACTGGGAGTAACGTGCTCGGCTCGGCCGGAAGTGAAGATGAGGCGGTCAGATGCAGGTGACACTGAGCCCCCTGGCCTGGATGAGGTCACCTTGGGAGCGTGTTTCCCATTCAACCCTGGAGGGTCCTTCTTGGGTGTCTGCTCTGCCTGGTGCCCTTCGCAGTCTGGGGAAGACCGCTCTGAGCAAGGGGGACAAGAGCTCTGGTCTTCAGGAGCTCACGTTCCTGTGGGGGAGACTGACGTTAAATAACCAGGTTCTAGAATGTTCAGCAGAAGTAATAAATGGGTGGAGCTTCGAGGATATCTGCCTTGTTGTTTTGCGTAGGCAGACGTGTCCCTACCCTCCTGTGCAGCGGGGTCTGAACCCATTCCTGGGAGAGGACGGGGGGAGCCAGGAGGACCCCTCAGAGGGGCGCAGGCCAGGTGTGGGGCGCAGAGGAGGGGCTGGGAGCCCGTCCACAGGCTTCACGGCCCCGCTTGGGGCTGTGTTCCTCCAGCGCTGTGAGAGTCACAGGCTGTGTCGACTCTCGCCACCCTGTGGACGGGGTGAGGGCGGCCGCCACGGAGACCGCCAGGGTCCCGGGTGGCCGAGGTGAGAGTCGGGCTCACACCAGGGCAGGGTGGCAGGGATGCTTGGAAGGCAGAGCCGATGGCTTGGCTGGCTCTGGGTTGTGGGAGCAGGAGAGCCGTCGGAGGCGGTGGTCCGGGCAGTGGGTAGAGCGTCACTGCGGGCAGGGCGTGGTCTTCCTCCGGGGCCAGGCTGGGGTGGCAGGTGGGGGCGTGCATGTGCCCAGGCCCGCAGGTGGCCGCGGAGTGCCCTTGAGGGCCTCTAGACGGCATTTAGAGCTCTGGGACCTGGGAGCTTACTGATGTGTGAGTGTCACTGGCCCCGAGCAAGGCGCCCAGCTGGACCTCCGGCTCTGGCAGCATGGTGGCCAGGCACACCTCCCTTGTGGGGGCTTCCCTGGGGGTCTAGTGGTTAGGACTCCGCTCTTCCACTGCAAGGGGTGCGGGTTCAATCCCTGGCCAGAGAACTAAGGTTCTACACGCCATGTGGCTTGGCCAAAAAAATCCCACCTCCGTCGTGGGGCACAGGCCGCACGCTGGGTGGGCACGTGGGCCCGCCTGCGGGGAGACCAGGTGGTGGTGCAGGTCATGGCCCTGAGCCCAGGAGGGCTGCGGCGGGCCCGGCTTGGCCCGAGGGCGGCGGAGGTTGTCCTGTCAGCGGGGAAGCCGGGCCCAGGACCAGCTGCAGGTGGTGATCCAGCCCGTGAACCCCCTCAGATTGAACAGAACAGCACGTTTGTGTCTCCCAGAAGACCGCAGCACGCAGCCGTCCGCTTCTCCTCTGTGTCTGGCAGCAGGCCATCCTGGGGCCAGGTGGGTGTGGAGCCTGGGCCCCGCCCAGCCACGTTGGCCCTGGGGCAGCTCGCTGTCTGCCCTCTGGTGCCTTTGGGCATCCGGCTGTCTGGCGTCCAAGCTATGACTTGTCGTCTTGTTTCCGGCTCTCTGTCTTGCTCAGTGTTATTGTACATAAATTAGAAGATCTGATTTATGGTTAGAATTTGATAACTAGAAACACTTCTTTCATGTTGGTGTGTCTCATAAAGGAAATGAAGATATTTTTTAAAGTCATCATTGATATATCTAGAAAACAGCCCCACCAAAGTTGAGAAACTAGGTTGATTTATGATTTTAGAATCCTGCAGAGCTTTGACCTTAAAAGTTGGAGTTTTTGTGTCCGATTCAGAATGACATCAGCCGGTGCTGGGGAGTCACCCTGTGTGTGGGTGGCGGCCAATTCGGGGTGGAGGGCAGTTTGCCCTGGGCGGTATATAGCCAGTTATCCCTGGCTCACCACCTTCTCCTAGCCTGCTGCCGACACGTTTCAGCGGCTCCTTGGAGCAGGGCCCCCGCCTGCCGTGCTCAGCTTGTCCTTCCCCAGAGGGTCATGGTCTGCTCAGTGTCCAAGGTCTAGCCTTCCACGCCCCAGGCAAAGCGTGTCCCCTTAGTCTAGAGGCCTCGAGCAGCTCTTGGAGCTGCGGAGGTGGCGCGTCTCTGACACACGTCGGCTGCAGTGTGTTACACGCCGGGGCCAAGACCTTCCTCCTGCATCTTTCACGTTGCCTGCACCACTGCTTCTCACATGGTGTGGGAGCTCGCTAAACATTGGTTAAAATGAAGGCTTTAGTCATGCCACTTGAAGTGGCAGATTTTTAAGAGAACTTCTAGTAGAAGGAAGATACTTAGATTTGGAAGTTGGATCACCAAACAGAAATTGACAGGAAAGGCAGGAGAAAGAGGTTATGGGCTGCCCTGCTGGAACTCCTGTGGGCATCTCTGTTGGAGAACCTTTCCAGAACAAATCACCAAAGGCAGTAATCACCACTGCTGACCGTGGAGTTGCCAGAATGACCCATGGTGTCAGGTTAGTCTGACGATCTTCACTTCAGAGTTGAATTGATATCGTGTCCTCCTTGGACCCTGTCCAGAGGAATGCAGTGAGATGCTGAACCGCAGAGAAGCACCCAGCTAAGTTGGCCTGCGTGGGATGTCCCGGGGCGCTGGGATGCCGCCCTGGGAGTCCAGGGCTGCTGTGCAGGCTGAGGTGGGGCCCGGCACCCACAGGAGCACGACGGGAAAGGTGGAGGTCGAGGCAGGTGAGCGTTTGGGGGGCCTACCGTGTCACCGGCATTGCTTATTATCTTGGATTATCATTCAGCCTCATGTCAACCTTTGAGGTGGGAGTTATCCCTGGTTTACAGATTAGGAAGCTGATATCCACAGCATGGAGTGACTGTCAGGGCTGTGGGACTTCCCTGTGGTCCAGTGGCTAAGACTCTGCACTCCCGACGAAGGGGGCCTGGGTTCAGTCCTTGGTCAGGGAACTAGGTCCTGTGTGACACAAATAAGAGTTTGAATGAAGATCAGAGATCCCGCATGCTGCAACTAAAGCCTGGCGCGGCCAAGTAAGTATTAAAAAACAAGCCACAATTCCTTCTGCTGTTTAGAATCAGGGAAGTACAGAGAATCAGAGGACTTAGGGTTAAACTGAACTCTTACTCTTTGAACCCTGGGAGACACAGGGGTTCGGCAGAGATGTGGAGCAGCAAGAACTCCCAGGTTGCTGATGGGAGTGCGGGCTGGTGTAAACACATTGTGAAAAGTTTGAAATTGTCTTCCTGACCTGAATCTGCTCTTAATCAGCAACACAGCAGTCACGCGACAGTCCAGCAGTCCACTCTGAAATGTCCATGACAAACTCTCAGACCTGTGTACTAGGAGGGTATGTGCAGACATGCTCATGGTGAGCACGATTCAAAGTGAAAAAGTGGAAATAATTCAAATACCCATCAACCTGAGGGTGAATAAATCAGGGAGTCCCATATAGCAGTGGAAATGAATGAGCCACAGCGCTTTTGTCAACAAGGATAAAATCTCAGAATTATTAGGTTAAAAGCAAGTTGCAAAAGACTACAAATAGCATCGTACTTTGTAGGACAAATGATAGACAAAAGTATGTCTATACCAAAGTATGTGGTGTTTAGGAGTACGTAGGTATGTGGTTAAACTTTTGATAGAAGCAAGGGAGTAATAAACACAGAATTCAGTGTAGGACTCACACCTGGGGCCCGGAGGGGCAGGAGCTCCTTTGGAGCAGGAGAGCATCAACGATATGGCTGTTGGCTTTATTTCCAAAGTTGAGGGGCAAGTTCCTGGGTGTATATATTGTTATTTATTTGTTTTAGATATTTCATGGTACTAAACATAGGAAAACAAAAAACACACCATGCCTGAGGATCAGAAGGGAGATTGTGGGTTTAAGAGAAATTCTGAAAGGGCTGCCCCAGTTCTGGGCCTGAAGCATGTTCCCTGGGGTGCTGGGCTGAACACAGCAGCGGGCGTCGGAAGGAGCAGACTTTGAGAGCAGGGAGGCTGCTCGGCCCTGGGCCTCTCTCGTCCTGCCTCCGCTTCCTCTTCTCTAGAACAGGAGTCCTGACTCCAGCCTCATGGGGCTGTGGTTAGGAGTACACCAGCGTGGGGTGTGTAACTGGGATGCGTGCTCTGCGGGGTGCACCCTTCTGGTGGTGCTGTGGGGGTGTGGGCAGAGGCCGTGTCCGCTGTGGGCTCGGGGTGGACTGGTGGTTCACGTGACCAAACACACACAGTAGGAAAGGGTTCAGAAAGAATCTTGCTCTGACTTAGTGCAGAAATTCCTGTTAGACTTAAGATGAGGGGTTGACAGTTAGCACTTTGAATCAGTCCATGTCTCTTTCTTTCTTCCCTCCTTTTTCCCTTGTCATCTCAGCACTGGGAAATTTGGTGCCTGCTTCATACCAGGACTCTGTAAGCAAAGCGATCTAACTTTGTACGCATCCCGGCCTGGGCTCCGGCTGTGGAAGGCTGACATCCATGGGACTGTCCAGGCCACGTTTATCTTAAAAGACGTCTTCGCCGGAGGAGTCAAGCCTTTCGAGCTTTATCCACGCCTGGACTCTGCCGCGCGGGGAGGGTGCAGCTCTCCTGAGAAGCACTTGGGGCTCGTGTCGTGTTTCTTCCAAGAAGGTTGGGTGTTGAGTTGGAATGAATACAGTATTTACCTTCTGGACACCGTCAACCAGGTGAGCCAAGTGATGGTAGCACAGCTTGGCGTCTAGAGGCAGGAGGGTGTGTGTAGACCTCTGCTTCCCCTCTTCTCAGACGGTGGGACAGTGTGGGTCCGACGCGTTGCCTTTCCCAGTGAGCTAGTCACGGAAACCAGGTGAAGGTTTGGTTGTTTTTGTAGATTTGAAAAAATATTTGGTTTAAATATTCGTAGTCCTGTCCCCTGCTAAGAAAGTGTGTGTGTGTGTTTTATTTAAGCAGAAAAGTAAATTTGTTCTTTATAATTTCTTTGGATCTTGTGTTTTATGGCTACCAAACTACCGTGAGCGTAATGAAAGGAGATCAAACCTCAAACATAACCAAGAGTGAGACAGGGGCCCCGTCCCCAGGGGCTCCCCAGGGTGCGGCTGAGCACGGCAGAGCCTCTGGCCTTCTTTCTCCCTCTTGTGCCCTTGTCTCTCCTCCCAAGTGGAGCCACTTCGTTCTGCCATTTCCCCCACTTTACTTGATGATGTGTTTGGACAGCTTTCCAGCATTATCAAATCATGGTTGGAAACAATTTCTGTTTAAAATAGGGTGATGAGATTATTGCCAATAGAGATTGCTTTAGGAATTTTTTTTAAAAAAAGAAACTGTTCAGTTTCAGTGTATTCTTTGTTTTAAAATTTTATTTATTTGTAGTTGCACTAAGTCTTTGTTGCGACATGGGGCACGGTGGCTTGGGGAATCGCCAAGGTGCCTTTTAGCCCTGAGTTTCTCTTCTTAAGGAATGTTTTGAAAGACATTTTTGTACTCTTCCCCAGGTCTAGAGAACACAGCTTTTCTTTTTTCTTTGGGTACTGTTTGAACGTAATGTGTACTTACTAGTTGGTGGGGTCAAGGGATTCTATAATTGTACATCAGTTTCTCTCTTCTGAACACTTACCCAAAGCTTTCCCCAATGGGTGTAACTAACTTCATCTTGTGGGTGGAGAAGTGTAGCCAGAGAGGTGGGTCACGCACAGTCTGAACGTGACAGCGCGGTTGGGAGCTTTCAGACGCTGCCAGGATTAGTTAGGGATCAACAAAGGACTTAGACCCATTTTCCCCTCTGCGTTGAGCTAGTCTCCTGTTTGCTGTTGAGTGAGAAGCAAGAATGTTTTTCAGTCAGTGAGGGCTCAGGGTTGTCCTGTGTTTGGGGTGCTGTTGGCTTTCCGATGGCGTTGGGGGAGTCCTGTCTCCCTCCTCATTCATTCACAACTGCGACTTGCAGCACCCGCCCGGCCTCTGCCATGGGAATCCACACGGTATGCACCCTAGCCCTGCCAGCCCAGGAGGGCCGGGCCGGGCGGGGCTTTGTGTAAAGGGCTGTGAGCTCTGAGAGTCCTGGGCGTTGCTGAGGAGGGCCCGCTTGTCAGGGACACTTCCCAAGGAGGGGGCGTCTGATTCGAGTTGAAAGTCCCAGTGAGCAGGGCCAGGGAGAGAATCCGAGTGGAGGGCATGGCGTCAGGAGGGTCAGGGCCAGGTTCCGGGCTGGCCAGTGGGTGCGCCTGTGGCAGGGTGGGCTCAGGAGCGTGATGGGGGCCAGCGGAGAGGGCAGCCAGCCAGGGCCAGGGTCCGGACTGGCCAGTGGGTGCACCTGCTGCAGGGCGGGCAGGGAGCGACTGCAGGCTCAGTCCCGGAAAGGTCCTGACGGGCACTCAGCCACCATCTGTTGGGTATTACCTCACTTTAGGTTGAATCACTCCAAGTTTCAGAAAGTCATTATAGCAAACAGCAGCTGTTTGACTTCTTCGGATTCCAACACATGCTTGTACAGTTTGAGCTATTACTATTGCCTGGTTTTGTGATTTTCTTTTTCTGGACAGGCCACAATTGCTGGTTTGGAAGGATCAGGTGATATTGTGTCTGTTTCCTGCACAGAAAATGAAATATTTTTCTTAAAGGGAGACAGGAACATTATACGAATTTCAAGCAGGCCTGAAGGACTAGCATCAATAGGTTTGTATTTGTTATAAAATGTATTTGTTACAAAACTTTGTTATAAAATATGTAATTAAAGTTTATAATGTAGAAAACTTACCACTTTTATTTTCATTAAGTGATTGTAACTTTAGATAAAGAGTTATTCAGAGGGTATCCTTTGATTCCTAAAAAACGGTTTATGATACTTTTCTTGAAAATCACCTACTTTCAGTCAGGGTCTCACATTTGCTGGAATTGTTTCTGTGGGTCTGGAGGGTGGGGGGTTGGGTGAGTAGGAAGGGGAGCTCAGCACCCACCCGAGTAATCTCCATCTGATGCTCTGAGCCAGCCTGTGGGGTTGATGCATGAGGTTTCTGAACATTGAAGTCTGTCACCTAGGACACATGTTTTTACCTTTAATAATAAGAGCACATCATCTTTCCCTCCAATAACCACAGTTAAACCAGCTTCTTTACCAGTGCGGGATGGTCTGGAGACATCAGCGTGCTCAGAGCAAGTCCATGGGCCGCGTGCAGAGAAGCTGCCGGCGGCCACGCCTTCCGAGACGAGGCTCCGAGGCTCTTCAGTGGCCAGCTCTGTGGCCAGCGAGCCCAGGAGCAGGAGCAGCTCGCTCAACTCCACGGACAGTGGCTCCGGGCCTCAGACAGCCCCCGAGCTGGGCAGGGGTGGCCCGCTCACCTCGAAGAGGTTCAGCGTGATCAGCTCGGAGGACTTCGACCAGGAGCTCGTGGTGAAGCCTCTCAGAGTGAAAAAGAAGAAGAGGACGAAGAAGACAGGTACCGTCCGCAACAGAGTGCGAGGGGCCTCCTCCCTCCGCAAGGGTCCTCTCACCAGACTTGGGAGGGGGCGGGGGGGCGCTGAGGGCACAGGCAGCGATGTCTGTCCTCCTCAGAGGAGTTTCACTGTGAAATCTTTATCCGTTATTTAACACAAAGCGATGAACAGTGAATGCAGCTCACCAGCCCTGCTTACAGGTCTGGGTATTAAACTTTTCAATACTTCAGTTAAAAATTTGGTTTATTCGTGTATATCATCTATTAGACCAGAGAGTGATGAACTTGGAAGGAAAGCTATGGAAATCTTCAGATGCATCAGTTAATGTTTAGTGTTGGGTATGTCATCAGATACGGGATTTTTTTTTTTTTTGGCCGTTCTGTGGTGCTTGTGAGATCTTAGTTCCCCAACCAAGAGATGAACCCAAGCCCTTGGCAGTGAACTCGCAGAGTCCTAACCACTAAATTGCCAGGGAAGTCCCCAGATACGGGTTTTTTTTTTAGAATTAATTAGTTTTGGCTGCACTGGGTCTTTGTTGCCGCACCCAGGCTTTCCAGTGGCAGTGAGTGGGGGTTGTGCTGCACGGGCCGCTTCTTACAGGGGCTTCTCGTCGCGGCTCGCAGGCTCCAGAGCTTGGCCTTTGGTCATTGTGGCTCATGGGCTTAGTTGCCGGTGGCAAGTGGGATCTTCCCGGACCTGGAATCAAACCCACATCCCCTGCTTTGGTAGGTGGATTCTTAACCACTGCCACAGGGAAGTCCTGGATATGAGATTTAACATGGAATTTTCTTAACTTATTACTCCTTGGTGCCGACTGAGCCTCTCTACTAAAGATCGCTGCAGTATTGAAGGAAAATGTTACCAGATGCTTTAATATCTTAATTACTTTAAAAAGCTGTTCTGTGATCCCTCTGTCCCTTTGTTCTTGCGTAGTTAACATTCATTGAAGGAAGCCTCAGAGCCCATCATGCGTACAGTATTCGCATCCATTTAAAACACCCCTGAGTTGGGATAGTTTGTACTTGAGAGATTTATTCGTCACCAATCACAGCTCCTTCATTTAAGATGCTTTTTTCTTTTCTTTTTTTTTTTTTTTTAATCCCTAATATTTTATTTTATTTTATTATTTTTTTTTTAATTTTTTTATTAGTTGGAGGCTAATTACTTCACAACATTTCAGTGGGTTTTGTCATACATTGATATGAATCAGCCATAGATTTACACTTATTCCCCATCCCGATCCCCCCTCCCACCTCCCTCTCCACCCGATTCCTCTGGGTCTTCCCAGTGTACCAGGCCCGAGCACTTGTCTCATGTAAGATGCTTTTTTCTTAAGCCAAGTTTTTGTTTTTTAGTTCGTGTCTTGCCACTTGTGTGGAGTCCTACCTAATCTTAACTGTTCTTGTTTCAAGTAGAAGGTGGGAGCAGCACCACGGGCCCCAGCTCCCTTGAGTCGACCCCCGGCTGTGAGTGTCCTGGGGACAGCCCCCAGTCCGTGAGCATGGACCTGCCATCTGTGGCCTCCAGCTTGGGCAGCATCATGGACCGGTCCAGCACAGGGTCTCCTGACCAGGAGAGCAGTCTCAGCGGGGAGGCCGCTGGTGTGCTGCCGGAGTATAGCGACCCTGAGGCATTCAGTGTCCTGGAGGTGCCCCTGCCTGCCCCTGACCTGCTAAACCGAGGCGGTGACGGGAGAGCTGAAATCCCCTTGGACGACGGCGAGGGCGGGACAGAGCTGCCCGCTGGGGTGGTGAGCTCCTCCTGGCGCCCGCCGGAGCTCGTGGAGGGCTCTGAGGACATCGTGGAGCTGGAGGAGGAGCCTCGTCCCGCGGACGGTGGGCCGGGTGGCGCGGCGGAGGCCCGAGGGGACGGGGCCATGCAGCCTGACGGCCCCCAGGGCACTTTCTCAGAAGCCTGCATCCTGGACTCGGCGGCGGTGCCTTCCCACCTCAGCTGGGCCCCCAGTGCAGAGCAGCAGCTTCCGGGGGCCACGGCTGATGAAGGCAGAGCTGAGGAGCCTCCCGAAGAGCAGGGCTTCCTGATGCATGTGGGAGCCCCCCATCACCTCAGCCTGAGTCCCTGGCACGGTGCTCCTGACGCTGACACGGGCCAGACGGCGGTTGTCACTTCCGAGCGTGACCTGGGCGGGGGAGGCCAACCGCCTCCCTGGGCCTCGGCCTCAGCAGCCGGTGCCCAGGAGCAGCCCCCACGGGACCAGGTGCTGACCTCCAGCGACGAGGAGGACATCTATGGCCACGGGCTGCCCTCTTCGTCCTCGGAGACGAGTGTGACGGAGCTGGGAGGGGGCCGCTCCCTGCAGGACCTGAGGCAGCTGGGCGCAGACGACCCTGGGCTGCTCAAGGCCGATCAGGTACAAGGGCTCCTTAAGGGAAGTCACGGGCAAACTGACACTGGGAAGAAGTGAGGCTCCCACTGTCAACCCTGAGAGCCAGGTGTCGGGAGGCCCGGACTTGAGGGGCCTTCCAGCACAGGGATCTGAAATGGCCTGGGCTCCTGCTGACCCGTCGTTCCCAACCAGTAACCGACGGGAGCGGCCTCTCGCCGTTGCTTCTGACCCGGGAGGGCCGGCCCCGCGTGGGCACCTGCAGCTCATCGTCCCGGGGAGCAGTTGGGTTGGCCTGGGGCCACTCCAGGAGGAACCCAGTGGGCAGAGGCCTGGCCCCTCGTGGAGGAGGAGGCGAGGAGCAGGCCGGAGGCCGGGACTCCCCGCCCGCCTCTCCTCAGACACACGTCTGTGACTCAGTGTCGGTGCCAAGGCATGACGGGCGTAGAAGGGAGCTTCTCCCTGCAGGACCCGAGGCGGCCAGGCACGGACGGCCCTGGGCTCCAGGCGAGAGAGCGGCAGTAGTCTGGGTCCCTGGGCTCCAGGGCACAGGCTCAGTAGTTGTGCCGCATGGACTTAGTTGTTCCTTGGACGTGGGATCTTCCCGGGTCAGGGATCAAACCCATGTCTCCTGCACTGGCAGGCGGATTCTTTACAGGGAAGCCCAGCCAGTAATTATCATTAGACATGTTTGGTTTCAGCGCTGTGTATTGTAACTCTTCTTGCTGTGTGGCTGTGAGGCATGGCCTGTGCGGGTGAACTTACAGCCTTCCCCAGACACCTCTGGAACCTCTGTCCCGCCGAGGCACCGTGTTGGGGCAGCACTCACGTGGGCCAGGGGCCACGTTCCACACTTTACAAGTTCAACTCGTTTACTTCTCTGAAAACAAAACCCACGAGCTAGGTGCTCCCATTTCACAGGAGGAAGTGGAGACAGACACTTCGTGGGCTTTATCGGGTCACGTAGCAAGTGGGGCCACGGTGGCCCCAGGGTCCCCTCTCTTAAACTTGGGTGCTGTCTGTCCTGCCTCGAAAGCAAAACGTCCTGCTTACTTGGTTTAAGACAAAGTGCCCTTTCCCTCAGTTTTCTGTGTGTTCACCCTTTCTTGAATGCCTGCAGCTGCCAAGGTCTGTGTCTGGCGCTGGGACGCTGCAGTGCCTGTGACGGGCAGCCCTGGGTATCAGAGTTAGGGAGGAGCCAGACAGTCTGCAGATACTCCCAGCTGAACAGGACTCGGGCGCTGGTGATGAGCATAGGGCGGGGAGGGGGTGGCAACAGGGCCCCCACTGGCCCCGGCATTAGCCAGGCAGCTCTGGCCTGCACGGTTGGGCTTCTTGGGCAGAACTTTAGAAAGTCCTCGGTGAGAGGGCCCCTGGCACTGTGAGGACCTCACCTGCCTTCACCCAACTCAGCCACCTGGAAAGCCACATTTTGGTGGGTTTCGAGGGGGTAGATAAGGCGTGCCCTGGCGAGCAGGGGCAGCTGAGAAGCACTGGGCATCACGCTCTGCAAAGCAGTGAATGTCCTTGTGTGGGTGATTGTGCAAATACATGCGTTTCTTTTGCTGTTTTAGAAAGCTCTTAAAGTACACACTTTATTTAGCTTTGCCTTTTGAAAGACTCCTAGCAGCTAAACCCTAGTCTCCAAAATCCAGTCAGGCAGTGTCCTGGCCAGATGTCTATCAGCCACAGGGTGGACCGCCCGTTTGGTGGCTGCAACAGAACTTTAAAACAGTATCATGTGAAAGCAAAGATAGTGGTAGTGCCATTTCTCCTGTAATGATTAGATGTTCAAAAAACCAGTCTGCATACAAGTGTGAAGTGAGGCATACCTGTAGAATAATAATGTGAGCCCTGGGTTAGGGAAGAGGTTATAGTATCTACGAGAAAGTGTTTATCCAGGGGTGTTGTGGGGTCTTTGCAGGGGACAGCAGCTCCCATCTCACAGTGTTTCTGTTAGAGCTGGTCCAGAGACAGCGGGGCCGGTCTCCGCATGGCTGCTCAGAGGGCCTTTCACAGACACACACACAGTCACACGTACACAGCCCTTTCAGCTCCACGACTTCAATGCTGGCGCACTTTTCGTATTGCCAAGTGTGGGGCATGTGCAGCTGTGTCTTCTGTTGCCGACTCAGCAGGCTCTGTCCTTGTCAGTTTGCAGAAAGCTGGATGGGCTACTCCGGGCCCGGCCACGGCATCCTCAGCTTGGCGGTCTCTGAGAAGTACCTCTGGTGCCTGGACTACAAAGGCGGCCTGTTCTGCAGCGCGTTGCCAGGCGCTGGGCTGCGCTGGCAGAAGTTCGAAGATGCTGTCCAGCAGGTGGCAGTCTCGCCCTCAGGTTTGCCCCTGGCTCCCTGTGCCCGGTCCCCTCCCCACCCCACGCAGCCGCCTGAGCACTCTGTCCGAGCAGACCTGGCCTTTCCTGCAGGTTTGAGGGCTTTTCTCCATGGGACGTGGACTGCTTCATTTGACATCACTGGAAATTGTGTAAATGCAGTTCAGTTTTTAGTTTTTTTTATTAATTGCAGTGGTAACACATGAACATACTCTTGTTAAGTTATACAAATAGCTTGAATTTTGAGGGTATTTTTTAAAGAAATACTAACGTACACACTTCTCATAAGAATAAATGTGTTTCTGTTTCTTAGTGTTGCTTTAAAGCAACTGAACTAATGAAGATGGGCCCATGGATGTGTTGCATAAATTTGAAATATTAGGTTTCTTTCTTAGAAATTGTTTTTAAATGAGCTATACACATCTTTGGGTGAACAAGCTACTCCTGGGCTGTGAAAAGAAAATGCGTTCAGTCCTTTAAGCCGTGATCAGGCCGTTGTTGTCAGTGGGCTGGGACAGACACTTCCTGGGTGAGGGTCTACCCCTGCCCCCATCTGTACAGAGTCTCGTGTTTGTCATAATGTTGGCTGCTCTACCTATTTAGGGAGGGGGGTAGAACAGAAGTATATATGTGTATTTACCTGGTTGTAGCTGGTTTGTCAGAACATCAGAAAGGAAGGCAGACAAAACTGAGCCTGCGGCTTCTGTTAGAGACTCCCTTCAACTCTCCTGGCCTTTGTCACCATGTAAAATGCTAGTTTGTTCAGGGTGGTTTTGTTCTATCTTTTGCTTGTTTGAAAAATATTTTTCCTTGGGGACTAAGATAATCTGTTCCATTAGCTGGCTTTATATAATTGTGCAGTTTAACGCTTTCCCTCTCATTTACCTTTGGGTTCATCTCCCCAGCCAGTTATAAACTTTGGTTCTTTGCTGATTCTGTGAATTACTTTGTGTCTCCACACCATTCAGTCCCTCACCGCTCCAGTGGGAGCTCTGTCTCCACCAGGCTGGTGCTCTGGCTGAGCCGTCCTGCAGGGCCCCGACCAGGGTGGGCTCTCCTCCGCCCGCGCCTCGGGTCGGACCCTCTGTCCAGCCTGTGCGCTCTCGGTGACACTGGTGGTTTCTGACACCTTGCCTCGGTCTCCATAGACAGGCTTCCTGTCTGCCTTCCCTCCTGCCCTCCCTGTCTTCTGTTTAGTAGAAGCCTTCTCTAAGTGGAGAAGGGGACAGCCCAGCTCAGACGCGTCCTTTTCCTGCACCGTGTCCCCTTGGCTGGCCCAGAGCTCACGCTGCCCCTTGGAGTCCCGTCGGGCGTTCTCTTTCTTGGGACACTCACCGTGCCTCAGGACGGCCATCCGCGTCCTCACCCGGCACACCAGTGGCGCCCCTCCTCTCCCATGCGGTGCGGGCCCCTGACGCCCGCCCTGTGTGCTGTGTCCTTGAGGCGGGCTCCCCTCCTGACGGCCTGCGTGGTGCCGGCGATCCCCTCCCACACATGAGGAGGCGGCTGAGGGGGGCCCAGGGCCCGGGGGCTCACGCCTCGGCACTGCCCTTCCCCGGTTGGCGCAGCAGCAAAGGGAGCATGTTGGAGAAATCGCTTGCCCGCGGCACCCAGAAGCGAGTTTAGCGGGTAAGAATTCTTGGCGTTCATTGGCCCGTGAATAGAATTTTTATTTCCACAGGCGCCCTTCTTTGGAAGATTGAACAGAAGTCTAACCGAGCCTTTGCGTGTGGAAAAGTGACCATCAAGGGGAAACGCCACTGGTACGAAGCTCTGCCCCAGGCGGTGTTTGTGGCCCTGAGCGACGACACGGCCTGGATCATCAGGACCAACGGGGACCTGTACCTGCAGACAGGTGGCTGCCCCGGGGTGACTGCACTTTGGTGGCGATGTGCTTAGAGGCGGTGACGGAGGGCTAGATGCAAATCTAAGTTAAAACATTTCTGGAAAGAGAGTATTTGCCATTGGGATCTATTAGCAGCTTTCTGCTATTCACTCACTTTCAGCCCAGGACATATTTATGGCAGGAATTAATAAAATTATTTAGAATCTTATAGGGCTAACCATTGCATGTCCCTTTTCCTGTGGTATCAAATCTGAAGAGGAAAGAGTAACGGAGAGATGACCTTAGAATCATTTTTCGCTTTAACTCATGACTGAGTTTTTTCAGTCCGGTCAAAGCCCTGCTTCCGTATCCTTATTTACACATGGGTCAGGAAAAAACAACGAGAAATAATCTGCTCCAAGTAGCAGTTTATCTCGTCCTAGGGAACTGCCCTGAGGGGAACGTTTAGCTACTGGAAGAGACTCAGTGGGACTTGTTTATTAAAAATAAACTGTAACGAGAGTCACTGTTTATGTACTGTCAGCAAAATGGGATACGGGTTTCCAAAAACAACATGATTTAGCAGTACCTGGAAATGAGTACAGGGCAGGAGCTCTTTTTCGGTTGTCAAGAGGCCCTGTTGGATTTACGTAAAGATGAGTCTTTTGACCATTAAATACTGCTGCCTCCAAGAGGATGTTTCCGTCTCTGTCGGGAACGGTCAGCCGGGGACAGCTCTGGGACTGGAAGCCCTTCGCACCTGGCTCGCTCTCAGGTGTGGGGGTGCCAGCCTAACAGCAGCTCCTGCCTCAGCCCAGGGGCAGCCCTGCCAGCTTCGGGCCTGTGTGCCCGCCAGTCTCTCCAGCCTGTACCTGTGGCTTCCTTGAAAGTGAAAAATAGCTGGGAAGACGGGCACGTCCAACTTCCAGAGGCATCTGAATGTCATTCCTGCTGGGGAAAGAGGGCGCTTTGGCCTGGGGGTGAGGAGGGCCCCAGGAATCACCTGGGCAGTGATTTCAGCCCAACTGAGACCCATCCAGAGCTACCAGGTTAGAGTCTCTGGGTTTGGCCTGAGGATTAGTGGTGTAAGAAGTCCAGTAGGTGATTCCCACCGCGTTGAGTCCAAGGAAATGCAGCCCAAGGACTATGATACCAAGGGGCACTTTAGTGATGAGTAGGGGCACGTCAGGGAGTGCAGAGGCCCAGCTGCAGGCCAAGGCGGCAGGGACAGGGTTAGGCAGCAGCTGCTCTGCCAGCTCCCTGAGGAGTGGCCTCGGAGCTCATTAGATAGGACTTGCAGAGTCTCCGAGGGCCGTGGCCACTGAGTGTGGAGGGCGTCTCTGCGCACCGGCTCCGCTGGGCCTGGGCCCTCCTGGCTCGGGTCTGGCTGCTCTCCTGCACTGGACTTTGTGTTCTTTCAGAACTTGTTTAGCTACTTGGGGACACTAGAAGGTCCTGAGTTGTTGTTATTCCAGTTTCCAAAGAGCATCCAAAAACACTTCAGGTAGACGTTATATTTAAGCACAATTTAACCATCTTATTTGACTAAACCTTAAAGAGAGAAAATACTGACTACGAAAGGAAAGGATATAACAATACCAAAAAAGAAAAATAAGCCAGCAACAGGATGAGAATGGGGAGTGAAATCCTGACAGTGTGTCTCTGGGGGCTTTCCGCCCTCCCCGGCAGGTCTCAGCGTGGATCGCCCCTGCGCCAGAGCCATGAAGGTCGACTGTCCGTTCCCGCTGTCCCAGGTCACTGCCCGCAACAGCGTGGTGTGGGCGCTGACGGAGCAGCGAGCCCTCCTGTACCGGGAGGGGGTGAGCAGCTTCTGCCCCGAGGGGGAGCAGTGGAAGTGCGACATCGTCAGGTATGCACGCAGGGCGGCCACTGTCCGTGTCCTCTCTGCACCCTGTCTGCTCTCTATCAGCCTGACGCCCCTCAAGGGACCCGTGTGAGCCTCTCCCAGGCGGAGCTGCTTCCCTGAAGGTTTCCAAGGTCGCCGTGTCCTCCAGGATTGTCAGAGTCAATGCCAGCAGCCTGGCCTTGAAGGCGTTCTGTGCCTCCCTCTCACTGGCAGACTGGATGTTGGATCAGAGCTTAGTTTTTAAAATGCTGCTACCCTTGACCAACATTCATCTGTGACCTTGAGCCCCACATGCTCACAGGTCTCTCGTGATGGTTTTTCTGCAGAACTTCCCAGAGTCAGAAAGTTTCTGTTGAGAGTCTCAGATGACTGAGCCAAATATTTTCCTTTAGTATCCTCCTCGTCAGTTGAAATTATCCATGAATTACAGTTTATTTGGTTGCTTTCTACCAGTCAAAATTTTCATTGCACAATTACTGTCAGGTCATTTTTCTAGTGTGAGGTTATTAGTAGTCCTTAGAAAAGTTAGATTAGGATATTCATGGTTTGAGTTTAGCATCCCGGGAAACTTGAGTGAGCTCCTGTTGAGAGCTGGGGGCGGGGCTGGGCTGAGCGTGTGAACGTGACTCTGCCCTGGCCTCACAGAGCTCCCATCTGGGGGAACCACCACCTGTTAGTGTAGATGGTCCTGAGCCGGATAGGGACCTGCCTCACGGGGGCACCCCGGCCCCCCTGCAGAGGTCAGGGAGGCGCCATGCTGGGTGGACCGCAGCTCAGCCTTGAAGCTGCTGGGGACGTCACCACATGGCAGAGGGAGGGTGTTGTCCGCCGAGAGGGCGGGTCTGCCAGGCTGCTGCTGCCCCGCACAGCCTGGCGCTGGGGGTTTCTGTTCACTTAATCAGTGGAGGCAGGGGTGGGGCGATGGAGCACGAAGGTCTGGCATCCCCCACACGCCTGTGCTTCTTCCCTGGGTTGTCTTCTCTAAGGAGAGCTCCCCACCGTCTGGGCCTGCAGGGTGTCCCTCAGGTCCCACCGCCCGTCTGAACGGTACACACTGCACAGCCGTTGAACTCAAGCTTTTTCCCTTGGAACGTGCGGGTGGGGCTCATCTCTTGTCCCACACCGAGCCCCCCCTCCCCCGACACTTGATGTCAGCGTCCCAGACACGCTGGGGGGCCAAGAACCTGGGTGCTGACCCCACACTCTTGTCCTCGTTTCCAGTGAGAGGCAGGCTTTGGAGCCCGTCTGTATAACTCTCGGGGACCAGCAGAGCCTGTGGGCCCTGGACATCCGAGGAAACCTGTGGTTCCGGACTGGGGTCGTTTCCAAGAAACCCCAAGGAGACGACGGCCACTGGTGGCAAGTAGGTGTTCAGCCCAGGGCCCGTGCCAGGGCGCCTCCCACTTAGCGCCCCGCCCTTCTCAGGAGCTTGGAGAGCTTGGGTTAGACCAATGGTGCTCCCTCTTACTGTTTGATGAGCTGTGCATGCCCAAGCGTGTCTGACTCTTTGCAACCCTGTGACCTCCATGAGATTCTCCAGGCCAGAAGACTGGAGTCGGTTTCCGCTTCCTTCTCCAGGGGATCTTCCTGACCCAGGGATCAAACCCACATCTCCTGCACTGCAGGCAGATTCTTTACCCCTGCGTCACCATTAGAGCGCATTAGGAATATCGGGGCTTTTATCACAGAAAGTAACTTGGAACACTCTTTTTGCCTAAATATGCAGGCTGTATTTAATTTTAATTTTGGTGTTATTTAGAAATTTGATACTACACGCTAAATAAAACCTAGTGACATCCATCTGAAGACCTAGGTAATACTAATATTTATCTCTGAAAGAATGTACTAAGAAAAAGAGATTAGATAATAGGTGTGAGAAAACCAACCCACAATTAAAACTCACTATCTCTGCTTGTACAGAAGGCCTGTAAATAAGTGGTATTTGAACAAAGAGAAGGGGAATTTTCCCAGAAAGGTAAACACTGACAAGCAGTGTGGTATAATCGCGCTCTCTCTGCCCCTCCGGCAGCGGTCAGCGTAAGCGTTCGCCCGCAGCCCCCAGCGTGGTGGGCGGAGCCGTGCCTGCGTTCACGCTGTGGGGCGCGCCGTGCGTCTTCCTGCGCGGGCCCCGCAGGCCAGCGTCGTCGAGGGCAGGTCTTCCCTTGGCTGCTTTTAGGTCTTTCAGATGAGCATGTGGAAAAGGAAGTTGTGTTTGCTCTCCGCCTCTAATTAAATATGTCAGGTGCTATTTGAAAAGTTACACAAATGATTCAAAAATATTCTGTGTATTTTGTAACCGTATTACATGGTTTTACACACACACACACACACAGAGTGTATACACGTACTAAATTCTGTGCTTAAGTAGCCTAAAGAAAGCTAGATACCATTTTATCATGGTATTCAGAACATTACCTTCAGAGAAATTTGACAGAGTCATCGCTAGGGTATTTGGAAGCAGGGCTGTTTTAGTTACTATAGGATTGATTGTTCTGTAGGGCTCGAGTCAGTGTTACGTTTGGCCATTAAACCGTTCTGTTCTTTTTTTTTTAACTTGCATCCTACTTATCGGCCAGGCCTGGAGCTGGGACTGAACGTGTCCCAGGCTTTCTGTGTGGTCTGGCGCCATACCCCATGAGGAAGGGCAGTGGTCCCCAGGCTCTGCCTGGCCTCCTGTGGGCTCTGGCAGAGTCTGCCCGGCCAAGCTGGCATGCGCTCTGCCCATAAGAGAGAAAGAGGCCACAGGCTCTGCAGCCAACAAACACCATTTGCTTGAACCTTGGTGCAAACAGCAACTCGCAGTCAGCCCGAGTTCCAGCACCGTGAGGAAGGGCTGTGTATACACACGGAGTGCAGTGCTGATTTTATAGCTGCTTCCGTTGCATTTGTTTTGTTTATTACACGTGAGATTCCCTGTCAGGAGTGATTTCACATCACTCAGCATTTTGTTATGTGTGACCTGGGAGTGTGGCCTGCCTGAGGCCGTCCTAAGCGTGGGGCCGTGACGTTGTCTGTAATTAAATCCACCAGGGCAGACAGACTCGGGAAGCTGCGCAGTCAGAGAGCGGTCCAGCAGCCGGAGCTGCCCAGCCAGGAGGGGTTTCCTTAGACGGTGGGGCAAGGCCTCTTACAGGAAAGTGCGAGGAGCGCGTCTGGAGCCTGAGCCCAGGTGTGCTCCACACGTCCAGGACAGGCCCAGTCTGTGCTGCTGCTCCGGCATAGTTACCAACGGTGCCAGTGAGGTCAGGGCCTCCCTGGTGCCTCAGATGGTAAAGCATCTGCCTGCAGAGCAGGAGATGGGTTTGACCCCCGGGTCAGAAAGATCCCCTGGAGAGGCGTGGCTACCCACCCCAGTTTCTTTTTTGGTTGTGCTGGGTCTTCATTGCTGCACTGGCTTTTCTCTCGTTGCAGAGAGCAGGCTTCTCATTGCAGTGGCTTCTCTTGCTGTGGAGCGTGGGCTCTCGGTACACAGGCCTCAGTAGGCGCGGCTCCCAGACTCTAGAGCACGGGCTCGGGAGTTGTGGTGCACAGGCCTAGTTGGCTCTGAGGCACGAGGGTTCTTCCCGCATCAGGGCTCAAAGCCACTCTTCCTGCGTTGGGAGGCCGATTCTTTACCACTGAGCCACTGGGGAAGCCCCCACACCAGTGTTCTTGCTTGAAGAATCCCGTGACGGCGGAGCCTGGCGGGCTGCAGTCCATGGGGTTGCAGAGTCGAACATGTCTGAATGACTAACACGTTTACCTCCCTGTTAGGTCATGAATCACTCCATCACTCTGCCTGTACTACCCTTTTAAAAACCATTTTATGATTCTAAGTATTGTACCGGTTGTCCTTTGGAAATTTAAAACAAAATAATCCTCTCTCACTGATGTAGAATAAAAGACTTATGGGGTGCAGCGGGGTGCTATTTAGTCATAAAAGGGATACACGCTTGTAAGAGGTGCATGCGGTAGAAAAGTATGTAAACTACAAGGCAGATGTTGGCATCCCCCTGAATCGACCCCTTGGAGGTAATCGCAGTCAGCAGCCGGGCTGTCCCCACACCTGTCCCCAGTCCTCACCCAAGCGCACGCGCCCGCGGGTGGGGGCGGGGCCTTGGCTCTCAGGCCGCGAGCATACAGGAGGCGCTTGTGACCGCACTGAGAGCGGGCCGCCTGCCCGTCCCCCTCCAGGTGAGCATCACGGACTACGTGGTGTTCGACCAGTGCAGCCTGTTCCAGACCATCATCCACGCCACGCACTCGGTGGCCACAGCGGCCCAGGTGCCCGTGGAGAAGGTGGCGGACAGACTCCGCACAGCGTTCTGGTCCCAGCAGCTGCAGTGCCAGCCGAGCCTGCTGGGCGTCAACAACAGCGGCGTCTGGATCTCCTCGGGCAAGAACGAATTCCACGTCGCTCGAGGGAATCTCATCGGTGGGTGAATTACTTGCAAGTCAGCTTGATGGGCAGCTCCACTTAGAGTCAGCATTTAAAGTTCAGCTTTAAGATCTCCACTTGAAAAGATCATTCAGGCCAGTGGTATGCAGCGTGTGTGATGGAGGCATTCTCTATGCTCTTTATCAGTGTCCTTTTTCTCGTCTGTCATTCCTACAACTTGGATTCACGTGTCTACCTGGTACGTCATCAGTTTCCACTAGGGATGTCGTAGGATATAAGGAGAGCACACGGAGCTTGTTTTTATGTCAGTAATTTCCATTTAAATGAAAAAGTCCTCCCATACTTAGAGTCTAGTGAGAGAATAGTCTGTTTCCAAGAGGGAAAATTATCGCACCATGGAAGATGTGAGGCTCTGGCCAGATCTGTAAACATAGGCATAAATGCTCACGTGCCGCCTGGGGCTTCGTTTCTGTGAGTGAACCCTGCTCGGCGGGTCTCCTCCAGCTCGTCTCCCCCGGGTGGCCTCCCCCGACCCTGGGCAGGACTGCAGCTCTGCCCATTGGGCTGGCTCTCACAGTGCCGGTTGGATCTCCAACGTTAAGGGCCCTCCAGAACCAGCTGTGAGGGGTTTTGAAGACCAGTTGAGGCCTAGAACTGAAGTTCTGAAGCGTTCTGAAGTTCTTCTTTCTTTAACACACTCTTCCCTTATTCTTCCCAGGCACTTACTGGAATCATGTTGTTCCCCGGGGGACCGCCTCTGCCACAAAGTGGGCCTTTGTGTTGGCGTCCACTGCCCCCACCAAGGAAGGTGGGTTGGGGTGCCATTGAATGGTTGCATCCATGGTCTGATGTGGTCGAGTTGGGGTGGGAGCCTGGCCATGGTGGTGTCACGGGCGAGGGCCCCCGAAGCTGGACAGGAGAGAAGGGCCTGGTGTGGGGTGCTGAGGGAGTCTGGAGGCGAGGCTCCTTCTGAAGGCCGGGCGCGTCCAGTGTGGCTGCGGAGGCTGGCAGCTGGTACTCCAGCAGCACGTCTCGGGGCCATAGCACAGGCCAGTCAGCACCAGGCTTGTCCGGGTGCCAGGCCATCTCCCCTGTGATCCTGGTTTACGGCGCCTGCTGGCCTCAGTCCCACCATCCCCCTGGCAGGCAGGCCTCCCGAGTCCACTCAGAACTCAGCCCCTTCTGCAGCTCAGGGCAGCCAGGTGGCCCTGCTGGTGGCCGAAGCATCCGCCCAGGATGGTGCTGAGTCCAGCGAGACGACGCCGTGAGTCTGTGGTTCAGAGGGAGTGGCTGGTGAGGTCCAGCCTGTAGCCGCCAGAATGTCGAGGATTTGGTCAGTGCAACAGAGCGCTCCCTCGCCGGACGGTCTGACCGCAGTGCTGAGGGAGAGAGCTCTGAACACCACGGGTGTCCTGAATGCAGCCGCAAAGCTGAGCTGAGCTGACGGGAGGCCCCGCCCGCCCTCATCTGTCCTGTGGGTCGTGACCAGGATACACTGCATTGTAAAAGCCTCACTGCACTGCCTGGGTTGGGGGTGGGGGGTTACCAACTGACTCCTCGGGGCTGTTACTTAAATATCTGGCATGGCCATGACCTTATATTTTCAAAATCCAAAAAAAATTTAATTTCAAACTGTACCTGGCCCCAGGTTTTAAATAATATATTCTGATTGAGATTTTAAAATTTCCTCAAGTGTGGTTTGCATTTTAAAGTGAGTTAAACCTCAAGGACTCTAAATGGAGAGAATGAAAGCATGTAATTTGAGGGTGAGGAAGGGGAGAAGATGCTTCCTGGCATTCTGGGCCTCCTCCAGCAGCCTCACCCCACCACCCGCCTGTCACCCGGGCAGAGGCTCCTCAGTGGCGTACTGCCAAGGAGCCGCCAAGTTTGCTTCCTCGGGACCCTGGCCGACACACCACGTTGAAGGCTTCCCGGTTCATTATGGAACATCCAAGCTCTGGGCTACTAAGCCAGTGATGTGGGCTTCCGAGATCTGATTTCTTTTGTTTCTTCCGAGTGTGTCGGGCTGGCTTCCTGGTCACTGGCCCTCCTGCCCCGCGGAGGGGAGCGAGGGTGGGCGCCAGGCGGGGCCTCGTGGTGACGCTGTGACCTCTCTGCAGGAAGCTCCCTGTGGCTGTGCCAGAGCAGCAAGGACCTGTGTCGTGTGAGTGCCCAGCACGCCCAGTCCCGCCCGTCCACCGTGCAGCTGCCCCCCGACGCCGAGATGAGGGCCTACGCTGCCTGCCAGGATGCCCTGTGGGCACTGGACAGCCTCGGCCAGGTGTTCATCCGGACGCTGTCCACCAGCTGCCCCACGGGCATGCACTGGGCCCGGCTGGACCTCTCCCAGCTAGGTAGGCTGCCCGCACCGCCGCCCCACCCGCCTTCAGCCACATCGAGGGGGGACGCCCGACCCGCCTCCCGGGGCCCTGTGTTCAACCACGTGACTTCTTGGAGGCCTCTCTGCAACTCACTAGATTTCAGGAAGCCGATTAGCCGCTCTTGCGGGTTAACAGGCCTCCTAAGGGTCTTGTGAGGAGCCTCTCCTCTCCGCCCCGCCCCAGGTTGCAAGGTCCAGAACCCAGGAGGAACGTGTTCCAGAGAGGGGCCAGGAGAGCCGCTCCTGCCCATCCTGCAGTGTGGCTGCCTCTGCCGCTCTGTGCTCGTCCAGTCTGGGCGCCGGGGCCAGGCCCGAGGCCGGGGCAGCCTTCGTCCCCCCGCTGCCTGTGGCGTGTGGGTCCCCGTGCGCTCTGAGTGTTCCCGCCAGGGCAGCAGCCTGATGCTGCTTATAAGTAATTCATGCCCATTCTGGGAAATAAGAGAGTGAGCCGCACCTTCAGGTCATCCTCCAGGCAGAGTGTCAGGTGTGGCTGTCAGGAGGCCAGGCTCCCGCAGCCGCTCCAGGGCCCATGTGAGCCTTAGGAATACTTCCCTGTTGGACGGGTTCCCACCTGGTTAACTGACAACCAGTATTCTGTTTGTTAGGGGATAGACCTGAATTTTACAAGCATTTAACGTTTGAGAATTCAACCACATGTTCTCATTTAACAAATAAAAAGGAAGGACAAGAAAGCGAGAAAGGAGGAGGGGGCGTTGTCCGCCTCCCACCCCGGCAGCCCTCGCCGCGCCTCCAGCGGGCGGCCCTCCCCATCCCATGATGCGCAGAGGCACCGCTGTTCTTTGGTCCCCCACGAGGCCCCCAGGTGTAATCAGCTTAGCTGGAGAAGTAGGTTGGTTCTCAGCTGAAGCAGCAGCAAGCTTTGTTCCAAAGCTAGGAGTTCTCCAGGGTCATTTTGATTGTCTGTGCTTTTGGCCTCTCCGTGGTTTGAACCTAAGCCCTGCACCAGGGCAGGTCGCGGTCCAGCCAGCAGAGCGCTCACCCGCCGCCACCCCCGGGAGGACCAGAGTGGCTGCTCTGGCCGTGCTCCTGCCTGCACTGTGGGGCGCCCTCCTGCCTGCCCTGGGACACTTTGGTTGGGTCAGACCCTGCTGGCCTGAGCCTTCTTCCATCAGCCCCAACCAGGCCAGCTTGGGAGTTTCTGGAGGCAGAAAGAGGAGCACAAGGTTTGTGTTCTTGCTACAGAGTCTTGAGAGCAGTGGGAGGCTGCACCCTCGCCCCGTCTGAGTCAGAAGCAGCGCTCATCTTTGTAGAGAGGCCACTGTGAGTGCAGCGTGATCGGCTGTCAAGCCTGGCTCCACTGTGGAACCAGCCCTGCCGGGCCTCCCTCCCAGTTCAGGCCAGTCCTCCCGCAGTGGTTCTTTGGCCGGCGTGTCATAGGTCTCGGAGCTGCCCATCTGGGTTTCCCTGGAGTTGGCCGTTCCATCGAGGGAAGAAACTCAGCTTGGTGGCAGGGGTTGAGTCTCAGTTCAGAGCGGGAGCCCACCGACAAGACCGTCCTGAGTTCAGGCTGCACTTCCTTCCCAGCCTGAGGAGGGCAGGGGCTCACGGAGCTGCCCTTCCCCTTGTCAGCAGAAGCGTCTGGAATCCAGCCGGGGCTGGAGTGGGTCACAGATGGCCTGTGCAGGTGGGCGAGCCGAGACTCGGGGGCTCACAGCAGCAGGAGCCGCGCTGGCCGTGTGCGGGGCTGGGCCCTGGGCGAGTTTCCGGGTCACCTTGAAACCTCTGCTCCCACCTTTGTAATAGTAACAGCAGTCCCCACCCCAGACGGAGACCGCACGTGAGCATCCTGTGTGAGCGCTCGCTCTCCCAGGCAGGGCTGACGGCTGCTGAGGGTGTGGGGTGGGGGGGCGTGATTCCAGGGAGCTCCGCTTTTCTGGTTTTTATCCTGCCTGAGCTCTGAGTTTATTTACCTGAGTTACTGGCTGATACTGAGATGACAGATGAAGACCCTTTCACCATTTTCTGAGCATCCTGGGAGATGGCAGCAGCATGCCCAGAGTTGGGAGGCAGGGGAGGTATACGGGGAGCCACGAGGGTTGCTGGGCCAGGGTGGGGGTGGCAGAAGGCCGCGAGGGCTGCCGGCTCCTCTGTTGTTGGGCTGTCTGCAGGGCTAGGCTGTGGAGCCTGTGGGACAGCGAGTTTTTAATCGGGGTTTCCAGAATTATTACTTAGAGTAGGAGATGCAGATTCTGAATTCAGGTGTGTGCTCCCTGCCCAGACTCCCGTCTGTGTGTCCGTGGCAAACGATCGTCAGGCAGCTCCGCTGAGCAGCAGTGAGTGGCATGTGGTGATGCGGATGCCGTAGGTGTTGCCTGGCTTGCACACCTGGGCTGGCCTGGGATGCTCCACGTTCTTTTAAAAGCTGGCTGTGGTGGTGCTCACGGTGGGAAAAGGAAGCACAGCCTTGCAAGCCCATGGTTCTGCATGTGAGGATTCTGTTCAGTAGCAGCTTCTCTTTCCCAAATGCACTTTTTTTTTGGTAGTCACCCTATGGTATTATATTAGCCTCAGATGTACAGTATAGTGATTCAGTATCTTTTTATAGATCACACACCATACAGAGTTGTTGTCAACTATGAAATGCCGACTGTGTTCCTTGCGCTGCACATCACATCTTTGTCGTCAATTTGTTTTGTAACTGGTGGTTTGTACCTCTTAATCCTCTTCATTTATTTTGCCCCCCTTCCCGACCCCAGCCCCATCTGGTAACTGCTAGTTTGTTTTCTGAATCTGTGAGTCTATTTCTGTGTTATTATATTTGTTCATCTGTTTTGTTATTTAGACTCCACATTTAAGGGCTTCTCTGATAGCTCAGTTGGTAAAGAATCCACCTGCATTGCAGGAGACTCCAGTTCAATTCCTGGGTCTGGAAGATCCCCTGGAGAAAAGGGGTAGGCTACCCACTCCCGTGTTCTTGGGCTTCCCTTGTGGCTCAGCTGCTAAAGAATCCACTTGCAATGTGGGAGACCTGGGTTTGACCCCTGGGTTGGGAAGATTCCCCTGGAGAAGGGAAAGGCTACCCACTCCAGCATTCTAGCCTGGAGAATTCAGTGGTCTGTATAGTCCGTGGGGTCGCAAAGAGTCGGACGCGACTGAGCGACTTTCACTTTCACTTACAGGTGAACCATATGGTATTTGTCTTTCTCTGACTCCTTCAGTAAGTGTGACGCTCTCCAGGTCCATCCGCATGGTTGCAGATGGCGAGCTTTTGTTCTTTCTCCTGGCTAGTACTCCATGTGTATATGCACCACGCCTTCGTCTGTGCCTCTGCTGATGGAAGCTCAGGTTGCTTCCGCATCTTGCTGTTGTGAATGGTGCGGCTGTGAACAGCTTGATGAGGTGCATTTATCTCTCCAAATTCGTGTGTTCATTTTTTTTTTCAGATGAATACCCAGGAGTGGAGTTGCTGGATCATATGATAGTTCTGTTTCTAATTTTTTGTGGAGTGTTACTGTTTTCCACAGTGACTGTACCAGTTTACATTCCCACCGACAGCGTACTAGAGTTCACTTTTCTCCACATTCTTGTCAATACTTGTTATCTGTTGTCTTTTTTATGGTGGCCATTCTGATCGGTGTGAGGGGTAATACCTCATTGTGGCTGTGGTTTGCATTTTCCTAATCATTACTGATGTTGAGCATCTTTTCTTGTGCCTGTCAGCCATCTGTATGTCTTCTTTGGAAAAATGTCTTTTCAGGCCCTTTCTCCTTTTTTAAATTGGATTGTTTATCTGATTTTGAGTTGTATGAGTAATTTATATAGTTTGGATATTAACTCCTTATCAAATGTCATTTGCAAACATCTCCCATTTAGTTATCGTTGTTGTACAGTCGCTAGGTTGTGTTCGACTCTTTGTGACCCCACAGACTGCAGCGCACCAGGCCACCCTGTCCTTTCCCATCTCCCAGAGTTTGCTCAAATTCATACCCGTTGAGTCAGCAATGCTATCTAACCATCTCATCCTCTGCTGCCTCCTTCTCCTTTTGCCTTCTATCTTTCCCAGCGTTAGGGTCTTTTCTAATGAGTCGGCTCTTTGCATTAGGTGGCCAAAGTATTGGAGCTCAGCTTTAGCAACAGTCCTTCCAATGAACATTCAGGCTTGATTTCCTTTAGGATGGACTGGTTGGATCTCCATGTAGTACAAGGGACTCTCAAGAGTCTTCTCCAGCACCACAATTTAAAAGCATCAATTCTTCAGTTCTCAGCCTTCTTTACGGTCCAACTCTCACATCTATACATGACTACTGGTAAAACTATGACAATGTGAATCTTTGTCAGCAGAATGATATATCTGCTTTTTATTATGCCGTCTAGGTTTGGATTGCTCTCCTTCCAAGGAGCAAGCGTCTTTTAATTTCATGGCTGCAGTCACCATCCGCAGTGATTTTGGAGCCCAAGAAAATAAAGTTTGTCACTGCTTCCACTTTATCCCCTTCAGTCCGTTCAGTTCAGTCACTCAGTTGTGTCCAACTCTTTGTAACCCCATGGACTGCAACACACCAGGCTTCCCTGTCCATCACCAACTCCTGGAGCTTACTCAAACTCATGTCCATCAAGTCAGTAATGCCATCCAACCATCTCATCCTCTGTCGTCCCCTTCAGCTCCTGCCTTCAATCTTTCCCAACATCAGGGTCTTTTCCAATGAATCAGTTCTTTGCATAAGTTGGCCAAAGTATTGGAGCTTCAGCTTCAGCATCAGTCCTTCCAATAAATATTCAGGACTGATTTCCTTTAGGATTGCCTGGTTGGATCTCCTTGCTATCTAAGGGACTCTCAAGAGTGTTCTCCAACACCACAGTTCAAAAACATCAGTTCTTTGGTGCTCAGCTTTCTTTATAGTCCCACCTCTCACATTCATACATGACTACTGGAAAAACCATAGCTTTGACTAGACGGACCTTTGTCAGCAAAGTAATGTCTCTGCTTTTTAATATGCTGTCTAGGTTGGTTGTAACTTTTCTTACAAGGAGTAAGCGTCTTTTAATTTCATGGCTGCAGTCACCATCTGCCGTGATTTTGGAGCCCCTCAAAATAAAGTTTGTCACTGTTTCCATTGTTTCCCCATCTATTTGCCATGAAGTGATGGGACCAGCTGCCATGATCTTAGTTTTTTGAATGTTGAGTTTTAAGCCAGCTTTTTCACTCTCCTCTTGTACCTTTATCAGGAGGCTCTTTAGTTCTTCTTTGCTTTCTGCCATAAGGGTGGTGTCATCTGCATATCTGAGGTTATTGATGTTTCTCCTGGCAATCTTGATTCCAGCTTGTGCTTCATCCAGCCCAGCATTTCACATGATGTACTCTGTGTATAAGTTAAATAAGCAGAGTGACAGTATATAGCCTTGACATACTCCTTTTCCAGTTTTGCACCAGTGCGTCGTTCCATGTACTTGTTCTAACTGTTGCTTCTTGTCTTGCATACAGGTTTCTCAGGAGGCAGGTAAGGTGGTCTGGTATTCCGTCTCTAAGAATTTTCCAGTTTGTTGTGATCCACACAGTCAAAGGCTTTAGTGTAGTCAATGAAGCAGAAATAGATGTTTTTCTGGAATTCCCTTGCTTTCTCCATGATCCAGTGGGTGTTGACAATTTGATCTCTGGTTCCCCTGCCTTTTCTCAACATAGCTTGTACATCTGGAAGTTCTCAGTTCATGTATCACTGAAGCCTAGCTTGAAGGATTTTGAGCATAACCTTGGTAGCATGTGAAATGAGTGCAATTGTATGGTAGTTTGAAAATTCTTTGGCATTGCTCTTCTTTGGAATTGGAATGCCAACTGACCTTTTCCAGTCCTGTGGCCACTGTTGAGTTTTTCAGATCTGCTGACATATTGAGTGCAGTACTTTTAGCAGCATCCTTTTTTAGGATTTTAAATAGCTCAACTCGAATTCTGTCACCTCCACCAGCTTTGTTCATAGCGCATACATGCGTGTGTGCTAAGTCGCTTCAGTCATTTCCGACCCTTTGTGACCCTATAAACTGTAGCCCACCAGGCTCCTCTGCCCATGGGATTCTCCAAGCAAGAATACCGGAGTGGGTATTCTTGCCATGCCCTTCTCTAAGGGATCGTCCCGACCCAGGAATTGAACCCACATCTCTCAGGTCTCCAGCATTGGCAAGTGGGTTCTCTACCACTAGCACTACCTGGGAAGCCCTTTGTTCATAGCAATGCTTCCTGAGGCCTGCTTGACTTCACACTCCAGGATGTTGTTGCCTTTTCATTTTGTTGATGGTCCAAAATGTACTCTTTCCTGACTTCACTTCTCTGTTCCATTAACTTCTCTGGCTGTTTCTGCTTCTCTGCTGGCCAGTGTGGTCGACGGTGTCTCTTCCGTCTTCCCCAGAAGGTCTCCTGGGCTGTCTTATCCTCTGCTTCCCTCCACCAACTGCCAGGGGCAGAGCTCCGCCCCCTCCCGCACACACCCCTGCAGACAGCCCTGCAGACACCCGCCTCTCGGCTCCGGTGTGCCCCGCTCCTGCCACAGCTGCCTGAGCTGTCCTAAAACTCTGCTCGGGACACCACCCGTGCTTGACCTTAACTGGCTCCACATGCCCTGGAGTCAAGTTCCAGTCTTGGGGTGACACCCGCACCTTGGTGGCCTGGCCAACTCAGCCTGCCTTTTTCACTCTGAGGGCTTGGTGCAGTGGGGTTCTCAGTGCTGGCCGTCGCTCTTGCCGTTTTGGGGTCCCCTTTCTTCCCGTGGTCTAGAACATCCACTCTGCTCTTGCCTTCCTCAGTCAGCACGCTCGGCCTGGTGTTTCTCTTTGAGCACCCTGTTCCCACTCTGTCCCAGCACTCACTTCTTTCAGACCCTCGAGGAGCTTCCATTGGAGGTGGAGGGCCTTGCGCATGGCCATATCCACCCACAGCAGAAATTAGACTGTCAGGCCAGTTGTCGTCATTTTGCAACTCCATTTCTAAGTAATTCTGGAATATGGGTTTTGATTCCTTGTTACTGATCATCACAAATAAAACTGTCTAATAGCAGGTACAAGATGTCTTCACCATAATTCATTAGTCCAACTCCACATTATCATCCACTTGCCCAAGGCGTGAGGTAGGAGATGCTGGCTTATCAGAGCTGTTCAGAGATGTGCTTTATTACCTGGTTCCCTTTCAGTCCTGGCCTCCTCTTTACGGATGTCCTGACACTGAAAACAAACAGAAACCCATCTTCCCAGTGCTAGCAGTGTGATCCGGGCTGCCTCATGCCGACCTTGAACGTGGCCAACACCAGGTCATTTAAAGTCTGGAATGTCACCAGTCCTTACAGTGCAAGCAGATATTTCAGTTTTAAGAATGAGTTTAGCAAAGTATCAAATCATGAACATGCTTTCTGTCTTTAATTTCTTTTTCAAGATGTAGCGTCTGTCTTTTCTGTCGTACAAATTACCAAATCTATTGCTGCTTTGGAATTAGATTAAGGGAATTATTTTTCTCTTTTTAAATTCAGGTATAGTTGATTTACAGTGTTGTAGGGTTTTTAATTCATTTTTATTGGAGTATAGTTGATGTATAGTGTTGTGTTAGTTTCTATTGTATAGCAAAGCAAGTCAGTTATAAATATACATCTATCCACCCTTTTTTTAGATTCTATTCCCTTATTACAATGTTGTATTAATTATTGCAGTACAGCAAAGTGATTCGGTTATACATACATACACATATGTATATATATTATTTTCCATGATGGTTTATCCATCATAGAATATTGAATAGTCTATGAATTTTAGAATATCATAAAATATTGACTGGTGTGCCCTGTGCTATATAGTAGGACTTTGTTGTTTATTTATTCTACATGTAACAGCTTGATATGTACTAACCCTAACCTCCGGATCCATCCCTCCCTTAACCCCACCCCCTTGGCAACCACCAGTCAATTCTCTATGTCCCTGATTCTGTTTCTGTTTCATAAATAAGTTAATTTGTGTCAAATTTTAGATTCCACGTAGAAGTGAAATTATTATAATATATAATGATTATATATATATACAAAATTTATTATATTTGTCCTTCTCTTTCTGACTTCACTTAACATAATAATTTCTAGTTGCATCCATGTTGCTTCAAGTGGCCTCACTGGCATCATCCCAGATCTTCATCCGCTCACCATCGATGGACGTTTAGGGTGCTTCCATGTCTTGGCTATGATGAATACTGCTGCTATGAACGTACAGGTGCTTGTATCTTTGGGAATTACAGTTTTGTCCAGATATACACCCAGCATAGGATTGCTAGGTCATGCTACCTCTGTTTTTAGTTTTTAAGGAACCTCCATACTGTTCTCCACAGTGGCTGCAGCAGCTGACGTTCCCACCAAGGGTGCAGGAGGGCCCCTTTCTCCACACCATCTCCAGTGTTTATTTTTCGCAGACTTTTTCTCCCGACAGCCGTTCTGACGCTGTGAGGCGGTCCCTCACTGCAGTTTCAGGCTGCATGTCTTAGATTGAGAGACGTCTTCAGTTCAGCTGCTGAACTCAGTCACAGAGACTAAATATAAAATATTATGAGATATGACAAGCCTAGTTTTTAGAAAAAAGTTGCATCGTTTAGCAGATATTTAAGATGCTCATAACATTTCATTTCCCAGTACACGTAAATATGCCTGTGTCAGGCACTAGAAGGTTTAGCAAGCTAATATAGTCTGTAATTGAATTCATCTGGTCACAGGATTTGATGAAGACATATTCAGCGTCAGTTCATGCCTTTAGGTAACAAATAGGACTAAATTACATAGTAATTTATGCAGAAAAGCAATTTTATAAATAGTAAAACACCAAATAAATGCCACCCTTTGTTCTAAAGTATATGTTTAAAAAGTATAGTCTTAAAGGGAAAATGTCTGATCTGTTGAATAAAGTAATTAAAACTTTTTTTTCACATGGGAGGGAAAAGCAAAACAGGAGACAGGAAAGTTGCAGTGTGTCTGTGTTACTAGCTGGACTAGTGCTGTAGTTAACAAGCCCCGGATGCCCGCGGCTCTCCGCTCCCACGAGGCTGGCGCTCACCCTGTCGGCGTCTCGCGGGCGCTGGCTGGCCGAGCCCACTGCCGCAGGGACCACTGAGAGGAAGGCCCTCTTGCCAGCTCATTCATGCTTCCGCTCAGGAGTGAGGGACCACTTCTGCTCACAGCCCGTTGTCCAGAACCTGTGGGGGCGGCGGTGGCCCTTAACTCCAGGGGCTGCCACGGGCCCGGGGTGCTGGGGGCTGTGTGTGCCGCCACCTGTTTTCACCCCATATGCCTGTGTCCAGGCAGCCGGGAGACCCTCTGGGAGGTCGGACACCGCAGAAAGGCCCTCGACTGAATGTTTTCTCTCTGGACCCGTCTCTTCCGTTTAAAATAAGTTCATATACACACAGGCTTTTATAATTGCTGTAGAAGACGCTGACCTCCTAGTGTGAACTCCTGTTTCACGAGGGGCGGTGTTCGCTGCTAACTCTGAGGTGGTGACCCAGGGTGTTTCTGTCACCAGGTAACTTTCTTCACAGGAGCAGTTCCTATTAGAGCAGGTTGACGATTCCAACATAGAATCATTTTAAATTAACATATTAAATTGAGATTTGTTTCTCAGCTATTTCTGTAATTTCCTGCTGGAAGTACTTTATTTGGATTGCTACAGATCTTTTAACATGTAATCTTTTAATATGTAATGTTAGAGCCCTGGGATGTCTATTTTAACTCCCTCTGTAAAAGATTTTTAAAAGACAATTTGTTCTGGTATAGAGAAATCATCATCTTTAGGAAATTTTTTCAGTAGCAATGGACTAATACTTCTAAGCTAAATGCACGTGATGAGATTTTCCCACCGCCGGATCCACGCCTGTACCTTCTGGTGATGACACGGCGGTCACCTGATGCTAGGGACAGCTGCGGGAGGTCGCCGAGAGCCCCCGCCGGTGGACGCAGCTGCAGCACCTTTTTCCTCCTTTATAGTCAGAATGACTCATTCTCCAACTTAGTCACCAGAAGTCAAACCATTCAGCTTGAAAAATGGGCAAAAGGCTTGACAGATACTTCACAAAGGAAGTGCCCCCATAAGCACATTGAAAGGTTCTCAGCATTACTTGTTATCAGAAATATGCAAATTAAAACCATGACAAGATGCCACTTTACTTCTACTAGGATGGCTGACGTGAAAAGGTACCCAGAGTGGATGCTGGTGAGGGTGTGGGCTGCAGGTGGGCGTGTAAGATGAGGTACTGGCAGTCTCTTTGGAAGTTAAACATATAAACGTCATAGCCCAGAGTCCCACTCCTAGGTGTTATTCAAGAAAAACAACACGTGTTCACCACTAAGTCTTCTTCAGGAACGATGATAGCAGCTTTGCTCCCGGTCGCACAATGTGGAAGTGGCCGAAGTGTCTGCCAGTAGGAGACACTAATGGTGGCTGTTCCCTACGGTGGAATATTACTCAGCAGTGAGGAGGAGTGAATGGCTGACTGTCCCGTCCTGACATCACCCTGAGTGCAGGAAGCCAGGCCCGGGGGAGTGCTGGCCTTGATCCTGTCCTCCTGGACATCTCGACCAGACTGACTGGATCCATGGCAACAGGAGTCAAAACAGTGGCTGCCTCGGCAGAGGGTGTGACCAGAAGAGGCTTGAGGGAACTTTCTGGGTGGTGAAAACGTTCCGTGATGGGATAAGACACAGGTCACTCGGGTTTATTCACTTGTCAGCAGTGATGAGGCTGAACTTGTAAGATCTGTGCACTCAGCGGGTGTGGAGCCCGAGGTCAGAAGCAGCCGACGGGGAGGAGGCAGGCTGGCCTGGGTTCAGACCCCAATGCACCCTCGCCTCCTGGCTTAGCCACCTTCTCCCTGGGATCTTGGGCAGATCTGTTCATGTCCACGTCCTGATGGCCTCACGGGTGAGCTGGGGCAATAATAACCGGGTATGCTTGTGATGAGGTTCAGTGATGTTATCTGTTGCTCTTTTTCCCAGATAAACTCTTAATCGAATATAATTTCTCTTTAAACACTCCTCCCACTTCCTTCCCTCTTAAAATTAGTTTAATAAGCAAGGGGAAATGTAAAAAGAAAAATGAAGATTCCAGGAGGCTTCAGTAGTCAATTGTAATTGGAAGATGCTGAAGCTGAAACTCCTAGTACTTTGGCCACCTGATGCCAAGAACTGACTCATTTGAAAAGACCCTGGTGCTGGGAATGATTGAAAGTGGGAGGAAAAGGGGACGACAGAGGATGAGATGGTTGGATGGCATCCCCAACTCGATGGACATGAGTTTGAGTAAGCTCTGGGGGTTGGTGATGAAAGCCTGGCCTACTGCAGTCCATGGGGTCACAGAGAGTCAGACACGACTGAGCAACTGAACTGGGCTGAATTCTGATTGGGATCAAGATTATCCAAAAGATGAATTCTCTCACCCAGACCCAGAATTTGCTGCTAACAGTTGTGTATGTGATGAAGCTAATTGTGAGGCTCATGCTGAGGTATTAACCCGTGCTTGGTGGCTCAGGGCGTGTGCTGATGGTGTCTTGACTTCTCTGTCCCTGGCATGGCAGGGCTGCAGTGTGGCGCCGGGCGGGTGGCCGGGCGCCCAGAGGCCTTGGTGACCCTCGCGCGATAATATTCTCCAGCCACAGAGTTCAACTGCACACACAGTGTCATTTCTTCCTTGGAAGAACAAAATCAAAGTTCAGAGCTTACATGAGCCGTGAGTCATCACATGAAAGTGACTGGCACGTATGCCTTCTCTCTGTTGACAGGAGCTGTGAAACTCACGAGCCTGGCCTGTGGCAACCAGCACGTCTGGGCCTGCGACTCCAGGGGTGGCGTTTACTTCCGCGTTGGCACCCAGCCACTGAACCCCAGTCTGATGCTTCCGGCCTGGATAGCGATTGAGCCACCTGTCCAGGTAAGCAGAGGTTACCTGATCCCAGCCCCTCAGTTGGCTGGTCAGGTGCTGAGCTGGGGAGAGGACCGCGCCTGCCGGCGAGAGCCTCCCAGCAGACAGGGCGGAGGTGTGTGTCTGGGCGCCAAGGATGAGTGTGCCCGGGGTCGGCACACGCTCACCCCCCGGCGTTCCAACTCGGAGTCTGGTATTTGTGGAGTTTAGAGCTGAACAGGTTATGATTGTCTGAGCCAGGGCTACTTTTGCTTTCTCAAAATAAAAATGTTTTGTTTGTAACTTGTTACAAAATGAGCATTTTTTTTTTTTAAGCAAATGATATCCAAAACGAAGAGAGTAAAAGTCCCATAAAGATCTTGTGATGAGAGAGCCTATTATCATTATTTTGTGAGTGCCTTTTCTATTTTGTTGAAGAAATTGTTTTTCCTTTTTTTAAAATATTTTATTGTTTGCTGCATCAGGTCTTAAGTTGTGTGTAATGCGAGGTCTCTCACTGCGGCGCAGACTCCCCGGTTGTCCCGCGAGGTCTCTCACTGCGGCGCACGGACTCTAGCTGTGGTGCACGTGCTTAGTTGCTCTGAGGCACGTGGGATCTTAGTTCCCCAACCAGGGATTGAACCCACATCCCCTGCTTTGCAAGGGGGATTCTTAGCCACTGGACCCCCAGGGGAGTCCCCAGAAATTATTTTTCTTATGCATCCCATCCCATCCCCAGCCCCTGCCGTATTTCAGTCTACCATGTATCCTAAGTGGTTTTCTTTTGGCTGTTCTGCCACTCAAGTCAAAAGCTGAAGTCTGGTTTTAGTGCACTCTTTGGTTACCCTTAAATAGCTAGTGGCCCTGGTGACTATGCTAAGTGTACTTCTGTTAAAACTTTTACACAGAAGGCTGTGACTTAATGAGTTATTTACTCCCATGCTTCCTAGTCCCCGTTTTGTGACTTTGTTGGGGAAAAGAAAAAATGAAGTCTTCATGTGCAGAGGTGACAGGAGTGGTTCGTCGAGCAAAAATGTGTAAATGGAGATAAGGAGTCAGGTGTTGGGGTGGATGCCTGTGTTGGTGACTGTCTACATTTGGGGCATCATAAACCCCCTGGGATGGGGCAGCAGAGGTCAAGGTGCAAGGCTGAGGACCATCTGTCCTGCCCAGGAGACATGGGACATGTGCTGGAAGCCCCTGCAATCAGAGTCAGCGGCCAAGTTCTTTCAGGCCACTGGTCAGCGGTCACGGCCACAGGGAGGCTCCACGTGGATCTTCCTCTCACAGGGTCATGGCGAGAGTGAGTGGAATCGTGTCTGAGTTAGAAGGTGCTGTGTGTGCACGCCAGCCCCGCGGTCCTCTGCACACAGTGCTGGCTGACAGCTTCCGTCCACGCAGCTCAGAGGAATGGGTGTGGCCCGCCGGCCGTGTGGTGCTCTGCTGACGGGTGGTGAGGATTTCATTGCTGTTCTCAAACTCTGCTTAGACGAGCCGGCGCCCTCTTGTTGTCCGACTCCTTTGGTAGTCATTGCCACCTCCTAGCAGCTTTATGTTAAAGGGTCATAATTCACCCTTTACGGTATACAACTCAGTGCTTTTTAGTATATTTGCAAAGCTCTGCAACCATCACTGCTCTCCAATCTAGAACTTTTTCACTTGAAAGGAAACCCCTGACCCACTGGTAACCACTCACTCCCCTTTCCTCTCAGAACCCTCACCCCACAACCCTGGCGTCCATCCATCATCTTTTTCTATGCACTTGCCTGTTCTGGATTTTCCTATTTCGTATGAATGGGATCATGTAATGGGTGGCGTTTTTATCTGCCACCCTTCACTTAGTGTCATCTTTTCAGTGTTCATCCACACTGTAGCATGTGTCAGGACTTCATTCCTTTCATGCCTGAGGAGTATGCCATTGGAATAGTTCTCCATTCCATTCCACCAGGGCTTCCCTGGTGGCTCAGCTGGTAAAGAATCTGCCTGCCATGCGGGAGACCTGGGTTCCGTCCCTGGGTGGGGAAGATCCCCTGGAGAAGGGAAAGGCTGCCCACTCCAGTGTTCCTGCCTGGAGGCTTCCGTGGACGGTGTAGTCCGCGTGGGAAACAGCTGAGTGACTCTCACCCTCAGTGTTCCATTGTGTGGGTATGCCGCGTTTGGTTACCCTTTTGGCTGCTGTGGATAATGCTGCCTTGAACATTCTTGTACAAAATTATATGGACTTGTGTTTTCAGTTCTGTTGGGTCTATAACTTTAAGTGGAATTGTGGGGTCATATGGTTGACTGTATGTTTAGCTTTTTAAGGAACTGCCAAACTGTTTTCCACACTGACTGCACCATTTTACATTCTACCAGCAATGTATGAGGGTTCTGATTTCTCTATATCCTTACTGAAGAGTTTTTTTTGCCCAGTTTAAAAGGCCTGTCTTAGAGGGTGTAAAATGATATTTCATGGTGATTTTCTTTAAAAACTTCATTGAAACAGGAAAAGCTAATTTTTATATTGTGGGGGTTACTGAATGTTCTGGTTTGTATTAGAATAGTCCTATACAGAAAGGGAAGCTGATCTGATCCAAATTGGCACTTTTTGTTATAATTCTATTGAGGTTTTTTTAATTTAGATAAAATTGATGTGTAGCATTGTATTAGTTTCACAAGCACAAGATAATGATTTGATGTTTATATACATATTGCAAAGAATTGCCACAGTAAGCCTAGTAACACCTGTCACAACACACAGTCTCCTCCTGTGATGAGAACTGCGGACCTGCCCTCTCTGCACCTTACAGGCCTGCGGTGCAGTGTTGTTGACTGCGTGCTATCCGTTGCATCCCCAGGTCCTCACGGTCTTGATTTGCATTTCCCGAAGGGCCAGGGAGCATCTTCTTGTGTGCTTATTGGTCGTTTATGTATCTTATTTGGAGAACTAACATATTCAGATAGTTTGCTCAATTTTTAATTGGGTTATTTGTCTTTTTATTACTGAGTTGTAAGGCTTTTTCATATATTCTGGATGTGTGCGTCTCACATGTGCATACCCACTCGCTCAGTTGTGTCCCAGACCCTTAGGAGAATTATGATTTACAAGGGTTTTCTCCCACTCTGGGTTGTCACTTCACTTAGAAGTTCTTCACTTTCTTTACAGCACAGAATTTTTATTTTGATGAAGGCCATCTTTTCTCCGTTTTCCTTCAGTTGCTCATACTCTTGGTGTCATCGAGGATGATGTGAGACCAGGAGCCCCTCTCCTTTCAGCATCTAGATTCTGAAATAGCCTCTAGGAAGCAAAGCTAAAACCGGGCGACGTAAGCTTTACTTGGAGTGCTGTATTGACTGTGGGCTTCCCTTTTGGCTCAGTTGGTAAAGAATCCGCCTGCGGTGCAGGACACCCCGGTTCGATCCCTGGGTCAGGATGATCCGCTGGAGAGGGGTAGGCTTCCCACTCCAGTATTCTTGGGCTTTCCCTTTGGCTCAGTTGGTAAAGAATCCGCCTGCAATGTGGGAGACCTGGGTTCAATCCCTGGGTTGGGAAAATCCCCTGGAGAAAGGAAAGGCTATCCACTCCAGTATTCTGGCCCAGAGAATTACATGAACTGTATAGTCCATGAGGTTGCAGGGTCAGACACAACTGAGCAACTTTCACTTTAACTATAACTAACTATTGACTGTGGGTTGATCAAAGCTTCACCCAAGAAAATGCCAAAATAGAACAAATTCACATGAAAGGGCCTCAAAGCTGTGCTCTGAATAAAGTGGTGATTGCTCAGTGGGCTGTTCAGCCTTAACTATTTCAGGCACTTCTGTTGAATGGACCACATTCTCTTACCCAGTAGCTCTCAGCGTGCTCTAGGAGAAGTGCGCGTGGAGCTTGTAGCTATAGAACTGCTCCTGTGGGTAAAAACCAGGCTTTACGCTTGCACAGGCCTTTTGCCACGCTCTTCCACTATTTCAGGCACTTCTGTTGAATGGACCACATTCTCTTACCCAGTAGCTCTCAGCGTGCTCTAGGAGAAGTGCGCATGGAGCTTGTAGCTATAGAACTGCTCCTGTGGGGAAAAACCAGGCTTTACGCTTGCACAGGCCTTTTGCTACGCTCTTCCACGCTCTACTGAGGACCAAGGCCTGGGCCGCCTACTGACTGCAGGAGCCGCCGTGGAGTGCCGAGTCCAGGCAGCGCGCCACAGGCTTGGCCGGCGGCCCCCCAGGCGGGGCTTTAGGACAAAGCCTAACTTCAAATTGAATTTCAGATTAATCTTCAAGTTGCAGAAGTTCCTGAGAAGAATGGCCCAGTGGCGTGGTGGGGATGGTACGAGGCCTTGTGAAATGGTTTAGAAAGTCGGGATGGTTTGATTGAATGCAGGTATTAGAATGTAAATGGTGTTTTCATGTTTTGATCATAATTGACCTCTTTCCATTTTATTTACTCTTGGGCATGAGCGTCCTGGTCTCCAGGTAGGACCTGTATAGCTAAAGTCTGCGGAGGCCATAACAGACCTTAAAGGGCACAGAGCGGTGAAGCCGCAGGGATCTCTGAAATTAGCAGCAGCTTCTCTATTTCTGTGTCCTGTTCTCTTCTCTGGTAACACCTTCCTCCTGTAGTAGTTTTGGGGTGAAGTTTTAACAAAGTACGCAAAACAAATGACTCAGTTTTCAGACTTGCTAACATTTGGAAGGATTTGGAAAAAATATTTATAGTTGTGTTTAGCATCGTTTCTTTGGAGCTTGTGGCTTTGGTGGGAGCGTTTTCTGTCCACACTGGCGGTGCCTCTCAAGCAGCGCAGCTGATGGTGTGACTTCACAGCACCGTGGGCACCATGAGCCCCCCGCCTGCACTGGCCCCACCGCTGCCTTCCAGGGGTCTTCCCTGCCCTCCTGTGCTCCCCCCCACCCCACCTCTGGGCAGTCCCTGCTCCTCCCTAACACGCCCAGTGTCCAGGCCTCCCGAGGTGGGTGGCTCCAGCCGGTCTCCGGGATCGTTTACTCGGCCTGGATTACAGCTTTGCCTGGAAAAGAGAGACCAGCAAGATCAAGACTCATGCGACTGGCAAATGGCCAAAACTTAATTTAAATTCAACTACTCTAGGTATGTTTAGCTTTATGAACAACAACTGAAAAATACAAACCTGCAAGCATGGTAACAGGTAATCCCATGAGAAGGTCATGCTCACAGGTGGTGCCGGTGGGGACATAAGTTGATGCTACTTTACACAACCAGGTCTCAGAGAAGTTTACAGCTCAGGGCAGTGAGGCTTGCTTTGGAGAGGCGTTAGAGTGAGAAGGGACCCTGCCCGGCTGGGACCTCACAGGTAAAGTGGTCCTCACCCTCTCTACTACCAGCCAGGGCACGTGGGCAACCCTGGGTGCAGCTCCATACATGCCCACCCCCCGCATGGCTGGCATAGGTCACTCAGGTGGGGACAAGATAGCAGAAGGAGGTGGCAGCCACACCCCACAGCCAAGCTCTACAGGTCTAACCTGGGGCCTGCTTCCAAGAGTCTTGGCGTGTTCTGAAGACTCATGTTCCCTCTTGACATCACAGTACAAGGCCTTGGGGTAATGAAACCAGATTCTTCTCACTGCACCTGGGGCACAGTGGGCTAAATCCCTCCACACAGCCCAGTAAGCGACCTCACACAGGAACACCGCACGGCGTCCTGGGATGGGGAGCTCGGAGCTCTGCCTGCCAGGCTTGGGACACAATCGCATCTTAACAATCCCTGGTTTTTAATAAGAGAAAGAGAAGGGCTTCCCTCGCGATTAAGAATCCGCCTGCCAACGCAGGAGACACAGGTTCAATCCCTGGTCCGAGAAGGTCCCACATGCTTCAGGGGAACTGAGCCCGTGTGCCACAGCTGCTGAGTCTGTGCTCCGGAGCCTGGGAGCCTAGAGCCTGCACTCCTCAGTCAGAGCAGCCACCACCACTAGAAAAAGCCCACACGGCCACAGAGCCCCAGCGCGACCCAAGAGAAATTATAGAAGAGTAAGAGAGAGAGACGTTGTGAGCTACATGCCTAGTGTCTCAGAGGCCTCTGCGCCTTGAGGACGTGGCCGGGGGTTTGCCGTGAGGTTTGCCGGACACGGGCAGTGAGGAGGAATCTTGCCTCCCACGGAGAAGTGCTCACAGCACACTGTTGAATAAAAATGTCAGTTACCAAGTCTGTCTGACGATTCTATTTTTGTGTAAAAAAAACATGTGCATTGAGAAAGTCCATGAAGACCTCCAGCCAACGGTAGCGTTGGTGACAGCGGCACGGTGACTGCTCGCCCGCCTGCTGCTTACTCCTGCTCTGTGAGTGTCTCGCAGTGAGCTCACATTACTTATGGAGTAAGTCCTGCGTTCCTAACTGAATCGTCTACTAGCGAGAGTCCACCTTGGAAAATAATCAGAAATGTCCAAAGCTCTTGTTGTGCTGCTGTTTATGACGTGTCCAGTTAAGAGATCGCATGTGGGGAGTGAAGCCGGGTGGCGCCCACCCCCCTCTTGTGAAGAGTCTGCAGTTACACTAATTATGAGTGGTTAGGACGCCATGGAAGCAAGATTGCCGGGAGAAATATCAATAACCTCAGATACGCAGATGACACCACCCTTATGGCAGAAAGTGAAGAGGAACTAAAAAGCCTCTTGATGAAAGTGAAAGAGGAGAGTGAAAAAGTTGGCTTAAAGCTTAACATTCAGAAAACTGAGATCATGGCATCTGGTCCCATCACCTCATGGGAAATAGATGGGGAGACAGTGGAAACAGTGTCAGACTATTTTTTGGGGCTCCAAAATCACTGCAGATGGTGACTACAGCCATGAAATTAAAAGACGCTTACTCCTTGGAAGGAAAGTTATGACCAACCTAGATAGCATATTAAAAAGCAGAGACATTACTTTGCCAACAAAGGTCCTTCTGGTCAAGGCTATGGTTTTTCCAGTGGTCGTGTATGGATGTGAGAGTTGGACTGTGAAGAAAGCTGAGCACCGAAAAATTGATGCTTTTGAACTATGGTGTTGGAGAAGACTCTTGAGAGTCCCTTGGACTGCAAGGACATCCAACCAGCCCATCCTAAAGGAGATAAGTCTGGGTGTTCATTGGAAGGACTGATGCTGAGCTGAAGCTCCAATACTTTGGCCACCTCATGAGAAGAGTTGACTCGTTGAAAAGACCCTGATGCTGGAGGGATTGGGGGCAGGAGAGAAGGGGACGACAGAGGATGAGATGGCTGAATGGCATCACCGACTCGATGGGCATGAGTTTGAGTAAACTCCAGGAGTTTGTGATGACAGGGAGGCCTGGCGTGCTGTGATTCATGGGGTCGCAAAGAGTTGGACACGACTGAGTGACTGAACTGAACTGAACTGAGGACTCTATGCTTCCACTGCAGGGGATGCGGGTTCAACTCCTGGTCAGGGAACTAAGATCCCACAAGCCGTGAGGCTCGGCAAAAAAAAAAAAAAAAAACCTTGTATCAAACAGTAAAAACGTTTAAATGAATGCAGAACGGTGCTGGGTGTGACCGGGGGCGGGGTGGGGGGAGGCCACCTCTGAGGGAGGGAAGTGATAAGAGGCCACAGGCAGAGCGGGGATAGGCCAGGGTCCCAGCCAGGAAGGAAAGCCAGGTCACTGAGGGTTGCCAGCTGCGGCTTCTGTGGACCAAGTCGGCCTTGAACTTGCAGAGCCAGGGTGCGTTTCCGGTGAGCAGCAAGAAATTGGTCTGGCCAGTGTCTCTGAGCGGGGAAAGGCATTGCTCCGTGGTGCGCTGGGGAGGATGGCTTGCTGCTAGGGATGGTTCATCGCTGGGCACTGTTCGAGCCTGTTGAGGCATCAGTTTCTTGTTCTCGGCGCTGAGTCCTAAGTCTTGCCCAGCGAGCCCCTCTGCAGAGGAGGACGCAGGAGAAACATGGGGTGCTTGAGGATTCTGGTGAGGGCCTCTGGCTCAGGTTCTGGGGAACTTGACTGTCGGCCTGGAGAGCCCTCGGCGGACTCCAGGGGCAGCCGGCGTCCCGGGCAGCCAGCACAGTGGCTCTGGGTGAGGACGTCCTGTGGAGCCACCAGGCTCTTCGGCCCGGTCCCCTGGATCCGGAGCGCACGCACATCTGTGAGATCACTGCGCTGGGGGCAGGGGGTGGCGACCCTGACCCTGGATGTCTGGGCACAAAAGCCCGTCTGTGCTGGGGCGCAGGCTGCTCCCGGTGACGAGGCCGGCTGCCCCGTGTGCCCCAGCCCGCTCTGAGGCTGACCCGCCAGGTCTCGCCCAGGCAGCATGGCTTGTGTGTGCAAACTGGCGGACTCCACCCCAGCTGTCTGCACGCAGGTACCTGGGATAGGCGCGTGGGAGGGTGAGGCGGGCGACCTTTCCTCCTCAGCCGCAGGGGGCAGTGCTGGGGGCACTGGGTAAGGATGGCTCACTGGTCAGCGGGGTCTACCCCGTGAGCCACGGGCGCCTCGTGTCCCCTCACGGTCCCCGCTCGAGAGAACGACTGTCTCTTAGCTTCGTCTCCCTAAATAGCTTTCTAGGAATCTGAGTCTCCATCCTTCTAGTCTGGGGGGGTCTTCATTTGACTCCTGCTGGAAGGGGGAGGTGCCTCTCCCCCTAGCCCTGCACCCTGCCTCCCCACCTGCCTCCTCCCAGCACTGTGGCACTGTGATGGGCCGCACACCCTTCAGAGCTGAACTGGCAGTGAACTGCACCCCACTTTCTTATCTGCATGACTCTTTTCCATGGGCTTGAACGTTGTCTTGTTTTTCCATCCAGTTTTCTATATGGCTTACGTATTCAGCCTCAACGTCTCCCCACCACCTGTTTCCCCTCTGTACGCCCTGACACATCGGTTCTGTTCCTTTCTTGGAGCTGTCTCCCTGGACACCCTGGCCAGCTGCGGTCTGGCCTGCCACTCTGTCTTCCTGGGGTCACCCTCTGTCTTGCTGGTGTGTGGGATCTCTTCTCTCCCGGATCCTGTGTCTTCCTCTGCCTGTCGCTGTTGTGGTGGAGTTTCTCCTCCGGTCGGTTCCTGTGAAGCGTTTGTGGAGGTAACTTCTGGAGACACTGCACGTCTGAAAGTCTTTGCTCACGTTCGTCCTTGACCTTGTCTTGAGTTTTGCAGTCTGGGTTGGAAATTGTTGTCCTTTAGAATCTGTAGGTTTTCTTCCATCATCTCCTGGTGTCCAGTATTGCCGTTGAGGCGTCTGAAGCCATTCTGACAGTTGACCCTTGCTGTCTGACCTGTGTTTTCTCCCTGGAAGTTTGTAAGATCTCCTTGTTCCCAGAGTCCCGGGAGCAGAGAGTAGTGTGTGCCTGGGGGAGTCTGTCTTAGCCTTTGTGCCAGGAAGCCTTCCGGCCTGGAGCTCGTGGCCTTTGTTCTGGGATATGTCCTGTTTTCGTGGGGCGTCTTCTCCAGGCCTCTCCCCGACCCTCCCCACCCCACCCCCACCCCACAGGCGCTCTCCCTGGGAGTCTTGCTTTTGTGCCAGGGCGCTGCTTTTCTTACCTTTTCTCTCCTATTTTCTTTCTCTTATACTTTTATCCCATTTTCTTCTTCTTCCCGCAGTCCCTCTATGGGGCACTGTCCGAGCCTGTTGAGACGGTTTCTTGTTTTTCTCGGCGCTGAGTCCTCAGTCTTGCCCAGCGAGCCCCTCTGCAGGGGAGGACGCAGGAGAAACATGGTCTGCCGAGGAGCCTGGCGAGGGCCTCTGGTCAGGTTTCAGGGAGCTCAACTCAGCCTGGAGAGTTCGCGGCGGACTCCAGGGGTTATTTCTGTTAAAATATGTATGTATATAATATACATATGTAAATGTTAAAATATGTTTGTATATACTTTTTCTTCCCCACACTTTGTGTGACTTGTGGGATCTTAGTTCCCCAGCCAGGGGTTGAACCAGGCCCTCGGCCGTGAAAGCACTGACTCTGAACCCCTGGGCCACTGGAAAATTCTGTGATTATATTTTAATTTCTGGCCGGGCCTGTTGCTGTTTCACAGTTGTTGAATCTTCTCTTGCTCTCAAGGATGTTTTTTCCTTTCTTTGATTTTTTGACTCTGCTAGGTCTTTGTTGGGGCTTTCCAGGTGGCGCCAAAGGTAAAGAACCCGCCTGCCAGTGCAGGACACTTAAGAGAGAAGATCCCCTGGAGGAGGACGTGGCAACCCACTCCAGCATTCTTGCCTGGAGAATCCCATGGACAGAGGAGCCTGCGGGCTGCAGTCCGCGGGGTCTCAGAGTCGGACACGGCTGAGTGACTGCGCACAGCACAGACCTGTGTTGCTGTCCTGGGGCTTTCTCTCGTCGCGGGGAGCGGCAGCTAGCCTGTCGTCGTGGTGCCCAGGCTTCTGGTTTCGGGGGCTTCTCTTGTTGCAGAGGATGGAGCCCTCGAGCGTGGCCCTCAGTACTCGTGGCTCCCGGGCTCCGGAGCACAGGCTCCGGGCTGAGTGGCTCTACAGCACGTGGGATCTTCCCAGACCAGGACTCGAGCCCGTGTCCCCTGCATTGACAGGTGGACTCTCATCCACTGTGCCAGCCTGAGGCCCCCTGAGGATCTTTTGAGGTTTCTTCCCAGGCTGGGACCCCACGTCCCTTGAGCTGATGCTTCCTGTCTCTGCTGTGTCCTCCTCACACAGAGCTTTCCTTAAATGGTGGTGGTCTTGTGTACTGGGTGGGGTGGGGGGTGAGCGTACCTGAGGCTTGCTGACAGTGGTCTCTCCGTGGCGGTCGGGCCGTGTGGTTTGCTGGGGGGGGGGCGGGTTTCGCTCCACTTCCTGGGCCCCTTCCTGCTCATCCACTGCTTCCCAGCCCCGAGAGTTGTGTGGCTGAGCTCTGCTCGCGTCATCACCCCCAGGCTCCCTACGCTCCTGTGAGGGAGGTACCTGGGTGATCACTGCCCGGGAGGCTGAGGGCGTCACAGCTCTGCCAGTGGCTGGGACCCCTGCCCTGCGCTGAGCACCAGGGTGTCGCGCACACCTTCCCCCACCCTCGGAGTCAGGGCCCCTCGGAGGATGCGCCCTCCTGTGCCCCTTTCTTGGCTCCTCTGAGCACCCCTGGGTGGAGTCGAGGTGTCGGGGGGCTCCTGTCACACAGTCGTTTGATGCCCTGGGCGGTGCTGCCTGCGAGGGCAGGGGTAAGACCTCCAAGAATGGAGGCTCCCGCCGTTGGCCAGCACAGCTCCATTTTGAGGGAAAACACTTTTTGACACTGCATTTATATCCCGCCCCCCACCACCATGGCTCTGTTTGAACACCTGCTGTTTTGAGCTTCCGTCTCCTCAGACCCCATCCTGTTAGCCTCCCCGGGGCAGGGGGGTGCTGGCCCTGCCCTCTCTCCTCTCGCTGGGGAACTGTGACTCCCGGCCGGCCACCCCAGTCCTGCAGCTGACCCCTCACCACCTCTCAACCTGTCGATCCAGAGGCCGAAACAAACGCCCAGGGACCCTGTCCCAGCCGACATGTGTGTGCGAGTGCCCCCAGGGGCCCCTCCCGGGGCCTTGCCCTCTTGGCCATCTCTCCCCGACGGCCAGCCCCAGGCCCCCAGCACTGGGCATTCAGCTGCGCCGCTGAGTGTAAGAAGCCCTCAGAGCACCTGGGCCAGCGCCCCGGGATCAAGTCTCCGCGGACCTCGGAGCACAGCAACGCCAGCGCCCTGACGCTGACCCGGCACGCGGGCTGCGGGCTGCGGGCTGCTCCCCGGTCATGGTCGCCCCCGCCAGCCCCAGTTGGAGAGGATCAGAGCATGACCTCTGCCCAGGAAACCTGTTTCTGAGTGTTTTCCTTGGCACTTCCCCCAGCGGCTGGCAGCTGCTGTGTCTTGCTGGATTCCGAGGTCGTGCCAGGGCAGGAGTCACCAGTCACCCTCTGGCTTTGCTGTCAGCAGCGAGAGGAAGAAAGAAGCCGGGAACTTTGCTCCAGTCCAGAGCCCGCGTCTGCTGGCCTCGCCCAACTGGGTCAGCAGTTCCAGCAGCGCCACTCACTCTCCAGAGAAAATTCTGGACTTCAGCCAGACACTTTTAACACTCACAGCAGAATGGCTCCCACACAACTGCCCCGGGGGCCAAGGCAGCGTGCAGAGCGGGGTCTGAGGGCCTCGGGCGGAAGACCCCCAGCCTGCCCAGCAGGCCCCAGGGCAGCCAGGCCCACCATGTCCCAGCCCCGGAGCACGGACATCCAGCAGGGAGCCCCGCGGGCCATCCGCCCTCCGCCAGCTGAGGACGCAGAACGCGGGAGGGGCAGGGGACCTGCCCGGGGTAGCACGCTGAGAGCCCGCTGGTCCTGTATGTAGACACAGGCTGTTCACCCTGGTGTCCAGTGTCCAGGCCCCTGTGAAATGAGGAGTAGGCGAGCGCGGCACGGGATCCGCTCCGGGGAAAGCTTGGAAGAACTGAAGTGGCCAGACAACTCAGGAAGCGCGGCCACCTGGGGCCACGTGCCCAGGGGCTGAATGTGCCCGAGGCTTGGTGGCCTGGGGCTTCCCGCCCGTGCCTTGCGGTGCTCAATCCAGACCCCGCATCCTCCGGGAAAGGCAGAGTTCACCACGTGTCCCAGATGTTAAGTGGGTTCGGGGTTCATTTGGACTGAGGGAGGGGGAGCCCGCAGGGGAGGGAAAGCATGACTGGCCGCCATTCGGAATCAGGGTTTCTCTTCGGAAGCATCTTTCCCAGGGGGGTCTGTATGCTCGGCAGGCTCCCCAGTTCATTCACCTTGGTGTCCCCGAAATGTTCCTTCCCGTGAACTTTATCCAAGGTCACATGAAGTCCCTACCAGAGTGATTTGTCTAGGTAAACATTTACTCTGGCTGCAGAATTTTTGACTTTTTTCTTAAAGCCTGGATTTATTCACCTTCCTGGGCTTCCCAGGTAGCGCTAGTGGTAAAGAACCCACCTGCCAGTGCAGATGTAAGAGACGCAGGTTCGATCCCTGGGTCAGGAAGATCCCCTGAAGGCGGTCATGGCCACCCACTCCAGTATTCTTGCCTGGAGAATCCCATGGATGGAGGAGCTGGCAGGCTACAGAGTCCATGGCGTGGCAAAGAGTCGGACACGACTGAAGCGGCTGAGCACGCACGCACACTCACATTCTGACCGAGGGAAGCGTGTGTATGCACACGTGTGTATTCATTCCTTGGGATAAAGGCCCAGTCTGCCAGAAGTTTGGAGCCCTCCGGTCTGAGCCCTGGACACCTCATTTCTAGCCTCCGCTCTGGCCATGGGCAGGACCCTCACTTCTCAGCCTGAGTTTTGTCTATTTTCTCACCCAGAACGTGAGGGAGTTGGGTGTAACCGGTCTCCTAGGGCCCTTCCAGCCCCAAGTTGCTTTTGGTGAGCCCTTGACTCAGACCAGCCAAAGTGTTCTAGAGAGGCGGTGCTGACACTTCTCTCCTCCCGGAGGTTCCAAGCCTTACTGTCCCCCCGACGCCAGTTACGTGGGGGTTTCTTGAGCAGAGGCTCTGTGCCACCAGCCATGTGTGGAGCCCTGTGGGCTGTGGAAATGGAGAAAGCATGATGGATTCTGAGTCTACCCAGCCTTGAGGGGAGTGAGTGTGGGGGGCCCTTGGGGCAGGCCTTGTGGGGTGGGTCTGGACGGGTCCCCTCGGGCTGGTAGACAGGGCAGCATCTCCTTCAGGAGTCCTGTTTGCTGGGAGCCAGAGCTGTGGGGCCCGGCCAGCTGTGGGGCCAGAAGGGGCTGCTGCTCTGGGAGGGCATGGGGCGGGGGTGACCTGCAGGTGGCAGGGGCCACAGCCTGTGGTGCCAGCCAGCCACACAGCCGGGTGGGGTGGAGGCCGGCTCGGAGACCCCTGAGGCCGGCAGGCCACAGCGCCAGGCCCCGAGCTGGCAGGCTCGCGCCGATGAAGATGGCAGAGCAAAGGGTGGAGGACCTGTGGGTGAGCGCTCTCCCTGCTTCTGGTGCCACCAGCGGAGAGGCGGGCGCCCGGGGCCATCAGCTCCCTCTCTGCGTTCTTTAGTCACCAGGATCACTTCTCCTGCGGGTGCGTGGTCTGTCTGTGTTTTTAGCTTCCATCAGCGTGTAGCTGATTTACCGTGTTTCGTTAGTTTCAGGTGTCCAGCAAAGTGAATCAGTTACACACATATGTACTTTTATTTTTAGATTCTTTTCCTATACAGGCCATTACAGAGTTTGAGCAGAAGTTCTTGTGCTAAATGGCAGGAAGTTCTTATTAGTTACCGGTTTTATGTATAGCAGTGTCATATATATATATGGGTCAGTCCCAACCACCCATGTATCCCTCCCTGCCTTATGCCCTCGGCAAACTATTGTTTGCTACATCTGTGACTGTACTTCTGTTTTGTAACTAAGTTCATCTGTACCCCTTTTTTTAGATCCCACACGTAAGCAGTACCATAGGAAATTTGTCTGTGTCTTCACTCCCTTCACTCAGTATGACGATCTCTAGGTCCATTCACGTTGCTGCAAAAGGCATTATTTTGTTCTTTTTTATGGTGAGTAATATCCCATTGTGTATACGTACCACATCTTCTTGATCCATTCCTTCGTCAGCGGACATTTAGGTTGCTTCCGTGTCCTGGCTATTGTAAACAGGGCCACAGTGAACCTTGGCGTGCATGCATCCTTTCAAATTATGGTTTTCTCCCGGCATATGCCTAGGAGTGGGATTGGTGGGTCATGTTGTAGCTCCAATTTTAGTTTTTTTCAAGGAACCTCCACACTGTTCTCCATAGTGCCTACACCAATTTACATTTCCACTAACAGTATGGGAGGGTTCCTTTCTCTCCACACTTTCTCCAGCATTTATTGTTTGTAGGTTTTTGACGATGGCCATTCTGGCAGGTATGATGTGGTACCTCACTGTAGTTTTGGTTTGCATTTCTCTCATAATTAGTGGTGTTGAGTATCTTTTCACGTGCTTTTTGGCCGTCTGTATGTCTTCAGAGCATGTGGTCTTACCACAACCAACTTAGCAGCTATAGTCCAAATTCTTGGGACATCTACTAGATGAGAAGCTCGGAGTCAGGCCGACAAGTATTGTATGTAACTGGATGCCAGGGAACACAGAATCTGTCACACTTCTAGTACATGTTATCGAGGCTCAGGAGTACCTTCCTGGCACTTGGCAATTAACATGAATCCCGTCACCTGAGAGCAGTCACCCCGGGCCCCAAGCCGGGGCGCACAGCGGCAGGACCTTTGGAGTCCTGGTTTGGGAACAGTCTGTCACTGAGAACTTCACCCCTTAGCCTCAGTGTCGGGTCTAGTCAGGATCTCAGTATGTAAAGTGAATTCTAGGGAATAAAGGGTAATGGCTTATCCTGTAACACGGATGACTCGGCGTAAATGAAATGTGGTGTTTCTTGTTGGTAATTATTAGTGATGAGTGTTTATCTTTTGAGAACACGGGACAGCAGCTTGATGTGTTGACGGGCGTGAGCAGCCCCTTTGATTTGTAAACAGCAGAGCGTGTTGGTGGCTGTAATCTGGGTGCTTCCAGAAAGCGGGTGTGGCCCCCCCATCACCCGCCCTGCAGCTGCTCTTTAAAGGGCACCTAAAACTAAGAAGCAGGCGCACACCCACACACATACTCACACATGTACATACACACACACATTCTGTCGCAGTCTTTGGAAGCACACCAAGATTATACATGTTGTTTTTTTTTTTTTAGCATTTCCAAACGATTTTTAAATCTTAAATTCCTTATTTACCCCATTTTATAAAACAGCATCCTTCTTTTCTCTTTTTTCATTTTTGTGGTTTTGAATATGAATAAACCAAAATTTAAGGCTGCCTGTTGCTTTTCCTCATTGAAATTTTTATTGCAGTAATTGCAGATTCACAGGCCTCTGTGAGAAATCAGACCCTGTGCACCTTCACCCAGTGCCTCGCAGCTGATGACATTCTGCGTAACGATAGTACATGGTTACAACCGAGGCCTATCTGCTTTTTATTTTTTTTAAAAGTGTGGTAAAATACACATATGTAAGACTTACCATCTGTGACATTTGGTACGTTCACAACATTATGTAATTTCTGTCACTGCATCTTATCGGGACGGCTTCATCGTCCCAGAGGGATGCCCTGTGCCGAGTGGAGTCCTCCCGCCCCCTGGCCCCTGACAAGCACGCGTGTGCATCTCTCCGTGTGGATTTCCCGCTCCTGGATGTTTCTGTTAAAGGAGCCATACAACACGTGGCTTCGCGATCGGCTTCTCGCATCGAGCGTCCTGTTCTCAAGGTGCATCCGTGTGGTATCGGTCAGTACCACCTCCGTCTCTGTTGCCGAGTGCCCTTCCGTCTTGGGTGAGGCCACACTCTGTCCCCTGCTCATCACCTGGTGGATGAGTGCATTGTCTCCACTTCGGGCTCTTGCCAAGAACGTTGCCGTGACCACTGGGGTAGCTGTTTGAACATCTGCTCCAGTTCTTGGGGTGTCTGTCTAGGAGCGGGATTTCTGGGTCCCAGGGGAATTCTGTGTTTAGCCTTTGGAGGAACTGCCAAAGTGTCTTCGACAGCAGCTGCACCGTTTTACCTCCCCAGCAACATATATGAGGGTTCGTGTTTCCCCGCATCCTTACTAACACTTTTTTTAGCCATTCTGAGTGTGAAGTGGAACCTCATTGTGGTCTACGTCCCTGGTGACTGATGACATTCAGCCCCTTTTCACGTCTTTGTTGGCCATCTGTATATCTTTGAAGAAAAGTCCACTCACGTCCTTTGCTCTTTTAAAAATTCAGTTGTTTGTCTTTTTGTTGTTGGGTTTTATTTTTGTTGTTGAATTTTAAGAGTTCTTTATTCTGGATACTAGACCCTTATCAGGTATATGATTTGGAAATATTTTCTCCTATCTGTTGGTTTTTTCACTTTCTTTACAGTGTTCTTTGATGTACAAAAGTTTTTAATGTTGAGGAAGTTCAGTTTATCTTTTTTGTTATTGGTGCCTATCTAAGAAACCATTATGAGATTTAGCTCTTATGTTGATCTTTGATCCATTTCAGGTTATTTTTATATACAGTGTGAAGTAAGGATCCAACCTCGTTCTTTTATGTGTCTGCTCTCACTTGTCCCAGTACCATTTGTTGAAGACCGATCTTTTTATTGAATAATCTTGGCAACCTTGCCAAAAATCACTTGACTATATGGATTTCTGAATTCTCAATACCGTTCCATTGATTTACCTGTTTGTCCTTATGTCAGTATGACAGTTTAATCACTGTGGTTTTATAGTAGTTTTGAAATTCCAAGCATATTCTTTTTTTAATACTTTATTTATTTGGCTGCACCGGGTCTTTGTTGCATCACACAAGATCTTGCGTTGAGGCGCACAGACTCTAGTTGCCGCATCGGGCTCAGTAGCTCTGGCACACGGGCTTAGGTGCTCCACACCCTGTGGGATCCTAGTTCCCCAACCAGGGATCGAATCTCCATCCCCTGCACTGCTAGGCAGATTCTTGCCTGGACTACCAGGGAAATCCCCAACTGTGTTCTTCTCTGAGATTGTTTTGGCTGTTCAGGGTCCCTTGCAATTGCATGTGAATTTTAGGATCAGCTTTCCCTTTCTCTGCGAACCCTCGCTGGGGTTTTTGATAGGGATAGCATTCAGACCTGTAGATGGCTTTGAGTGGTATTGCCTTGCCTGCTTCTGCACCATAGAGCGGTGTTTTACAGAAGGCTACGGCATACGTCGCCTGGAGAGCTTGTGCGAGAGGTCCCTCTTGGGCTCCAGCCCCAAAGTCTGATGTGGAAGGTCTGACCCCCGGCCCAGAAGGGTGCCGATTTCACAAAGTCCGCGCATGAGTCCCCGGGACTCCAAGCTTTGAGAACCACTGTGGTCTTACTCATCTTCCTCAGGGGGGTCTGGGATTCAGCAGGAGCAAGCCTCCCAGTTTGAGATGGCCAGCTCGTGGGAGAGCAGTCTTCACAGCCGCCTCCTGTTCAGCCCCTCTCGGCACTCTGGCCCTGTTTGACCACGGGAGTCAGATGATTGAAACTTGTTCCAGTGACTTTTGTGAAGCAACCTCTGCCGGGCCGTGTTCGGGAGCTCTCGGGGCAGGTGGCCGAGGGTGGGTGTCCTTCATGGACTCTCGCTGGGCAGGCGTCTGTCTGCTTGCTGCTGCCTCCAGTTTAACCCCTCTTCTCATGGAGGCCGGGGCGGTGTGCCCGTCAGACCTGCGCTGAGTCCTCCATTCAGCTGGGAGGCCTTCTTATCATCGCGTCTTGTTTCTTGCCATCTGCCCTCGGATGTGTTTCCAAACCTCTGTCTGTCTGAATACCTCCAATCTCAGAGCCCTGGAGAGGCTGTCCACATTCTGGTTCTCAACAGGCTGCTCACACCAGCCACCCAGAGAGACGGCCTTTGAGATGCCTCACTGGGCATTCTGGTTGTGTCATGCAGGTAGGGTGGGGGGTGTTCGTTGAAGACACTTTTGTTCAGTTGTTACGCCATGTCCAACTCTCGGCAACCCCATGGACTGCAGCATGCCAGGCTTCCCTGTCCATCACCATCTCCTGGAGCTTGCTCAAACTCATGTCCATTGAGTCGGTGATGCCATCCAACCATCTCATCCTGTCGACCCCTTCCCCTCCTGCCTTCAGTCTTTCCCAGCATCAGGATCTTTTCAAGTGAGTTGGCTCTTCACATCAGGTGGCCAAAGTATTGGAGCTTCAGCTTCAGCATCAGTCCTTCCAGTGAATATTGAGGACTGATTTCCTTTAGGGTGGACTGGTTTGACCTCTTTGCTGTCCAAGGGACTGTCATGAGTCTTCTCCAGCCCTGCCTCGGCCGGTTCGCAGACAGTGGCCAATATAGGCCGTGGTGCTGCTGGCACACAGGGCGATACAGGTGCAGCCTGCCCGCCTGGCGGGGGGACCTGGGACAGCCGAGCCACCGCCCCTGCAGCGGGGCCCCTGGCCGGGACCACGCTCCTTCTGTTTCCCACGGGAGCACGAGCTCTTTGGGAACAGGGATGCAGGGGCAGCTCTACCTCCAGGATGTGTTCCCGCAGGCGGCTGGGGAGCCCGAGAGGCCCAGCGTGCTAGTTCACCTGTCGGCGGCCGGCTGCTGCCAGGTGCTTGATGCCCTGGAAGACCGTGAGCGCCACTACCACACTCCGCACGGACACGCCTGCCCCTTCTGCAGGCGGGCCTTCCCCTCCGGTCACCCGCTGGACACCCGCGTCCCGGAGGGGCACGCCCCGCCTTCTAGATCCCGGCCGAGCACCGGACATGTACCAGTGCCGGGTGGAGGGCTGCACGAAGGCCTTCGGGACCAACAGAGACCGGGACAAGCACCTGTGACGCGCCCCCTCACCCTGCAGACTCCGCCTTGATCGACCAGGGAAAAGCGGAGGCGCAGCTCACAGGTGTCAGCAGAGGCCAAGGGGGGGTACCGGGTGCCCTCGGAAGGAGACGCCACGGAAGCCTGCTCTGAGCACGCAGAGGCCCACCCAGAACCTCCGAGAGAGAGGCGGGCCTATGGCCACAGGATGCTGTCACCATCTGTTCCGGGCAAGGTGCCGCAGGAGGACTTAAAGCGCTGGGAAGAGAAACAGGCACCAGTGACGGCGGGCACACTGCTGGGCTTCTCCTCTCGGCCCGCGGGCGCCCGGGACCCGGCCCACCGCCCTCCTTATGCTGGGCCCCGTGATCGACCAACTGACCGAGGCCAGAGGCCAGGGGGGAAGCCATGGGGGACCCACAGGTTCTGGAAGGGACCCCTGTGTGGTGACCGGGGTGCAGGGAGCAGCCGCCATCCCGCTATGTCCTTAGACACGTGGACTAAACGGTTTTCCCTAAGTGTTGTAAACGGTTTGCGACACCTGGAGTAATGGTTTTCATTTAAGGGGGAAAAAAGTCTTCTCCAGCACCACAGCTTGAAAGCATCAATTCTTAAATGCTCAGCCTGCTTTATGGTCCAACTCTCACATCCGTACAGGACTACTGGAAAAACCATAGCTTTGACTAGAGGGACGTTCGTTGGCGAAGTGATGTCTCTGCTTTTTAATACGCTGTCTGGGTTGGTCACTTTAATAGGAGATTGAAGACGCAGGAAGGGAGCTTGGTGGGGAGGCACTTGAGGAGGGTGGGCTCCAGCTGACCCCGTGGGCGAGGGGCAGGCCGTGGAGATGGGGCACACTGCTGAGGACTGTCAGCCTGGCTTTCCAGGTGGCGGGGGCCCAGTCCCACACCTGTGCTCTGGGCCCACAGTGTCCTGGGGGGGCTGCTGACGGGCAGCGGGGCAGGGGCCAAGGGGGCCTGCGTTAGCTCAGAGCAGTCCAGGGGGTCGGGGAGCCTGAGGACCAAGAGCAGAGGGGTGGGGGGGTGGGGGGTGTCCCCCTCCTCCCTCCTCCCCGCCCTCCTCCCATGTGCGCACCAGCCCTTGCCCCCTCCCTCTCCCAATCCCCCGACCCCAGCACAGCCTTCCGGTCTGTCTCTCCATGTTCTACTCATCCACAACACACGGCCCCGAAAGTCGGTGTCTTCCGACCGCAGTTGACAGCAGTTACCTCTCAGGAGGCTGGGCCTGGGGTGTGGGCAGAGTGCAGCGTGGACGGCTCCTCTCTGCCTCACCGCAGCGGGGCCTTGGGGGCCATGCGTCCTTCTCTCCCTCCTCGGGACGCCCACACCGCAGACCTCACGCCCACTCTGAGAGGAGGAGCCAGGACTGCCCGCCCCTCCAAACCAGGCTCAGCCCTGCCTCCTCGACACTGACGTTGTGTTCTTTTGGTCCAAGAAGTGACAGACGGGGTTCCAGGGCTGAGCGCAGACCCCGTCTCAGTGGGGCCGAGGAGCTCACGGCCCCAGCTGACGCGGGAAGGCAGGGACCCTTTTCCTGCTGACCTTCTGAACTGAGAGGGTTTAGGGGGCGCCTCAGCTCCCAGCCTGGGAGTCCTGATCGCACCTCATGGACAGAGTGCTGCAGGCTGTGGTCGGCACGTGCTCCCCCCACCCCCCCCCCAGCCAGCTCGGGGTCCCCAGGGCGCGTCAGTGGCCCTGGTACTCTCAGAGCACCGTGAGGACGCAGCCCCACCGTCTCCGCTCAGGCCTGCTTTGAGCGTGAGCATCCCCTCCCCAAGCGCCTCACCCTCTGTGGGATGGGGTGTGCTGAGCAGGGTCTCTGGCTGCCTCACCTGCCAGCTAGTGTCCTGCGATGCTCTTGGCAGCTCCGTACGGCTGGCCCAGCCCCATCTGCCTGACAAGTGGCAGAAGAGAGGGGCTTGGGGCATGAATGAGGAGGCCCCCCTCCCACACCCCGCCTCAGCCCCCTCCCCAACCAGCGCCCCCTTAGATCGCGCTCCGGACGGGGTCACCTGCCTCCTCCCCAGGGGCCCTCTGTCCCAACATACTCTACAGCAAGTGCATTTTTTGGTGATTTTTATCTAAGATTAAGCTTTAGTTTTGAAATCTTTAGACCAACAGAAAACTTAGAGGCAGCAGACTTCCATGCTGACCCAGTGGTTAAGACCCCGTGCTTCCACTGCAGGGGCTGCAGGTTCGATCCCTGGTCAGGGAAGTTCCGTATGCAGCATGGTGCAGCCAAAAAAAAAAAAAAAAGCAAACTTTCGGGCAGGTACTGGTAAACTCTGATAGACTCACCCACAGTCACGCCCGCACGGGGCTGCGTGTACTCTCGCCAAGCATGACCCTGTGAGCGCCCTCAGAGGCCAGACTCCCGCCACCTCCCTCCCCGGTGGCCCCGACCGTCTGTCGCCGCCTGCAGGCCGCACACCCCCCCACATGGCCCCAGACCCCACGCGTCTTCTCCCAGCACCCCTCCCTTCTCATCACCCGGCCCACCCCTGGGTGCAGGACAGACGGCCGCTGGAGAGCCAGGCTCCGTGTTTGGGGGGACATCCCTCAGTCTGGGTCTGCTGGGCACCTCTGTCCCCGCAGGCCTGCCCCTGTGCCCGCTGCTCCCGCCGTGCCAGGCTGCTGCGGACTGGGGGAAACCTATCCCCCCTGCAGCCGCATGCCCCCACCTCCTTCCCTACTTCCAGCCCGCCGGGGTCACCTTGGTCAGCGTGCACTGCAGCCCCGACGACCAGACGCTGTGGGCCCTGGACAGCAGGTGGAACGTGCATGTCCGAGCTGGGATCACCGAGGAGATGCCAGTGGGGACCGACTGGGAGCACGTGCCAGGTAGCGGCGCCGGGCAGGCGGCGGCCACACGGGGCTTGTCAGACCGCCGACAGCAGGCGTCTGCGCCCATCCTCCCAGGGTGGGGGCCCCACCAGCAGAGCACCGCCTCCCAATCCCTGGGGTTCATTGCAGGACGGTCGTTTCCCGACCGCCAGGGCCTCTGGTCCGATGCTCACAGCCGCATCTTCCCTGCCGACGGGGCATCCTTTCCCGGGGCTCCCGCCCTGTGCCGGAGGGGGTTGGGGGGACGCAGGCTCTCGGGGAGGGTCAGTCCATCCCTTCTGCACCCGGGGTCTGAGAACAGACGCACACCCCGTTTGCCTGCAGGGCTGCAGGCCTGCCAGCTGGCCCTGAGCGCCAGGACCGTGTGGGCCCGCTGTCCCAACGGGGACCTCGCCCGACGGTACGGCGTCAGCGACAAGAACCCTGCCGGGGACTACTGGAAGAAGATCCCGGGGAACGTGACGTGTGTCACAGGCAGGTGCTGGGTGCCGGGCACCGTGGGTGGTGCGGGGGGGGTCTCAGGGGGCTGCTCCCACTAGGCTGGTTCTCCCAAACACGACCCATCCCAGGGTCATGCCTGACGGGCGCCCAGCACCGACTCTGCCAGGGTCTTCCGCCCGCTGGAAGGCTGAGGAGGCAACGGCGCAGGTTGAGGGGTGCCCGGGGCCACACCTAGGCAATGCCTCCGGAGGTGGAGCCCCGGCTGGGGAGTAACAGGTGTGTGGCTGGCTCTCGTCCCTGCAGTGACCTCATCGGACGAGCTGTGGGCAGTGGGCCCGCCCGGCTACCTCCTCCAGCGGCTGACGAGGACGTTCAGCCACTCGCACGGCGCCCAGGGCAGCCACGCCGCCACCCCCCACCCCGAGGACCTGGAGGACGAGTGGGAGGTCATCTGAAGGTGCTCCCGGGAGGGCGGACGCGGCGCCCCGAGCGGGGACACAGCCGGCTTCTGAGTCACTCGCCCTGGACACGCCTCACAGCCCCCATCAGACACGTCTAGCCAGGTCGGAGGGCCCACTCTTGTTTTCATCCATGTTCGTCTGAGTCTCGTCCCAGAACCCACAGCCTCGGCCGAGGGTCCGAGCCATCGCGGCAGCAGCGGGGCCTCTGGACTCCCGCGGAGGCCGTCCCGGGTGGGGCCGGCGGCGGCTGCAGTTGCATGTACTGCAGTCTCTGCCGTGCGCCATAGCCCCCGCCTCAGCACTAGCCGCCCCGAGCCCGGGGTCAACGCTGCCGGCTCCCGAGCGCGCTCCCGCCGGGGCCCTCGCCTCTATTCTGAGACGCGGTTCCCGGCGCACGTTCTGCACGGACCCGCCGGATGGGAAGCCAGCTGTGCCAGGACAGGGGCACGCAGCACACGCACGCACACGACACATGCACGCGCACGCACGCACGCACCCCGCCTTGGGGCCAGGCCCGCCCCAGCAGACACAGCTCAGCCGGAACAATAAAGCCGGTGGGCGAAGGGAACCGATGTGTGCGCAGGAACCCCAGGCACGGGCCGGCCGTGGGGCCTAGCCCTGCTGTGACGTAGGAACGTCTCAGTGACACTCAGCCCGTGCTGCTGGGGGCATCGCAGAAACCCGAGCACCCTCAGAGGGCGAACCTACTAATGATGGCCTTTTCTGTTTGTTGTATTACAAACCTACATGAGATACCTCATCTGAAATCCGATCTTGCAAGTTTGAAATGTATTTTCTGGACCCAGCGGAAGGCCTCGCGCCCCTTCTCGTGGTCTCTCCTGAGCCCGCACTGTTCTCCGCTGAGTGTCCTCCCCGGGCAGGGCAGCCCCGGGACCTGCCGCCGGCTCCCAGCAGTGCCAGCCTGTCTGCGGGCATCCACTTTGGGAGGGTGGACGCCCTCACAGGGCCACAGCTGGTGCCTGCGTGGTCCGCTGCTGCATGGGCCATCCCAGACTTCAGTCTGGGGCCTCGGCCCGAGGGGCCCACTTGCGTCGACGGGCGGGAGCAGCAGTCCCCGCCGCCCCTCCCTCCGCGGCCACCCTGGCACGACTCCGGCCGGGCTGCTTTTTTTAGCCTGCCGTTGGCGCAGGGCCCTGTTACTCGATGCCTGTTTTCTACTAGGCAGGCGTGTCCGAGAGCCCCTGGGCCACAGGTGAAAAGCGATAAGATATGTTCTGTGACAGGACCCAGCCAGCCAGGAGGACAGAGCTTTCCCAGGTCTACCTGAAGACGAGAAGCCGCAGTGCCCGCCCGCACCTTGCCCCTCACCCCGACAGAGCCCCTCACGCGTGCCGACAGTGGAGGCCCCTCTCCCGCGCCCGCTGTGCCTTGCCCGGCTCCTCTCCCCGCTCGGCAGAGCTCCGCTGAACCTGCGGGGCTTCAGTGCAGTGAGCCCCCGTCTGGCTGGATGCTCCCAGTGACTTGTAGCTTCAGTGCTCTGTACAGTTTCTGGTTTTTCAGCTCTGCTTTGAGACAGTGCAATAAACGCGCCTCTCCCCGTCTCGTCCAGCCTGACGTCTGAAGGGAGAAGCCGCCCTGAGTGGCGCTCTTGCAGGCTGTTCCCGCGGAGAACCTGCTGTGTTCCCGGCCCAGCCCCCCGCCAGGAGGGTGTGCCCGGGGGCGGCCCTGCGGAGTGTCACTCCAGAGGTGCCCCTGGGGGCAGGCTCTGAGGGCAAGACCTTGGGCCTGCATCTCCACCCACGGCCCAAAAGCAGATACCAGAAGTGCCCTGGTGGAAACCAGCAGGTGGGAGGAGAGCGTGTTCATGACACAGCAGGACGGCTGCGTGCCAGGCAACCACCTGAGCAAGACACGTCACTCAGTCAAGAGCCGGCCAGGCTTTATGGAAGACTTCCATGAAGCTTGACTGGGAAGGTGTGGCCGACATTCCTGAGGGCAAGCCACAGACACGGTGCAGACATCGTCCTCTCCAAAGGCATCTATGGGTTTCTCTCCATTTGTCAAACTCCCCACTGGGATTCTTTTTGTTGGGGGAGGCAGAGAAGACTCCATAAAATAATGTTTGTGCCCACAGGCATGCTCTGAGGGTCTCCCAGCTCACTGGGGCTCCGGTGAGACCCAGCGAGGGGACGTTGCTGGAGGCGGCACAGCGCGCGCTGGGATTGGACCCAGCTCTGTGGGCTCCAGGCCTTGCTGGGAAGAAACAGGTGAGCGGTGCTGAGCGATGACAGCCCGGAATGAAGCAGGCCATGGGTGGGCCGGCGGTGACATCAGGCAGCCCAGCAGGGACCACGGGCCTTTAGCCAGATGGAGGGGGGGGGAGGCGACTGCGAGCTGGCGTGGACCTCAGCCTAACCGCTCCGGTGAAGCAGATACGAAGTGGACGAGAGGATCTTAAAACCAGGGGGCAAAGGACGGTAACTGACTTCTGGATGGCAAGCACTTTCTAAACTCCAAAGTGGTGGGAAAAGTCAGAGGAAAATAGTATATTATTTCCTCAATTGATTTCCTCAAATTATAACAATCCTATACATTAAAAAAAAACAAAACATAAAACTAAAAGGGGAAACAATTGCAGCAAGTCGGAGGAACACCTGAGACCCCTGTGAACGGAGGCGAAAGGACACTGCCTTCCGATCCCCCAGGGCGCACGCGGAGCCGGCAGCGCCCGGCTCGGCCCTCCCGGGAAGGCCGCCAGCAGCCCGGCAGCAGCCTTACAACCCTCACACCTGTAGACCCCTACTTCCAGAAACCTGTCCCTGAGAACAAGCCCTAAGTCAGGCGTACGGCTGCGGCATCGTAGGAATTGTGAAACACTAAAACAGCTGACTGACAGCAGCTGACACGGGAACATCCCTCTCAGAAACAGCATATGCAGCTGTTACAAACCGCGTGTGCCCCTGGAGGAAATCTGCTGAGCAGTCTCTTAGGCAGTTTTACCGCATCAGCGCTAAATCTCTTGGGCGTGGTAAGGAGAATGTGGTTTTGTAGGACTTCATACACAGAGAGTAAGATAACACACGTGTCCGCGTTGCTCTCTTCTAACTTCTGGTGGGCTTGCAACCTTTCATAGTAATTCCAGGGGACACGGGAGGGGCAGACACTACACACGCAGCTGGCCTTGGTGGCTGGTGGTCGCCTATAGTGTGTACCTTTTTGTATCTTTTGAATTTGAGCCATGTAAATGTATTATTTATTCCAAAAATAAATAAAATTTACATTTTAAAGACTCAGTCCTAACATCAACTCCTTATCATACCAACACTAGTTGAATTAAATAATCACAAAATAAGCACCAGAGGCTGTCTTACACAATGTTTTACAACATATGGAAATGCTTATTCTACAGTTAAGTTTTTAAATACTTAATTTGATCTGATGTCAAATCTGTATGTAAGAAATAAGCATAGAAAAAAATTTTAGCATATGTATATAAGTGCATAGAAAAAACTAGAATACACCAAAATGTGCGCAGTGGTCGCCTGGGTGGTGGGGGGCCCGCAGGCAGGCGGCCCTTGTACTTGGGGGGAGCTGCACGGTCAGGGCTCTGATCCATCCTGCCCTGGGTTTTCCGGCACAGTCTGAGTGTTCTACCATGAGCCTGCATTTATAAGCAGAAATTCTTTTTTTAAAAAATGACTTAAGATATAGGAATCCCCTGGCAGTCCAGTGGTTAGGGGTCCAGGACTCCAAGCTTCCACTGCCAGGGCACAGGTTCCATCCCTGGGGTGGGGACTAAGATACCCCCAAGCAGCAGCCAAAAAAACCCACTGAAGATAGAAATCTCTTCACCTCTCTCTTGATTGGGGTGGTTACACTTGTACTGACAGCGGCCCTAACTCCTCAAACCACACAACTGAAGCCTGCATTTACTATACGTCAGTCATGCCTCAATTTTAAAACGGAGTGGGACAAAACCAGTCCCCGCATCCACTTGGGTCTCCTGGAGCAGAAGCTGGTTCTCCACCGCCTTCCCCAAGCACGCCTCCACATTTGCCTTTCAGGAGGCATCCTTGTTCTGAACAGGACTGGGGAAAGCTGCTCTCAGAATATTTGAAGGTTGAAGAAATCGGGAGGAAAGGAAATCAGTGGGGAAATCGAGGTAGTGATGGGAGAAGTCAGCACAAGAGGCGGCAAAGCAAGGCCCCAGCGCGGGGTTGCGTCACCACCGCCGAAGGGGGGCGCACTTTGGGGCTGTGTGTCCCTTCCAGGCTCCAGGAACAAGTCGCAGCACCTCCCCGACAGGCATCTGGGGTGCCCAGATTCTGGCCCCAGAGCTCTCCTGGTTGGAACTTCACCAGGCCCAGGGGTGGGCATGCTGGAGGCAATCTGGCCGATGCCAGCTTTCCTTAGACAAGGTCCATGGAATGAAGGAAGCAAACAGAGGAACTCTGCCCCAGAGACGTAGGCCTTGCTCCAGGCGGAGCCGTTGCCCATGAGAAGCCGCCACGGCCACCTGCCAACAGCGGAGAACCGCGTCTCCCGGCTGCCGCTGGCCCCTCCAGGACCCCAGAGCTCATCGCCAGGGCGGCGGTGGTGATGGGGCTGGGGAGGGGACTCTGCTGGCGTTGGAGGGCCCCGGGGAGCGATAAGACGAGCACGGGGCCCGGCCACCCACGCGCTGGCCAGCGGCAGCGGCCAGATAACCCCGAGGCGTCTCCACCCTGCACTGGGCTCCGGGTTCTCTGCTGACACCAGGGCGCCCTGAGCCAGGCGGCCCCAGGCCCCGCTCTGCCGCCGCAGGGTGTCCTTGGCCTCCCCGCGGCTCCCTGACTGGCCCAGCCACAGCGAGGACACCCCCACTGCCCTCCACCCCCCAAGGCGCCCTCCACCCCCCAAGCTATGAAGCTGGGCTCTGGCTGGGCCCCCCACCCCCGCCCTGGTGCCCACAACTCCTGCCCCGATCCTGCCCTGCACACAAAGAGCCTCCCAGGGGCCACCTCCTGCTCACTGGACAATGGCTTCTGTGGGGTCCCCACCAGGGAGCCCCCCAACCCTGAACCACCCCATCCTCAGCCCAAGGAGCTCAAAGGAGTTTGTCACCAACAGGGCAGCTGTAGGTCTAGCGGGGAAGCGAATGAGGGCCTAGCCCTGGGCCTCGAGCCAGGAGGGCTCACCCCACAGAGGACAGAGCCGGAAGCAGGGAGACACGAGGGGAAGTCTGCACACCCTGCAGGTGCCCGGGCTCTCTCCAGGCGGAAGCTCCAGGGCACGAGGGCACCCCGAGTCCCCAGCACCTCCCGAGCCCGGCCCCCAGGAGCCACAGCACGTGGTCTGCACTTGCCATCTCCTCCAAGGAGTGTGCCTCCCCCAACAACACAGCCCCGGTCTTCATACCCCAGGGCTCCAGATGCCCCACATTTTAAGGTAGAAGAAATGTTAGTATCCACTGCCCGCTAAGTGTCAAGGTTCAGAAAGGCTGTTTAACTGGGCCAGGACACACAGTGGGAAGGGAGAAGCCCTCACCCCCACCCGGAATCTAGGGTTGGCACTGGGCCCCACCGCCCTCCACTGTCCCCGCCCCGACAGGGCTGTGCTGCTGCCCACCCCACAGCTCCCAGGAACATCCTTTTAGGGAGCTTGGAGATGCTCCAAAACCCCTCTGAGGGCAGTCAGGGACACTGAGGCCCAAGGCAGGGATGTGCCCAAAGTCACCCTGAGATGTGCCAGATACAGACCAGAACCAGGGCGCTCCCATCCCTCTCCTCCCCTCCCACAGCCACCACCCTGGCACTGCCACTGCTTTCCAAGCCTCTCCCGCCCCTGGCCAGGCTCCCCTCAGGGACGCCAGGGGCAAGGTGGGCAGTCAGAGTTCATCGGGGAGCTCCTTAGCCCTCTGCTCCTGGCAGCACATCGTGGCCCTCCAGCCTAGCCGGCACGGGTTGAATTTCACCGCCCTGCAGAACTCCCAGGCACAACCTGGCCATCATCCCTGATCCCAATTCTCCTCTGGGCATGTACGCTGCTTTCCCTTGGTCCTTAAGGGTCATGGTAACATCTGTCAACAAGTCTCCATCTTCAAACCCTTCCTGCAGGAACCAGCTCTACCGGCTGAGGCAGAAGCACCTGCCCACAGGGTGCTGCCAGAATCCACAGGTGCCATCGAACACCGGGGGCTGGGTCTTGGGAGCCCATGCCCAGGGTGAGCAGGCAGGCCTGGAGAAAGGCACATCTAACCCTGGGTGAGGAGAAGCTGGAGCTGGGGGCCAGGGGCCGGGCCCCAGGCAGCAGCATCCACAAGAGCAGAGGTGAGAAGCAGGGGCCCTGGCACCAGCTGCCAGAGGAGAGAAAACGGGACAAGAGGGCGAGTCCAGGCCTTAGGCCTGTGTGCGTGGGAAGCGCTCCAACAACACCCAAGGAGCGGCGGTGGCCAGTGTGGGGTGGGGAGCAACAGGAGGCGCGGCCTGGGTCCTGCCCTCAGCACCCGGCGCGCGGGCCCTCCTCCGTCCTCAGCTCTCAGGACCCGAGCCCGAGCCCACAGGGACAAGGCCCTCTGGCTGACGGGGCAGAGGCCCTCCAGCTAGCGCCCACACGGCGGTTCCCTCGGGCTCCAGGCCTTTGCACAAGCCGGCCCCCGGCAGCTGCCCAACCCCTCCTCCTCTCAGCTGTCTCTCCCTCTGGGACACTTTGCCGGAGGCTCTAAATCAAGGCGGGGCGCCGGTTCCCGGGTCTGGGCAGGGAGCTGAGGACAGGGCCCGGCTCTCGGAAGTCGCCTGACCTCGCAGCCCTGCTCCACGCACGCACGGAGGTGGGGAGCTGAGCCCGGCCGCATCCGGAAGCCCCACAGCTCACGGCTCGCCTGCCCATCCTGGCCTGGCCCCCCAAAGCACGCCGACAGACGAGAACAGAGGTTCTGCCGTCCAGAAACAATTATATGTAAAGTGCCAGGTACAACGCTCTTAAAAATTGTATGCTCCAAAAGTCCACGGCCCGGGGCGCCCCCACGGTCTAGCCCTTGCCCGTGAGGTCCAGCGGCTGCAGGAAGGGCGGCAGCGGCAGCTCGTCCAGGGCTTCAGGGAAGCGGCCGGGCGAGATGGCGGTGACCAGCACCTGCATGGCGCGCGCGAAGAGCGAGGGCGGCGCGAGGCCCGCCAGCCACTGGAACTTCTCCTCACCCAGCAGCCGCCGCCAGCGCGGCCGGTCGCCCAGCAACTCGCGGCGGGCCGGGCCGGCGGCGTCCGCGGGCGTGTACAGCGCCAGCAGATCGAGCAGCAGCAGGCGGCGCTGGCGCGGCTCCCCGGGCGGCGGTGCGGGAGCCCCGGAGGCCGCGGAGGTGGCGGCTCCGGCGTCGCGGCCCAGCTGGCGCAGCAGCAGCTCGAGCGGCGTCAGGCCGCCGCCGTCACGGAGGCCCGGCGAGGCGCCATGGCCAAGCAGCAGGAAGAGGCACTCGGGGCGCACCAGCTCGCAGGCCACGTGCAGCGCCGTGCCGCCGCCCTCCACGCGGCTGCAGCCGCGCCGGTCAAGCAGGCGCGCGCGCTCCTCGGCCGGAAAGTCACGCACGGTGCGCAAGATGCGGCGCAGGATGCCCACGCGGTTGTAGCGCACCGCCAGCGCCACGTGCGGCCCGGGCGCCGCGCAGCAGCGGAATCCGGCGCTGGGAGGCGCGAGCGCGCGCCGCGGGAAGGTGGCCAGCAGGTAGTGCGCGTACGCCTGGTGGTCGTGCACCAGCGCGTAGAGAAGCGCCTCGGACGGCGAGTAGGCGGCGGCGCGGCCGCGCTCGTCCCAGTGGAAGGCCTCGCTGGCGCGCATGTCCTCCAGCAGCCAGACGGGCAGCAGGTCGCGCACGGCCTGGTAGAAGGCGAACGACGACTTGCGGCACTGCTTCTGCGCCCTGGAGCGCGCCGCCCCCGCGCCCTCGGGCCCGCCTTCCGCGCCGCCCCCCGGCAGTCGCGCGTCCCACGGCATGCTGGCTGGGCGTCCTCACCTCACGGCATGGGCCCCCGGGGCCGACCACCTGCGAGCAGAGGGAGTCCGGTGACGGTCGAGGATCCAGGCGGGAGACGGGGGTGTCGTCGGAGCCCCCCCCCACCTGGCGGGGCCTCCCTCGTAGCTGCCCCCCAACCCCCAGCCTCTGACTGGCCCTCCCGGCCACTCCTCAGCAGCTCGCTTCTCTCCCTGAACCGCCTCCCACATCCCGGATCCAGCGGCTGCGGGTGGCCCGCCCTGAGACTCGTCTCCTTCTCTGGTACCTCTGCTAAGGACCCTCTTCCCCTGCCCTCACAGCCCCCACATACCGTCGTCTAGACCACACTGAAACCTCACACCCGCTCCCACCTGCGGCAGCTGCACCCAACCCCAATCAAGGTAAAAGCCAGGTCGGGGGGGGGGGGGGGGGTCGGAGAGCTGCATCTCACATCTCCAGCTGAACCAAATCCTTTCGGTAGCCCAAACTCCCTCTCCCCAACTCCATCTAACCTTCACCCTGGCATCTGACCCCGGCCTGCAGCTAGGGGACCCTGCCCAGGGGCAGAGCTCCAGACTCAGACCTACCTGGTTAGTGCACCGCAACGACCAAGTTCCGTGCAGGTGGGTGTATCACTGTCCTCTGAGCCTCAGCTTCCTCATCTGTGAGAAAGAGGGAAGGCAGGCTGGGAGCCACAGCAGGGAGCGGGGCCTCCAGCCTTCCACCCAAACATGGTGTTTCCGCGCCGTCCCCGCCCCCAGCTCCCGCGAGGAGGCAGGGGGATGAAATCAACCCAGAGACCGGTGTGTACACTCTTCAGGGCCTGCAGACCCCGCCCCAGGTCTGCTGGCTCCCTTGGTCTTCCCAGAGGCTGGACGAAGCAGGGCTTGCCATCCCACTTTCCAGCAAGGGACAAACTTGTCCAAGGTCAGCCGGCAAGTCATGGCAGAGCCAGGCCTGGACCCAAGATCTCCTACCTCGTATTTCGGACTCATTCCAAAAGTGGGGGGAACCGCCAACCCACCGGGAACCCAGCTTGAGCCCTAACCTTGTCCCCGGAGCCTCCTGCACCAACCTGAGCCCCGACTTCCAACCCCTGGCCCCAGCTCCCCACCGCATTTTGTCAAGGGTAAGCCCTTGGGTCACAAGGGCCCTGGGTCAGCGGGTAGGCTGAGTCCACACACACCCAGTAACTAAGTTACAGAGACGGGCACGGGGCAGGGGGCGGGAGGGAGTTAGAGCCACAGCGCCCTTTAAGGGGGCACCGTGACTGGAGAGCGGCGCCCCACGCCGGGCCCTCCGCGCCCCGGGTGTACCTTGTGTGGACACTGGGCGCCGGGCGGGTTACGTAAAGTTGGGCCGGCCTCACGTCACCGGGCAGCGAGTCACGGTCGCGGCTCAGTGAATGGGGGGTGGGGGCTGGGCCACCGAGGGCAAGGCCTCGCGCCCAGGGCCGCCCGCCAGCTCCGCCCCGGCCCCCACCGGCCGCACTGCTGGACCTCGGGTCGCGGGGGTCGAGGCCAGAGTATCTGCCGGCCGGTGGCCGGCGCAGCGAGGGCTGCACCTGCGTGCGCGTGTGTCCAGGGAGGATGGGGGAGGGGGCGGCCAAGGGGTCGCGCCCGGGGCGGGAGCCGCACGCCGAGCGGGCCGAGGAAGGGGGACTCACCTTGGGGGCTGGAGGGGCCGCGAGCCTGGCGTCCCCGCCCCCGCTGCGGGCGTGAGCGCGCGGTCTCCCAGCGGGCCGGTGCGCAGGCGAAGCTCCCAGGACGGACGGACGGACGGACGGGAGGTTGCCGCCGCCGCCCGCGCCCGCCGCAGCAGCGCTCTGAGTCGCCGCTGCCGGATCGCTGGGCGGCGGTGCCGGCGCCGGCGGCGGGCGGGCGGCGGGCGGCGCAGTGCGGCCCCGGCCGGGCAGGACCGCTGGGCCGCCCGCCGCCGCCATTGGTCCGCGCCGCCGGCCTCCGCCGCTGCCTATTGGCCACCTCGCTGCACCATTGTTACGTCACCGGCCGGCGGGCGGGGCGCCCGGGGGGACCCGCGGAAAAGTTGGGAGAAACTTGCGGGCGCACGGGGGGCGGGGCCGCGATGGGAGGGAGCCGGGCGGGGCTCCCGGAAACCCGAGTCGCCGGCGGAGAAGGGCTCCGGGCTCCAGGCGGGGGGGCCACCCACGCCGGCAGGGCCCCCCGGCCTGCGGTCCCTCGGCTCAGCGAGTCAGCGCTCGCACTCAGGCGCCCGGGCTCCGCCGAGCGTACCTGTCCTCGGCACCCCACGAGACGCCTTCCACGTCCCCTTTGCACGGACCCTCTGTGACCTTGGGGATGACCTCCGGGACTGTTTTCCCGGGACCGCACGTGGAGGGGGCAGGGAGAAGGAGCTGTGACCCCTAAGGGTCCGGGCATCTGGAGCCCCTTCTCCAGGCTGACTTTCCCAGGGAATGGATGGTGAACCGGATGCAGACAATCACTTTTCAGTGCCTGGTTGCACCAATCGCTGTGCTAAAAACGCTTGATTTCATTTCATTTTCACAGCCAGTGGCGGTGGGAATTATGACCCCTGATTGACCAACCATGAAATCGGGTCTCACAGTGAGGTGACCCTCGTATGTTGCTGTTGTCCAGTTGCTCAGCCTTGTCCGACTCTTTGCGACCCCGTGGACTGCGGCCCTCCGGGCTTCCCTGTCCTTCACCATCTCCCGGAGCTTGTTCAAGCTCAAGTCCATCGAGTCAGTGATGCCATCCAACCATCTCTTCCTCTGTCGTCCCCTTCTCCTGCCTTCAATCTTTCCCAGCATCAGAGTCTTTTCTATTGAGTTGGCTCTTCCCATCAGGTGACCAAAGTATTACAGCTTCAGCTTCAGCATCGGTCCTTCAAGTGAGGAACACACAAAAGGGAAGCTGGACACTTGTGTTTCTTCAGACATTTATGGTTGAAAGTGCCCTGGCCGACCGGCCTTTCTACAAGTAGCACACATATGCCCAAGATCCCACCAGATCCTGCCACCTACCTTAGTGCAACAAGGCCCTGCAGGCCCTACCATACCTCGGGGGCGGGGGTGGGGGGTGTGGGGATCCATGATCAACACCATAGTGCATGCCTGCTCAGTCGTGTCTGACTCTCTGCGGCCCCATGGACTGTCGCCCACCAGGCTCTCCTGTCTATGGAATTTTCCAGGCAAGAATACTGCAGTGGGGTGCCGTTTCCCACTCCAAGGGATCTTCCCAACCCAGGGATCAAACCTGTGTCTTCTGCATCTCCTGCATTGACAGGTGGATTCTTTACCACTGGCGCCACCTGGGCAGCCATGGTCAGCACCAGATGTACAGAGATGGTCATGGACCAAGGTTGGGGGTCCAGGGGACACTGGGCTGGGAGTCCAGGCTCCACCTCTGCCCCACTTCACCTTTCATTGTGTCCTCCCCTCTTTAGGCCTCAGTCTCCTACATTTTCTCTCAGCTGTCCCGTTCCTGATGTTTCTGACGAGGGACAAGGCAAATGGAAATTCTGGGGTTGACGTTTGGCCTTTCATAGCCCGCAGGCCCTGGGGGACAATCGAGTGAGGTGGTGTCCCAAGTGAGCTCCCTGTGGTTCAAGACGCTAACCACACAGCTGCCAGTGCCCGTCTACTCCTCAAGGGCCGGAGGTGAGACCTCACACCGTCTCCATGGCTACCAGTGGACCGAGGGCGAAGGGGCAGCGGCGGGAGGTGCCTGCCGTGCGGCTGGCCTCTGGGCAGCTGTCTCTCCACCCCCCACCCTCTTGGCCCTCTGCTTCGACTTGCCCTCCCCACTGCTTGCTGCTGGCTCACCCAAAGGGCAAGAGCCTTTCTGAAGGCCTCTCTCGACATCAAAGTCTGGCCCCGTTGCTCCTCTACTTAGAAGTGGACTTAGCCAGAAAGAGCAGGTGAGGCAGAGGAAAGGTATTCCTGGTCAGGACTCAAACTGGGGGCAAAGGTCTGGACCGGGGCCGAGGGTGGTTGCCGAGGGCAGTGGGAGGGAAACCTAAGGCCTTGAAGGCCAGGACGAGGAGCTGGGGTTTGTCCTGAGGACCTGCAGGCGGAGGGGGTGGATTATCTCAGGCATAAATAATAGTATTAATAACTTTTCAATGCCTGGGAACCCGTGACCCCGGTTAGGAGCGAACCTGTGGGGACATCTGAAGGCCGGTGTGCCCGTCCGGCGGCCCAGCCCGGCGCTGGCACACTCCCCGCGGCAGTGGCGGACCGTGTGACCCTCTCCGTAGGCCCCGTCAGCTCCCAGCCTCGACAGGATGCCCTTCTCTCCCAGGTCACTTTCGGACTCGCCCTCTGGCCTACGTGCTGCTCTGGGTCCCGCGCCATCCCTGCGGAGGAACCTTCTACTGGCGAGAGCTGCCTGTAGAGCTGCCTGCACCGGTGTGGGGCCCCGGTGCTACTGTGGACGCCCTCCCCGCGCCTCCGCGGGGCTGTGACGGCTGCGAGCCGTCCAGGGGGGCCGAGGGGGCAGGTGCCACCTGCCCTCTGGGGCTGCGGACGGGGCTGTGAACAGAGCTTCCCCGGGAGGGCAGATGGGCTCGGTGGGGAGTGAAGGGGCTTGGGGTGGGGAGCGGGCGCAAGCCGGGACAGGGGGCTCAATTTCCACAGACTAAGGGGGGATCTGAGGGTGGGCAGACGGCCTTCTAAATATGGTCTTGACCTTTGACCCTGTCATGCTCCCACTTGGACCTGACCCGAGACACACTCCCCTCTCTCCGGGGAGAGCTCGTCTCACCTGCCGGCAGGTGTCTGCGTGCGCCCAGGTCCAGAGGGACCCAAGGGTCAGTGCGAGGACTGGGGGAGCAAGGGCTCTGAGCGGGGTCCTGGCGGGGGCCGGGGGTCTTTTCTCAGGCCCCTCTGGCTGCAGGGAGCCAACCCCAGGGGCAGAGGGAAGAAGCCTCAGCCCAGCCTGGGAAGGGGTGGCTGGGGTCAGCGTCAGGGAGCTCACAGGGGAGAAGCAGAAGCAGTGAATTGTGTGCACGCGGGTCAACCGGGCTGGGTCTGAGAGGGAGAGAACAGTCTAGAATGCCTCCCAGTCAGGCTAAGCCCGTGGAAGGGTGGGGAGGAGCAGCGGGGCGGGGGGGGGGGGGGGGGGGGAGTCCCTGAAGATGCCTGTCAGCCTCTTTGGGGCTTCGTGGCAAAGGGAAGCGGAGGGAGAAGCCCTGGCCGGTGATAGACAGAGAGAAGGTACTGGAAGCCTGACACGGGAGGGAAGGTTGGGAGGCCAGGCTTGACATGTAGCACATGGGGTAGGGAGAGGAGGCGGGCAGAGCCAGGAGCTAGGAGAGGCCCTCGGGGGTTGGAGGGCCCAGGCGCCCTGTGGAGGAGGGGGTGGCCACCTGGGACAAGTGCCACCAGAGGGTCAGGAGGGTCTGGCTACATAGAGGTCATGGTGCCCCTTCCAGAAGGTCACGGGCGGCCAGAGAAGCCTGTGGACAGGAGAGTGCGGGAAGGGCTGGGAAAGATGTGTAGGAGCAGAGGAAAGGGGCCGGAGGTGAGCGGGGCTAAAGATTGCAAGAGATGGGAATTCCCTGGCAGTCCAGTGGTTGAGACTAGGCGTTTTCAGTCAGTGGGCCCGGTTCCCATCCCTAGTAGGGGAACCATGATCCCATAAGTCTCATGGTTTGGCAAAAAAAATAATAAAGAATGAAAGAGTGAAAACTGAATACATGCGTGTGTGCGCATACGGACACGTGTGCACTATGGTCATGGCTGTCTGTGCTGTGTGTACATGCGTGTACACATGTGTCCATGTGCAGGGTGCTGCATCTTGCATGTGCATGTGCATGTGTGCTCATGTGAGCAGGACAGTGATGGGCCAAAACACTGATGCAGGAAAGACCTGTGGAGCCAGGACCTTCGGGCCCTCAGGGACGGCCAGCAGGCGTGGAGGGGAGGCCCCAGCCTCCAGCATGGACTCTTCTTCCTGGGTGGCATAGGGTTGGGCATGGGTGCCAATGGCAGCACAAGGACAGGTAAGTCAGGTCTGCTTTGATGGTTTCTGTTTCCAAGGTCATCTGCTGAGAGTGACAAGGGCTGCAGGGTGGGGCTTGAGAGGAGTTCATTGACCACACGGAGATCCTCCCTGACCTGAGTCCCGGCTGCCGCCAGCACGCCTGGCCTGTGGCATCAGAGCAGAGGGCATGTGGCAGGTGGCCTAGGCCTGGGAGCACAGTTTGGGGTGCGCACTGCACGGGGAATGGGTGGCAGAGAGCCTCCTGGGGGAGGCTGGTGCCAAATGAACTGGCCTCTAGTCACTGCTCACCAGCTGTGTATAACTGCGCCTGTCTGAGTGCCAGTCACTTACCTGTGAAACGAGTCAGGTGGATTTTTGGATCTCAGAAGGAAGGTGTTCCAGGGGGCAGGCTTGGCCATGGCCAGTATGGGAAGTGGCCGGGATCAGGGAAGAGGTTGGGAACAACCCTCCCACCCCCACCTCACCTGGGCCCTGCGCTTCCACCTCTGGGCTGGACCAGGCCAAAGCCCACCTGGCCTCCAAGGGTCTGTATTCAGAATCAATAAGGAGCTCCTGCAGCCAATTAGAAGGACTAACCCAGGAAGATGGGCGACGGGTACGAATAGGCAATTCACAGGTTGGCCGGTAAACTCCTGAAGACAATCAGCTCTAATAATTCTCCTAATGGCAAAAACTAGGAGACAGAAAACAGCCTGTGCCAACAAGGTCAGGAGTCAGGCCCCCACTCTCACACGGGAGGCTGGGTGGGGCCCACCGGCGGGGAAAACACTCGTGCTGTGGGTCCAACAGTACCTTTTGTGGGTATCTTATTCCAGATGAATACTGGCCCAAGTGCCAGGTGCCATGTACGATGCTCACTGCTATGGTTTTTGTTCACTTGCTTAATTCTTTACAGTTTTATGAGAAAATTCAACCTTAATTTTATAGGCAGACCTCAGAGATACTGAAGGCTCTGTTCCGGACACCATGATACAGCAAGTATCGCAATAAAAGGAGACACAAAAATATTTTGGCTTCCCCAGACGTGTGAACATTACATTCACACTACACCAAAGTTTACTAACTGTGTAATAGTAATATGTCTAAAAAAACAAGGTTCAGTTCAGTTGCTCATGTCCGACGCTTTGCAACCCCATGGACTGTGGCATGCCAAGCTTCCCTGTCCATCACCAACTCCCGGGGCTTGCTCAAACTCATGTCCATTGAGTCGGGTGATGCCATTCACTCATCCTCTGTCGTTCCCTTCTCCTCCCACCTTCAGTCTTTCCCAGCATCGGGGCCTTTTCCAATGAGTCAGCTCTTTGCATCAGGTGGCCAAAGTATTGGAGTTTCAGCTTCAGGATCAGTCCTTCCAACGAATATTCAGGACTGATTTCCTTTAGGATTGACTGGTTTGATCTCCTTGCATTCCAAGGGACGCTCAAGAGTCTTCTCCAACACCACAGTTCAGAAGCCTCAGTTCTTCAGCGCTCACCTTTCTTTATAGTCCAAGTCTCACATCCATACATGACTACTGGAAAAACCAAAAATGGTTTGGACTAGATGGACCTTTGTCTGTAAAAGATTGTGTCTGATCTTTAATATGCTGTCTAGGTTGGTCATAGCGTTTCTTCCAAGGAGCAAGCGTCTTTTAATTTCATGGCTGCAGTCACCATCTGCAGCGATTTTGGAGCCCAAGAGAATAAAGTCCCGAGAATAATGCTCCCGAGGTAGGGAGGCTGGGGTTCGATCCCTGGTGGGGGAACTAGATCCCACATGCCGCAACTAAGAGTTTTCTTGGCGCAGCTGAAGATCCCTTGTGCTGCAGTTAAGACCTGATACCATCTAAGAAATAAATCAATTTATTAAAAAAAATACTTCAGTGCTAAAAATGCCAAGTATTATCTTGGCTTCAGTGAGTTGTAGTGGGAACAAAACTGATGGCGGAAATAACAACAAATATAAATGAGAAAGTTGGAAATATTGTGAGAATTACCAGAATGTGATATAGAGACACAAAGGGAGGAAATGCCGTTGGGAAATGGCGCCAGTAGACCTGCTTGACGTGGGGTAGCCACCAGCCGTCCGTCTGAGAGACACGCAGCGTCTGGGAAGCACTGGGAAGCGCAGTGCGCTAAAGTGAGGTCTGCCTTGGAAGACAGTGCGGGCTAACTACCAAATATACAATCACTGCTGCGGGGTTTTTCTCTGTATTTTTTTAAATTATGAAAATATACTGCTGTGTTTTTAATAATAAAGAACTGGAAATGTCCTAGGTGGCTGTCCGAGGGGAGCACAAAATAATCATGGGGCCTTTTCCCAGCTGGGAGGCTTGCATCCTCCCCCACGCCCGGGGCCCTGCTGGCTCTCAGAGGGGACCTTGTGTAGGCCTGCAGCCTAGGGCACACCTCCCTCACACCCCCCACACCCCCCACCACTGTGAGACACTCTTGATAGCATCTCTGGGTCCATGGGGAATCCCTGGAGACAGCCATGCCTGAGGACTCCGGCTCTCTCATTAAGTGAGCCAGCTGGATTTTTATTTTTTAATTTACTAAATATTTTATCTAATATTTATATTAAAATATAGATCTCTTATTTAGTATTTTATTTAATATTTAAATCATCTAGTTTTAGGATTAGGCCAATTGGAGACAGGGCTTTGTCACTTGAAAAAGCCCTGACTCAGAGTATTTGCTCAGGACAGTCCCTGTCATCTCAGCGCAATTGTAATAGTGTCTCCCTTGTATTAAAAAGCAGAGCCATCACTTTGCTGACAAAAGGTCCGTATAGTCAAAGCTATGGTTTTTCCAGTAGTCATGTATGGATGTGAGAGTTGGACCATAAAGAAGGCTGAGCACGGAAGAACTGATGCTTTTAAACTGTGGTGTTGGAGAAGACTCTTTTTTTTTCTTTCATTTATTTTTATTAGTTGCAGGCTAATTACAATATGGTAGTGGTTTTTGCCATACATTGACATGAATCAGCCATGGATTTATATGTGTTCCCCATCCTGATCCCCCCTCCCACTTCCCTCCCCATCCCATCCCTCTGGTTGAAGAAGACTCTTGAGAGTCCCTTGGACTGCAAGGAGATCCAATCAGTCCATCCTAAAGGAAATCAACCCTGAATATTCATTGGAAGGACTGATGCTGAAGCTGAAGCTCTAATACATTGGTCACCTGATGTGAAGAGCCAGCTCATTGGAAAAGACCCTGATGCTGGGAAAGATTGAGGGCAGGAGAAGAAGGAGGTGACAGAGGATGAGATGGTTGGATGGCATCACGGACTCAATGGACATCAGTTTGAGTAAGCTCTGGGAGATGGTGAAGGACAGGGCAGTCTGATGTGCAGCAGTCCATGGGGTCCTAAAGAATCGGACACAACTGAACAACAACACTCTCAACAGGTCCTTGTTTAAATTTTTTTTTTCCTTCGCAGCTTGCAGGATCTAGTTTCCTGATCAGGGATTCAACCTGTGCCCTCTACAGTGGAAGGGCAGAGTCTTAACCACTGGACTGCCAGGGAGATTCCTGCCTGGCTCCAGTTCAGGACGGAAATCTACAGCTGCCCCATGACTCATGCTCATCCCAGGTGTTAATATCAAGCAGCCACAGCCTCTGGTAAAGAGCCCGAGTCTCCCCATCTGTCGGTGGGGATCAGAGAGCTGTCCTTGAGAAGTTACAGCATTCTGGCAGGACTCCGTTGTGCTGGGCACGGAGCTGCCCTCAATAACTGAGTTCCTAGGATTAATTTTCAACATTTCAGCATAAAAATGTTAAAAGAAAAAGCATATATATATATATATGTTTTGGTTTTTGGTCACACTCTGTGGCAAGCGGGATCTTCGTTCCCTGACCAGGGATCAAAGGCCCCTGGTGCTGGGAACACAGAGTCTTAACCCCTGGACCCCCAGGAAAGTCCCTCATGATGTTTGCAAAATACTGGAAGCCACACAATGATGTGTGGGTTGCGGGGCCTCCTGGAGAGAAGGTCAGGGAGGAGGAGGAAGGAACTCTTCACTCCCTGCACCTTCTCTGTGGTTTGAGTCATTCACATATTCAAATATTATTTGTGTAATTAAGGCAAGTTTTTAAAGAGGCAGGTCCTGTGGGCGAAAAGCTGTCTCATGGATCTGCACGGTGAGGAAGGCTGCACCGTCAGCCCACTTTCCAGGTAGGGAGTCGAGCTCAGAGAAGAGACAGGGCTCTGCCCACGGAGTTGGAGCAGAGAGGCCTCATCCCGGTCTGGGAAGGGAAGGCTCTGCTTTCGTGAATTCCCAAGCCTTGGTGAAAGCTGACACAAGTTCTGCTAGAAATCTCTGCCTCTCACAGGATGGCGGGGGCCTCGGATGCAGGTGGGGGTGGTGGGGAGCCCCTTCATCCCTGGCCAGGGGACTTGGATGGTCAGCCAGCCCTTCTGAGCAGCCTAACTGGGTAATTCAACTGACAAGCCCCTGGAGCCTACTCTGAGGACCAGAGGTGAGTGGGCAGGAGAGGCTTCCTGGAGGAGGAGGCCACCTGAGATGCAGAGGAGTCAGCAGCACCCATCACATCACGCCCAGGACTCTGTGCAAACACCCTGCCCCCCTCCACGCCACTCCGTCCCCCCTCCCAGGGGCCAGGTTGCCCCGGCCCCTCCAAGCTGCAGCTTCAGCCTCAGCCTCCTTCTGTCTGAGGGGACCCTATCAAAACAAGTCAACTCAGCCCTTCTCCTGGGAGCCCTCCCTGCTCAAAGGTGCCGCCCACCTGCCTGGAAAACCCCTGCTCTGCCTCAAGGCCAGTTGTTCAGTTGCTCAGTCGTGTCTGACTCTTTGTGACCCCGTGGACTGCCACACACCAGGCTTCCCTGTCCTTCACTATCTCCAGGAGTTTGCTCAGACTCATGTCCACTGAGTCAGTGATGCCACCCAACATCTCAGTCCTCAAGGCCGAACCCCTTCACATTCCAGGAGAACCTTGGCCTTCAGGCCCCAGAAGTCCGAAGGGACTCGCTTCAGGTGAGTCCTGGCTAAAGGAGTGGGCCCTGCCCGTCGGGCCGCATCACCTACAGCGTCCCGCAGTCTTAGGGGTTTCTCCTCTGTTGGCTCATAGGGTGGGGCCTGCCCGTCCCGGGGGAGGGTAGTAGGTGCCCCATAAATGTGTGTGACTAAGTGCAGAAGGAGTTGATCAGGGTGGGGCTGGGGCGGGCTAGGAAGTGCGGGAGCAGGCTGGATGGGAGCCCGGCAAGGCCTGGTCACCCAATGGAGAGCCGGCCGACCCCTGAAGGGGCTAATTCACCCCTGCTGCACCAGGGTCCCGGGCACCAGGGAGCCCTGGGCGCGAGGGGACCCAGCTGGGGCCCAGCCCAGGCTGGCAGGAGCCCACAGAACTCGGACCTGGCTCCTCCTGGGGGAGGCCAGCTGGCAGAGCAGGACGCAGAGGGTGGGCTTGCCGTGTCCGAGAGCCTCCCAGCACAAAGGGGCTGCACTCCCGCCTGGCTATGCCTTTAAGCCCGTGCTGCCCCCTGAGGCCTGTGAACATCCGGAGGGGCTCCCGCCAGGCCTCAGCTGCTCTGGGGCGGGGGGAGCCCCCCACTTCGTGGCACCTCCGGCTTTGTTTTCCACGTCCCCTTGGGTAAATAGTTGTGGTCGGCAGTGAAGTGAGTCAGCAGGGGAAACTGAGGCCTGGCCCTGGCCATTCAGCTCAGCCAGCCGCGCACAGGAGCCTCCGCCTTCCCGAGACCCCAGACGGTCGGGGTCTGGATGCCCGCGTCCTCACTATCACTTTCTCGGGGGACACCAGGGGAGGCGGCGCCAATGGAGGTGGGGCGGCGTGAGCGTCAACTAGGTTTACAGGACTCTTCAGGTCCAGCGCTTGGGGAGGTGCGGATCCCGCTGTGCAGCCACAGGGAGGCGGCGGAGGGCTGGGGGCAAGCCCTGACTCAGTTTCCCCGTCCGCTCAGTCCCGGACACGGCGTCCGGTCCCACCGCCCGGCGCGGGCCGACACCGCCACCTGGCGGCATCGTGCGTCAGCGCAGCCCGCCGGCCGTCTCCGGGCCCCGCAAGGGAGCCGGGCGCCTCGGTCACCGGAGGACGAGGGTCGTCTGAGCGCCCTTGCCCGGCGTCGGGGTCTACGAACGGCGCCCTCCCCATCCCGCCCTCACTCGCCCTGCGGCCGCCACCGACCCCTTCCCATTCTGGATCCGCCTCTGCTGTGACAAGCGTGCCCATCTTATGCCTGTGGCCGCTCGGCCGCCCCCTCGGGGCCCGCGAACCCCGCTTTCCTTCCGCGAGAGCGGTCACCCAGGGTAAGCGGCACCCCCCTTTCCTAGTGCGCGAGGCCACTGCCCCTAGAGGCCACTGCGAAATCCGGGGGCGTGGCGGGGGGCGAAGTGGGGCCCCTCCCTGCGTTACCCCATCCAGGCACCTCCCCTCCTGGGGTGCCCCCCTCCAGGGAGGCCTTGGACCCCAGCAGGGCGCAGGGTGGGGAGGGCAGCAAGGCCTCTGGCCCGACAGAGGCCCCAGTGCCCCGCCCCGCCCCAGCCCTCCGCAAAGGCCTCCTCTCCCCCAGGGAACAGAACTTCCCGCCAGCTGTTGCCTCTCCCGGAATGCAGTCCACCCAGCTGAGCCTGCCTGGGCAAGCGGTCTAACTGCCCTCTCCAGGGCAGAGTTCATCCTACCTCGGGCCCATTTTACAGGATGCTGGCACTGAGATCAGAATGTCTGGAGAAGCGGGTCCCAAGGTGCCTGCCTGGGAGGTGGCCTGGTGGGAAACAACGGTTGGTCATGGCCCCCTGCTGTGCCACCCACCCCCATGGCACCGCGTCCCAAGCCTGTCTTCTGCTCCTACTCCAGGGGACAATGGACAGCACATGCCTGGCAGGGCCCTCTGAGGGTCTCCTGCGGTCTGGAGGGGAGGCTCAGGGATCCCCCCGGGGACCGCTTCTCACTCTGCCACCCCTTCTCCAGTGGGGAGCTGAGGCCCTGCAGAGGCAGGGAGGGCCTTGTCAGTTGACACAAGGGCCTGAGCTTTCCCGATGACCCCTGTGGAAGGAGCATGGAACTGGGCTGTGAGGAGACAGGTCAGTAAGGCCTGGGAGGGACTTCTCTCCAAGGACCGGGAGGACTGGGCAAGCTGACCAACTCCAAGAGCAGTGAACAGGAAGGGGGCAGGAGTGTTGGACGGGTGAGTGAGCTGCAGTTAGTTTGCCAATAAGCCCTGAGAGACCAAAGAGTCTTCCACAGGTGTATCGGTCATCTACTGCTGTGTAACAAACAGCCCCACATTGGTGGCTTGAAACAGTGATTGCTTATTTCTCACCATCCTCTGGGTTGACTGGACAGCTCTTCATATTTAGCTGGCTGAGATCAGTTATGCAGCTGCAATTAGCTGGGGGCTCCAAGGGGGTGAAATGTCCAATGTGGCTTTACGCACACAGCTGCAGTTAATGCTGTCAACTTGGCAGTCAAATAAATACATATTTTTTAAATACTAAAGTATACAGAAGGGTATTGCATAGGTTATATGCAAATACTGTGTCACTTATTATTTATTTTTTGCTGCAGCACATGGCCTGTGGAATCTTAGTTTCCTGACCAGAGACTGAACCTGGGCTCAGGCAGTGAAAGCCCCGAGTTCTAGCCACTGGACCACCAGGAACCCCCTGTGCCACCGTGTACCAGGGACTTGAGCACCCTCGGATATTGGCATTTGCAGAGGTCCTGGCACCAGCCCCTGCGCTTTGCCCTCCTCTACTTGGCCTCTACACAGGGCTAACTTGGGCTTCTTCACAGCATGGCAGCTACGTTCCGCTGAGACAAGCTTCAGTATGCAAGCGCTCATCAAACCTCTACTTCCATCACACTTGCTAGTATTTCATTGGCCAGGATAAGTGACATGACCAAGCCCAGAGTCAGTGTGGAACGCGACTTCCCCAGGACATCAATACCAGGAAGCATGAGCCATTGTGGGCCACCAACTTTGCAGTTTACTGGAGTGGGAAAGGAAGGAAGACAGACAAGAGACAGGAGAGCTTCGGGGGTCAGAATAACCAAGGAGGCCTCCTGAAGCAAGAAGGGCTTGGCTAAAGAGGGCTGGGAGCTCTGTTCTCCACCCTCAACCCCATCCCACCTCCACCCTGCTCCATCCTGGGGCCCATGGAGGCTGGAGGATAACCATCCAGTGAGTGAAGATACAAACTGGGAAAACATCTGGAGATGCCTGCTCTGTGGACAATGAAAATAGAATGATGTAATAGGGTGACCGGATGTGGGGTTGGGGCACCTGCTTTAGATAAGGTGGTCAGGGAAGGCTTCTCAGAAGAGGTGACATTTAGGCTGAGTTCAGACCAACAAAAGGAGCCAGGCCTGGGGAGTGCAGGGGAAATGAATCACAGGCTAAAGCACCGGCCCTGAGATGGGAATGAGCTTGCTGCTTTTGAGGATTAGCGGACTGATCAGGGTGGCAAAAGAGGGGTGGGCAAGGGGGCAGAGTGGGTACCGTCGGATCGTGTTGAGTCTTCTGTGTGCTATGCCATGCTCAGTCGCTCAGTCGTATCCAACTCTTTGCGACCCCCTGGACTGTAGCCTGCCAGGTTCCTCTGTCCATGGGATTCTCCAGGCAAGAATACTGGAGTTGGTTCCATTTCCTTCTCCAGGGAATCTTTCCGACCCAGGGATCTCACCCACGTCTCCTCCCTCTCTTGCACTGGCAAGCAGATTCTTTACCACGATTCGTCTGGGAAGCCCCTGTTGAGTCTTGAAGGCCTGGACACTGAGGTTGCATTTTCTCCAAGGGCAGCACAGTGTCTCCCAAGGAACAATACGACCCAACCCAAGTCAGGGCTCAGCGTCTCCACGGTAGGTGCTCAGTGCTACTACGGAGCAGCTACTGTCTGCCAGGCACTGTTCCAGGCACTTGGGACTCACTGGTGATCAAAACAGAGAACCACCCCTGCCCTTGTGGAGTGTGGTTTGATTTGGGATTTAAAAAAAAATCACTGCTGGAACTTCCCTAGTGGTTCAGTCATTACAATCCACTCATCCCGTGCAGAGGGGTTTGATACCTGATCAGGGAACTAAGATCCCACAGGCCATGAAGTGCAGCCAAAAGATAAAAAAAAAAAAAATTAAAGTCATCACTGAAATGGAACAAAAGGAGGTGGTTGAGTGTGAGGAGAAAAAACTGAGGAGATGAAACTGTCAGATCTAGGAAGTGGGGGTGAAAGGTAAGAAGGTAAATTCAAGAATGAGCTTGGGAGATCATCTTCATGATCTTGGGTTAGACAAAGATGTCTCAACTTTTTTTCCTATAAAACAAATAAAAAGATTTTGATAAATTGGTGGCTGTTGTTCGTTGTTGTTGTTCAGTCACTCAGTCGTGTCCGACTCTTTGCGACCCCATAGACTGCAGCCCACCACGCTTCCCTGTCCTTCACCATCTCCCGGAGTTTGCTAAAATTCATGGCCATTGAGTCAGTGATGCCATCCAGCCATCTCATCCTCTGTCATCCCCTTCTCCTCCTGCCTTCAATCTTTCCCAGCATCAGGGTCTTTTCCAATGAGTTGGCTTTTCACATCAGGTGGCCTAAGTATTGGAGCTTCAGTTTCAGCATCAGTCCTTCTAGTGAATATTCAGGGTTGATTTCTTTTATGATTGCTGTCCAAGGGACTCTCAAGAATATTCTTCAGCACCACAGTTCGAAAGCATCAATTCTTCAGTGCTCAGCTTTCTTTATGGTCCAGCTCTGACTACTGGAAAAACCAACTTTGACTAGACTGTCGGGAAAGTGATGTCTTTGCTTTTTAATACGCTGTCTAGGTTTGTCATAACTTTTCTTCCAAGGAGCAAATGTCTTTTAATTTCATGGCAGCAGTCACTGTCCACAATGATTGTGGAGCCCGAGAAAACGAAATGTGTCCTGTTTCCATTTTCCCCTGTCTATTTGCCATGAAGTGATGGGACCAGATGCCATTTGATCTTAGTCTTTTGAATGTTGAGCTTTAAGCCAACTTTTTCACTCTCCTCTTTCACCCTTCCCTGGAGAAAGACATGGCAACCTATTCCAGTATTCTTGCCCAGAGAATCCCATGGACAGAGGAGTCTGGCGGGCTATGGTCCAAGGGATAGCAAAGAGTCAGACACGACGGAGCCACTATCACTCATCACTCTATCACCTTCATCAAGAGCCCCTTTGGTTCCTCTTCCCTTTCTGCTATTAGAGTGGTACCGTCTGCACATCTGAGGTTGTTGATATTCCTCCTGACAATCCTGATTCTTGAAATCACGAAAATGAAAAAGATGCACCATATCAACTCTTGACAAGGAAGTGGAGTAGCTAGAACTCTCATCTGTTGGGAGTGGGGTGCAGCCACTTTGGAAACCTTTGGCAGTTTCTGGATGACCCAGCAATTTCACTCCCAGGTATATATCCAAGAGAAATGAAAATATATGTTCCCACAAAGACTTGTACATTCACCACGGCATTGTTCATCACAGTCCAAAGATGGGAGCATGTGTCCACATGCCATTAACTGGCAAGTAGATTAATAAATTGTGGTCTGTCCACATAACAGGAAATTATTCACCAATAAAAAGGAACAAACTCTGGGCCTTCCTGGTGGCTCAGTGGTGAAGAATCCACCTGCCAATGCAGGAGACAGGACTTCAATCTGTGATCCAGGAAGATGCCTCCTGCTGCAGAGTAACTAATTCGGTGCACCTCAGTTATTACGCCCGCGCTCTGGAGCCCAGGAGTCGCAACTACTGAGCCCACACACGGCGTCTACTGAACCCCACACACCTAGAGCCGGGCCTCCTAGAGCTCGGCGCTAAAAAAAGCCACCGCAAGGAGAAGGCCGCTCTCCGCAAGTAGAGAAAAAGGGCCTTCCAGCAGTGAAGACCCAGCACAGCCAAAGATAAATATTTACTTAATTTTTAAAAAATTTTAAAGGAACAAAGTCTGATACATGCCACAACATGGAGGAACCTCAAAAATACGATGCTAAGTAAAAGAAATCAGACACTCTAATGGTCAATAAGAATGTGCTGCACACTTAAAGTTGCATTAGGAGGATAGATCTTATCACAATAAAAAACATCTTAAACAAAAGAAAATCTTAGAAGGAATCCCTAAACAACTTGGGGCTTCCCTGGTGGCTTAGATGATAAAGAATTCACCTGCAATGTGGGAGACCTGAGTTTGATCCCTGGAATGAGAAGATCCCCAATCCAGTATTCCTGCCTGGAGAATCCCCATGGATGGAGGAGCCTGGCGGGTTACAGTCCATGAGGTTGAAAAGAGTCAGACACAACTGAGTGACTAAGCACATCACACACACACACACAAAGAAACCACACACAAAAGAGTACATATTGCATGGTTCCATTTTAGCAGTGCACAGAAAAAGCAAGTATATAGGTGGCTTGCTGAGGGCTGGGGTGGGAGCAGGGATTAACTGCAAAGAGGTGCTAGGAACATGGGTGGGGAGGGGGCTGGAATGACCTAGAACTAGACTGTAGTGGTGGCTGCACCATTCTATAAACGTGCTGAAGATCACTGGGTTGTGCCCTTCCAACTCGGGAAGCTTCATGGCACAGAATCGATACATCAACAAAGCTCTGAGAAGGAGAAAGAAACCAGGGCTAGGCCTCCAGAGCGGGTGGGGCTCGGCTGAGGGCGCACCCTGATGGAGGCGGCCCCAGCCTTCCGGGTTTCAGATCCCAGACCCGCGGGGGCCTGTGCAGAGTTATTGCGCCCTGGGTGCCACCCTTGCCCCTTAGGCCAGGAACCCCAGTAGGGTAGGAGCCCAGATGATGAGGGATCCCTTCTAAGCTGTTGACAGAAAACCCGCCGCGAGCGAATGAGGCCTGCTGTGAATGATCAAGGCTCCAAACCAGCAGATGTCACCCCCCAAGTCTGAATCCTCCTAACCTGGGGAAATCAGTTTCCTCCCAGTAACGAGCTCCAGTCCCAGGGGAGGCCCTGCCCAGCTTCACAGGTGAAGTGGCAATTAGGGAGGCTTCTCTGTTGGGGTGGGGGCCTGCTTCTCAGTTAGGAGTAGGGGGGCAGAGGAGAGGGGAGTGAGGGGAGGAGGGGGGGCGTGGGGGGCGGAGGAGGGGGGAGTGGGATTCTGTGCCAGCAGCCCCCGTCTGAGCCCGTTGGCCTCCACACCTAAGGGGCTGCTGATGGGCGAGGTGGTTTTCCATCTGCCACTGTGAGGTCAGCAAGGGTGGCATCCGCGGCTGCCTGCCAGGCCCCCCAGGTTGGCAACGTGCACGCCAGCCTCTCACCCCAGAGCCCTGCGCTCATCTGTTCCCTCTGAGTCACAGAGCAGCGTGGGAGGGAGACGGGCAGGGCGAGGAGCCGTGTGCCCACTTGACAGAAGGCAGCACTGACGCCGGGAGAGGCCGGGGGCCGCGCGGAGAGGGGGCGCGGCGCTGAGGGTCCCGCTGGAGGACTCTGGCCCCAGCCCCTCATGGTCCTCTGGGTTGGATCTTGATTCCAGCTGCCTAGCCACTGCCAGGCAGTAGCTTGGGTATCTTGGGGTGGGGGGGAGCGCGGCTTCTCTCACGTGTCCCCCAGGATGAGGAGGGCTCGGGGAGGGATGCAGCTGCACCCAGAGTCCCTGGAGCTTGGGGTTTCCCTGGAGATGTCAGAGCCACAACCTGGGAGTAGGGATTGTTTATACCGCCAGGCCGAATCACTGCAACCTTCCATCAGTCAGTCTGTCTGACACCTGGCAACCTGGGATGGGGGAGGCGGGGGTGCAGGCAGGTGCTTCTGAGAACAGATGCTGGGTGGGCTCAGGGGCTTTGGGACATGTCAGCAAAGGCTGAGCAGGGGGGCTCCCGCCCCCTTCCTTTCAACTGGGAAGAAGGCACTGTGTTCTTTCACGGGTCTGAGTGAGATTTCCTCACTCAGGGCTTAAGCTACTTCAAAAATATTTGGGGCCCCTGCACTCCCATGATGTGTCAAGTCACAAACCCCAGGGCCTGCTCTGCACCCAGACCTGGGGGTTCCTTGTGAAGTCCCCTTAAAGAAGACACCCTGGGAGAGGAAGTCAGACAGACCCAGCTGGAAACCCAAAATGCCAGTGTGTGCTGTTTAGTCGCTCAGTCCTGTCCGACTCTTTGTGACCCCGTGGACTGCAGCCCACCAGCCTCCCCTGTCTATGCGAGTCTCCAGGCAAGAATACTGGAGTGGGTTGTCATGCCCTCCTCCAGGGGATCTTCCGACCCAGGGGCTGGTGAGCGGGTTCTTTACCCACTGAGCCAGGGGCTTTCATGAGATGGAAGTTAAGTTTTCTCTCATACTGCAGATGGTTAGAGGTGGGCAGGGCAGCGTCAGGAGCCTGGGCTCCTTCCATACATGGCTCTGCCATGCACAGTTTTTATGTGAAAAATCAGCTGTGGTCCAAGATGGCTGCTGAAGCTCCTGCCATCATATCTGCATCACAGGCAGCAGGAGGGAGAACGGGGAACTGAATGTGCCTTGTCCTTTAAAAACCCTTTCTGAAACGAAAGACTATTTACATCTAGGCCAAAACTATATGGCCACACCATACCTAGATGTAAGAGGGGCTGGGAATTAGTTCCAGGCAGCAAATGCACAGACAGACCTTCAGCGGTTTTATATCCTTGAACACTGGAGGTGGCGGGGTGGGGACAGGAACCTGAGGGGCAGTGAGAAGTCTCTGTCCCAAGCTCTGACAAGCTGTGTGTCCTTGGGCAAGCCCCTTCACCTCTCTGAGGTCCTGCCTGACTTTGTGAACCAGGCCTGTAGGAAGACTGTCTCCAAGGCCCTTTTCTGCTCTGACATCTCATGATGCCCAGGGAGGCTGAGACCCAGGGTACAACAGCTCCTTTTAAAAAGCGCCTGTTCCAAGACGTACAGATCTGCAACAGCTTAAAACTTGACTATTGATTTTCAAACTGCAAACTGATTAACACAGCCTGGGAGACCTTTTGGGGAGGGGGGCATGGAAGGTTCCCAAGGTCTTCCTGAGACAGGAGGGATCTGAGGGGGCGGAAGTCGGCTGGGCCGTCCTCTCTTAGGGCGGCAGGGGAAGAGAGGACCAAAGCTGGGATGGGTGCCTTTGGGGAGGGGCTCTGGGGCTGGTGAAGAGGGACAGCAGGGAGGGGGGGTCACCCCCAGGAGCTGGGATGGCTCTCTGGGGGTGGGGGGGCAGGGAGCAAAGAAATCTTGAGTTGTTTTCCTCCCAAGATTTTCTGTTTCTTTTTTCTTTAATATCTATTTTATTTACGTATGTATTTGGCAGCGCTGGGGATCTTTTCTTAGCTGTGGGTGTGAGATCTAGTTCCCTGGCCAGGGATTGAGCCCAGCCCCCTGCTCAGTGTTCTTAGCCACTAGATCACCAGGGGAGTCCCCCTAGAGCTCCTTTTTCTCCTAATGGCATCCCTTGTACAACCGTGATAACAAATATTAAAGAGTTCTAGAGACTTCCCTGGTGGTCCAATGGTTAGGACGGACTTGACACTCTCACTGCCCAGGACCTGGGTTCAACCCCTTGTCAGGGAAGGAAGATCCTGTAAGCCACGCAGTGCAGCCAAAAAACAAATAAAAGAGCTCTTCAAAAAACTGAGGAGTCATCTGACCTGCCGGAATCGGGGAGCTGGGGCTTTGGGACACCCCACTTGCTGTGCTCAGGCCCCTGTGGGGCTGGCAGGAAGGGGTAGGCCCTGGGGAACTGCAGGGGGTCTGCTGTGAGGCAGGCCAGGGGGTGGCTTGTGACTCATGTGTGATCAAAGGGTGATTCCTGGCAGCCAGGCCCTGGGACCAGCCCTTCCCCCTCCCTTCCTGTCCCTTGACCCCCACCTCTGTGGGGTGGCCCTGGCGGTCAGGAAGCCAGGAAGCCTGGCCCCGTGACGCAGCAGATTCCCTAGTCCTCCTCCAGGCCTGAGCAAGGCCCAGGGGTGCCTGGACTTTCTATGGGATGGGGTGAGGGGTTAGGAGGGGAAGAAGCACATTCTCCCTGTCTCAAGGTGGGGGCTGAAGCTGTTTGATACAAAAGACATGTGACCCTGGTGAGTAACAGCAGGGTTTCAAGTTCCCAGCCCTCCACGTGCCAGCTGGGTAACCCCAGGCCAGTTCCACAGCCTGTCTGTGCCTTACTTTTCTCATCTGCAAAATCGGGAGCCAAGTGAGACCCTCACAGCAGCTCTCGGGGCGGCCCACGTGCGTGCCTTGTGTTCAAGCCCGTCTCCCAGTCGGGTCCGACTCTGCAACCCCGAGGACTGTGGCCCACCAGGCTCCTCTGTCCGTGAGATTCTCCAGCCAAGAATGCTACAGTGGGTTGCCATGCCTCCCTCCAGGGGATCTTCCTGACCCAGAGATCGAACCCTGGTCTCCCACATTAGTGAAAGCTAATAGGATGGCTGAGGGTAGTCAGTGATGATGACGGGAGACGCAAGGCCCCCGAGCCGCCCTGACAAAAGCCAAGGGCCCTGGCCACACCACAGCCTCACGGACGAGCCCAGAGCACACGGGCCCGCCCGCTTCTCCTGCCCAGGTGGAGACAGGAGACCGTGTGGAGATGAGACTCGTTTGAAAGGCAGACAGACGCCACTCTGCTGCCGCCCGTATCCATACCTGGACTCTGAGGACAGTAGGACTGGCAGAGGGCTTCTGGGGTCCCCTGACTCCTCAGACCTCAACTGCGATGGAGAGGTGACCTCCAAGGGGGGCCAGAGGAAACAGGGGGCTCCTCCACCACCAGCGGGTGGTGGTTGGGGCAAGAATGTCATGGGTGCTCAACACAGTCCTCTCCATGGACCCACAAGGCCTGCGACCAGCTGCCCCGACCTGCGCCCAGCCAAGCCCCCTGACCAACGCCCTGGGGGCCCGGGGAGCAGGCTCTGTGCTCTCAGCGGCCCCAGGCCAGGGGCAAACCCGCTTTCTTGAAATCTGGACCCCTCTCTCCATGGATCCCTGCTTTGGACAGTTTCCTTCTTCAGGCAGGAAGATTCCTCCGGCAGTTTCCCCCTCCTCCCAGGGCAAGACCTGGAGTCCATTCCTGCCCCTGACAGCCTGACTGACCTGCATCTCGTCAGGGGCCCCAGAGGCCCCGTGCGTGCAAGCTTAGTCCTGTCCAGGCCTCTCTGGCCCCATGGACTGTAGTGCTCCAGGCCCCTCTGTCCATGGGATGTTCCAGGCAGGAATACTGGAGTGGGTTGCCATTTCCTTCTCCTGGGGATTTTCCCCACCCAGGGATCAAACCCGCGTCTCCTGTGTCTTCTGCATTGCAGGCGGAGTCTTACCACTGTACCACCTGGGAAGCCCTGAAGGCTCACTGACCAGCCTTTAAATCAGCTCTGTCACTTCCAGGCAGTGGGCTTCAAGCAAGTCACTTAATCTCTCGGTGCCCACTTCATTAGTAAACTGGGGATAACGTGGGATTCTCATGAGACTATGAATAGCATCTGTTGATTTGTGTGTGTTTCTGTCCCTCAGACTCTCCTACTGTCCGCAGTACGTTTGCTTGGCAGTTCTTGGTGCTGTGTCCTTGGCTCCCAGAGCAGGAGGTGTAGGCCCTTGCCCTTGACGGTGTCCACTTCAGTGGGGATAGGTGATCAGGCTGATGATCACCTATTCATAGCTCTGGCTGATGAATTAATTCCAACTGAGGAGGAGCCAGTCTGAGGACTGACAGATGGGGAGGAAGGCAGGCCTTGCTGGCAGGGGCCCTGGCAAGGGCAGAGGCCTGAGGTGTGAATCTCAGAGCTGCAGCGTGCAGGCCAGTAGGGGAGCCGGGGGCAGCCTGGGCAGGCAGGAAGGTGCACCTGTGGGGCTGAGCTGCGGGGAGGGGCTGGCCCAGACAGTGGGGGGCTTGAGGGGACTTCCCGGCTCCTGCACTGTCCAGCCCCACTCCCTGGTGTTCCTATGGAGAAACAGGCCATGTGCAGAATCTGCAGTGAGTCCAGTCCTGGTGGAGGACTGAGGGTGGGAGGGTTGGGCCCCAAATCCCAGCCCTAAAGTAGACCTGGATCTTGTAGAAGTTTCCAGATGTTTAAATGCCAGCCACCGGCCCCACCCGCTTTGAAGTTCTTGGCACTCCATTCCCAAGGCCACCAGGCTAATGGGGGAGAGGGGCAGGCCACATGCCAGGCTGGCACATCCGGATGTTCTCTGGTCCTCACCGCAGCCCTTGAGGTGGGTTATTCCCACTCCGCAGGCTGGAGACCGAAACTGGGCAAGTGTGAAACGCTAGGGCTTTTATTGACCCCTGGGGGCTCAGATTCCCGACTCTAGGCCTGGCCCCAGCCACAGTTTGGGGCTCCTCGAGGCTCTGCGGGGGTCCATGGTCTGATTAGAACATCACTTGATGCTCGAGTCAAGAAAGCTCCTCCCAGAGACCCTGGGGTGCGCCCCACCCCCGCCTAGAGCGAGCTCCTGGCATGCCCTCTGTGCCCGTGACCACGGAGCTCCTGAGGCTGGGCACGAGCCAGCTCCCAGCTGCCCAGGCAGGGTGTGCAGGGCCCCTGACAAGCGGTGGGCGTGGGGATGTTTCGTTACATCAGCCCCCGCAGCCCCTCAGCGCGAAAGGTGGGTGCGGAGGGCACCCTGGGAACTAAGACACGGGAGGCTCCGGAGGCCCCGCCCCCCGGGTCTCCCGAGGCCCCGCCCCTCCCGGGTCTCCCGAGGCCCCGCCCCCCGAGTCTCCCGAGGCCCCGCCCCTCCCCCGGGTCTCCCGGAGGCCCCACCCCCGGTCTCCCAAGACCCCGCCCCTCCCCCGAGTCTCCTGGAGCCCCGCCCCTCCCCAGGTCTCCCAGAGGCCCCACCCCCGGCCTCCCAAGACCCCGCCCCACCCCTCCCCCAGGGTCTCCCGAGGCCCCGCCCCGCCTGGAGCTGCAGCTTGGACCAGCGCCGGCTTGGCCTCCAGGTCACTGCAGTCCCGTGCTGAGAAGGATGGGTGGGTCAGTGGGTGGACTCCGCCGGCCCTGGTGTCCTCAACCGGATAAGGCGCTGTTGCTCCCTCCGGTGACCCTGCAGGGCAAGGACAGGAGACTTCAGGGTGGGATTGAGCCCCAACGGCGGGATTCACTCACCCAGGATCAGAGACCAGGAGACTCCGAGAAGAGAGCCCCAAGGTTCCGCAGGAAGAGCTCCATCCTGCCCGCCATTGCTTCTGAGGCCTCGGACCTAGGGGACTGAACGAAAAGCGCTCAGCTGCCTGAAGGACGGGGACGATCTCACACGACCCCCAGCAGCCCAAGCTCTGGAAGCCTTCCTTGGTCCAGGCTTCCCTGTCCTGGGGTTCTGGAGTCTGAGAGTCCAGGAGCTGGGTTCTGAGGTCCTGGGTTCTAGCTCCTGGGGTCCACAACCCCTCTAGTGACCTGGGAAGGAGGTGATGGGCGTGGGATGCAGAGGGGGCCCCCAAAGTCCAGGAGATCCAACTGCGCGAAGCCCAGCCCTGCCCAGGTCACTCGTTTTACAGAAGTGGAGACTGAGGCCTGGGCCTTTGGGGCCGGCGGGCATCTGTCCCAGGGCACTTTTGAGCGGGGATCTGGTGTGCGGGAGGCGGGGCGGGGAAGGCGACCCTGGGCCTGAGATGACCCTTCCCCTCCTCCACCAGCTAGGGGTTTCCCTGGTGGCTCAGGCTCATCTGCCTGCAATGCGGGGAACGTATCCCTGCGTCGGGAAGATCCCCTGGAGAAGGAAATGGCAACCCACTCCAGTACTCTTCCCTGGAGAATCCCATGGATAGAGGAGTCTGGTAGGCTATAGTCCATGGGGTCCCAAAGAGTCAGACACGACTGAGCGACTTCCCTTTCTTTCCTCCACCAGCTGGAGGCGCTGCCCTCGGGGCCGGCCTCTCCGGGTGGGGGGGGGATGGAGGCCCTTCCTGGGGAGGCCAGGCTGCCCGCTCTCCCGAGCCCGCAGCTTCCGCCCCCGCCCGGTCTCCTCCTCCGGAGCTGGGACTCGCTGCCTGCTGCCAAGAACGCCCACGGCCTGCCAGGCCGGTGGGGGAGGACGCGCGGGCCCCACCCCAGCCCATCCGCACGGATCCTCCGGGCCCTGGGCGGGTCTTCTTGGGGGAAACTGAGGCCCAGGGGGCGGGGCGGGGGAGTCAGGGCCCCCTGGGTCCCCGGGGTCCGCAGGAGTTTTGGAGGCTGTGCTTTAGTGGGGTCTCTTCACCCGCCTCTTGAGAGTGTTGAAGGGGAGGCTGCCGGGCTTTGAGCCAGGGTCGGGGTGGAAGGGGGAGTTGGCAGGGGTCCTGGCAGGAGGCCCGGCAGGGGGGAGAAGCCAGGGCCCCTCTCGGGGCTCCCTCCTGACGCCTGCCTCCCCTCAATTCTCAGCCCCCCATCCATACCCGTGATTTTCCAGCAGGCTGCCTGGCAGGCTCGGAGGGTGCTGGGGCCCAGAGGGGCTGAGGGCTGCTCTGGGAGGCCCGAGGCACCACACCCCCAGGCTGCAGGGAAGAGGGTCCTGATGGGATCCAGGGGACCCGGGCCGCTGGTCACACATGGCCTCTTAAGAATAAGCGTTTCCCTTGCAGCTTTGTCCTGGGGTGTTTGGCAGAGTGGTGTTTGAATTCAGAAAGAAAGAGGCCAAAACTTTTCTTCCTCCAGCTATAGACTGGCCCTGGGGCGGGGTGTGTGTGTGTGTGTGTGTGTGTGTGTGTGTGTGTGTGTGTGTGTGTGTGTGTGCGCGCGCCCGCGCGCGGGTGTGTGTGTGTGTCCTCACTGGGTCAAAGTTACACCTGCACTCGGGTTGAGCTTGTTGGTGACAGTCTTGGGCATGTGAGAGGCACAACCACTGAGCCTCGGTGATGGATGGGACACAGAGCTTCACGTGGGGGTGGGCAGGGATGCTCCCTCAGCTGAAGCTCTTAGAAGCCCCAGAGGCTGGAAACACCATTACCATGTGGGTAATTAAACCACAACCTTGAGTCAGCTCTTCACTGACTCACTGGAAAAGACCTGGTGCTGGGTAAGGTTGAGGGCAGGGGGAGAAGAGGGCGGCAGAGGGTGAGCTGGATGGCATCACACTCGATGAACATGAGTCTGAGCAAACTCTGGGAGATAGTGAAGGACAGGGCAGCCTGGATCCCTAGACCACGGGGTCCCAAAGAGTCCGACAGGACTGAGTGACTGAACCACAGTCTCAGAAGTGATGATCCTATCAAGTCAGCTCTTTTCATAGAATAGGTCATTACCTCCCAACCACCCTGAAGGGGCAGGCATTATGCCCAGGTGTGAATACCACCGCCAAGATCATTTGGGGTCTTTTTGAAAGCTGCCCACCACGATCTCAAGGAAAAGATGTCCACTTTGAGTGGGATAAGGGTCTTCTCAGACTCTAACACACTCAGCACGGAGCATTTGCTGTGGGCGCTGATTCGGGACCACTATCTGCTACTCTGTATGTGCTTGCTAAGTTGATTCAATCATGTCCAACTCTTTGCGACCCCATGGACTGTACCTCGCCAGGCTCCTCTGTGCGTGGGACTCTCCAAGCAAAAATACTAGAGGGGGCTGCCCTGCGCTTCTCCAACCACGCTGTGAGGTCAGTACTATTATCCTCCCCATTTTGGGGGGGACACAAAGAGGGAAGGAGCTTGTCCTCAAACCCCACAGCCGGGATCAGGCTGGAATTCGAACCCACACGGGTTGGAGCCCAAGGAGGAAGCTGGGTTGGGCATGGTGTGTCTGAGGAGCCTGCAAGTGCCCTCCGGGGAGCCGTTGTTTGGGTCTGAAGTTCAGGAAGAGGCAGGTCGGAACTGGCACGCGATGGGCGCCCTGAGCTGCGGGAGTGGTGGGGGTGATGAATCCTGGGGAGGCAGGCTCGCTCCCAGGAAGAGTGGGCACAGACCGGGCAGAAGTGGGGTACAGACTACCTCCCTTGACCGCCACAGCATCTGCCTCCTCGGAGCGATGGTGGGAGGGGGGCAGAGACAGCCCGAGAGTGAGGGAGGCCACGGGGTTGGGCGGGTGGAGGCGGGGGGGGGGGGGAGGGGGTACTATCTCTAGAGAACAGCCCGGCTGTGTTAGAACAAACCTTAGAACAAACCCTGAGGTTTCTGTTGGGGGGGCGGCGGCGGGGCGGGGGGGGGGGTGTCCCGGCCCTGGCCACACCCTCTGCGCTCTCTGCGGGGCGGGGCAGCCCCAGGCCCCGCCCAGGGTGACACCCCCGGATGCGGGCTCCCGTGTCACCAGCCTCCAGGCAGGAATGTGTCACGGGTGCCGCGCCCAGAGTCTGTGCCCCCTCCCCAGCCGGTCCTACCCGTCTGCCGGGCGCCGGTCGGCGGTCCCCTGCCCTCAGCCCCTGCGGCCCCCACCGCCGTTCGTGGAGCAGCCCACCGCCTCCGAGCAGGCTATCGCTCTGCCAGGCGCCTCCTCCTCCCGGGAGCCCGCTGGGCCTCCTGACCACTCCCAGACCCTTCGAGGGGGCCGATGAGGGATCTGTGTAGAGAGAGCTGCAGGAGTCATCCTCACCCCACAACAAAGGCAGACACGTGATGCTTTCTCCCCAGAACCAGCTGCCCGGCGCTCGCCAGGTGCCACAGGCTGGTCCTCCTTCCCCGCCCGCCTCCAGACCAAACGGACCATCTCTGGAACCTCCGGGCTGTTCCCCCGATCCCATCTGACCGCCCAACTCCCCAGCTAAGCCTCCTGCCCTCGGGCGGGCGGATGCCCTTCAGCGAGCTGGGTGCGCGCCCTCTGGACGACCCAGCTCTCCGCAGGCCCCGCCCGGGACTTAGCCCCCGCATCCTGGCCCACTGCCTTCGCCCAAGCGGGTCCCCTGCCTAACACGCAACCCTCCCTCCCCAAATGCCCAGATCGCCGCCGAGTTTGAACCAGCGACCTAAACACTCTGGGCCTCAGTTTCTCCGGCTGCAACAGGAAGCGAATCCTGGTCCGGGAACGGGGAGGAGCGAAGGGCGCGCAGGCTGTGAGGTTCCTGGCGCAAGAAAGGGCCCAGAGCCTCGCGGCCTTCTGGGCCCGTCTGCCAGCCCGCTGTGCTCCTATTTCCGGCCAGGTGCTCGCCGAGCCTTGCCAGGTGGTGATGACACCACTGGCGGCCCATCCCCACCTCCCAAGAGCCAGCGAAGGGCCCTTTTAGGGGCAGGGAGGCCCGCGGGGAGACCCTCTGTGTGCCCGCTGGGAACAGGTGGCAGGGTGAAATCCGAGAGCCCGGGGCTCCGCCTGACCCGGGGCTGGGGGTGGAGGGGGCTGTGTGTGTCTGTGTGTGTGTCTGTGTGTCTGTGTGTGTATGCGTGAGAGCCCCGGGCTCGCCTGACCTGGGCCTGGGGGTGGGGGTGGGGGGCCTCTGTGTGTGTGTGTCTGTGTCTGTGTGTGTCTGCGTGCGTGTGTGTGTGATGTTTTGCCCGCTCAGCCTGGCTGAGCTCCAGGAAGACTCGGTCCCGCCCCCAGCCGTGCGCCTCTGTGAAATGGGGCGATCGCGCCGCCTCCAAGTCGCACCCCTAACTGCGGGTCTCTCGAAGGAAGGTTTATTGTCCAAGATCGACAGTAATGCACAGTCACTGGGGGGGGGGGGAATCAGAAAATAACTCCCGTCCCCCATAAAAATACCACCAAATATGTCTATGACCCGAACTCCACCCCTAGAAGTACTCTTGCAGCTACGGGGCGGGGGAGCGGAGCGCGACCTCAGGAGGCAGGTTTTATTATTAATATTATCCCACATTTCGGGGGGGGGGACAGGGAGATACAGAGGCGATGAGTGGCCCCCAAGGTCTCAGGAGGGTGAGATGCCGGCGAGATTCGAACTCCGCCCCCCCCCCCCCCCCCCCCCCCGCCACACACACACACCCTTGCACACTCCATCAAGGGCCGCCCATCTTCTTGGTAAGGACTCGCTACTGTCAGGCACCTGCCCCAACTCAGCCCAGGAGCGACACAGCACAGCCCGGGGACCGAGACGGGGGACCGAGCGGGGCTTGAGGATGCGGGTGTCGCGTCCAGACGCGAGCCTGTGGACTTGGGGCGCCACATCGCGGACCCCCGGGGGGCGGGCTCCTCCAGCCCAGGACGCATGCGCCCCTCTGCCTCTCACGCGAGGAGATTACTTGGGAACTTTGAACCCTGTCCCCAAGCCCCGATGGGGAAGATTAACCCGATTGTTTTCAAACGCTGGCCTCGCAAAAGAGCCCCGCACCTAGGCTGCCAGCCCCGTCTCTCAGGCTGGTCTGCGACGCCCTCTGGCTTTGTGCTGGGCGATTGTTGACCCATTTCACTGGCGGCGAATGGGCCGGGGATCCCAGGGACTCTTTCCTGTGGGTGTGGACGCCTCCCTGCCCGCTGGAGTCCCAGCTCCAGAGGCCCACCTCATCCGGGAAGCCTACTCTCCACTTGGTGACTCACCGCCCGGGAGTGGGTCCTTTGTTCAGTGCCCTGGGCGCTGCGGGGGAAGGAAGGCAGGCAGGCCCCTGCTTTATTCCGCCAGCTCCCAGCGGGGCCACGGTGCGGCCCTGCCCCGGACCAGCACTCGAGGTGCTGGACTCAGTGACCTGGGACAGCTCTGCAGTGCTGAGTCTCCTGGGGCCCCAGGGCTGGTCCCACTGCTCTGGGCTCACCCTGAGGGGTGATGTCTATTCCCTCCTTCTGCTAAGAGCACCCTGGTTTTCCAGGGGAAACCCTACCCAGCCACCTTCCAGGGATACAGTGTGGGGGTGGTACCCTACCCTCCTAGTTCTAGGTCCGCAACCCGCATTCTGCCCCACTGGTTTGGAGGAGGACACCCCGCCCTGCGGGTGGGGAGGGGGCTGGTGACCTGGGGCCACCTGGGCTACCTCAGGCGGGGACCCCGTCCAAGGGAGGCTGAGGGGCAGAGAGCGCAGCCCTGGGCTCAGCGCGGCTGGGGCTGCGTGCACGCTGCACTTGTCCGCTTGACTTTTTGGCTTCAGGCTGTTGATGGGTTTCACCTCACCACCCGACCCTGAGGATCCTCTGGACTTGCTTATTTGCCCACTGGAAGCTGCACAGTGGGTTCTGCTGCCCATGTTCCTGCATTCAGCACCTACTCTCAGACGGGACGTGTCCTGAGTGAGGCAGACACAGCCCTGCCCCCCGGGGCTCCCAGCCTGGGGATGGACAGGGGGTCTGTGCCGCGGAACTGTGGGGAGCGGGACGTGAGGGGGGCCGGAGACTGCCTGAGGAGGAGACCCTGAGAGCCCTCAGGAAATGACTGGAGGAAGGGCCTGGAGTTGAAGGGAGAGAAAGAGCTCCAAGTTTTGCGCCCGGAGACTGGAGAGGATTCCTGGTCTCCCTTGAAACAACGACGAGGTGGGGGCGGGGCGCGGAGACCGCCCGCAGAGCATTGTGGGCCTTTGGATCTTAGCCCAGCCACACATAGATGGGCTGCAAGCAGGGGTTTAGTGCGGCCAGTTAGGGTTTTAATAGATCCCTCTGGCCTTGGTGCTTTCCCAGGGCTCTGCCAGCTTGTGAAGGAAAGAATTCCTTGCTTGTCATGCAACCCTGCCACAATGCCTCCTCACCCTGGTCGGCTTCATGGGGATCGAGGGACATGGATGGGGAGCCCCACTTTGCAGACCTTTGTGGATGCGAGATCCCGGACCACTTGGAGAAGGCTTCCTAGGAGAGGGGCCCCAGCCTTCAGCCGAGTGGAAATCATGGGAAGATTGCCCAGAGGCGGGGGAGGAGAGGAATCCCAGAGAAGGGACAGCATGTGCAAAAAGGCACGGAGGCAGGAAAGAGCGCAGTGTGCCCAGGGAACCCCTGCATGAGAACTGAGTGTGAAGGACTTGGAGTGTGTCTGCGCGTGTGTCAGTGTCTCTCTGAAGGTGCAGGCAAGCAGCAGCAAGAGGCCTCTGCATTGGGTGGGCTGGTGGTTGCAGGAGGTGGAGGTGGGTGGTGGAGGATGGGCAGGGGGGCAGGGAAGACCGCATCAAAGCCAAGCTGTCAGATGGGGAAGGATTAGCTGGTGGGTAGAGGCGGGAGGTTAAACCTGGAGACTAAACCTCATGCTTACCTCTGCTTCCTCTGGAAACTTCATAAAAATGATGGCAAAACAGTTTTAAAAGGTATAAACACAAGACAGGAGAGTTCTGCAGATGAGAGGGGCCTCACGTTTTAGGAAGATGGAAACTGACAGGGTCTTCCTGGGGTGGCCTGTACCAGAGACTGGCACCCACAGACTGGCAGGGACTGCTGGCGGGGCTGGGTCTGGGCCCACTGTGGATGGTGGGGGCGGGTCTGATGACAGCCCTTGTGGTGGACAGACCCTATTATGACCCCAGCGATTTCCTGCCCCCTGACGTTCACACCCCTGTGTAACCCCCGGCAGGAGCTGTGACCCGCTTCTAACCAATAGAATATGGCGCAGGTGATGGGACGGCCCACCCCTGTCTAAGGAGACCCTCCTGGCAGGCTGGACGAGGTGAGCAGCCTTGGAGAGGAAGCCCATGAGGCAAGGGACGGCATGTGGCCTCCAGCCACCAGCCTGCAAGAAGCCGGAGCCCTCAGTCACACAGCCGCAAGGGCAGAAATCCTGCCAGCAACCGACTGAATGAGCCTGGAAGCAGATCTTTCCCCCAGTAGACCCTCCAGTTGGGCACGCAGTGAGTGGCACCTTGATTGCAGCCACGTGAGACCCCAAGCAGAGGAGCAGCCCACCTACAACTCCAACCCTTAGCAACTGTGAAAGAATAGATGCCTGTGGTTTTCAGTTGTTCCGCCTGTGGTCATCTGTTACTCAGCGTAGAAAACACATATGCTCCCAGGCCCTCCCACAGCTGCTCACCATTCACTTCCCTGTTCGCACCGACCCCTCCTGCGGAAGACAAAATGCATCCTCTCTGGAGAGAGATTCCAAAATCAGGACCTCGGGCAGGGCAGAGGCAGGAATGAGTGTGGAGCTGAAAAAGATGCTTGAGTGACCACGCAGTCCCAATCCTTCCCCGCCCTGCCTCGGGAATGCCAGCAACCAAGTGTGTGTCCCTGGGCGGAAGATGGAGGGTCTTCTGTGGACACCCAGAAGCACCAGCACGGGAAGACTCCGCATCACTCACTGCGCCGTGCTGCAAAGGCCACGTGACCCGCTTTGGTGAATGAAGAGAGAGTGGAAGTGACATGTACTTTCTGAAAATGTGAGAAGTCATCCTGTGGTCCCACCACTGCTCTCTTTCTCTGCCACAGAAGACGGCGTCCTACACGGAGGCAGCTCCTTCAGCCCAGGGCCCAGGATGACAAGGACACACGGAGCAACCTGCAGGCCCCAAATACACCTTTGCTGTTGTGTGTCTCTGAGATTTGGGGGGATTGTTTGTTACTGTAGCATAACTTTGCAAGGCCGACTGATAACACCAGGAAAGCTGCCTGGATGCCTGAAAATCCAGGGAGTCCTTTCACACACAGAGATTCCAACTGGCCTGTCTATGCCTTATGTTGGTGTGCGTGGCTGCTGAGTGTCATCAGACATTAGAGGAAACCCATCAGTGGAAGAACAGAGACCAAAACAAAGAGAGAAAAGGAAGTAGGATGAAAGGAGAGGAATCAGGGGGCAGAAGAAAAACGTCAGAATTAATCCTAATTCCTCAGAGAGGACATTAAACCAGAACAATGTTATTTGTTTTAATGGAGCCAAGAGCTTTTAGAAGTTTAAAAGACAATAGTTGAAATAAGGATGGGAGTAAAAGGTAGGGAAATCCCTAAGGAGTAGACCTAAATGACAAAGAAATAGGGGGGAAAAATTAGAGGATAAGTGCTAAATCCAAGTACAGAAGTCCCAGGAGAGGCCTGCAGGGTGTGAGTCCCCAGAGTGCAGAGGCCTGCCCTGCACAAGAGTTGCACCAAGACCATCCCTCTCTTCCCCTTCCGTCAAGGCAGAGGGGTTCCAGAGCACCAGGGATAAAGCAAAGATACTAAACACTTCCAGAGAAGAAAAGGATGTCTCATGGAAAGGACTGAGAGTCAGAGATGCTCTGGGCTTCTCACCAGCAGCACTGGGAGCGAAGAAGTCAATGGAGAAATGCCTTCAAAATGCTGTTGAAGGAACTTCCCTGGTGGTCCCGTGGTTAACAATTTACCTCGACGTGCATACAATGCAGGTTCAATCCATGGTCTGGGAACTAAGATCCCACATGCCACATGGCATGGCCAAAATGTTAAAAAAAATAGTTCAAGTATTTTTAATTAAAAAAAATTAACTAAAAATAATTGCTGGCAAAAATGATTTTTAACTCAAAATTCTATACTTAGCCAAGCTATCACCAAGCATGATGTTGGCTGAAGACCTCTTCAGATGTGCAAGAGTTATACTAATCAATCTTCCATGCTCCTTTTCTCTGGAATTTCCTGGAGGAGGTTCTCTAGCAAAGCAAGAACAAGAAAGACTGTGTCGAGGAAATAGAAGCAGCCAGCATGGATTGTTGAGGGGTGGTGATGGTGGTGGGGTGGTTCTGGCAGGGAAGGTATGGACTGAGCCAAACACAGTTTCTTTGATAGGTAGGAAATAATATTGGGAAACTGCCCACCATCGGGTAGACTTAGAAATGGATATGAAGTAAGCTACTAGTAACCGATCATTGCCTAACAAATTCCCACAAATTTACCTTCTGGGCAAGTCTAGGCATAACTGAGCTGTGTCCTCGGCTGAGGGCCTCACAAGGCTACATGCAGGGTGCTTGATGGGACTGCAGACTCATCTGAGGCTGGACTGGGGAAGGATCCATTTCCAGGCTCACTGACCATGTTGCTGGAACTCGGTTCCTTTTTGTGTGGGACTGAGGGCTTCAGGTTCTTGCTGACTATTGCCCAGCATCTGCCTTCGACTTCTAGAGGCCACAATTTCTTGCTGTGACCACACGACTTGGCAGCTTGCTCCTTCCTAGCCAGGGAGGGTGCAGCAGACACCTGCGTGACGGGCTCTGCCATCTTATACCACATGACCATGTCTATCCCGTTGCCTTTGCCATGTTCAGTTGGTTAGAATGAGTCAAGGTCATGCCCACACTCAAGGACAGGGGCTGCAAAAGGGTGTGAACACCAGATGGTGGGGTCTTTGGGAGCCACTTATTTTTATTAAGTAATTTTTATTGGAGTATAGTTGCTTTACAATGCTGTGTTAGCTTCTACTGCATGGCAAAATGAATCAGCCATACATATACGTATTTCCTGTCTTTTTTGGATTCCCCTCCCATTTAGGACACTGCAGTGCATTAAGCAGAATTCCCTGCACTCTACAGTATGCTCCCATCGGCTGTCTATTTTACGCATAGGATCAACAGTGTATAAGTGTCAATTCCAATCTCCCAACTCTTCCCACCCTACTCCCCCTTGGTATCCATACATTTGTTCTCTGTATCTGTGTCTCTATTTCTGCTTTGCTTTTCACCTATACCGTTTTTCTAGATTCCACATATATGCATTAATATACGATATTTGCTTTTCTCTTTCTGACTTACACTCTGTATGACTCTCTAGGTCCATCCATGCCTCCACAAATGATCCAATGTCATTCTTTTATATTGGGAGCCATTTTCTTAAAATGTAGGACCCACTTTTAAAGCAACTTAAGCAAAGCTAATTATTAACTTCATGAAAAACTAAAAGTTAAACCAGAAAGGAAATGCAACCACATTACATTACTTGACTCAGAGGCAAACAGTGTTTACATAATCGTTAAACAACTGAATATTGGTTGAACTAAAAATTGTTGCATATTGGTAATAAGAAGTGACAGAGGGGGAGAGTGTTGTGTGGGTGTGTAGCGGAGGGGGACTGTGTGTGAGAGAGCTCAACCCTTGTCTTCTGTAAGAGGAAGTCAGTAGATAATGGCTCAAATTGGTAAATCAAGTAACAGCAGCACAAGCATGTTATTTATAAACACGGAGATAAAACCCAGAAGAAGAAGCCAAAAGCGTTGACTGTGGTTGTTTCCGGGGAGAGGTGGGGGTGGGGCGGTTGGGGAGGGCCTGCTGCTCGACACTGTAGGCCTGTGTATCTTGGAAAATTCTGTGCGTGTCAAGTGCATATACTTTAAACTATTACATTGCTTCCATAAAAATACACATTAATTAATAGAGAAAGAGATAAGGGGGAGGAGATCCATCCCCTGGAGGGAACAGTGGAGTCCCCGGGGAAGCTGAGCCATCCGAGCTTCTCCTTACCCTGCAGGGAGGGGTTCTGCGGATCCCTGGCAGGAAAGGCAGTCCCCGGGGGTGGGTGGGTGGGGGGAGAACCTGAGTGGCACATACTCGGGGGAATGTGGTAACCGGAGCTTCCATAGGGAGAATACGGTAACAACGGGGTTGGGGGGGCGGGGACTGGGAGGGTTTGGGAAGGAAGCGGGGAGGGGGAACCGGGATCCCTCCCCCAGCGTCGGGGGAGCCTCAGGCCCCAGGCGAGATGCCCCCACCTTTGTAGTCCCCCTCTTCGTAGACATTTCTTGGAAAAACTCTGAAGGTTCCCGTGAGGTTTTGTTTTTCGTTCAGTAGATTTTGTATAATTTGTTTTTAATCTAAGTAATAAATGTTCCTGGCACAAACACTGGGAAGCACGGGATGTCTTGGAAAAGCACAGCCCAGTAGTGATGTCCAGCAGGGAGGCTGCTGTCAGGCCCCCAGGTCCCCAGGTGTCCTCCTGTTCCTGCTGACATCAGTCTCTCTCTCCCAGGCATGCAGGGGTCTCTCTCTCTGCACATCCGTGGTCTGCACCCTGCTTTATTCACTTTGCTGCCTGGCCAGGCACCCTTCTCACTCAAAGACCCCCAGAGAGAGCCGTCTCACCCCTTTTTCCAGACCCCTGTGCCAGGAGCTCCCCCATTGGTGTGCCCAGTCCCCAGTGGTGGGTGTTCAGCTTGAGTGTAGAATTTTGCTCTTAGTAACTCAGCTGCCAGACATGAGTTTGGGCACGCTCTGGGAGTTGGTGATGGACAGGGAAGCCTGGCGTGCTGCAGTTCATGGGGTTGCAAAGAGTTGGACACAACTGAGCGACTGAACTGAACGAACTCAGCTGGGACTGGACACCTCCAGGCAGACAGCCGGGCTTTCTCCCCACCCCCCCCTCACTGCCCTGGGAGCCCGAGTCTGGCTGGGAACACGTCACAGGCGTGAGTCCTAGGACCTCACAGCAGTGTGGCCTGAATGTCTGAGGAAGGTCTGGTGCAAAGAAGCTGGGAGGAGAGGAACAGTGTGAGAGGTGGAGACAGAAAGGGATCTCTGGGGGTGTCTGGCACCCATGCAAGGCATGGGGCCACGCTGGGCTGGCCACCTGCCAGGCAGGGCTAGGACTGGCTGAGACACCCTGTGCCGGGAGCATTGTGGCTGGAGGACAACTCTGGCTTCGTCACTTCTTCCCTGCACCTGCTTTAAAGTGGCCTTGAAAACCTGCTTAACCTCTCCAGGCCTCAGTTTCCTCATCTGCAAAATGGGGATGCCAAGAGCACAGCTGTCCTTGGAGGGGAGGCAGGAGACAGTGAGGAGGTCAGAGAGAGGATCTGGGGGCCCTCCAAGGGGAGAGTGGTTGGGACTGGCCCATGAGAACAAGAAGATCCTCCCGAGTAGAATCAGAAGGCAGTGTGCATCAGAATTGGGGTCTGAACTGCCTCCCCCCCACCTGCCCGCCCCAGTGCTCCAGCCCCTCTCGTGGCTGGGCCCCAGTCTCCTGCCCTCAGTTGACTCAACCTGATATTGGGCACAGCAGCCCCAGCTGGAGGGACAGCTTAGAGCTAATAAGAGACGCGTGCCTGCCCAGGGGACCCTGCAGCCCAAGTCCAAGGCCCTGGGGGGGAGCGGTGTCAGGCTCCTTTCCCGAGCTGGCACAATCAGGGCTTGGGATGTAGCAGGGGAGAAAATGCTGACCATGGGGATGGGGTCCAGGAGGAAGGGCTGCTAAGCAGCAGAAGTCGGGCTGCCTCCCAGGCTTCCCTGGCTCTAGAAGGAGGTGGGGACCACCCAGAGGGTGGGGCTGAGAGCAGGGATGGCACACCCTCCCAGGGACCGTTGGGGGTCCCACTGCCTGAGCCCAGGCCTCCGGGTCAGTTGATCTCTTTTCAGACACAGACCACTCTCTCCACTCCTACGCTTGCCCAGAGCAAGGCCTGCTGAGTTCTGACACGGACCCCCACTTGCCCCCGACCATGGGCACGGGGTACTCCCGAGCTGGTTGCTCCATGCGGTGGCAGGAAGCATTGTATTCTACCCTACGCCCTGCACATACATCTTCAATTACAGAAAGGAAAAGCTTATGGAATAGAGCTTACCCTTATTGCATTTTAAAAAATGCTTCATTTGTAGTTGTCCCAAACTGGAAACAACCCAGGTTTCCATCAGCCGTGGATGGATAAACAAATGTGGTGTATCTGTACAAAGGAATGCCGCTTTGCAGTGAAAATAAACCACTCTTGCACAGGGCTTCCCTGTTGGTGCAGTGGTAAAGAACCCACCTGTCAGTGCAGGAGACGTGGGTTTGATCCCAGGGTTGGGAAGGTCTTCTGGAGAAGGAAATGGCAACGCACTCCTGTATCCTTGCCTGGGAAATTCCATGGACAGAGGAGCCCAATGCGCTACAGTCCATGGGGTCACAAAGAGTCAGACACGACTTATTGACTAAACAACAATACACACAATACCATGTGTGAATTTCAGACATGAGAGTGAGCTGAAAGAATCCTGGTGGAATATTACCTACTGTATGGTTCTGTCTATGTGATGTTCTAAAGCGGGCCAAGTAATCTGTGGTGATAAGAAGTTGATCTGTGGTGGCTGGGGGCCCAAGGATTGATGGGGAGGGGCACTGGTGAACATCTTGGGGTATGGAAATGCTGGTTCATGACTGATGCATGAACTTAAAGAACTAGCTACTTAAAATGGGTGCATTGCCCTGTATGACATTTTGCATAAAAGAAAGAAAATGCTGCTTGTTCCATAAATTGATTTCATGACCCGCTTGTAAATCAGTGGCCCACCATGGTGGCTGCTAACATCTGCTGAAAAGAGGGGCAGGGAAGTATAGATGGAGGGCCTGACCACGCTGGTGAGGTGGAAAGATTGCTTTGAGAAAGAAAGTCTGAGGGGAGCATGAGAGAATTAAAGCAAAAGAGGTGAGGGCAGGGGTGCGTACAGGCAGGGGAATGGCAGGATTAAAGACCCTGAGGTAGAATGTAGCCAAGGCCATGTCGGGGTTGGTGGGGGGGGGGTGGTGGAATGGCAACTCTTGCAGCCTGAGTGCCTCTGGAGGTCTTTGTCCTTCTCATTCTCTGATGTACCCCCAGCACCTGATACATTGTTGCTGTTGTTATAGTCCTATCTGACTCTTTGCAACCCCATGGACTGCAGCATGCTAAGCTTCCCTGTCCTTCGCTATCTCCTGGAGCTTGCTCAAACTCATGTCCATTGAATTTGTGATATCACCCAGCCATCTCATCCTCTGTCACCTCCTTCTCCTGTTTTTAATCTTTACCAGCATCTTTACCAGGGTCTTTTCCAATGAGTTGGCTGTTTGCATCAGGTGGCCAAAGTATTGGAGCTTCAACTTCAGCATCAGTCCTTGGAATGAATATTCAGGGTTGATTTCCTTTAGGGTTGACTGGTTGGATCTCCTTGCTGTCCAAGGGACTCTCAAGAGTCTTCTCCAACACCACAGTTCAAAAGCATCAGTTCTTTGGCGTTCAGTCTTCTTTATGGTCCAACTATCACATCCATACATGACAACTGGAAAAACCATAGCTTTGACTATACAGATCTTTGTCAGCAAAGTAATGTCTTTGCTTTTTAATACACTGTCTAGGTTTGTGATAGGTAGTAGGTTTTCATTAAACGATAACAGCAAAGTGAATGCTGGGAGCAAGGGTGGGTAGTGGCAGGTGAGACTGTAAGCTACGGGGAGCCCACTGACTTTATCCCCATGGAAGGGTGGTTGGATAAATTATGTGGTTTATCCATCCAGTAGTGTATATTCAAGGCTTCAAAAGGGAAGGAAACTCTAACAGAAGCTACAACATGGATGAACCTTGAGAATGTTATGCTGAGTAAAACAAGCCAGTCACGGAAGGGCAAGTCTCCATGATCCCATTTATGGGAGGTACTTGAGCAACCTCGCTCAGAGAGGAAAGTAGAAGGGTGGTTGCCAGGGGCTGGGGGAGGGGCAGATGAGGAGTGGTTTAGTTTTGCAACATGAAGAGAGTTCTGTGGATGGATGATGGTGACGGCTACACACAACGTGTATTATTTAATGCCACTGAAGTGCACACTTTTATTATTATTAATATTTTGGTGGAAAGTAAAGTTTATTTCAGATGCTGGGAATGGGGCTAGGGACTGGGGTGGGCAGGTGGGAAGGGCAGAGTCCTGTCCAAGGGCTGATTCCCTGCCCTGACTGTCAGGGGCAAGAGTTTTTATATGCAGAGGGAGGAGGCTACATGCAGAAATAGCCGTCAGCTCTGACAGTCATCCTGAAATTGGTCATCGGTGGTCTGACTGGCATCATCTTGTCTTTTTTTTAAATGTGTTTTTTAACTGGAGTATAATTGCTTTACAATGTTGTTAATTTCTGCTGTACAACAACTGGAATCAGCCCTAAGTATGTATATACCCCTCCCTCCCGAGCCTCCCTGCCCCCTTCCCCAATATTAGTATTATTCTAAGGGAAGTATAGTTGACTTACAACATGGCAATAGTTTCTGGTGTGCAGGAAGGTGATGGTTACACATACACAGGCACACACGCGCACACACATATATACATGTTTTCTTTTTCATATCCTTCCACTGTGGTTTATTTCAGGATATTGAATAAGTTCCCTGCACACTTTAAAATGATAAATTGTATGTATAAAAAATAATAATTAAACACAAAACCCTCCATTGGCTCTGCAGTGCCTCCATGAAGACCAGCTACATAATTTGCAGGGCCCAGTGTAAAAGGAAACTGCAGGAACTCTGTTCAAAAATTAAGAATTTCAGGCTGGGCAACAGCAGAGCTGGGGACCAAACGCCGGCTCCTCTGGGCAGGGGCCCGTGGGGTCGCACAGGTCGGAGCCCAAAGGGCCAGCCTCCCCCCAGGTCTCTGCGGGGTCCTCCTGTGACCTGGCTTGCTTTCAGCTTCGGGAGGGAGGGCCCCCAGACCTCTGACGTCTGGATCTTTGTCTATGCTGTTCCCTCCGCGTGAAGTACCCTTCCCTTCAGTGTTCTTTGTCACCAGATCCAGGCTCAGCTCTTCCTAATACCGGCTGGGCTGGCGGCCGGCGGTGGAGATGTGGTCTGCTCAGTGAGGCCGCCGCCCCGCACCAGCTGGGCGTGCAGACCCGGCCCCCTGGCTAACAGATGACCCAAGCCACCACGTGTTATTCAGAATGATGGCACTGGTCACCAAGGAGCGGGCACCTGCCCCGTGTCCCTCGGCTCCTGGGCGCTCCCCGCCACCGCCTGGGATCTCACCCACGTGACACGGGCGGGAAGGGCGCAGAGGCCCCAGGCCACTCAGCAACCCCTAAGGAGAGGGTCCGGGGCTCCTCCGGCCCCTCCCTGGCGGCGGGCCAGCCCGTTTGCCGGGTCTGGAGACGGAGGCCCGCCCGCCCGCGCCGCCGGCCGCTTCCCGCCCCCGCCCGCGGCCGGGTCCTCGCCGCCCCGCGCAGAGGAGAAATCCCGCCGGCAGCGGGCGGAGGCGGCGCGGGTACGCGTAGTCATGGTGACCGCGGGAGACAAAGAACCCGCGGCGCCCGCCGATGGAGGCGGCGGCGGCGGGGGCGCGGGCCTGCGGGGACCCCCGCGGGGGCCGGCGCCCGCCGCCGCCCAGCCCGGGCCTCCGGGTGGCTTCGGGCCAGCCTCGCGCGCTCTGGGCCTCAGTTTCCTTGTCTGGACAGCGGGCCCGGACACACTGGCTCCTCTGACCTCGCTCGCTGGGTTTGGCCGCCCTTTCCCTTCCTTTCACGGCCTCCTCCCTCGGAAAGATGAATCAGTCTGGAAGGTCCTTCTAAGGGGGCCCCGGGGAGGGAGTGCGCTGGGCGGGCGTGGAGCAGCCCCCCTCATCACAGGAGAAGCAGACAGGCGCGGAATGGGGATGGAGGGTCCCCCGGCCCCTGCTGAGGCCCAGGGCCGCCCCTCCCAGCGTGGGGCAGGATGTGAGGAGCCCCGAGTGACCGGGATGGCCCCCCTCTTGGCCTGACCCTGCCTCGGCACTGGCTGCAACCCAGGGGGCCCCCCAGGACCAGGTGGCAGAGGCCCCAGTCCCGCCTCCACTTCCGGCCTTTGGTGCCTTCCTGGTGGAGGGGCAAGGCCCAGCCTGGCTCCCCACCTCCTCCTTGAGAGCCCCAAGAGTCTACAGGCTGGGGGACACTGGTCCTCTCCTTTACCCCAAGCTGGGCCTCAGTTTCTCCATTTGTAAAAAGGGGCGCACAGAGGTTTAGACTCAAGCTTTTTGCAGCCCCAAGGTCCCTGTGGGCTGATCTGAGGGGTGACAGAGCTCTTGGTCCCTCTGGGCTGTGTGCGCCGCCCTGGGCACCCGAGGAGATGCTGCAGGTGACAGGTGAACCGGTGGCTTTCTTCTGTGCCCAGTCCCCTCGGGGCGAGACTCCAAGCCAAGGGCCCAGTCCCAGTGAGGGTTGGGCCTGGGCCCTGCCTCCCGGAGCTCCCAGACTCAGGACCCAGCAGAAGGGCAGGAGGAGCTTGGCCCCTCACCTCACACTCCACAGTGACCCCAGTTCCTCCCCTTGTGTGTGACCGGCGGGGAGGGGCCGGATCGGACAGGCTCTTCCTAAATGGGCAGTGAAGAGTGAGGGGTCTCTCCCGGGGTGGGGGGTCATCAAAGAGGCCCACCCACCCCCTGCTGCTCAGGGTCTCGGGAGCCAGGGCCCCAGAGGCAGGCCAGCAGGAATGCTGCCCCAAGCCTCAGCCCATCCCACCGTGGGACCGCCCCCTCCAGCTGCAGGGTGCCGGAGGGCAGAGGCTTCACACTGACCCTCTCCTGCCTCCCAACGCCTGGAGTGTCCTTCACATCCTTGGCTGCCTGGCAAACCTTTGATTGTCCCTCACCTCTCAGTTCACATCTCCCCTCCTCCAGACCCCTCGTGGATCCACACAGCACTCTTTAAAGTGTGTGTGTGTGTGTGTGTGTGTGTGGTAAAAGTCGTGGGGTGGCAGAAGAGTCAGCCAAGACTTAGCGACTAAACAACAGCAACAAAAGTCACATAATACGAAACATGCTGTTTTAACCGTATTTCACGGCACGGTTTGGTGGGACATTCACACTGTTGTGCAACTCTCACCATCAGCCGTCTCCCGAATTTTTCTCCCTTAAGCTTCCCAGTGGCTCCGATGAGCCTGGAGCCTGGTGGGCTGCAGGCGGCGGAGTCGCAGAGTCGGGCACCACTGAGCAGCCGCCAGTTTCACTTCTTTCAAGCTGAAACTCCATGCTCGTTAAACACTCACTCCTCATTGCCCCTCCCCACCCCCACCCCCGGGCATCCACCAGTGTACTTTCTGACTTTGAATTGACTATTCTAGGCATCTCATGTAAGTGGAATCAAACAGTGTTTGTCTGGATCTAATGTATGGTGCTCAGTCGCTCAGTTGTGTCTGACTGTTTGCGGCCCCATGAAGTGTAGCCCGCCAGGCTCCTCTGTCCGTGGAATTTTTCAGGCAAGAATACTGGAGTGGGGTAGCCATTTCCTACTCCAGGGAATCTAAATCGGGGATTGAACTCAAGTCTCCTGTGTCTCCTGCATTGGCAGGCGGATTCTTTACCACTAGCACCTAATATTGGAGAAGGCAATGGCAACCCACTCCAGTACTCTTGCCTGGAGAATCCCATGGATGGAGGAGCCTGGTGGGCTGCAGTCCATGGGGTCGCTAAGAGTCTGGACACGACTGAGAGATTTCCCTTTCACTTTTCACTTTCATGCATTGGAGAAGGAAATGGCAACCCACTCCAGTGTTCTTGCCTGGAGAATCCAAGGGATGGGGGAGCCTGGTGGGCTTCCGTCTATGGAGTCGCGCAGAGTCGGACACAACTGAAGCGACGCAGCAGCAGCAGCAGCAGCAGCACCTAATGTATATTGGAATACATTTTGAAGGTTGACATATATCCTATAAACAGATTGTGCCTTCTCTCCCGCCCCCCACCACCGTGCTATACAGTAGGTTCTCATTAGGGATCTCTTGTGTACATAGAGCTGTATATATCCAGACAGCACTATTACCCACCCTGGTGGCACAGTCCCTTTGCTGGTCTGTCCCCCCCACAGCCAGGGAAAGGACACAGCTCTCTGTGGGGTCGCTATCTCCGCCCCAGTGGGCCTGCTGTATTTGTGGGACAGATAGAGACTGTCCTCTGAGTCGGGAAAGACAGGATCCTCCTCCCCCTGGGTGAGGATAGGGACACTGAGGCCCTCCCACAGGAAACGATGTGGCCGAGGTTGCAAGTGGAACCAGAGCTGGGGCCACAGCTGGGTGCTCTGTCAGGCAGGGAGGGGCACTGTGGTTCAGAGGGCAGCACCAGGGTCCGGCTCTGCTTGGGTTCAAGTCCCCGCTCTGCCGCTGTCTCACCCGCGTGGCACTGAGCAGGTCACTTCTGATCACTCCTGTGCACAAAGGGGACGATGACAGATGACAGCTTCTCGGGAGCCAGCAGGTTAATCCGTGGAGCATTGGCAAGAGCTCACCGGGGCTAACTCTGATGAGTAGAGCCTTGGCAACCCCCTCTTTGGCGTCCCTGCACCTGCCCCCGGCCAGAGACAGGGCCAGGGGCCTCTCTGCGCCCCGTTTCCCTCCTACTTAGCCTCCAGCAGCAGAGACTGGGACCAACTAGACAGGCTAGGGAAGGGCATTCCAGATGAGGGAATGCAGTGAACAAAAGGGAGGGATGGGATCAGCTAGCGGCCTTCCAGGAACAGTTTGGGATCAGGTTCCTTTTGCAGGAGCCCCGGGCATTCACGTGATGGGAGAGGCAGGGACCAGACCTCGAAGGGCCTTGACTGCCAGGCTGAGGAGCTTGCTTTGGCCTGGAAGTGTCTGGGAGTCATCAGATGTTCGGGGCTGCGACCAGCCATGGTCATGTAACTGGGGCAGGACCGGAGGGTCTGGTGGAGGCCCAGTGACTGGTAGGGTGGCCTCCAGGACAAGGAGGGTGTCCAGCGGGTGCAGTGCTGTCCCCAGTACCCAATTCAGGGTTGCATGGTGCAGACCCTTGACTAATGAATGAATGAGGCTGTACTCGGGATGGAAGCCACTGAAGAAGTGGGCCCACGTGTCCCCTGAGTACTGCAGTCCTGGTGAAACCGCTGGGAAGGGGCTCTGGGGAGGGGGGCTGTGATTCCCTCAGCCATGCACGGAGCCTGAGAGAAGAGTTGGCTCTGTGTTCCTGGCAGAAATGTGAAATCACCCGGTTCCATCTTGGCTGTGATTATATTTGGGGATCCAGCTGCCTCCTGCATAGCAGCTGCCAGGCAGTCTCTCTAGGGAGCCACAGCTGTCCTCCAGAGTGGGACATGGGGAATAGAGGGGGGCTGCCCAGGTACCAGGCCACCAGAAGACCCAAGGTCCAGGACCCACCAGGGTCACAGTCTCCATTCCACCGCCAGGGGAATGTGGCAAGGGGTGGGTGGCCAGCCTTGCTGCCCACCAGCCGTGAGGTCTGGGCAAGTCCCTTCCTCTTTCTGAATTATATTATACAGGATGGGCTAGGGTATGTGGTTCTAATAAGCAACCTCAGAATCTTTTTTTTTTCACCTACAGATTTTAAAAAATATAGCAGGTTTATTGAGATACCATAGAATTCCCCACCCGAAATGTACAATTCAGTTAGTGCACTTGCAGAGCTGTGTAACCATCACCATAAGCAATTTTAGACTGCTTTCATCACCCCCCAAAACAACCTTAAACGCATTGGTAATCTATCTCCATTAACCCGCTCTATACTCTCAGCTCCTGGCAACCACTAATCTTTCTGCCTGGATAGCTTTATCTATTCTGGATGTTTCATGTAGATGGAACCTTGTATGTTGCCTTTTGTGACTAGTTTACTTACCATAATTTGAAGGTTAACGCATGACGTGCTTCGTTCCTTTTAATGGTTGAATAATATTCCGTCATATGGGTAGAAAACATTTTGCTCATCCATTCACCAGTTGATAGACACCAAGTCCTTTCTGTGTTTTAGCTATTATGAATAATACAATTGTGACCATTTGGGTACAAGACTTTTGTAGACCTAAGCTTTCATTTATCTGGGGTGTAGACCTAGAAATGGGATTTCTGGGTCTTATGGTAACTCTATGTTTAACATTTTGAGAAACTGCCCAAATGCTTTTCTAAGTGACTGTACTATTTCACATTCCCACCAACAGTGTATGAGGGTTCTACTTTCTTCATTTCCTGCCAACGCTTGGTATTGTCTGTCTTTTTGGTAAAAGCCATCCTTCTGGGTGTGGAACCTCACTGTGGTTTTGCATTCCCCTCCCGACTAACTGGTGAGCAATTTTTGATGTGTTTATTGGCCATTTATATATCTTCTTTGGAATGACATCTATTCAGATCCTCTGCCCATTTTCAAATTTTAAAATTTTTAATTGTAGTTGATTTACAAAATATAATTTCTGATTTACTGTAAGATGGTTCATATATATATATATATATATCTTTTTCATAGTTTTTTCCATTATGGTTTATTATATGATGTTGAATATAATTCCTTGTACTATACATTAGGACCTTGTTGTTTATCTATTATGGACTGTCTTTTTTTAAAAATTAGACTTTATTTTTTAGGTTCACAACCCAGTGAGTTTTCCCATATGCCCCTCCACCCCTGTTCATTTGCTAGAGGCACAAAACAGCAAGGAACGTTTTCTTGGCCTTGTTTCACGTCCATCATGGGCTGGCGGGGTCTCTGCTCCAAGTCTCCTCACTCCAGGACCCAGGCTGTTGGAGCTACACTGGGGGCCATGGCAGGAGAGGGAAGTGGAAGAGGAAGTGTTCACTCACCCACTGGCTCTTAAAGCTTCCACTCAGAACACATCGCTTGGCATCTCAGTGGCAAAGTGAGTTCCCCAGCCGTGCCTCCCTCCAAGGAGATATGCAGTCTTCCCCTGAGCCTGGAAGGAGAGGATTCCGATATCTTCGAACACCTCTGATGACTCATAGCAGCTGAATGGCGTCCTTTCCTGCGGACTTCTCAGTGCCTTTACTGTGTCATTGTTCACTGTCCCTCTCTGGAGAGGGTGCGGGGCAGCAGGCAGAGGAACCCAGATTTACTTGCCTGGGAAACCCTTTTCTCCCAGAGCATCTCATGGGCTGACAGTTTCCTAGAATCCCCTTTGGAAAGCACTGCCAATTCCTAGAACAGGGATGGGCAGACTTTTGGGGAAGCATCGGATAGCAAGTAGTTTAGGCTTTGCGGTGGGGGGGGAGCCTCTGAACTAACTCCATCTTTGCAGTGAAAAGCAGCTGCATGCAATATGTAAACAATGGGCGTGGCTGCATTCCAATAAAATGTTATTTATAGAAACGGAAACTTGAATTTCAGACTCTTTTGATTTTTCCAACCATTTAAAAAAGTAAATAGCCAAAGTGGAAACAGAGACTTCCCAGTGGTCCAGTGGTTAAGAATCCTCCTTGCAATGCAGGCAACTCGGGTTCCATCCCCAGTCGGGCAACTAAGACCCCACTTGCCTCGGTGCAACTACTGAGCCCGTGAGTCACAACGAGGGACTCCACGTGCTGCAGTGAAAGATCCCTCACAATGCAACCAAGACCCTAGGTGATGCAGCTGAGACCTGACGCAGCCACATCAATTAATTAATTAGTTAATTTTTTTTTTTTTTTTGTGAGTGAGTGAAGTTGCTCAGTCGTATCAGACTCTTCACGACCCCATGGACTGCATGGTCTACCAGGCTCCTCTGTCCATGGGATTTTCCAGGCAAGAGTACTGGAGTGGGTTGCCATTTCCTTCTCCAGTGTTAATTAGTTAATTTTTTGAAAAAAAGTGAAACCATTCTCAGCTCACGGGCTGTACCAACACCATTGATGGGCTAGATGTAGCGCCTGCGGGTTGGTCTGCTCACTCCTGTCCTGGGGGATGAAGCCCGACCCTTCACCTGGCATTCAAATTCCTCATGTTCCTCAGCTTCATCTGCTACCACATCTCTGCACAGGACTGGGCTTGGGACATGGTGGGTGATTCTCCAGGAACAAGTCATATTCTTTCCCTCCCGGGCCTTTGCACAGGCTCTTCCTCCCCGGGGAGTGCCCTTCTGGCTCTTCTCACTTTGGCAACGCCGCGACCTCTCTTGGCCCTGGGGGAGGGTCAGGAGCTTCCACAGCCCTCGGCGCCTTCACTCCCAAGGCGCTCTTGCCTTGGATCCTGCCCTCATAGCTCAGCTGATAGAGAATCTGCCTGCAGTGCAGGAGACCTGGGTTGGATCCCTGGGTTGGGAGGATCCCTTGGATGAAGGAAATGGCAACCCACTGCAGTATTCTTGCCTGGAGAATCCCATGGACAGAGGAGCCTGGCAGGCTGCAGTCTGTGGGGTTGCAAGAGTCAGACACGACTTAGTGACTAAACCACCACCACATTGTGATTTTTCATAGACGTATTTGCTTCCCCAACTCTGAGCTTCTGGAGGGTGGGGACCTTGTCCTCCTGATGTCTGGGCCCAAGGGAGGGAGAGCTGGTGTGGCCTAAGGGCCACTAAAGAGGAAAGAAAATGAGACCAGGTTGGGGCTGGGGGTGCTCCCCAGGGGATCCCAGCCCCATCCAAGGTCCCAAGGTGGGGACACGTTTGGAACCTGGAGGGACCCAGACACCAGTCTGCCGCAGCCGGGTGGGGGGCGACAAGGGACACGCAGGGGGCTGCAGGGCGACGCTAGGGAAGGAGGCCTGTGTGGCTCAGCAGCAGGCGCCACGGAAGGGTCTTGAGCACAGGAGGGCCTCATTTTGCACATCTGTCAAGCAGGAGCATTGACCCCCATGCTGGAGGCCTCCTGCGGTGCTGTGAGGGTCAAATAAAGCCTGGTCTCAAGTGGACTGGGGCCAGGAGAGAGCTAACCTTGATGGGGGACCCTGTCGCTGTGTCCCCGGCACCTGGCTCATCAGGGCGCGCTCGAGGTGTGGAGCCGACGTGAAGAGGGACGGAGGCTGATGGGAATTCCCTGGTGGTCTAGTGGCTAGGGCTTCCCTGTGGCTCAGCTGGTAAAGAATCCACCTGCAATGTGGGAGACCTGGGTTCGATCCCTGGGTTGGGAAGATCCCCTGGAGAAGGGAAAGGCTACCCACTCCAGCGTTCTGGCCTGGAGAGTTCCTTGGACTGTAAAGTCCGTGGGGTCACAAAGAGTCGGACGTGACTGAGCGACTTGCACTCGTACTCACTCGTGGTTAGGACTCTCCCCTCTCACTGTCAGGGCCTGGGTTCAATTCCTGGTCCGGGAACTAAGATCCCACAGCACAGTCAAAGAGTGAAGGGGGCTGTGGACTTCCCTGGTGGTGCAGGGGTTAAGAATCTGCCTTGCAATGCAGGGGACACGGGTTTGATCCCTGGTCCGCCATGTGCAACGAAGCTCGTTCGCCACAACTACTGAAGCCCACGTGACTAGAGCCTGTGTTCTGCAACTAAAGAAGTCACCGCAATGAGAAGCCTGAGCACCGCAATTAGAGAGGAGCCCCTGCTCGGCGCAACTGGAGAAAGCCCACAGAGCAAGGAAGACTCAGCGCAGCCAAAACTAAATAAAAAAAAAAAGAGTGAACGAGGCTGAGAGTGGGCTTATGTGAAAGGGACTCAAGTCTCTGAGGTTCAGATAAAACCGCTCAAGCCTCAGCAGGGCTGACACATGGCGTCAGACCTTCCTGTAGCAGATCAGGTCCCATATGGACCTGAAGCTGAGGCAAAAGCCTCCCACTTTACAGATGGGGAAACTGAGGCCAGATAACCGCAGGGAGGGGCTCAGGGGCCCTCGGGTGGCCCTAGTACAGCAAGTCCTGGCCCAGGTTCAAGCTCCACCGCCTTCTGCCTGGGGGTCCCCTGGCAGCACCCAGAGAGTCTCGGCCACTGTGCTCTCTCCCCAGGAGACACAGATGCCAGGATGTGCTGGGAGTCGGTGCTGCTAATTAGTCACATCATTTTTGGCATCTCACATAGCCTCGGGGAAGTGGAGAATGTCATTGTCAAAGTATTTTTGAATATTTGCCTTCTCAGCAAGAAGACGCTGTGAGAACACTCCGTCTTGCATTCGGGCAGCTACTAACAGAAATAACAAGCGCCGTGGGCTGGAGGGATCTGGGAGCCCGAGAGCGAGGCCTGGAGGAAACCCTGGAGCTGCTGGTCACAGCTGCAGTGCTCTGCCCCTCTGGGCCCCGTGTGCTCACCGTAAAGCGATTCATCCATTTATCAGATGTTTATGGAAGCCCACCGTGTGCCATGCACTGCCCTCGGTTCTAGAGAAACAGAGTGAGCAAAGTACACAGGAATACTTGCCCTCAAGAGGTTGTCATGCTAGGCGCAAGCCAGACAGTGTTATTTGTGGTTCAGTGGCTCAGTCATGTCCAACTCCTTACAACCCCATGGACTGCAGCACGCCAGGCTTCCCTGTCCATCAGCAACTCCTGGAGCTTGCTCAAACTCACGTCCATTAAGTCGGTGATGTTATACAACCATCTCATCCTCTGTCGTCCCTTTCTCCTCCTGCCTTCAGTCTTTCCCAGCATCAGGGTCTTTTCCAATGAATCAGTTCTTCACATCAGGTTGCCAAAGTACTGGAGTTTCGGCTTCAGCCTCAGTCCTTCCAATGAATATTCAGTATTGATTTCCTTTAGGATTGATTGGTTTGATCTCTCTGCGGTCCAATGGACTCTCAACAGGATTCTCCAGCATCATAGTTCGAAAGCATCAATTCTTTGGCATTCAGCCTTCTTGATGGTCCAACTCTCACATCCGTACATGACTACTGGAAAAACCATAGTTTTGACTAGATGGACCTTTTTTGGCAAAAACACACCAGCTGATGACATGTGCAAATGAAAAAGTGTGTTGGGTGGAGGGTGGCCCGTTTCAAAAGGGCAGTCAGATCTGATAGAGGTGAGGAGTGAGCCGAGGTGGTCTCTAGTGGAAGAGCATTCCTGGCACAGAGGACAGCAGGTGCAAAGGCCCTGAGGTCTGGGCAAGCTTGGTTTGTTCAAGGAGCAGCAGGAAGGGTAGTGAGGTTACAGCCAAGCTGTGACCGAGAGGAAGCCAGGTGACAAGACAGGGTCCAAGAGGTCCCAGGGGCCTGCTTGGGTGGGGCCTTCTGAGCCACTGGAAAGCTTTTGTTTCCATTCTGAATAAGGTGGGAGCCACTGGAGGGTCTGAAAAGTGAAAGTGTTAGTCACTCAGTTGTGGTGTCCGACTCTGCGAACCCATGGACTGTAGCCCGCCAGGCTCCTCTGTCCATGGGATTCTCCAGGCAAGAATACTAGAGTGGGTAGACAGTCCCTTCTCCGGGGGATCTTCCTGACGCAGAGGTCAATCCCAGATGTCCTGCATTGCAAGCAGATTCTTTACTGTCTGAGGCACCAGGGCAGCCCGTGGAAGGTTTAGAGCAGGGGAATGACGTGATCTGGTTTCTGTTTTCACCGTCTTCCTCTGGCAGAGGCCAAGAAGTCAGTTGTAACAGTCCAGGTGAGAGGTGACAGGTCTCCTCCTGGGTGGGGGCGGTGGAGGAACCAGCGGAGACTGGATTCTGCACCCGCCTGGGGGCAGAGCAGATGGCGGGTGTGGAGTTTGAGGAGAGAAGACAAGCAAGATGCCTCCAAAGTTGTGAAGTGAGCACGTGGGAGAAGAGGTGACATTCCCCAGGGTGGGGCCCAGGGCGTGATGCCCGTGGGCCCGCCGGACAGTCCTGAGCAGATGGAGCGGGTGGCCGGGCTTGAGGGGCGAGTTTCTGCGGGAGACACAGACTGGGGAGTCATCGGGTAGAGGTGTTCCTGAAGGCCGCGGGCCAGCCTGAGATCTTTGAGGGGTGAGCGAGAGAGGAGGCCAGGGGCGGACAGCACCAGCAGCGTCTCCCGTGCAGGCCCGGGTGCTTCTCTCACTGTGACAGTCATGCCTGACACCCAGGCCGCTCCATCACAGACCACGTCCTCCTCTGGGACCTTGGGCTCCTAGCCCAAGAATCCAGGCCAGACCTGGGGCGGCAACTAAGCCCGTGTGTTGCAACTACTGAGCCTGTGCTCTGGAGCCCGGAAACCACAACTATCGGGCCCACAGACCCCAGAGCCCGTGCTCCACAGCAAGAGAATCCACCGGAGTGAGAACCCCTTGCACCGCAGCTAGACGGTAGCCCCTGTCGCCACGACCGGAGAGAAGCTGCAGCAACAAAGATCCAGCACAGCCAAAATATATTAAAATTATAAAAATCATAGTGGAAAAAAAAGAGCTGGGGTTGGAAGGCTGAGGGACAGATGGCAGGGTGCACAGCTGTGTCCAGATGCAGGGCTGTCCACCACCTGCCCCACCATCCCCTCTGGCCCTGTTGGGGGGTCCTGGCCTTGAATTTGAAGGCTGGGCTCCAACTCTGGCCCCTCAATTCCTGTGTGTGTGTGTGTGTGTTTGAGAGAGAGAGAGAGAAAATACACATAAGATGTATCATTTTACCATTTTGGCGCCTGCCTATAGCTCAGCTGCAGTTGGGTCCATCCACAGTATTGTGCAACCATCTCTATTATCAGTTGCAGATCCTTCTCCTCGCCTCAGCAGGAAACCCTGGCCCCATAAACAGTCACTCCTATCCCCTCTTCCCCAGCACCTGACAACCCAGATCTGCTTTCTGTCTCTGTGGACTTGCCTGTTCTGTATTTCACAGAAATGGAATCAGACACCGTGGGGCCCGTTTCCTTCACTTAGCATGTTGTTCTCAGGCTTATCCACGCAGTCTCCGTCTGCCCACGGTTCATGCCTTTCTCTGGCCGGGTCCCTCCATCCTTCGCCGGCTCTGCCACCTGGAGTCACACAGCTTAGTTCATTGGGTTGACATGAAGAGGTTTAAATACACCAGAAAGTAGTGAACCCTCCTCCCCCTGGGCCGGGGCCGGGGAAGGGAGGAGGGCCTTGTGCCCACAGTGTGGATGGGGGGGCTTTGGGGGTCTGCACAGTCAGGGGCGACCCCTCAGCTTCCCCCACAGTGGGACTTGGAACCAGCTCTAGCTGTGGGTGAAGTCAGTGACCACTCACCCACCTGATTTTTGGCTTCCAAGATTTTGCTGATCTTGTTTCTGTCCGTTTTGGTGGGGCTTGGGGCAAGACTGAGGGCTTCCCTGGTGGCTCAGAGGGTAAAGCGTCTGCCTGCAATGCAGAGACCTGGGTTTGATCCCTGGGTCGGGAAGATCCCCTGGAGAAAGAAATGGCAACCCACTCCAGTACTCTTGCCTGGAAAATCCCATGGACGGAGAAGCCTGGTGGGCTCCAGTTCATGGGGTTGCAAAGGGTCAGACATGACTCTTTTCTGGGGCAAGACTGAAGGTGAATGGATGGGTTCCACCGACCATCGTTCTGTTCCTTCGAAGGCTTTCTGAGATTTCTGAGGCAGCCCTCAGGGACAGACTTCACCCGCTCCTCAGAGGGGAGTCTGGACAGGTGGAGGCCGCTCCCCAGAGATGGAGCGGGGCTGCCCCAGGTCTGCCCCATTCCCCCCCTGGCTCTGAAAATGTTGGGTGTTTGGTAAATTGTCTTGACACTATTGAGTTGTGCCCTTGCCTGAAAGGACGCCTCCCTCTGGGGCCACCCATCAGACCCCCTAACTTTCACCGAGGCCCACGTGTTCCAGGCCAGTGGGAAGACAGACATCAGCAAGACCGATGTTCGGGGGATTCCCTGGTGGACCAGTGGTTGGGACTCTGCACTCACTGCTGAGGGGCTGGATTCAATCCCTGGTCTGGGGACTAAAGTCCCACAAGTTGTGTGATGCTGCTAGAAAAAAAATCCTTGTCCTTGTTCAGTTGCTGAGTCGTGTCTGACTCTTTGTGACCCCATGGACTGCAGCACTCCAGCCCTCCCTGTCCTTCACCATCTCCCAGAGTTTGCTCAGACTCATGTTCACTGAGTCGGTGATGCCATCCAACCATCTCATCCTCTGTTGCCCCCTTCTCTTCCTGCCCTCAATCTTTCCCAGAATCAGAGTCTTTGCCAACGAGTTGGCTCTTCGAATCAGGTGGCCAAAGTATTGGAGCTTTAGCTTCAGCATCAGTCCTCCCAGTGAATATTCAGGGTTGATTTCCTCTAGGATTCACTGGTATGATCTTGATGTCCAAGAGACTTTCAAGAGTCTTCTCCAGCACCACAGTTCAAAAGCATCAATTCTTTAGCACTCAGCCTTCTTTATGGTCCACCTCTCACATCCATATATGACTACTGGAAAGACCACAGCTTTGACCAGATGGACCTTTGTCAGCAAAGTAATGTCTCAGCATTTTAATATGCTGTCTAGGTTTGTCATAGGTTTTCTTCCAAGGAGCAAGTGTTTTTTTAATTTCATGGTGGCAGTTGCCGTCCACAGTGATTTTGGAGACCAAGAAAATAATACCTGTCACTGCTTCCACTTTTCCCCTTCCATTTGCCATGAAATGATGTGATCGGGTGCCATGATCTTTGTTTTTTGAATGTTGAGTTTTAAGCCAGCTTTTTCACTCTCCTCTCTCACCTTCATCGAGGCTCTTTAGTTCCTCTTTGCTTTCTGCCATTAGAAAAAATAAAATAAAATCATTTTTTTTAATTAAAAAAAAAAAGATACTTGGGCCATAGGGAGGAAGACCAGTGAAAGGGTGGGAGGACCAAGGAGAGGCTTCTGGTGAGCTCTGCCCTTGGGCCACGGTAGCCCTTCCTGCAAGCGGTGAGGTGGTCTTCTTCCGGCCTTACTTTCACCTGCACCACTCTCAACAGCCCCCCACCCCACGTGGGCACCACGAGGAGGACCTGGAGGTATATTTTCCTCTAGGCCAGGCACCGGCCAGGGCTGGAGCACGCTGTGAGCGGGACAGACAGACAGGCCCTGGTGCCAAGGTGGAGTCTAGTGAGTGAATGATAACACAGAAGAACAAAGAGCCACAACTGTCATTGAGATAAAGCCGAGGGCCTGCAGGAGGAGGCCTTGGCTGCTGGAGGTGGGAGGTGGGAAGGCTCCCAGGAGGTAATGGCAGAGTGAGGGGGGCAGGGACTCCAGGCCAGGAACAGCCTGTGTGCAAAGTCCTGGAGGAGGTGAGGGGGCGGGCAGGGATCGGAGGACAGGAAGGGAGACCCATACCCACCTGGGGCCTGGAGCTTGCTGAGGGGGCTTTGAATTTTATCCTCAGCAGGAAGCCTGGGGGTTGCGAATTGGGAAGGCAGGTTCCAGTTCCGGTTTTAAAGATGATCTCTGACTGTCCTGGGACTTCCCAGATGGTGCAGTGGTAGAAAATCTGCTCGCCAATGCAGGAGAGGCAGGAGACTCGGGTTCGATCTCTGGGTGGGGAAGTTCCCCTGGAGGAGGAAATGGCAACCCATTCCAGTATTCTTGCTTGGGAAATCCTGTGGACAGAGGAGCCTGGTGGGCTACAGTGCATGGGGTCTCAAAGAGTCGGATAGGACTGAGTGACGGAGCATGCACACACATTGTCTGGATGTCCTGGGGCATAGGGATGGTGTCCGACATTCAAGCGGGAAGGGAGGAGGAGCTGCCCAGGTATCCTGAGCTACCCTGCCCAGGAGAAGACCCCTCGAGGCTCCCCTGAGCCTGGCACCTGCGGCAGTGACCTGTCTCTAGGACCCAGTGCTCCCACAATCACCTGCCAGGGCCATCTGTCTCCCCTGTCCGTGTGTCTGTCTGTCTCAGGGGGACTTTAGCAGGTTTGCCTTTTTCTGACCCAGCATCCTGTGGAGTTGGGGTGGGGAGGAGTAGCTAACTCCCACTGTCCCTCCTGTAGATAAGGGGTGCGTCCTTGGACAGGAAACCACAGGCTGGAAGGCAGTTTCTAGATGAGAGACACCTTGTCTCTGAGTGTCTAAATGTCTGGGTGCAGCTGGCGGCAGCCTGAAAGCTGGCATCTGCCAGCTGCGGGGCTACCTGGGAAGCCACACATGCCCAGTGTTTATTGCACGGCGACACGTTTACACTCTGACTCGGGTTTTGTCCAAACATCCCAGACTGACCCCAGGACCCTTAGCAGGGGTGACTGAATGAACCCTGCTGTGCGTGAGGCCCTCAGACCAGAGTGGCCTCATGGAGCTTACTTTCCAGAAGGAGAGAAAGACAGAGCCGCACAAGGTGACTGGTGCCAGGAAGCAGGATCACAGGGACCCGGGCAGGGACAGGGGCCTCAGGTGGTCAGGGAGGGCAGAAGGGCTCCCTGGAGGAGGTGGCCCCTGAGCTGAGATGTGACACAGTGGGCCACAAGGCCTGGTGGGAGCAGCATGCCCCAAGCAACCCCAGGAAGGCAGAGGTCCCCCAAAGTGGGGAAACGAGATAGACCTGGGGCTGCAGGGCCTTTGAGCTCCAGCGAGAAGACCCTGTGGCCACCTGCCGGCCTGGGGCTGAGGTCTGTCTCGGCTGCAGGCAGCGCTCCCCCCGCCACTTACCCCAGGCCTGTGACCATTTCCCAATCTTCTTGGGGAGGCTTCTTAGCTAAAGAGGGACATATTCCTGAGGATACTTGAAGGAAGGGAGGCAGGAACAGGGCAGGAAGGACCTGGCCCTGGTACTTCTGCTCCCAAGTCCTTCTCTGATGGCAGGCTCCGACTGGGCCTCGGACCCCCATTGTAACGGGAGTGTGGAGGCCACAAAACTGCACCTGGGGGCTGACAGACTGCACAGCGGGGACCTGACCGAGCAGGGAGCTGCGAGACAGGACCTCAGGGGCCCTTCCTGTACTCACCACGCTGGCCCTGGCATCCTAGTGAAGTCAGGACTTCATCAGCCAGAGGAGGCCGGTGTGGAAGCCGGACCCGAGACCTCCAGGCCCAGCAGGGAGGCTTGACTGAACACAGCTTTATTGAGACCACTCATGAACCATACAATGCACCCATCTCAAGTGTGCAGCTCAACGTGTGTGTGCGCACTCGGCTGCTCAGTTGTGGCCGACTCTTTCCCACCCCATGGACTTCCCAGGCGGCTCGGTGGTAAAGAGTCTGCCTGCCCATGCAGGAGACACAGGAGACACAGGTTCGATCCCCGGGTTGGGAAGATCCCCTGGAGGAGGAAATGACAACCCACTCCAGTATTCTTGCCTGGAAAATCCCATGGACAGAGGAGCCTGAAGGGCTCCAGTCCATGGGGTCGCCAAGAGTCGGACACAATTAGCAGAGATCAAACCTCTCTCTCTTGTGTCTCCTGCATGGGCAGGCAGATTCTTTACCACTGCGCCACCTGGGAAACCCATACAATTCAATGGTTTTTAGTATATTCAGAGTCTGGGACCAGCACTACCATCAGTTTGAGAACATCCATGACCTCAGACAGAAATCCTATACGCACCAGCATTTCACTCCCTAGTGCCCTCCTCTCCCAGCCCTTGGCTACCTGCATTCTTCTTTCTGTCTCTATTCATTTGTCAACTCTGGACATTTTATATAAATTGCATCACATAACATGTGCTCTTTTGTGACTGGCTTCTTTCATCTAACATAATGTTTTCAAGTCTCATCCATATTGTAGCATGTGTCTATTTTTTCCTTTTTATGGTTGAATAATATTCCATCTTATGGGGGAATTCCCTGGTGGTCCAGTCGTTAGGACTCTGCAGGGGGCATGGGTTCAGTTCCTGATGGGGGAACTAAGATCCCACATGTGAAGAGGCCAAAAAAATTAATTAATTATATAATAAAGTTTAAAAAATTCCATCTTATGAATAGACCACATTTTGTTTAACTGTTCATCAGTTGATGAACATTAAGCTGTTTCACTTTTTTTTCCCTTTTATTTTGGCTGCACTGGGTCTTCGTTTGTGAACTTCTCTAGCTTTAGGGTGTGAGCTTAGTTGCCTTGAGGCCTGTGGGATCTTAGTTCCCCAACCGGGGATCCTACCCGTGTCGACCATGTTGGAAGCTGAGTTCTTTTTTCTTTTCTTCTGACATGACATTTTATTTGGAAGGTGGATTCTTAACCATTGGACTCTCAGAGAAGTCCTTGTTTCCACTTTTTGACTATTGTGAATAATACCACTATGAGCATTTGTGCACAAGTTTTTGTGTGGGTGTATGTTTTCATTCTTTTGGTTATATACCTAAAAGTGGGATTGGTGGGTTGTATGCTAGCTCTATGTTTAACTTTTTGAGGAACTGCCAGACTATTTTTCAAAGCAGCTGCATCATTTCACATTTCCGCCAGCAGTGTAGAGGGTTTCAACGTTTCCTCATCCTCCCGAATACTGGTTATTACCATTCTTTTTTTATGATAGCCATCCTATGGGCTAGGATACCTGGTGTGATCTCACTGCAGTTTTGATTTTCCATTTCCCTGGTGGCTGCTGTTGAGCATCTTTTCATGTGCTTATTGGCCATCTGTGTATCTTCTTCACAGAAATGTTTAGATACTTACACCCATTTTAAAATTGGTTTAGGGCTTCCCTGGTGGCTCAGTGGTAAGGTATCTGCCTGCCAATGCAGGAAACATGGGTTCAGTCCTTGCCCTGGGAAGATCCCACATGCCGTGGGACAACTAAGCCCACGCACCACAACTACTGAACCTGTGCTCTAGAGCCTGGCAGTCACAACTACTGAAGCCCTCCCACCCTAGACCCCCTGCTCCACAACAAGAGAAGCCACCACGAAGAGGAGCCCGCACATCGTAACTAGAGAGTAGCCCCTGTTTGTCGCAACTAGAGAAAAGCCTGCAAAGCATCGAAGACCCAGCACAGTCAAAAATAAATAAATAAGTAAATAGGCCTATTCATCTTTTATTATTGAGTTGTGAAAATTCTTTACATATTCTAGATCAAACCCTTTACCAGGGATGATTTGTAAATATTGTCTCCCATTGTGTGGACTGTCTTTAACTTTCTTGATAGTATCATTCGTAAAAGAAAAACAAAATATTTAAATTCTGATGAAGTCCAATTTAGCTACTTTTTTCTTTTTGTTCCTTATGCTTTTGGAATTGTGTTTAAGAAGTCTGTGCTTAAAAAAAAAAAAAAAAAGTCTGTGCTTAACTCTAAGTCTCTCCTTGTGAAATGAAAATTTACTCCTGCATTTTTTTCTTAGGAGTTGTATAGTTTTAGCTCTTACAGTTAGGTACACGATCCATTTTGAGTTTTTCTTCAGTTATTAACACATTTAAGTAACAAGATCTGGAGGCAGGTCTAATATCTGCTGTGATTTTGGAGCTTAGTGTACGCACTGTTCTGAGATCTCTCCAACACGTAATGTGATGAGACAGTATCATGATTCCTATGGGTAGACAGAGCCCCAGTCATTGCTAATACCGCCTACATTCATAATTGGAGAAAATGATAGATTTCAGTTAAAGGTTCATTTAAATAAATCTGTAACTACCCTCCTGGGTTCATGGTACCTCTGAGCTCTATCCACAGGTTTCAGGTTAAGAACTCCTAGAATAGCTAAAATTCATGCCCAGAGTCTCATTTTCTGAAGAGTCTTCTGGGGGAATGAATCCTCCCAGGACAGGCTTCTGGCTGTTTTTCTGCCACAGCCCAGCACACACGCTTCTTCCTGGCTCCAGCTTTGTAGAAGCTATTCTTTGCCTAGCAAATTTCTAACAAGTCATCTAACAATAATGCTAAAAAAAACAAAAACAAAAACAAACAAGAGTAGCAGTAAGAATTATAAACACAGGACTTCCCTAGTGGTCCAGTGGCTAAGACTACATGCTTGCAATCAAACCAGGGCCCAGGGTTTGATCCCTGGTCAAGGAACTAGATCCCGTGTGCCACAACTAAGAGCTCACATGCCGCTACTGAAAGGTCCCCCAACAAAGATCGAAGATGCTGCTTGCTGCAACTGAGAACCGGGCAGCCAGATATACAAATAAATGAAATAAATATTTAAAAAACAATTATAAACACTATGTGTAGAATCAGGGGGCTTCCCAGATGGTACAGTTGGTAAAGAATCCCCTTGCCAACACAGGAGACGAGGGTTAGATCCCTGGGTTGGGAAGATCCCCTGGAGAAGGAAACGGCTACCCACTCCAGTATTCTTGCCTGGGAAATCTTATGGACAGAGGAAACTAGCTGGTTGCAAGAGTCAGACATGACCGAGCACGCACACAGGCACGCTCGCACTGTATGTGTAGAATCAAACAAGGTCTTTTACCCACATCCTCAAACTTTGTCCTCCCTGCCTTCCTAGGTCTCTGGTGAGGCATGTGGCTTGCATGGCTCTGTGGCTGAGACCTGCTGTGGGGCACGTGGGGCCGTGTGGTTCAGATAGATGACTTCACCTCTAGGTGACTCAGTTTCTTTACCTACAAGGCATGGATGAGCCCCATGGGATTATTGGTTGAATTAAAAGAACCTAGGATCTCTACCCGGAGAACAGAACCAGGCAGAGTTATATTCCTGAAAACATTAGCTATTATCTTTAAGCCTTTCACAGGAGAGAAGGTGCTATTTCTCTGCCAGCATGCGGGAGACCTGGGTTCGATGCCCAGGCCTTCCCAACCTGGATTGGGAAGATCCCCTGGAGGAGGGCACAGCAACCCCTTCCAGTATTCTTGCCTGGACAATCCCCAGGGACAGAGAAGTCTGGTGGGCTACCATCCCCGGGGTCGCAAAGAGTCGGACGTGACTAAGCGACTAAGCACAGCACAGCATATCCATTCTCTCCTCCTACACTGGGTTAGTGCTTACTTATTTGTATCCTTCAGGATTCTTTGAGTTGTAGCAGGATCTCCAATCAATGGCTCTACTTAAAAAGCCAGGGTTTCAGGACTGGCTTACGGGGCATGGGCAGTGGGGACAGGTCAGAAGATTGTATCAGACTCAACTGGCCTTTCTGCATAGACTGGGGGTGTAAGAAGAGCTCCCTGGAACAGGGCCTAGACTGGCGTGGGCGAGCGAGCCCCCACAGGGCAAGTGCCTCCTCCAGCTTCTGGCCCCGCGGCCCGTCTCGCCTGTCCCATCCCTGGCCTGGCCTTGGAAGTTCTAGGCTTTAGAACCTTGGGTTCTGATTTCAGGGAGTGAGATCCCTTCCTCCCTAGGAGCGCCAAGAGAAAGTTCAGGCGAGAGCCTTGATTGGCCTCACCAGGTCACGTGCCCTTGTGGGGCCAATCACTGCAGCCAGAGTTCTGGGGCCCTGTGATTGGCCAGACCTGGGTCACGTCCTGGTCAGAGATGGGGAAGCCCCAAGCCAACAGCTGGGAGAGGGTGGTGCGCATGGCTGCCTCTTGGGAGATGCTGGGCTGACAAAACCCAAGGTCCTCCTCAAGGGCGTATTTCACGTTGTCTCCGTCAGACCTCACCTGTGCCAGGAACCCTCTCCTCCCTGGGCTTGGCTCCTGCTCTGTGTACGCACGGGCAGCCTGTGTTCCCTAAAATTACTTTTCACTCAACAAATATTTAACAAGTTCCTACGATATATCAGGCACAGAGAAGGGGGTCCAGGAGGAACCCCAACACCTACAAGTCGGAAGGAGAGGGTGCAAGCTGCAAAGGGGGCTGAGGGGGGAGTGGTCTATGAAGAAGGAGGAGAAGGAGGACCAAGGTCCAGGGAAGTGAGGGAATTTCCCAAGGGAGGAGTGGCAGACCCAGGTGCTGCTGAGAAGTGCAGTGAGAACAGGAAGTGACCGCTGGATTGGGCAGGAGGGAGCTTGTGGGTGACCTTAGCAATAGCTAAGGGTAGGGATAAAGCCCTGTTGAGGTGGGGTGAGGAGAGACTGGGAAGGGAGGGAGTGGAGAAAGCAGGTTTAGACTAGTCTCTGGAGTTCTCTATTGTAGGGGGGTGGGGAGAGCAGGCAGAAGGGGGCTTGGGAGCAATGGTGAGTCCCCCCCCCCCTTTTTTTTTTCCAAAATGATACCCAAGGGAAAAGAGAGAGAGAGAGGCTGATGGTACAGGAGAGCAGCAAGGGGAAGGCAGTAGGAGGTGGGTGCTTGAGATCAAGATACGGGTGGGAGAGCCTGAGGGGGAGGTGGATGCCAGGTAGGGAGATGTGCCAGTTTGGGTACTGGAAGATGAGAGATCCCAGCTGATGGATTCAGTTTTTCTCACTGAAGACATGAGGTGAGGTCATTTGCTGAGACTGAGGGCAGAAGGGCTGTGGGAGGTGTGTAAGGAGAGGGAAGAGGGTGTGAAATCTTAGTCTCAGAGGGTGGGGAAGAGTGTCCCGGAAAACATGGCAGGGCTGCTGACTCTGTGGAGTGCCAGCTTGAAGACTGACATCACAAATTCCCAATCAGAAGGGCTGTATGTGGGCCCCCTTGCCTGCCCCCCAACAAGAGGCAGGGGCAGGAAAGGGGCTTTCCTTTAGGTTGCAGGGTTGCTTCAGGTGGAATTTGTAAAAAGCCACCAGGCTAGGAGGTAAGTACTATTGTGTTTTACAGACCAGAAAGCTGAGAGGGTCAAAGCCAGTATGGCATTCTGTGTGACTTCGGGGTCAAACTAGAACTGGGCTTGGCACATGTTAGCTGTTATATATTTGTTGAAAAAAGTGACTGGCTGGAAGGCCCAGTGATGTATCTATCCCCTGTCATTACCCAGCTAGGAAGTAGCTCCAACCTTGGGGTTTGGTATAGGTGGGACTGGTGACCCCACGTCCTGTGTCTTCCCTGTGGCCCTAATAAATCACTCAATATCAGCTTTGTGCCCTCCTCATAGGCTAATTTCTCCAGAGTCTGCTGGTAAAGCTCCATAGACACCAAGTGAGCAGGGCAGTGTTCTCAACCTCATTCCTCACGCAGTGCTCCCCGGGAGATGAGTCACAGCCCTCAGCCAGGTGTGAAGGCCACTTCTGGTTTCTAACCTTTGGCTTTGCTGCCTGTATCCCCCCACTCCAGCTGGTGGGGAGTTATGGGACGGGGCACACACACCTGCACCACCTGGGCTCTCCAAGGAGACGGGTGTCCTTTTAAGGGGAATCCAGGAGCTGAGACCCTGAAGTCGGTGGGGGCACGTCTCCTCCATGGCGAGGGCACACTGCCTTTTCTTACGGGCCCTTCGGGCAGAACTGAATGTGGTCACTTCACTGAAGTAATAATGACGGTCCATGCCGCAGAAAATGTGGAGGAGAACATCCTGCTTATTTATTCAGGCTTTTAAAACCATCAAATTCCAGATTTCTCCCTGTAGCTATTTATAACCAGAGCTGGTGTAAACTGTCCCCATATTAAGCGCAGGTTCGAAGTAACTTAAAAGAAAAATAGCTATCCGCTGCATTTAAAACTAAAACATTTCTTCTCATTTATAGACCTCTCGCCTCCCGATTATGTGCAAAGAGCACGCGTTGTTTGGGGGAGTCGGTGGGGGTGGGGCAGATACAGACCTGTGGGGGAGGGGGGTCACACACTCTCCCATCCCCCCTCACAGCTATAAAAGCAGCCCCTGGGCCCACAGCTGGTCACTGTCCAGGGCGAGGATGTTTCGGGCTGGGTCGAGCGTTTCCTCACCGGGGTGCCCCGGGTGGAGCGGCGGAGGCCGGGCAGGCGGCAGATCCGGAAAAGTGGCTCCTGCCTCGGAGGAAGTTGACCCTCCTCCCCCTACCGAGGGCTTGGGATGAAACGGCTTCTGCCCCCTTTACCCTTCTTGGACCCCCAGCCCGTCTCTGTAAGCGCCCCGTCCCCATTTCTAAGGGCTCCCCTCCCCCCCGAAGACAATCCGGCTCCTTCACAGCTCTCCAAACGGCCCTCTGGGATGGCAGGGGGACCCCCCCCCATCCACCCCGCGCCCCGACTCTGCGTCCGGGCAGCGTCCCCACTCAGGACCCTCTCCTCTGGCCTCGCAGGCGCGGCGGCGCCCCGAAACTCAGGCGATTGCGGCGACTTCCAACGTCCCCCCCACCCCCCAATTAGCAGAAAGCCCCACCAAAACCCCACCCCGCACCTCGAGCTCCCACACTGCCTCCTCCGACTCCAGGAGACACCGCCACCTGGGAACTCTGTCCCCCTGCACCGGCGCTGCCTCCAGCGCGGAGACACCCCCCAAAAACCCCGTGGGAACGGTGGGGCCGCAATTAGTTTCTTCCAATTAGTTTCCCTTCTTTGTATAAGAACCCATTCAAACTGCGAGAGGTAGTCCTCCGCGCGAGGGGGAAAGTAGTCCCGACCTCGCCTTCGGTCTCCGCTCTCGCGTCGCTCGTGTTTCCCTTCAAGAAACCGGTGGGGCTCTCGGCGGAGCCCTCTGGGGAACGCAGGGGCCGGGGCCGCGTGGTGGGGGTGGGGTGCGCGCAGGGAAGCGGGGCGGGTGGGGGCTGCCGGCAGAAGGAGGGGGCGGGGAGGGCGGCTAACTCCTCGCTATTGCCTAGAGAGATGGATCATGGGGCGTAGAGAGACGGCAAACCTCAAACCACGTACAGCGGACGATACGCGTCAACCGAACCTGACCAACGGAAGCCTGGCGCCACCCCTCTCCCCGCTCTCCCGCCCCGGCCCCTCGGACGGACGGCTGCGCGCAGCCAACCGGGCTGCCGCTCGCCGTCCAAATCGCACGAGAGCCAATGGGGGCGCGTGGAGGGCGGAGCCACCCCCTCCCCGCGCCGGGTTGGGCTGCGCGCGGCTTCCCCCCCACCCCCGCCTCAACTCACTGCTGGCCCGGCCCCGCCCCCCTCCCCTCCCGCTCGCTGCTCCCGGAGTAGTTAGAGCCAGTGAAGTGCGGGCGGCGAGGAGAGCGAAAGTTGCGCTGGGCTCGGCGCCGGGGGGCCTGAAGCGGCTCCGCGCTCCGCCCGCCAGGGCCGCCTCAGCCCCAACTCGCGCCCGCAGGCTCCGGCCGCGCCCGCCCGCACCCCCTCCCCCGGCCCGGCGCACCCCCCCACCCCCACCCCCGCCTCCTCAGGAGCCGCGGGGTCCCCCGTCACTTTCGCCCGGCTCGGGCCCCCAGCCGATGCCGGCCATGGTGGAGAAGGGCCCCGAGGTCTCAGGGAAACGGAGAGGGAGGAACAACGCGTCCAGCGCGGCCGCCTCGGCCGCCGCCGCCGCTTCGGCCGCCGCCTCAGCCGCCGCTGCCGCCTCGGCTGCCGCCGCCTCCTCGGCCGCCGCCGCCTCCGCCGCCTCAGCTGCCGCCTCCGCCTCGGCCGCCGCCGCCCCCAATAATGGGCAGAATAAAAGTTTGGCGGCGGCGGCGGCGCCCAATGGCAACAGCAGCAGCAACTCCTGGGAGGAAGGCAGCTCCGGCTCGTCCAGCGACGAGGAGCACGGTAGGTGGCAGCCGCCCGCGCCGCCCCCGCGCCCGCCCGCTCGTCCGCGCGCTGACCGCCCCCCTCTGCTTTTCCCGCAGGTGGCGGCGGCATGCGGGTCGGACCCCAGTACCAGGCGGTGGTGCCCGATTTCGACCCCGGTGAGTAGCACTCCGGGCCGGCCGGCCGGCGACCCGAGGGGGCGGACGGCCTCGGACAACTTTTCTTTCTGTGGGTGTGGGTCCTGCCGTCCGCGGGGAGACGCTCGTGCCAGTGTGTCCTGCCGGCGGGCCGGGCCCCCCGCCCCCCACCTCAGGGAGGCCCGAGGGTCGCCCGGGCGGGTCGGACGCGAGGCGGCGGCGCGCCGGCCACACCTGGCCACCTCGCCCGGGGTTCCGGCGTCCCGGGTCTGCGCGAGCCGCGCCGGGACCGGGCGGGGGTGGCCGCGCGCCGGAGACTTAGCTTCCTGCGAGCGCCCCAGGGCTCGGGACGGCCTCGGACCCGCCTCTCCTCTGCGGAAGGTTGCCCCGCGTGCCCTCTCCTGCCGGCCGCCGGGCTCCTGCCTGCCCCCGACTCCCCTCCCGTCATGAGATTCCCCCCAAAACCAGTTAGTAAAAGAAGTGTGCTTCCCAGAGGGCGCCTGCCCGGGGAAGAGAGGCTTGCTGGTGGCAGTTTGATTTTTAGGACCTATTTGTAAACGTGTGTGTTATTTCCTTTTTTCTTTTTTTAAAGAAAGGGGTTGTGAAAGGTTAGAACCTCAGAAAGCTTTAGCCTAACACCTCCAAGGCATTCCAACCGGCTTGCTTGGAACATTTGCTACCCTTGTTGCTCTTCTGTGTGCAAGCAAATTCAAAGTACCAGAAAAATCCTACCAGACAAAGGAATTCGTCAGTGAGATTCTAGCTTGTCTCCGTATAAGACTGTCTTTAAAGATTGTTGGCGTGGAAAATGTTTGAAAGGACGTGGGTTTTATTTCAGAAATCAAATTCAAAAGAGAATCTTGTGGAACTGGAGTTAACAGTCCTGGTTGGAGGGCTTTAGAACTGGTGGTTCTCTATGTAGGTTACACCACGAGTTTATTTGAGAGAATAAATGCATAAATGCTTTTCCTTGGAAACAAGGCTGCAGAAAATTGCCAGGATCTAGCCCTTGAAAAAGGCGATTGCTCTTAAGCTGTTATTAAGGTATGAAACTCTGGGTGTTCTTTGAAGTGAAAATACGTAGGCATCCCTGAGTGAGCTGTTGGGTTCTCTGGAAATAAATGACCTTTCCCGCATTTGCCTTCTACAGTTTTGGTCTGTTGATGGTTTAAATCTCTTAAAGTATCTGTAGTCTGACGCCCAGGTTTATATTCCTTTTAAACTTCGGTTAGTCTTCCTATAGTTTCCCCTTCCCCCACCTCTTCCTTTTTTGGTCGTCACTTCTCATTTATAAGAGCGACAGGATGGGACTCCCAGGCCAGGCTGCTTCTCCCCTGTGCATGCCTTCTCCATTCCTCGGTTGGCCACCAGGGGAAGCATACTGTTTTTTGGTTACAGTTGACCCTATCTTCATTTTGTAGGTCAAGTCCATCTTTGTTTTAATACACAGACCATAACGCAAAGCTCTTCACCAAGTTTCCCCCACATATTTAAAAAAGATATCAACTTGTACACATCTTTTAGTAAGTTGGTCAGTTTTGGGGTACATTTTGGTTACATTCATTTTGAAAGCTTTATTTAAATATGTTGGCTGTGAGTAAAGATAAGTGCATATTTGATGGCAACAGCGAGAATTAGATTTCTGATACTGTCCTAAATGTTGATCCCTAGCTCTGCATTGTTAGGAATGAGGCAGACTTCTTTGGAGTTGTTCTCTTTGAAACAGCACATGTAATAGGATCATATTTTGAGCTGTCCTTGCAGTTTTGATAGAATAGGGGCAAGCATAAATTTGTCAGAGACCTGCCATTCTTTTTTTTTTTTTTTTAACAATATCAGATGTCTTTTTTTTTTATTTGAATCTTTTTTTTTTTTAATTAGAATCTTTTTTTTTTTTTTTTATTAGTTGGAGGCTAATTACTTCACAACATTTCAGTGGGTTTTGTCATACATTGATATGAATCAGCCATAGATTTACACGTATTCCCCATCCCGATCCCCCCTCCCACCTCCCTCTCCACCCGATTCCTCTGGGTCTTCCCAGTGCACCAGGCCCGAGCACTTGTCTCATGCATCCCACCTGGGCTGGTGATCTGTTTCCCATAGATAGTATACATGCTGTTCTTTGAAACATCCCACCCTCACATTCTCCCACAGAGTTCAAAAGTCTGTTCTGTATTTCTGTGTCTCTTTTTCTGTTTTGCATATAGGGTTATCGTTACCATCTTTCTAAATTCCATATATATGTGTTAGTATGCTGTAATGTTCTTTATCTTTCTGGCTTACTTCACTCTGTATAAGGGGCTCCAGTTTCATCCATCTCATTAGGACTGGTTCAAATGAATTCTTTTTAACAGCTGAGTAATATTCCATGGTGTATATGTACCACAGCTTCCTTATCCATTCATCTGCTGATGGGCATCTAGGTTGCTTCCATGTCCTGGCTATTATAAACAGTGCTGCGATGAACATTGGGGTGCACGTGTTTCTTTCAGATCTGGTTTCCTCAGTGTGTATGCCCAGAAGAGACCTGCCATTCTAAACAGTGAAAAACTGCAAATGTTTTTCTGTATAGTCTTACTGTCACTTGATTGGCTCTTGGCATTAACATTTCCTATTTTGTGTTTGTTTTAATCTGGAAAGGAATTTATCTGGTGTGAAATAATTTGAAGCCCTGTTTTGCTATCCTGAGCAGTGGGACAAATTCCTAGGCATGGCTGGAGATTGTAGGACTTTACTTTTTACTACTTATTTATTTATTTTTTAAAAAGATGTGTTCTCATTTAACTTAAAATCTAAGGGAAGAGTTTCATATCTTAATAACAGCTTCCATTTTGGAATAGAAATGACACACCAGTTTTGTTTCATGTCAAGCAAATTTTTTTTTAGGTCTTTGGACTTAGTTTTTTTTTCCATGCGTACAAGTTAGGAATAATAAGGAATTGAGATTGTGATTGTTACTGCTTTTTATTTTTCTCTTCCTGAGTTTTGAATGCGTATTTATTTATTTATTTATTATTATTTATTTATGTATTTTTTTTAACCACCATTTGAACACACTAGTGAATGTGAAACTCATCAGGAAGCTACTTAAAAAAAAAAAAAAAAAGAAAAACCTATCTCTGTAAAGATGTATGAGTGGAAGAATGTTGATTTTTTTTTAAAGTCAGGTTTTGTTTACCCACAGTCTCCCAACTTGACCCTATTTAGCTTTAAAAACAAATGGTTGAAACTAGATCCGCTTGAAATTCCCTGTATAGTCCAGGGAAGATGCATTTCTGTCATTCCTCACACATGGTGAACAAAGTGGACAGAGCACTGTCATCCCAAAATGCTGATTCATGTCTTATTACCTAATTAAGATCTAAACTGGACCGCTGGATCAGAACTTGGTAGTTAAAATAACATCTTTGTTTATAATGGTGAACAAGTTTTATCAGGTAGGTTTAAAAACAAAGACCAGAATGCAGTTTCATATCTTTATCTTTGTTCCCGTGTGGGGTCCAGACTGTCCATACTCTGTTTCATACTCTATGCCATGTCGTATGCTGAGTTGGCTTTGGTTTCTTTTAGAATTTAATAGTGAAGTGAAAGTCGTTCAGTCGTGTCTGACTCTTTGCGACCCCATGGAATATACAGCCCATGGAATTCTCCAGGCCAGAATACTGGAGTGGGTAGCCTTTTTCTTCTCCAGGGCATCTTCCCAACCCAGGTATCGAACTCAGGTCTCCCTCATCGCAGGCAGACTCTTTACCATCTGAGCCACCAGGGAAGCCCTAGAATTTAATAAGCATACAGTAAATAAGAGGGAAGGGTGCTTATGCTAGCCTACCTCTGGTCAGTTATTTCCTGCATTGGCAAAACATAATTTATTTTGAAACTAGTAGTGTTCTTCTATACAAAAATGTTAAGTAATTCCATGGTCTTCCCAATAAACATGCAGAGGAAGAAGCGGTAGCCTCCGTGTTTCTTTGATCCCTTGTTTGGTACTCTTCCTCTTTGCTGTCTTCTAACTAGAGGAACACAGTGGCAGGATTTTAAGATTGACTCAAGTTCTTTGTTTTCTGAAGCATGTGTTTTTATTGTCAACTTCTATCCTAGCTAGTGATCACAGTTCATTAATAGTAAAATTAAGACTCTTTTAGAAGAGGAAGTGTTAATGGTAAATTTTTTTGAGGTAATGGCCCTTTAAACATGCAACCTTTATTTGGAACATTGAATCCAATATATTTAATCAGATCAGAAAATTTATGGTTGTCACTGGTTCAACTGTCACTTTCAGAGTTGACTTATATTATTAAAATGTAGAATAATTTTCCTGAACAGGGTGTCTTGACCTGCTTTTCATTTCTTCTTGGTGGTGATTCTGTCTTCCTCTTTGAACACATTATTTACTTGGCTTTAGTTTCATTGTGAAAGTAAATTTTAAAGATATCCAAAAATTCATAAGTTATGGTGAAGCCTTCGTGATGGAGGCATACTTGGAGGCAGTGTTTACCCACATGAGAGGTGAGGGTAATGAGAAAGTGCTGTGTGTGATCCCCTTTGTGATGCAGTGCAGTAGGAGGCACCTAAAGCTGTCTCTTGAGATGTCTAGTGCCTTGTCTCTGTGATTAAGAAGGTGGTTTAAAAAGGTCAAGCTCGTCATTTTATCTCAGGAGCCTCAGTTTCCTGCATTGTGAATCAGGTTCTTTTCATCACTGTGGCCTGTGATTATGTTAGTTACAGTCATCTTTTTAATTTCAGGCTTCTTTCAGAAGCAACACAGAGCAGACTGGGAGCTTGGGTTGTGAGAACCATCAAACCCAAGTTCAGATCTTGGCAGTGCCTCTTGACAATTGTGTTTAGGCCCTGGCCAGGTTTCTTTATTTTTGCTTTCATCTGTGAAGTAGAGGTAATGGAACTTCTTCCTCAAGAAATTAACTGAGTTAATGCATGTAAAATGTCCAGTGCAATGCCTGGCACTCAGCAAATGCTAAGTAAACATTTTCTGCTGTCTTATTTTAGTTATCGTTTGAAGGATTTAGTTGCCAAGTAGTGGTCCTTTGCATTGTCTGCTTTACTGCAAAGGTAAGGTAAGGCTGGGTTATGATGAAGCTGTAGATTTGAATGCTAATCATGCATTCAAAGATACTTGAAGATGATTGCTTTTAAGTTACATGTACCTGCTGCAATCTAGGTAAATACCCTTTCCTGGGAGAGAGAACTATTCCAAAACATTTTTATAGCAGAAAAGTACACTGAGATCCAGAGGGAATAGATAACCCTGTTCAGATCAAGTTTCAGGGTAGTATGAAAGAAACCTTGAGTCCATCCCGGGCCAAAGTGAAGTACACATTAACTGCCTTCTGAGTCAGGGAGTTTTTACTCTCAATTCTCAAGTCCTTGTCTTTGAGAGTTAATGTCGAAGTAAGGTTCTTCTGCTGCAGTACTTCCTTGGGTGATGAGTACTTCCTTGGCTGTGATCCAAAGGTTAGTTGGTGGAGGCTCATCAGAGCAGAGTTGTTTTAAAAACAGTGTTGAAAGTCATTGGTACTGAAGAAATTTAAGCTTATTCTTTTCTTTTTTTAAAATAATTTTATCTATTTGTTTAGGCCATCTGGCCCTTCGTTGCTGCCTGGGCTTTTCTCTAGTTGCTGTGATGGAGGCTGCTCTCTTGTTGAGGAGCTTGGGCTCTCGGGCATGCGGGCTTCAGTAGTGGAGGCATGTGGGTTCACTGGTTGCTACTCCCAGCTCCAGAGCGTGGAGCATGGCTCAGCAGTCGTGGTGCACTGACTTAGTTGCTCTGCAGCATGTGGGATCTTCCCAGATCAGAGATCAAACCTGTGTCTCCTGCAATGGCAGGTGGATTCTTTACCACTGAGCCACCAGGGAAGCGCTAGGCTTGCTCTTTTTTCTTGTCCTTCTCCTTTTTCTTTTTTTACTTTTCCCTAGGCTTACTCTAAGAAAGGTGGTTTCTTTAGTGTTATAAAGTTCTGTAGGGCAGTTTAATTGAAAAAAATCTTCTTGGTCTTTGGAAATGAAACATCACCAAATTACTGTATTCTTCCCCAGTTTATTTTACTTTTTGTATTTTACTCTCTGCTATATTGATTGTTATACTTAATTTGTAATTTAGCTCTCACTTTCTTCTGAACCTTTCTTTAGAGGTTCCGTGCATAATGTTAAAGTAAGAAATAAGGCTTCTGTTTGTCCCCTTACTCTGATGGAAAACAGTTATCTTTGCTAAAGAGGATGTGTTCCGTTGGTATTTACTTTAAAACAGAGAGCTGGAAAAACCTTGCCGTAGAGGGAGTCTCTGGAGCAGCAGTAAAGGCCCGACTGAGGCAGGAATGGGGATCGAGTGCCGGCTCAGTGACTGGGCTGAGTCAACTCTACAGCCTCAAATAGCAAGTACGGAAAATACGTGTGACCTAGGATTGATCAGGGATAATGGTTGTAATTTAACAGGTTCTGTTTTGTGTTCTGGAAATTTTACTAATACATACATCTTCTGGTTGAGTTTTATGTTTTCTATTGTTGATTTTTTAAAAAACAGAGTATTTAGGAAATAGAATGGTTTAATGTGACAAAAGTGTTTTGGTAAGATGTTTGAGATAAATATTTTTAAGTAAAATTAAAATGTCATTTAAGTGAAATGTTGATAAAGTGAAGTGAAGTCGCTCAGTCGTGTCTGACTCTTTGTGACCCCATGGACTGTAGCTTACCGGGCTCCTCCATCCATGGGATTTTTCCAGGCAAGAGTACTGGAGTGGGTTGCCATTTCCTTCTCCAAGTGAAGTGAAGTGAAATGTTGATTGTAAAACCCTAGAACACCTACTTTTTTCAAATTAGTCAATTTTTGTTCTTTCTTTCTTTTTTTTTTTTAAGTTAGTCAAATTCTTTCTTTAATATGAGGGTCCTGTAAAAATTGTATGCTAGACGTAATTCTTTGAAGTTTCTGAATTTTCTCTCCCTCAGAGCAATGAGAGAGAAAATTGTAGTGTCTACTCAGTGCAGCCTTCCTGTGTTCTAGATGAGGAAGGTAAGGCCTGCAGAGACAAAGTGACTTGTATTTATCTTTCAGTCATTAAAAGCATCTCCAGGTAGGTTTGAGGCGTGTGACACCAAATTTTATTGTTTTAAAGCCTTGTTTCTGGGTACAATAATATGTGTGCATAATTTTAGATAAAGGTAGTGGAGGTGATGGAATTCCAACTGAGCTATTTAAAATCCTAAAAGATGATGCTGTTAAAGTGCTGCACTTAATGTGTCAGCAAATTTGGAAAACTTAGTACTGGATAAGGTCAGTTTTCATTCCAATCCCAAAGAAGGGCAATGCCAAAGAATGTTCAGACTGCCGTACAGTTGTGCTCAATGCTGGCAAAGTAATGCTCAAAATCTTCAAGCTAGGCTTCTGCAGCACATGAACTGAGAACTTCCAGATGTACAAGCTAGGTTTCAAAGAGGCAGAGGAACCAGAGATCAAATTGCCAGCATTCGTTGGATCATGGCGAAAGCAAGGGATTTTCAGAATAACATATTCTTCTGCTTCATTGACTATGCTAAAGCCTTTGACTATGTGGATCACAACAAACTGGAAAATTTTTAGAGGTGGAAATACCAGACCATTTTACCTGTCTCTTAAGAAACGTGTATGTAGGCCAAGAAGCAACAGTTAGAACTGGACATGGAACTACTGATTGGTTCAAAATTGGGACAGGAGTATGACAAGGCTGTATATTGTCACCCTGCTTATTTAACTTATATGCAGAGTGCATCATGTGAAATGCTGGGCTGGATAACTCACAAGCTGGAATCAAGACTGCCAGGAGAAATATCAACAACCTCAGATAATGCTGATGATACCACTCTAATGGCAGAAAGTGAAGAGGAACTAAGGAGCCTCTTGATGAGGGTGAAAGAGCAGAGAGAAAAAGCTGGTTTGAAACGCAACATTAAAAAAAAAAAAACTAAGATGATGGCATCTGGTCCCATCACTTAATGGCAAATGGAAGGGGAAAAAGTGTAAGCAGTGATAGATTTTCTTTTCTTGGGCGCCCAAATCACTGTGAACAGTGACTGCAGCCATAAAATTAAAAGATACTTACTCTTTGAAAGAAAAGCTATGACAAGCATAGACAGCATATTAAAAAGCAGAGACGTCACTTTGCTGACAAAGGTCCATATAGTCAAAGCTATGGTTTTTCCAGTAATCATTTACAGATGTGAGAGTTGGATCATAAGGCTGAATGTGGAGGAATTGATGCTTGCAAACTGTGGTGCTAGAGAAGACTCTTGATAGTCCCTTGGATTGCAAGGAGATCAAACCAGTCAATCCTAAAGGAAATCATTCCTGAATATTCTTTAGAAAGACTAATGCTGAAGCTCCAATACTTTGACTAGCTGATGCATAGAGCCAAGTCACTGGAAAAAGACCCTGATGTTGGGGAAGATTGAGGGCAGAAGGAAAAGGGGATGACAGAGGATGAGATGGTTGGCTGGCATCACCGACTTGATGGACATGAAGCTCTTGTGCGGGAGTTTCATAGGTGTAAATGCTTGAGACCACAGGAGGGAAGGTGAGGCAGCAGAGCCTTCAGGTTGGATGCAGATGTGACACCTGTGAAGGAAAACAGAAGGAAGGGTGTAGATGATGAGCTCCAGGAGCCTAAGATTGCAGTGCAACCAGAGCAGAGGTGGTTTGTTAGAGCGCGTTGGGCAGGACTGGGCCTTCCCTAGAAAACCAGCTGTGTTCTGTCGTTGGCCTGGAGTTAGCATGCAGCGAGCTGCAGTGGACCTCGAAGGTGCTGGGCAGCTGGGGCTGTCAGCTAATTACACTCCTCTCAGCTCTTTATCTCTTGAAGGGAAATCTGAGTGGCAGGCTCTCAAGGCCATCAGGATGCCTATGCCTGTTTTTGTACTTGAGTACATACTTATGTATGAAAAGCGGTATGTTTTGTTATTGTCAAAGTATTTTTGTAAATGGAATTATTTGTGCATATTCCTCTAACAGGTACAGAAAATTCCTTTCCTTCATTCAGTTTTCACTGAGGTGTTAGGCTTAACTTTTTGCAGTGCTATCTTTTTGTAGTCTGTGTTGGCATTTTTCTAATTACTGGTGAGGTCAAGTGTGCTTTTATGTGTGTTTTCAGCTACCTGGTTTCCTTCTGTGTGTATATCTTTTGCTGTTTTTCTGTAGGGTGTTCTTTTTCTTACTGATTTGTGTGTGCTCTTTGTATATTTGGATACTGATCCTTTCTTAGGGTTGTTAGTTGTAAAGTTTTTGTTGTAGAGTTTTTCTTTCTAGTATGGAAGTTGATTGAGATCTTTTCAGGAAGGAATAAAAACATATACCTGGTTGGATATATTTCTGCTCAGAGATTGGACATGGTACATAGCTCCTTATTAATTGTCACTAGGACTCCTGGTTTCTAAGAAGATTGTCACTGAGAATTTGATACATCTTTTTTTGTTATGTTGCAATTTTCTTCAGTTAATTTGGTGTACTAATTACTAACCAACTGACCTAAATTACAGTGCTGGATGACTTGAAAAGCTCTGATTTAATTTCTGTCCAACATCTAGTTTTAACAGCATGCTAGTTAGAGGTTAAAGTCATAAGTTTAGTTTTCACGATGGTCAGTTAGTTTTCTATAAAAGGTGAACGTGCTGTGGACTAAAGCCCAATTCAGTTGTCTTACGGTTTTGTCACTGATTGTGAGGGAGTGGGTGAATGGTGTGGTGCCACTTGTCATCACAACAGAAAATCCTTGAAGGAATAATGTCCGTGTCAGGTTAGTGTAGTATTTGCTGTGTGCAGACTGGTTTGAACACTTCATTAATAATTTAACATAACAATCACAACAGTCACATCAGATAAAGTTGTTATCCCCATTTTCCGTACGAGGAAACAGAGGCACAGAGAGGTTTATTGTTATGGTCACCTTAGTAACTTGCCCACGGTAACCCATTCCAAGATGCCATCTGTTGTCAGAAGTATCGTTATTTTGTATATTGCTAAGGAAGGAAAAACACCAGGATACCACTAAGATAAGTTGTAGTCAGACTGCAATCTAGTGTATTTCAGGGCGACTCAGCCAGAAATCCTAAGAAAAACCACTTAGACCAGTGCTTTATTGGATCAATTGCTTAGTTGTTTGCATGTGGTCCCAGGTATTGCGGAGATTTTTGTGTAGGGTGGCCAGAGCCTGAGTCGTGCCCAGTTGCATTGCTCTTCTTGTCAGTGGAAGCACCGATGAAATGGGAGGCGTCTGGCTTGGCTGATGGGCGAGTGGGAATGAGTTGCTTTACTCCTGCACGTCTGTTACAATGGTCATTCTCAGAGTGTAAAATATGTTGTATTTGAGGGGAGTGATTTTTTGTGATTGGATGACTTAAGGTTACAAAGGACCGTGTTATGTTGGCTACCTTTTAGTTTAACAGATGAGAGTAAAATATTTAAATATCTATTTCCCCCCCTCCCCATATGTTTTTCTGCAGGTTCACATTGAACTTGAGCTGTGGAATGAGTTTAAGAACCATGTCTTGAATAAAGTGTGAAAAGATACACACATTAAAATATCTAAGAGTATTTTTAAAAGCCATTGGTTTCACCTGTACAACTATCTGGTTAGTATTGTTCAGCAACTAATCCTCCTTCCTTGTACATTATTCCCAATCTCCTCCCCCATCAAAAAAACAAAAACCAAACTAACTCTGCCTCTTTCCCCTGAAAAAACCCCGATGTATGTATTTCTTAGTGTTATTAGTGAATTCTGTTCTGTTTTTCAAAGACCAGAGTATACTTAGAGAAAATTGTAAGCTTTATTCTGGTTGACTTAAATGTGAGGTTTGCCATGGTTGGTTTGATCATAAGGTTAACTGAGGACTAGCTTCTGTCTGCCCAGAAACCAAGGCTTGCCTTGTGTGTTCAGCAAGGGGATCGGGTGAGCCTCTGCCGCGGAGTTTGGCTGTCCTGGTCCCTCTTCAGCAGTTTCATCTAGTGACCAGGAAATACTCCCTGACGGCCTTCTTTATGTCTGGGAAGGTTAATTAAAATTGTGGGACTGGTTAAACATTCTATTCACTTGAACTCAGGGTATTTCTGTGCTCTTTCACACACACACACACACACACACACTTACTGAAGGCTGCACGTCCTGTTTTACTGGCACAGAAGCTTCTGGGCTTGGGACGTTTGCTTTCAGACTTAGCATGCACCTGCGCGAGCAGGTTGGTAAGACGGGTAGGGTAAGACTTGGCTCGTCTGATCTCAGGCGGTCCCATGAAGTCTTTGTGGTGTCATGCACTTCTGCTTTCTGAGTGTTCTGAGCCGCCAATTCTGTTTAAATATCTAAAGGTTTATCTTTCTCACTTGACATACCTGAATGTGGTCCTGCATTTAATAAGAGCACTTGTGTGCACTGATTGACTTTTCTCGAATAGGCATTTTGTAGTGGACAGTTGATAATTAAGAACCAAGTTTACTTAAAAAATAGAAACCTAAGGGAAAAAATGAGCTTTAAAGTTGCATTTAAAACCTGGTTTTCCCTATTTTAGGTGCTTTAATAATGAATTTGTATGAGTTAGAGATATACATCTTAGATACATTCTTAAAATTTTTTTTTCCAAGGTCAATTTCATATAACATGGGGTTTCCCTGGTGACTCAGATGGCAAGGAATCTGCCTGCTGTGCAGGAGACCTGGGTTCGATCCCTGGGTCAGGAAGATCCCCTGGAGAAGGAAATAGCTACTCATTCCAGTATTCTTGCCTGGAGAATCCCCATGGACAGAGGAGCCTGGTGGGCTACAGTCCATGGGGTCCTAAGGAATTGGACATGACTGAGTGACTAAAACACTTTCACTTTCATATAACATAAAATTAACCTTTTAAAAAATTGTTTATTTATTCGACCACACCGCACAGCTTGTGGGATCTTAGTTCCCAGACTGGGAATCAGACCTAGGCCCTCAGCAGTGAGAGCAGTGAGAGCAGAGTCCTAACCCTTGGATTGCCAAGGAATCCCCAGAGTGACCATTGTGAAGTCAATAATTTAGTGGCATTTAGTACAGTTATGTTGTTGTGCAACTACCACCACACCATCTAGTTCCAGAATGTTTTTGTCTGTTGACTTGAGAAAGTCTCAAGTCTATTGAGTGGTTACTTCCCGCTTCCCATTCCCCCTACCCCTGCACGTTGCTGATGACAGAGGGTGCTACGCAGCATAGTGGTGTGGAGTCACCTTACTTGGGGGTTGGTGATTGAAGAAACCAGGAAGAAGTTGTAGGTGAAGTGTTTCTTTGAGCCAAATCTTGAAAATAGGGGTTTTCCTGTGTTTATGATTTTATAATGTTTACTAATTTAAAAATTAATATTAAAGTGTGAAGTTTAAAACTATAAAACTGTTAAAAAGTTATTTTGAAAATGTTAATCTTTCTGAAAATTTCAATCCAGATTTTCTTTTAAATTGTTTTAAGCTGTGCTGTCCAGTAACATAGCCACTAGTAATCTATAATTATTTAAATTTATTAAAATAAAATCAAACTTAAAATGCAGTTTTGTCACACTAACCACATCATTTTAAGCGAGTGGCTCCTGGCTGCTGTGTCGGACCGGGCAGAGCGGGGCGTTTCCCACGCTGTTGGACAGCGCGAAGCCGGAGAATCTTAGGAGTGAAAGCTTCGTTCTTTTTAATTTTTTTAATTAGTTCAGAAGTTCTGCCTATAATCAAGGTGCATGGTGAAATGTGATATTGGAATGTGATGGTTGTGTATGGAATTCCTCTAGTGGAGTATTTGTTAAGATATTGCTATTAAGGTATTCAAAATAAGGCTTCTTAAGAAAGCAAGTAGAAATTGAAAGCTTTTCTGGGGAGGGGGGGAGCGGTTATATAGCACCTAATTAAACCAAAAGGATAATCAAGATGTGTGACTATATTGAAGAGAAATGTAGAACTTAAAAAATCAGCAATATGAAGGCTTACCTTTTTTTGAAAAGGTTAGGTTTCATATCTCTCCTGAACATACTCAACCTTTGCTCCAACTTCTCAAGTGCATTTAAATTCATTATAATTGTTCTAATGCCCTTGTCTAGTAATTCTTTTATCTGTCTCATTTCTGAGTTGGTATCAGTCAGTTGATTGATATTTTTTCCCTCATTATGAGTTGTCTTTTCCTGTTTCTTTGCTTGTTTGGTAATTTTTGTTTAGATGCCAGATATTATGAATTTTATTTTGATGGATGCAGGATATCTTTATAAATATTCTTGAGCTTTGTTCTAGAACATGGTTAATTAAGTTCCTCAGAAATGGTTTGTTCATTGCATATCTTGCTTTGTTAGGTGGGATCAGAGCCACGTAGTACAGGGCTAATTATTATCCATTCTGAGTGCTCTAGCCAATCAGAAACCTCAAGTATATTCTTTACAGACATGCGCTGATCAGTACTGTGCTGAGTCCTCAAGAAGATCTCTGGAGTTCTGTGTGGCACTCTTCTTCTGGTATCCTGCCCTACAAATTCAAGCTGCCCTGGCTTCCTTGGCCTCAGCTTGCTTCCTAAACTTGGGGAAACTGCTTGGCTTCCTTGGGTTCTCCCTCCCTGTGCTGCCGGTTGGGAGCTCTCTCCAGGCGGTGAACTGGGGCAGTTGTAGAGTTTACTCTGTCTGTTTCCTGTCTCTCAGGGCTCACTGTACTCTGCTGCTTGATGTCCACTGTCTTGAGGACTATCGCTTTGTAGATTTGATTGATCTTTAGTTGCTAGTTTATAGTGAAAGTGAAGTGAAAATGAAAGTCGCTTAGTCGTGTTTGACTCTTTGCGACCCCATGGATTGTATGGTCCATAGAATTCTCCAGGCCAGAATACTGGAGTGGGTAGCCTTTCCCTTCTCCAGGGGATCTTCCCGACCCAGGAATTGAACCAGGGTCTCCAGCATTACAGGCAGATTCTTTACCAACTGAGCTATCAGGGAAGCCCTTAGTTGTTTATAATGATAGGATAAATCTGGTTTACCCCACCTTAGCTGGAAACAGAAGTCTAGGTTTTTTTTTAAAGAAAAGTAGAGGAATTGGTTATATTTCCTTTTTTAAAGAAAATATTAGTACACATTTATATGTTATCTGTTAATCTATTTCATTTCTTCTTAAAGCTGTTAGGGCTTTTTTTTTTTAATTGCTATATAGTTAATGTACAATGTTATGTTAGTTTCAGGTATATTGCATAATGATTTGACTTTTCCACTTATTATGAAATGATCACCAGTATAAGTCTGGTAACCATCTGTCCCCATACAGGGTTGTCACAATATTATTGACCAATACACCTTACCATGCTGTATATTACATCCCCATGACTGGAGGTTTGTTTTTACAAACTGGAGATTTGTATCTCCTTATGCCTGTCGTCTATTTCACAGCCACTCCCACCCCATCTCTTCTAGTCACCAGAATGGATTGCCTGTGTTTTCTTATAGGAGTTGTATGGTTTCAGGTCTTACATTAAAGTCTTTAATTCTTTTTGAGTTTAGTTTTGTATATGGTGTAAGAAAGTAGTCCAGTTTGATTCTTTTGCATGTTGCTGCCAAATTTTTCCAGCACCATTTATTGAAGAGGCTGTCTTTTCCCTATTGTATATTCTTGTCTCCTTTGCCATGGATTAATTGACTGTATAAATGTAGGCTTATTTCTGGGCTCTATATTCTGTTCCATTTTTCTGTGTGTCTTTTTTGGGACCAGTAGCATACTGTTTTGATGACTTTAGCTTTGTAATATAGTTTGAAATCGGGGACCATGATACTCTCAGTTTTGATGTTTTTTTCTGAAGATTGCTTTGGTGTGTTATAGCTTTTAAACTTTTGAGTCTTATGTTCATGGAAGCCTTCTGTAAATATAATAATAATGCTTTCAGAAACCAGGATATTAAAATTTCATGTTTTTATATAAGCCACTATTCATTTCAGTGTCCATGACAAAGTGCTCAGACTAACTGCTTACTCATTGAAATCTGATGATTCTAGCCCAGAATTTTCCAAAGCAGGATAGTTTTTTTTTAGTTCACTATTCTTTATAAAATTTATAAAATAAATTATTAGTGTAAATTAAAACTATTAAAAATTAGCTTTAAAAGTTATTAGCCCTAGTTAAGAACTAATTTTTTTCTTTTCAGAGAAATGTATACTTTTCTCTTTGAAAAGTGTAATTCAGGAAATAGCTCCTTGGACTGTGTAAGATCTCCATTTTGCTGTGCTTAGTCATTCAGTTGTGTATGACTCTTTTGTGACCCCATGGACTGCAGCCCACCAGGTTGACTGAAAAATCCTATGGACAGAGGAGCCATCTTGCTGGGATGTAATAAAATGAGTATTTGTAACAAAATTGGTATTTCCTTTTGAAGCCCTTCTTATAGAATTTTTATTGTTTCCTAGTCATTTTCAGCTTGATGTCTTTTAGATTTTGAACATCTGCCGCTTTCACATGCCATGCATTGATACTCCTCAACTGAATTAGGGTTTGTATAACTGATGAACTCTCATTCTGAGGCCTTGCTGGCGTTCTGCTTATGTGGCAACAGGTCAGTTTCCATGGCATTGCCATTTTGTACAGCGTTGTTGGTGGCGGTTGGGGGTGGGCATGCAGGCCCTTACCTGCTAATGCAGGGTCTAAACTGGAATAACTGAGCTTTTATTTAGTTTTGCATTTTAAGTTTCTAGATCATTTAAAAGTAAGAGTTTTATTGCTGTAAAAAAGTTTTAAAATCACACTTTCTGTCTTATGTGAACAAGTAGCAGTAGCAAAGTGAAAGTGTTAATACCAATGATTTGAAGTGTAAGTTCTAGAAAGTTTGGTGCAGATGAGACAGGCTAATGATCATTAGGCAGTCTGAAAACATGCAGCTTTAGCCTCAGTTGGACACATTCACTGGTGGACTGTGTTTAATTGTGAAGGAAAAAAAAAAAAACAATTTAAGAACATGTATGAAATTGAAATTATGCTCTGGAAAAAGCAGGATGAAATGTAATTAGGTGTTTTTTAGTTTTAGCTTTCCAGGAACATAATTCCCCTCTGACATGTGTATTGTCTAGCTTTTTACCCATTGTACTTTTGTACTATTTTAAGGAGCTCGTGTGAAAAAATGATGGACTGCTTTTACTTCTGGTGGTCTGAAAACACTAATTTTTCTCTCTGTTACAGGATTTTACACTTGCATAGTTTTCCTAAACATTGATGAGTTGCTTTTTTGCTTATGGAGAATTTGAACATGTAGAAAACAATAGAAATATTACTGAGTCCTGTATTGTCTGGCAGCCATCTTTAGCCAAATAAATAAAAACACTTTTTTTTTTTTTTTGGCTAAAGTTTAGTAAATTTGCTTTTTCACATTATAGAAAATGAAGTTGTGTGTTAGACACTAGGATAATTCCTAGATGCAGTAGTCATAAAATGCCTCGACTGGGGTGTGGTGAGTGCTGTGTAATATAGGTGTGCCTGTGTTCTAGGGGCGGGAGGGGGGTGGTGGTTGAAATGAGCGTGGAGGGGAAGGCTTTCCCCAGGTGATTGTGAGGTCGGTCTGGAAGGGTAGATGAAGGGGAGCTCTCCAGGGCTGAGAGATGTGATGTTTTTGAGGAAGTTTGATCTGACTGAGGCTGGGGGAGGTAATCAGGAAAATGGTGGAAGGAGAGACTGTAGAGATAGGCATATGACAGATCACTGAGGCTGTGTGTGCTAAGCTGAGGAGCTTATTTACTTTTTAAATAATAGCTTTACTAAGATATAATTGACATCCATAAAGTTTACTCTCTTAAAGTGTACAGTTTGGCAGTTTTCAGTGTATTTAGAGTTGTGCAACCATTACCACTGTCTGTTTTTGTTTTCATCACCTCCAAAGAAACCCTGTACTTATTAGTAGTCATTCCCGATTTGGAATTTATTTTAAATGTCATTTAAATGTTTTTATTTTATTTTATTATTTGTTTTTGGTTGCATCGTGTGGCTTGTAAGATCTTAGTTCCCCAGCCAAAGATTGAACCTGGGCCATGACAATGAGAGCTTGGAGTCCTAATCACTAGGCTACCAGGAAACTACCTCTTTTATTTTACTTATAGTTGGTTTACAATATTGTGTTAGTTTTGCATGTACAGCATAGTGATTCAGTGTTTTTGCACATTATACTCCATTGTAAGTTGTTATAAGATAATGGATGTAGCTCCCTGAGCTGTGCTGTGAGCTCTTGTTGTCTCTTTGTTTTGTATGTAGTATTTTGCGTCCGTTAATTCCACACCCTGACTTGTCCCCCCTCTGCTCTGTCCCCTTTGGTAACCGTGAGTTTGTTTTCTGTATCTGTGAGTCTGTTTCTGTTTTGCATATACATTCATTTATTTTATTTTTCAGATTCCATGTGTAAGCAGTATAATACAGTTTGTCTGATTTATTTCACTAAGCATAGTATTATTCTAGGTCTATCCACATTGCCACAAATGACAATATTTCATTCTTTTTTTTATGACTCATATTCTTGTGTATGTGTGTGTATCACATCTTCTTAATCATATTGTCTGTTGATGGGCACTTGAATTACTTTCATGTGTTGGCTGTTGTACCAAAATAGTGCTTCTGTGAACATTGGTGTGCATTTTTTTTTTCTATTTATCTTTTTGAATTAATGTTTTTGGTTTTTGTTTTGGATATATACTCAGAAGTGGAATTGCTGGATCACATGATAGTTTTATTTTTAGTTTTTTAAGGACCCTCCCTACTGTTCTCCATAGTGGCTGTACCAATTTACATTCTCAACAGCAATGTACCAGGGTTCCCTTTTCTCTTCATCTTCTCCAACATTTGTTATTTGTAGACTTTTTGGTGATGGTCATTCTGACTGGTGTGAGGAGTTACCTCACTGTGGTTCTGATTTGCGTTTCTTTAATAATTGGTGATGTTAAGCCTCTTTTCGTGTGTGTGTTGGCCGTCTGTATTTCTTCTTTGGAAAAATGTCTGTTCAGGTCTTCTGCCCATTTTTTGATTGGGTTGTTTGGGTTTTGGGTCTTTTTGGTATTGAGTTTTATGAGCTGTTTGTATATTTTGGACATTAGCCCCTTGTTGGTTGCATCATTTGCAAGTTATTTTCTCACATTGTATAGGTTGTCCTTTTGTGTTTTTCAGTGGTTCCCTTTGCTGTGCAAAATTAAATGAGTTTTAATAACCATTTAAGACTTATTTCTCTTAAAAATAACCCTCCTAACGTTTGTGTTATGGAGGCAGTAGTGTAATATTTTTGTGAAATAATACTGTGTCACAGGTGTTGACCATGTGTGGGTTTTTTTTTTTCTTTTTTTTTTAAGTTCATGGTTCACATACTGTTGAAGACCATGTGTGTTTTTAAAAATTCATTTCGTAACTTCTTTTTCTAAAAAATGTTTTATTTATTTATTTATGGCAGTGTTGGGTCTTAGCTGCCATATGCAGGCTTCATTGTGGTGCTCAGGCCGGTCTAGTTGCGATATGGGGACTTAGTAGTTGTGCTGGGCTGGCGGGCTTAGTTGCCCTGAGGCATGTGGAGTCTTAGTTCCCTGGCCAGGGATGGAACCCACTTCCCCTGCCTTGGAAGGTAGATTCTTAACCACTGGACCACCAGTGAAGTTCAAAGACTAGAGAACTTGAAGCCACAGAGTGCTGTGAATGTAATTGCAGTTTGGAAAGATCATTGGTTATTGTGATGAGGAGAGCTTGTGGGAATGAATTAATGGAAGGTAGGGAAGACCACTTATTCAGAAACTCGTAAATGAGCATGTACTACGTGCCAGACATTGCTGGCACTGTGAACAGACTGCACACCCGGCCCTCCTGGAGTTAAGTGGTGAGGGGATGCTGTGAGGGTGGCTGGGAGACGAGGATGTGCTGGCAAGCTCTTAAGCGGTTACGGTAGACAGACTGGAACGATGGATTTAACATGCGGCACAGGGGGACGGCAGCTCCTGGGGTCTTGGCCAAAGTGACTTGCTGATTGGTGGTACCATTCTGGCAATAGAGGATGTAGCCATTTTGAGGTTGAGATACCCGCACATGAGTCAGGCAACATTTATGGGGAATTTTCATGGACGGTCCTCCCATGTCTCTTCTAATTTGGGTCTACCTCGTCTGTCTTCCTGTTGAACCTTGGATTTATGTCTGTTATAGCACTTCTGTCTCTTTAGGTAATTACTGACTTTCCTGTTGCCTTCTCCTTGCCCATTGAGGGTGGGACCTGCCTGTATCATTTTCCGGTCCCTGCTTGCAGGCCGTCCCTGCCAGCCTGGAGAAGAGATAGCTCCTCTTGGCCTCTACTGCTGCTGTCCTCCTGTACACCATCATCTGTAACTTGAATTACTGAGGTTGCCTTCCAGTAAGTCTGCTTCCACATGCTAAAGTGTAAGTCAGCATGTTTCTCTACTGCCCAGAACCTCACAGTGGCCTTAGGAGACCTATTTAGTCTGGTTCTTGTGTTACTACTGTAACTTTTATCTTCTTTGTGTCTTTCGAATCTTTGCTTAAATATTACCTTCTCAATAAGGCCTATCTTGACCTACCTGCTATCCATCTGTAAGTATGCTGTCTCTAAAATACAGACAGCCTAGCTTCATACTGTATTCTGTCAGCTCTGTGATATCCTGTGACAGTAAAATGATGAGTGGCTGCCGGAGGTTAGAGTAGGAGGAGGAATGATGAGGCAGAGCAGATTCTTAGGGCAGAGAAAAACCACTGTCTGTCTGATGCATAGTAATGGGTACCTGCTCTTACACGTTTGTGCAGACTCAAGAGTGTCCGGCCGAGAAGTGAGCCCTGGTATGTGCTGGGCTTTGTGTGATTATGATGTGTCAGGACAGGTCTGTCAGTTGTGACAGATGTCCCGCTCCGGTGGGGTGGATAGTGGGAGGAGCTGTCATGGACGGGGGCAGAGAGTACGTGGGAAATCTCTGTGTCCTTCTCTCAGTCTTGCTGTCAACCTGGAACTGCTCTAAAATAATTGTCTTTAAATGTAAAAGACAACAACAGCAGCATCAGCAAGTATATAACCACAGATAGCACAATTAAGTAAAAATAATGTTTGTTCCTTCGTGTGATTAAATCTCCAGTCAGCTCTTTTTAAACAGTTGTTTAGACCAGCATTCAAACATGATGCACATGTTGCATTAAAAAAAATAGCTTTATTGAGGTATAATTGACACTCAGTAAACTGTCATTTTTGAAGTGTACAGTTTGATTAGTTTTGACATAGGTACACACCTGTGAAATTATTACCACAATCAAGAGACTGAATATGTTCATCACCCCACACCCAGGTTTCCTCATTCCTCCTTGTGATTCCTGCTGGTTGCCCGTCCTTCCCCAAGCAGTCACTCATCTGCTTCCTGTTACTGTAGGTTAGTTTGCATTTTCTTCTGTTTTATATAAATGGAAGCTTAACTTCTGTACTATCTTGACATCTGGCTTCCTCCAACATAATTATTTTGAGACTCATCTACCTTGTTGCATGTATCATTTGATTAATTTTTATTGGTCAGTCGTATTACCTTGTATGGATATACCAGAATTTTTTTATTCACTCACCTCTTGATGGACATTTGAGTTATTTCCATCTTTTGGCTGTGACAAATATTAGTTTGAATAGTATGTGTCATTTAGAAATTCCAGAATGATAGAGTAATACTTAACAATATATCTTCCCCCTTATATGTATTTTATTAAAAGAAATTATAGGTAGGTGGTGATGACCTTGGCTTTCCAGATGGTGCGGTGGTAAAGAATCTGCCTGCCAGTGTAGGAGATGTAGGTTTGATACATGGTTCGGGAAGATCCCCTGGAGTAGGAATGGCAACCCACTCCAGTATTCTTGCCTGGAAAATCCCATGGACAGAGGAGCCTGGCGGGCTACAATTCATGGGGTCACAAAGAGTCGGACACGACTGAGCACGCATGAATAATACTTGTGTACAAGTCTGTGTGTGAACATGTATTTCCTTTTCTTGTGGTAAATGTTCAGGAATGAAATCATATAGTAGTTGTATACCTAAGTTTTTAAGAAACTGCAAACTTCCCCAAAGTGGGTTTATCCAATACAAGTTTGCATTCTTACCAGCAGTGTATGAGAGTTCCAGTTGTTGCACAACCTTTCTAACATGTGGGATGGTCAGTCATTTTAATTTTAGACATTCTAATGTGTATGTAGTGGTATCGTATTGTGGTTTTAGCTTACATTTGCCTACTGACAGATGATATTGAACATTTAAAAATAAGTGTATTTGCCATCTCTGTAGCTACCTGAAACAGTTTACTTCACTCTCCTGGCTCCATGGCACGGAAGCTCTCAGAACAGGAAGCTGGGACAGCAGTAGGGCTCACCTTTTTTGTTTCCCATCTTTGAGGTATCACTGATGTGCACTGTCTGGAAGACCATTGTTTCATGTTTGTTTGGATTTTTCAAGGAGGGGGGGTAATTCTGGTCTCTGCTACTCCCATGTTGGCCAAAAGCACACACATGAATTTTAATATCTAGATTCCCCTTTTCTTTTTGATTTCTCTCATAATTTAATTATAGAAAACCACTAGATTGTCTGGCTGAGTTTTCCTCATTCCAGGTTTTCTCATTGCATCCCTGTGCTTTTTTAAAAACATATTCCTTTGTCCTTTCTGTAACGTGTGTGCGCGTGCTCAGTCGTGTCCGATTCTTTTGCGACCCTGTGGACTGTATGTAGCCCACCAGGCTCCTCTGTCCATGGGATTTTCCAGGCAAGACTACTGGGATGTGTTGCCATTTCCTTCTCCAGGGGATCTTCCTGACCCAGGAATTGAACCCTAGTATCTTGCATTGGCAGGTGGTTCTTTACCACTGAGCCACCTGGGAAACTCTTATCCTGGTATACTGTTTGTTATTTTCATCACACTTACTAACATAAATGTATACATTTGTTTAATATCTGTTGTAAAATTTAAACTCCATAAAGACACAGGTCTTTGTTTACTGCTGTATCCCCAGAGTCTAGAACATTGTTGAGCACCTAGTTGGCATAGAATACAAATCTTTTGAATTAAAAAAAATGAATGCAGTACAAAGGCGCAGAAGGGGTGAACTGTCCTTACCCTCATTCCTTTGATAGAAAAGTAACATTTTCTTTTGTGAGGATAATTGTGTTTAACAACCCTGTTAAAGACAGTGTAAAGTCTTCTGGGTCTTGGGCAGTTAGGAACTCCCCAGGTAGATTTGGGGGAGGGCTGTGTAACCAGATCTGCTTCTTCCTCTGAGACTAACCCTCAGAGATAGTAGCTGCCAGAGATTTATTGGCCCTTTAAAATCCCAGGTCAGAGTCCCAGCCCTTTTCAGGGGATCGAGAAAGCGTTCCTGTGCTCAGAGTGAGATGGCTACCCTGACAACCTCAAGGCTTCAACAGAAGTTCAGAGGAAGCCCCAGAACTTCAGGTGTTCCTGGCGGATCCTCACCCCACCATCCCCTCCCTCGGTGCTCCTAGCGTCTCTGTCACGCTCTGCCATTGGTATTGATCTTATTATGTGCTTTTTCCCTTAGTAATCAGTCACCAGGAAGGCCAGGGTTCCTAGGGCATTCTGCCGTTCTGCGGGCTCTCTAAGACTGTGTGTTCTTTTTGATCGCATCTCGCACCCCCGACCTTCTCTGGACACTTCTATATCCAGCCTTAAACTCAGGGAGCAGCAGCAGAACCCCCGACCCTCAGCTCTTTTGTGACGCCCCTCACCTTGTTCTCACTGCAGCTTGGTTTCCTGGTGACGCCGTTCCCCCTGCAGCCCTCTCACGTGGACCTTGCTTCCCCCTCCATTCCTCCTGTCGCTGCACCTGGAGGTGGGATGTCTTCCTTGTTCTGTGTTACCACTTCTGTACCATTTTTTTTTCTTCCATAAAACACCACAGTGAATGTGATGTCAAAGATTATACCACTCACTACTGCTTTTTGCTGCCTCTCCCAAGACTGCTGTGGAGGACCCAACCCCAAAGGACAGAGTGTCTCTCCTTCCTCTCGTCATGCTTCACTCCTTCCCTCTCCTAATGCGTCTTGCCTCATCAGTATAATTATGCCAGTTTCTTTTCGTTAGTGTTTGCATAGTGACTTTTTTCATCTTTGTGCTGTCAGTCTTTCTTTCTTCTTATGTTTTAGGTATGTCTACACACATTTTTATCCGAATCTTAAAAGCAAATCTTTGCTTTTACCTTGGACATTGAGTACTGTTCACAGTTTCTTTTAAGTATTTGCTCATATGCTGCTGCTGCTGCTGCTAGGTCGCTTCAGTTGTGCCCGACTCTGTGCAGGCCCATAGATGGCACCAGGCTCCCCCGTCCCTGGGATTCTCAGGCAAGAACACTGGAGTGGGTTGCCATTTCCTTCTCCAATGCATTAAAGTGAAAAGTGAAAGTGAAGCCGCTCAGTCGTGTCCGACTCTTAGCGACCCCATGGACTGCAGCCCACCAGGCTCCTCCGTCCATGGGATTTTCCAGGCAAGAGCACTGGAGTGGGGTGCCATTGCCTTCTCCGATTTGCTCATATATCTGTAGTTAAATCTACTGATTCAAAGCTTTCTGTTTATTTGATCCACTTGTTCTCTTTCTTGTTCCTTTGATCTTCTTTTGCATTTTGTGTTTATTATTATTCTACTCTCTGCCTAGCTTGGTAGTTACATGCTCTTTCTCAGAATACTATTCTCTTAATGGTTACCCGAGAGGTTTAATTTTGGATTCCAAATATTTTTATTGTGGTAAAATAAACGTAATAGAAAATTTACCATCTTTAATCATTTTTAAGTGCACAGTTCAGGATATTCAATACATTCATGATGTTGTGCAACCATCACCACCATCAATCTCCAGAATGCTTTTCATCTTGTAAAACTGAGACTCAACCCATTCAATACACTCCATTCCCTCCTCCCCGCAACCCTTAGCAACCACCACTCTACTTTCTGTCTCTCTGAAATTTGACTACTCTAGGGACCTCATATAAATGGAATCATACCGTTTTTGGTTGTTTTGTGTGTGTGCGAGAGAGACTGGTTTCTTCATTTGGCATAATGTCCTCAAGATTCATTCATGTTGTCATATATGTCAGAATCTCCTTCTTTTTTAATGATATTTAAAGAACCATGTTGCCAGATACAAGGTGTTTGGTTGATGGGTCTTTCCTTTTAGCACTCTGAGTATACTGACCTGCTGTCTTCTGGCCTCCAGAGTCTCTGATGAGAAATCTGCCTGTGATCTTACTGAGAATCCTTGGGATGTGATGCGTCATTTCTCTCTCTTGAGAATCTCTCTTTGTCTTTGACTTTCAAAAGTTTGACTGTTTCCCCATCCCTATCCCCACTCCCACCTCCCTCTCCACCCGATCCCTCTGGGTCTTCCCAGTGCACCAGCCCTGAGCACTTGTCTCATGCATCCAACCTGGGCTGGTGATCTGTTTCACCCTAGATAATATACATGTTTCAGTGCTGTTCTATCCGTGGCTGATTCATGTCAATGTATGGCAAAACCCACTACAATATTGTAAAGTAATTAGCCTCCAGCTAATAAAAATAAATGGGGAAAAAAAAAGTGTGTTTCTGCTGTATAGCAGAGTAATTCAGTTATGTATACTTTTTTTATATTCTTTTCCTTTATGATTTATCACAGGATATTGAGTATAGTTCCCTGTGTTGTACAGTACAACCTTGTTATTCATCTGTCCTGTATATAATGGTTTGCATCTTCTAACCCCAAACTCCCTATCCATCCAACTGCCGCGTCTCTCCCCCTTGGCAGCCGCAGGTCTGTTCTCCATGTCTGTGAGTCTATTTTTGTTGTGTAGACACGTTCATTTGTGTCATATTTTAGATTCTGCATGTAAGTGATATCATGCAGTATGCGTCTTGCTCCTTCGGACTTTGCTTGGTAAGATGATACTAGTTGTACCCATGTTGCTGCACGTGGCGTTGTTTCATTCTTCTTTATGGCTGAGTAATACTCCATTTATATATATACTACATCTTTATCCATTCATTTGTTGATGGACGTGTGTTTCCATGTCTTGGCTATTGCAAATAGTGCTACTATGAACGTAGGGATGCAGGTATAAAAGCTGAAGTTGAAATTAACACAGTGTACCTTCCAAGTCTTTTTCTAGAAGTTGCAAGCCTTCAGTAGACCCCAGAGTTTCATGGTAGTTACATCACCCGGTTCTGCCAGTGCAGTTGTGGTCTAGTTGGGGAGACAGATTTCTTGTGCTTCTCATTCCACCATCTTCCCAGAATCTTCTCCCCTAGCGATTACAGTTTTTACATGCTTGATTTATCAATCTGGTGTAAACTAAGTGCTTTTACCCTCTTGAAGGACCCCTTCAGTTACCCCTTTCTGCTCCCTGTCTGCCTTGGTGGTTTTATATTTTAAGTCTTACATGTTTGAATTCCTGTGAGAAACAGTTTTCTTACACAGTTATTTCATTTGGATTTATTCACATGTTTACCCTTTTCGTTGCCCTTTGTTTCTTTGTGTCTTGTAATTTTCTATCTGGGTTTCTTTTTCTTCTGCTTGCAGAATATCCTATGATATTTCTTTTAGGGTATGCGTGCTAGTGATGAATCTATCTGAAAATGTTTTTATTTCAGGTTTATCATGAAAGGTTTTTTTTACTGGGTTTCTTTGAGCACTTTAGAAGTATTTCACTGTGTTTTGTCTTCTTTTTTAGTAAAGTAGTATAATTGTAACCTGCCGTGTTTTTTTTTTAGGTGACTTAAGTTTTTTTCTCTTTGTTTCAGCTATTTTATTATGATGTTCCTAGATATGAATTTTTTTTTAAAATTTGCTCAGAATTCTTAGGCTTCTGTGGCTTGCTGTCTTTCATTGATTTTAGAAACTTCTCAGTTATTGTTTAGTTACTGCTTCTCTTCCATTCTGCTCTTCCTTTTTGGAATTTCAGTTTCATATATGTTCTGTATCCCTGTCTCTTAGCCTCTGGTCCATGTTCTTCAAATTTTAATATCTTTGGGCTTCATTTGACATATTTTAGTCTAACTTGTCTTTCTCTGTCTGCTTTTAAATCCATCCATTGAGTTCTTGGTTTCAGTTGTATAGTCTTTTTAATTTTAGACCTTCCATTTGGTTCTTTTTTTTTTTTTTTTAATAGTTCCTAGTTCTCTGCTAAAATAGTATATTTTGTTTTTTATCTCCTGGAACATTGTAAGTATAGTTACTTTAAAATCTGGTAACTCTTAATATGTGGAATGCTTGTGGATCTGCTTCTATTTTATATATTTTCTGTCTTTTGTTCATGTTGTGTTTTTTCCTCATATGCCTGGTCATTTTTTTATTGCATGTTTTATATCAAACTTGCAATTTGCAAAATTGATTATAAAAGAAATCTGAGGCCCAGGATAATGTCTTATTTACACGAGCACCCTGGAATCACCTTAATCCAGTTTCAGAGGAGCCAGTTGAAGTGATTCAGAGCTAAGCTGCAATCCCTTTGAAGGTCTGTTTTCCTCAGTTTCATCCTTAACTCCTGGAGTCTCGCCTGCTGGAGTGTCCGCCAGGAAATGGGCGTTTACTCACCTCTGTCTTTCTCTCCTCTCCCGGTGCAGTGCGTGCAGTCTGGTGTCTTTGCCCTAGCTCCATAAGCCTGTCAGATGCATTACCCAGTCTCTCAATGGTCCCCTGTGAAATTGGCAAACAACCTTGGGGGAAAAGTGACCTCAGTGGCTGGACTTCCCTCCCTAAGCCTGTCTCTCCTGCATTCTGACCTTACCTTGTCAGTTGTCTTGTTGCTTTAAGCGCATGTTTTAAATATTTTGCTCAGTTTCTCATAACTGTCCTCAGTGGGTGGGGTCTGCGTTACTAGTCTGTCCCTAGAACAGGAGTAGCTTCCACCCTTCTGTCACTGAGCACAGTCCAGTGTCTGTGGTCCTCTGTGGTTTCAGTGTCCCTGACCTCAGAGCCGCTGCGAGTGGCTGGGCAGTGGTTACACTACACTTACCCTGGTCCTGAAGCACCTCAGCTGCTTAGTTCCTTGACCCCTCTTCGGGTCTCCTGTTCTCTGACCTTCCCTCTCTTTCCATTCCCTTGGATTATCATCATCTGAAACTCCTCTGTCATTTTAGTATCAAACTTAGCAGTCTGACTGTTCCTTCTTGATCTTTTTAGCTCATATCTTCCAACATCCCATCTCTTAGAGACTTCACCTCCATCATATCATGACTTTCAGTTCATTGATCCTGCCACCTTTCCTTGAGCATTGTCATGGTTTTGTACACTTAGGTTCCGCAGTTGGTTATAATACATCCTTTACTCCTATTCGCTTGTGCTCTTCTGGTTTCATCTATAATCTTGGCTAAGCCACAACCTGTGTCTTAGCCTGGATTTACCAGAAAAGAGAGCATAAGACAAAGCTTATATGCTAATACTTCATGTGAAGTTAGAGTAAGAGGGAAAAAAGAAAGTGAGGCAGAGAAAGAGAGAAAGCATATACGAAAAGGTGTGTTACCAAGCTGGCCACTGGTTCACAAGAACCTTAGCTGGTTGCTCGGCAATGCTGAAAGTCCCCAGAGAACCAGAGCACCTCTGAGAACACTCCCGGGGGCGGGGTGTGGGGAGGACCATGGAGACATGCCTTGGCTCCTTCCGGTCTCCTGTATCTTAATGGTCAGAGTTGCTTCCCAGGGTCTAAAGTATTCTGGGCATTTGGGTTTGTCTCTTGGCTTCCTCAAGTACCTGCTGGAAAAGCAGCTGAATTTGGGTGTTGGAGCTGGTGTGGCTTTGCTACAGTGGACAGAACAAAGCCCACCAAAGCCCAACCCTCACCCCTGGGGGAGGTGGGGACAGCTGGGGTGTTGGGTGTGGGATGGGGGGCTCTGTGAGCATGTGAAGCTTGCGAGCCTTGGCAGCCTGGTAGGGCAGCTGGAGCTGGGAGGTGGGGTCTGGGGGAGGGGCACAGCTGCGTCTGTCATGGCCTGTTTAATCCAGCCTCTTGCTTATCCTTTGCTTGTGTCTGCACAGCTGAAGAGTGGCTGAGAAAGCCTAGTGACTAGTCTGACTTTAGAATCATGGTCACCAAACTCAAGCAGGCCAATTCTTGGTTACATTCTGTTTTCCTCTAGTTACTCTCCTGAACAGTATTTAAATATCTCACTTTAAACCTTCCAGTTCTTCCTTCCCCATCCTTCCTCTATTTCACTGGGAAAGAAACTGAAACAATTGGAAGGAAACGTCCACAGGCTCCCATGGGCATATGTGCCCCTCCCACTTGTGTGCCTGGCCCTCTGCCTCGTCTTGTGAGAGTGTTTATGCTCCTGGTCGAGACCACCACCTCTTCACGTGCACTTGACCTTCCTACTCGAAGACTCACTCCAGTTATTCTTCTTTATATAATGCTACCAGGTTTTTCTTCTCTATTGTACCATTCTCAGTAGCCTATAAAACACTGTTATTTCTCCCCTTTTTAAAAATTCCTCTTGTAGTTAATTGTCTATATTCTCTTCTTTCCTATCCTTTTATTTGTTCTTGAACACATTCCGTTTAGGCCCCATTCCTCTAAAATTGCTCATAACATCACTAATGACTTCCATGTTGCTAGATCCAGTGGTCAGCTTGCAGTCCTCATGTTATTTGACCTGTCTACCCCCAAGAGACCCTGTAGATTACTCCTTTTTAAAGTTTGGTCAGGCAGGGTTCTCCAAAGACACAGAATGAATAGGAGAACCATCTTTGTCCATGTCTATATGGCTTATTACAAGGAATTGGCTCATGTGACTCTGGTGGCTGAGAAGTTCCAAGATATGTCCTCAGCATGCTGGAGACCCAGGAGAGATGACGGTGTATGTTCTAGCCCAAGTTCAGAGGCCTGAGAACCAGCTCAAGTTGTCAGGTTGGAGAGGTTTCCTCTTACTCAGTGTTTTTGTTCAATTCAGGCCTTCAACTGATGGGTTGCAGGCCACTCAGATTATGAAGGGCAGTCTTCATAATAGGTAGGCTTTATTCAGCCTACCGATTCAAGTGTTAACATCATTGGGGAAGCACACCCTCCCTGACGAGCCACAGTCATGTGTGACCAGTATCTGGGCACCCTCTGGCCTGGCTCATCTTCTCGGGACATCTAGAGCAGGATGCCTGGTAGTCCCTCTGAGATCTGGTCCCTGTCGCCCCTGACCTCAGCTCCAGCTTTGCTCCACCCCGGTCACAGATGCCTGCTTGCTGTTTCCTGACCACTGTCAGAGACGTACCTGCCTTAGGGTCTCTGCATTCACTTTGATTTTTGTTCTTCTGCCTCCCCTCAACCCTTAATCCATGAGCCACAGCTCATGGCCTTATTTCTTCCCCTCTGCACTGAGATACCACATTCTCACTGAAGTTTTTCCAGGGTCAGTCTGTCTTAAGCGTTTCAGCTGCTTCCTGTTCCCTTTCCTCGCTTTATTTTTTTCTTATTGACTCTCGTTAATCAGACATACTTCCTAATTTATTTTGTTTATTGTCTGACTCCCTCAGCTAGAAGGGTGAGCTTTGTGAGGTGAGAGCTTTTTAGTCTAGTTGCTTTTCATACCCCAGTTTCTGGGACAGTGCCTGGTGCAAATTTGTCTCTCCTTAGCAACTTTCTTTTTGTTTAAAGACAGAAACTCTTCCCAGGGAGTTTACAAAATACAGCTTGAGTTCTCAACAGTGAATACCTTTATTGGCTTGTAGGTGCCTTTTGTATATGTCTTTTTTAGATATGTCTTTAGTAGTCTAACTGTGAAAGAGCTGATATTATTCTGAAGGCGCATTACCAGCTTTCTCACCTTTGTTTCTAGCTCTGTGTGTGTGTGTGCATGTGTGTGTAAGAACCAACACTGCTGAAGCGCTTTACAGACATGATCTTATTTAATCCTTTAAAAAATCCTGCAACACAAGTTGTATCATCCTTGTTGTACAGATGGTGAAACTGAGATTTAGAGAGCTTAAACAGCTTGCCCAAAGGTCTCAGTTGGTGAGTGGCAGAACCCAACTTGGAGTACTTTGATTTTGATCCTGTCTTCTTGACGACTAGTAGAGATGTCATCTTGTTTTGTGGCATGCAGGAATTTAGAAATCTTGGGCAGGCTATTTGTTGCATTTCAGCCATCATGGTGATAAATATTCAAGGTGTTTGAGATTCCACTGGAAGTCAGGAATCCTCTCTAACGTCAGTGGAGCAGTAACTGAACCTCAAGTCTTTCTCAGCTTTAGCCTTCCCAGATCTTCTCGGGCCCGTCTACCTGTTATGTTAGGTTTCTGGATCTCAGGTTCATACCTTGTCCAGATTAGACGGCAAGTGGTGACTGCCATTGCAGAAGATCCTGCCCTTTCTGGCTCAGGTTATCAAATCAGCTCCACCTGCCTCTGGAGTATTCCATGAGGAATTACAGAACAGTGTGACAAACCACTCACACCTCTAAGCTATAGATAACAATGCTTATTTTGTGGTCTTGCTGAGCCTGGATAGCTGTCCTGTTGGGCTTACTTGGGGCGTCTCATGTGGTTGCTGTCTGGGAGTAGCCGGGGTTGGTGTCATCTGGTGGCTTCACTGAGGAGCTGGGACCCCTGGACTGTGTTCTCCTCCATGCAGCCGCAGGGCCTGGACTTGGGACAGTGAGATTTCTTACGCTGTGCCTCAGGGCTCCCCATAGCAAGCATTCCAAGAAGGAGGAAGCAGAAATTGCCAGTTCTTTTTATAAAAAACATTATAAGCTTTTACTTTATTTTGTTTTTTGACCACATTGTGTGGCATGTGGCATCCTACCTAGTTCCCTGACCCAGGATCGAACCTGGGCCCCCTGCATTGGGAGTGTGGAGCCTTAGCTACTGGACCACCAGGGAAGTCCCAGAAATCGCTAATCTTTTTAACCTGTAGGTCCAAAACTGGCACATCGTCAGTCCTGTCACATGTGCTTGCTTAACATGGGTCATGGACCAGCCCAGATGAGTTGTGAGTTCACTACACGAGGCGTGGAGCGGGTTCGTTGTTAGTAGACTAGTCCAAACTACTGAGAGTGAACCACGGCCTGTTAAAGATCGTGTTGAACTGGTGGATATAAACTGAAGCTGGCTAGGCCCCGCCCGCACATGGAATCATCGTAGTCGTGCCTGCGCCCGGAGGAGGCAGAAGCTGGGGCACCTTCAGCCTGGTGACGCTCTCACTCACTGAGACGTGTGACCATGTGAAGTTCGGGCCTCATGGTCTAAGTGGAACATGACTTTTAAATAACAAGCCAGCAACTTTGTTTGGGTGCTCAGTGAGTGAGTATAGGAGTTACTTATTTTGACAGTGAAGACTTCACGCTTCCTGAGATGACTTTGCTTTTTGGCCTCCAGTGGGGAGTTTTCTTGAGGTATTTTTCAAGATTGATTTTGACTGTGTGCCCTTTTCACATTACATGATAACTTGGAACCTCATCCTTTCATAAGATAGAGCTTCATTCTGCAGTTAATCAGAGAATCTCAGAAGGTCTGTTTGCTCTGAAACTCCCTCTCACCTGGTAGGAAGTTGTTACTGATGCCCACAGGACAGAGGGTGCACCCGCAGCTCCTGTATGGTCTGGGGCCAGGTGGAATCCAGAAAGCTGTGTGGGGTGGAGTTCTTTTTTCTCTGTACTTTGAGGGAACGTCAGTTTGCAATCCAAAATGGAACTTGTGCTCAGTAGAATATTTCTTCTGTAAAAGAAAATTCTAAAATTAAAAATCTTGTTTTTCTGTATAATAGAAGGTAGACTTCTGAGGTGTGACCTTTAAGATCCCATTTTGATATGAAGCACCTCCAGAGTGTCTTGCACCGACATGCTTGTGCACCCACACATAGCTGTGCTTGCAGAGTGTGGGCTGAGGGCCGTTCTGTCTTCCCTGAAGTTCACTGGGGAGGGACGGACTTCCTGAGGAGGGCTCTCTGATGCCCTGTGCTATCTTGCCCCAGCTGGTGACGGGGGCGTGTCAGTGAAAATTCTAGGCTTGAATGCAGTGTAATAGCCTCTTTATTAGCCCTGACTGTAGTGTAAAAACCAGAACAAAACCAGCCTCTCCAAACCGGTTTTCTGCAGATTTGAGTAATTGGGAAACCTCTTTTTCGCTCAGCAAGTTGAAAAGTGGACTGTGGTCAAGTGAAGCGCTCTGCTTTCTGCCACTGGGGGCAGAGGGTTTCAGGTAGTATACACCAAATGTTTTGGTATTTATGACTCTTCCACAGTGTGTTTCTAGTTACATTTTTAATGATGAGGCAGCTCTGACACTAGTTGTGTTTGTAGTAAGGGTCAAGGCTAAGTTTATATATTGCCGTTTGTCTATTGTCTACTTGCAGGAAGGGGAGAAAGGTAACTGGGATGACTAGTGAACTTTGATGTGCTTGACAGACTCGTGTATGTTGAGATTCAGGGGAAATGTTAGCTAGTTTGTTCACTTTTCAGATGAGTTTGGCGTCATCGTTGTTTAGTTGCTCAGTCATGTCAGACTCTTTGTGACCCCGTGGGCTATAGCCCGCCAGGGTCCTCTGTCCATGGGATTTCCCGGGCAAGAATACCACAGCGGATTGTTGCCATTTCCTTTTCCAGGGGATGTTCCTGGATCAGGGATCAGGGATCCACATCTCCTACATTGGCAGGTGGATTCTTTACCACTGAGCCGCCAGGGAAATCCTGAGTTTGGGATAGGTAATGTTAATTTTTAAAATTGTTAAGTAATTATGTAGGGAGAGGATTATCATTTATAGAACACCCTTTAGATGTACATTTATAGCAGTCTTGTGAAGAACTCTGGCCTTTTACCCAGAGGGAACTAAGACTGACTCACCCAGTGTTACATAGTTAGTCATCTGTCAAGCTTGGATTGAGCTCAGGTTTGTTTGACTTAAAAATTCTCATGGATCACCCCTTCCGCTCTCCCACCCCCCACCTTGGTAACTTACACAAAGATCCTTCCCATCTAGACCCGGTCTGTACTGTGTCTTCCACTGGCTATGGAGACCCACAGTCCAGAGCAGAGGGGCACCACCTGGCTGCATTGCCCTGCGTTTCCACACGCCTGTTTCTCACGCTGTTGTGGACATGCTGACCACACAGGGTGTTTTACCTGGGACCTAGGAACCCTCTGAAGTGGTGTGCAAAATGTTGTGCTTTTTTTGTGGAAAATGTCAGCATTGATAACTTTCATTAAATTCTCAATGGTTTCTGACTCAAATAAAAGAAAAAAAACCAACCCCGAATAGTAATGCTTTGTGCCATTAGTATTGTCTTGGCATTATTATTAAATGAATTAATGTACATAAAGTGCTTAGTACCTGACAAGAAGTAAGCTCATTATTAGTGTTGTTATGACATTAATAGTTTTCTATGTGTATGGTCTTCAAAACTTTTAATAATTGGATAACAGTACATGAAATAGAATATTATCAGACATACCCTCTCTTTATTGTTGGTAATATTCAGGTTTAATTTCAATATTCAGTTTTAATTTTTTTTTCTTATAAGCAATTTGAGATGAATCTCCATATATGTAAAACAGTTCCCTGTATTTTGGATTTTTTTCTGTGGCTTCCCCAAAACGAAATTACTAGGTCACCATGTATGAACATTTTGAAGATCTTTAGATATATTGCCAGGCTATGTTCCAGAAGGCACATACTAGTGCATGGCAGCAGTAAGTTGCAGTCTGTTTTGCTGTATATATTTTTGCTTGCACTAGACAAATAGATTAATAAACAAGAGTGCCTTGTTTAATAAAAATGTTTGCGGCTTCCAGAGGTAAACATTTTCTCTGTACTCTTTTGAATTGTCTCTACATCCTTTTATCATTGAATCATTTTTTATGATTTTCTTATCAATGTGATATATTAGCAGTTATCTGTTGCAAATATGTGTTCTCAGATTGCTTGCCTTTCAGATATTTAGATACAATTTTTTTTAAAGTAAAATCTGTGGCTTTTTTTTTTTTTTTTGCATGTGCTGCTATTGTTTTTAATTTCTAAGTCCTCCTTCTCTGTCCCATATCTCTAGTTTTTCTCATGCCAACTTTAAAATTTTCCTCCATATAAATTTCTAAAATCTCCTATATATAGAATTACTGAAGCAATATATATTTATTAGACTGTATATACACACATATATAGAAATTAGCTATAAAGGCAGCTATTTTTCTTTATAATGATTGTGTAGTGTTTGTGTGGATTTAATCATAATTTGACTTCCCTGGTGGCTCAAATGGTAAAGAGTCTGCCTGCAGTGCGGGAGACCTGGGTTCAATCCCTGGGTCGAGAAGATCCCCTGGAGAAGGAAATGGCAACCCATTCCAATATTCTTGCGTGGAGAATCCTATGGACGGAGGAGCCTTGCAGGCTACAGTCTGTGGGGTCGCAAAGGGTCAGACACAACTGAGTGACTTCACTTCACTTCAATCATAATTTAACCCTATTGATAAACATATTCTTGTTTCTAGTATTTTCTGTTACATGTTCTGCATGATTGTCTTGCTATATGCAATCTCTGCTCACTTAGGTTCACTCTGTACAGTAGGTACCCAGGTGGCTCAGTGGTGAAGCATCTGCCTGCCTCACAGGAGATGCAGGTTCAATCCCTGGGTTGGGAGGATCCCCTGGAGAAGGAAATGGCAACCCCTTCCAGCATTCTTGCCTGGGAAATCCCATGGACAGAAGAGCCTAGCCGGCTACAGTTCATGGAGTTGCAGAGTCAGACAGGACTGAGAGACTAACACAACAGTGAAATTCTAGAAATGAAACAATTGGATACAAATTTAGATAGAAAACTACGAAATTGCCTTCTGCAGAGGCTGTTCTCATTCCCTGTAGATTTTGAAAGTGTCCTTATTTTAAGAATGATTTTCAGTCTTTTTATATAAGTATACATATATTTATGGATCATTTGTTTTTTCTTTCTATGTACTACTTGTGACCATTGCCCATTTTATTTTCTTACTCATTTATGAGGACTGTTTGTATATTAAAGGAACTAGCCTTTTGATATATATTCATTGATTTATAACAGCACTGGCTCTTGACTGCTGTGCCCAGGCTTTCTCTAGTTGCGGTGAGCAGGGACTACTCTTTGTTATAGTGTATGGGCTTCTCATTTCAGTGGCTTCTCTTGTGGAGAACAGACTCTAGACACCTGGGCTTAGTAGTTGTGATGCATGGGCTTAGTTGCTCCACGGCATGTGGGATCTTCCCAGATCAGGGATCAAAGTCGTGTCCTCTGCATTGGCAGGCAGATTCTTAACTGCTAGACTACCAGGGAAGCCCTTGATACCAGTTTTGTAAATGTTTTTATTTTGATGATGTAAGGAGTTTAACTCTTAAAAAGTTTAAAAAATTTTTTGAAGTTTTAGATTTTATGTAGACAAATTTGTCATTTTATTTATGACTTCTAGGATTTTTTAGTTTTTGGTCAGATTGCTAGGAGAAAGATGGTTTAAAGAAAAGTCTTTGCCTTTTCTGTGTTAGAAGTTTTACAATTTGGGAAAAAGTTACTTGATCAAAGTACATTGTTATGAGGGAGCATTTCTTTATTTTCTCTAGTTGTAGTGTATTTAAATTTAGTTTTTTATAGTTTTTATAGTGTTTAAAAACTGGAAATAAACATCCAAATTTAAAGTAATTGTCTTCACAATTTGTAATAGGTACTTCTTTTACTTCAAATATCAGTACTTAAAAATATATATTAGTTTAAAAAACCAATAAAAACATTTAACTTTCCTCAGATTATAGATTTAACGCATCGAATGGGTTTCCACCTTGTGTCCAAGCCAATTTGACAAATTTGCTACATCAGAAAGAGCTATGGGAACCAACCCTGGGAATATACAGATAGGCCAAGGTCAGTATCAGCTCTGATATGGACGTTGTTACTGAATTCTTATTAACAGCTTTTTTCAGAAACACTGATTGGGGGTCAGTTTAAGGAGGGAGATTCTAGCAGAAGGATGTTTGGACTTGTGGGTAATGGAGAGGTGAATTTTCATGGGGAGGGTACTGGACATTACCCCTACCTTTGGAGTATTGTTTTCTGTTCCAGTTTTCAATATGAATCTCTTGGGGTTCTTTTCCTGATTGTGTACAGCTGCCGCTGTACTGTTCATGCCTGTATCCATGGGAACATGAGTAGGGTGACATAAGTTTATAACTTGTTGCTAGGCAGATCTAGCTTGAAATGTAATAAAATTTCCTCATTAAGAAGTGTTTGGATGTTTTACCTTCTGTGGGGGAAGGTAACTAAACAGAATAGTTTGGAATTAAAACTGTGAAATTGTATAAGCCTTTTATAGTGGAAAGAACTGGTCATGTTTTTAATTAGTTGAATGTTTGAAATTGAAGAGAATAAGATAACTCTGTGCTGCAAGCTTGGCCTTTTAGGTTTAAAAGGTTAGTATTCAGCTGTGTAGGGACTAGATGTGGACCTCTAAATCTATCTCAGGACACATGTCCAATTCCAGAATGACGACAGGTACTCTAGGTCGTCCTTCCCAGACTTGGCAGACTCACGAAGGAGGCCTTGTGGAGCGTCAGATCCCTGTCTCTTATTTTGGTTGAAATTTCATTTTTTTAATGAAAATCTTTTAATAGGTGATGTGTCATTGGTGTAAAACAGCTAAATTTGAAAAAGGTACAGAATGAAATATAATTGGTTTCTTACCTTTTTCCTCTTGAGTCACACAGTTACCCAGAGACCACCATACTTATTAGCCTCTTGTCTGATTATAATTTAAAGAATATATTTGAGTAATTCAGCAATAATAGATGATATTTATGCATTCTGTATGCCAGCCACTGTGATCAGTGCATTGCAGGACAACCTAGGAAGTGGTTTCTACTCACTGTTTTACAGATTGGGAAGCCTTCTCTAAGGCTTCAAGAAGTTAAATAACTTGCACAAGGTTTCATATTTCTTCCCCACCAGATTAATCCATGTTTTATTTCTGCTCTGTCCTCCTGTGTCTAGTACAGTGACTGTGGGGTTGGGGTAGTGTGTCAAGTGTAGCATGAAAGCTGGTTTTACACAGGTGGTTGTATCCTCATCTGTTAGCTTTGAACTTGTGTAGCTGTGACTCACTTCTCTTTGTAGAGAAGTCACACTGAGGATTGGCGCAGCATTGCGTCTGAATATTCATGTAAGGAATATTATATTTCTGGATCTCATGTGGGAACATTTGGGAGAACCTCCCTTGTGATTGGATAAGTTCAGTATTTGGCGATGAGGGTATTAACATAGGCATTGAGGTAATTGTGACTCCATTCCTTGTGGGTGTGTTTGGTTTTTACCCCCTTTTCTCCTGCCTCAGCTGTATCTTGGCCCATGTCCTTTTAGTTTCATGATGTAAGAGAAGGAATAAGTGGGACTAGGAGTCCTCTAGAAGGAGTAAAGTGTTTGTTAAATGCCAATATTAGCAAGTGCCTGTGATTTTGAAAATCTATGTTTAGTGTAAATGTGTGTGTTGTGCCTCCAATTTTTGACCTTTGAACTGTAGAAAATAAAATTTTAGGGCTTGGGTAAGACTATAGAGATTATTTGGCAAGAGGAAAATGAGAAACAATTCAATTCCATAGGTAATTGTTGAATTACTTTCTTTGTTAAGTGAGGATAATATTTATCTCATAGGGTTGGTATGAGGATTAAGAGATAATCCTTACGAAAGTCTTTGGCTGATTATTTAATGATAATACTAATCGTTAAATTCACTGAACACTTTGTATATGCTAGCATAATATGAGCAGAGAAGTATTCTGAGACATCATAGGAAGGCCTGGGTGGAGTGTACAAGGGAGTTAGGAAGGCCATTTGAAAGATTTTATAGTGAGAATGAAGGCTGAACTAAGATCAGCTCTGAGAGAATGTGAACAAAGCGTATAGGGCAGACGGGTAGGGAGGTAAAAAGACTTGAGTTTTGATGCCTTGAGTAATGGGATACTGGAAAGAGTAGGGCAGTCTGGAGATGTCACTAGTGTTGTGGAAACTGAAAATAGGCTAATGTAAAGTAACTACCTTGGCAGAACTGAGGAGGCTGAGCCAGAGGGAGGGAGAGGTGGTGTGAGGCCCTAGGAAGCAAGAAGGTTGCTGCTGCAGCGCCTCCCAAAGGCCCGGGGGTGGGGGGGGGGAGGCGGGCAGGTGGACGTGCCAGCTGTCTGCAGGGCCTCGTGTGGCCTGGGCCGGGCTCAGCTGCAGGGCTGACCGGAAGTCTGGCTCCACTCCTGTCACCCAGCAGTTACCGCGTCCCTCTCCCAGCAGAGGGCCAGTTTACTCCTAGTGGAGTGTGAGCCCCAGGGACGCTGGAGGGGAGGGATGGAGGGAGGGTGCCTAGACCAGAGAGGGTGGGGGTGCAGAGGTTGTGTGAAGTTTCCGTGTTGAATGGTGAGAACCTCAGGACACCCCAGCATTCTTGCAGCCTGGTTATACCCTCCGGGCAGCAGATGAGAAGATTCTTCTTTGAGAGAAAACTGGCCCAGATATAAAGGCCTACAACCTCCAACAACTGTCGGCCTGCATCCCAGTCACTGTTTGCATTACTGTTGTCATGGCTATTGCCTGAAAACAACAACTGTTATTTTACTATCTCACACAGTTTCTGCCGGTCAGGGTTTAGGAAGGGCTCACGTGGGCAGGTTTGGCTTGTGTTTCTCTTCAGGTTGTGGTCACATAGTGGCTGCACACAGATCAGCAGAGCCACTGAAGCAGCGTGGACTGGCCCGGCAACTCCTTTCCTGGGTCTCAGCATGGGCATGTGCCAGGAGAGCCAAGGGAAAGTCGTATCACCCTTGTGCCCTGCCTCAGGGGCCCCACAGGCCTTGGTTCTGCCCTAGTCTCCTGTCTGTCCAGCCTCAGAGGGAGGCAGCATAGAATCCACCTCTTGATAGAATCTGAATCAAAGTCTGATTCTGAGGAGAATGTGTAGGAGGATGTTGTGGCCACTTTTTGAAAAGATGATTTACCACAATTTACCTTTTGATTCTAAGATGTTCCCGTTGTTGATGTTCAGTCACTAAATCGTGTTCAACTTGTTGCAACCCCATGGACTGCAGCACACTGGCCTCCTCTGTCCTTCACTGTCTCTTGGGTTTTGCTCAGATTCATTTCCATTGAGTTGGTGATGCCATCCAACCATCTCATTCTCTGTCACCCACTTCTCCTCCTACCTCCAATCTTTCCCAGCATCAGGGTCTTTTCCAGTGAGTCAGCTCTTCACATCAGGTGATGAGAGTACTGGAGCTTCACCTTCAGCATCAGTCCCTCCAGTGAACACCCAGGACTGACCTCCCTTAGGATGGACTGGTTGGATCTCCTTGCACTCCAAGGGACTCTGAAGAGTCTTCTCCAACACCACAGTTCAAAAGCATCAGTTCTTCAGCTCTTAGTCCTTTTTATGGTCCAACTCTCACATCTGTGCATGGCTACTGGAAAAACCATAGCTTTGACTATATGGACCTTTATCTGTATAGTCAAAGATGTTCCTACTACATGCAAATTACATTCATACCCTCCCCCAGCACCCTTTTCCAGTTGTGACATCAGATCCTGTCCCCTAAATCAGGCCAGCTGTGGCCAGATGTGTTTCCTCAGGTGTAGTTCTGGATCTGGACACATGTGAACTTAAGAGCCAAGTAATCTCCTGTTTTCTGCACATGGTGGGTAAGGCTTAGGATAGCTGCTGTAGGCACACCTGTTCAGAAAAGGAGAAAAGAGGCACAGCAGTCACTGGTCCGAAGTGTTCTGAAATCCAGGAGGGCACAGCTGCCGGTGCTGCGTCAGGACTCAGTTCTCTCACCTGGGAGTGATTCTTCAAGGCTCTTGGCTCTACTCTGAGTGTTTTGTTTTGCCTTCTTAGTTATCCTTTACCATTAGTAGTGTCTAGGTTTTAAATATTAGGTTAAAATACATGTGAAATTTACCATCTTAACTATTTTTTCTTGTGGCTCAGCTGGTAAAGAATCCACCTGCAATGTGGGAGACCTGGGTTCGATCCCTGGGTTGGGACAATCCCCTGGAGAAGGGAAAGGCTACCCACTCCAGTATTCTGGCCTGGAGAATTCCATGGACTGTATAGTCCACGGGGTTGCAAAGAGTCGGACACGACTGAGCAACTTTCACTTCTCTTCAGCCATTTTTATTGAAGTATAGTTGATTCACAGTTTATGATGTCATACCCGTCCCTGCTGTACAGCGCAGCGCCTCAGTTTACACAGGCACGTTCCCTTTAACATTCCTCTCTCCGCTGTGCTTCATCCCTGGAGATTGGCTGTAGTTCCCTGTGCTCTTCACGAGGACCTCATTGTTGCATCTTAACCACTTTTAAGTGAACAGTGCAATGATATTGAATACCTTCATAATGTTGTACAGCCCTCAGCAAAAATCCACCTCCAGAATGCATTTCATTTTGTAAAATTGAAGCTCGGTATCCATTAAACACTTAACTTCTCATTTCCACAACCCACCTCCCCCCGGCCCCTGGCAGTCACCGTTTTACTTTCTGTCTCTGTAACTTGTAACTCCTCTGAGTGCCTCATGTAAGTGGACTCGTGCAGTGCTTGTGTTTTTGTAACTGGCCTGTTTCTGTTAGCATGATGTCCTCAAGGTTCCTCCATGCTGTAGCCTGAGTCAGCATTTCCTTCCAGTTTTAGGCTGAATAATACTCCGTTGTATGGATGTGCCATATTTTGCTTGTGTATTCTTCTGTGGATGGACACTTGGGTTGCTTCTGTTTTAGCTGTTGTGACTAATGCTGCTATGACATAGGTGTACAAATATCGCATAGACCCAGCTTTCAATTCTTTTCAATATATACCTAGAAGTGGAATTACTGGCTCATATGGTAATTTAATTTTTTTTTAGGAACTGCCTTGCTGTTTTCCACATTGACTATACCATTTTACATTCCCAGCACCACGTAAAAGTTCAGATTTCTCCACATCCTCACTAATGCTTGTTATTTTCCTTTTTTTTTTTTTTTGTAGTAGCCATCCTAATGGGTATTATTTTGTTTGTATTTACCTAATGATTAGTGATACTGAGCATCTTTTAATGTGCTTCTTAACCATTGGTGTATATTCTTTGGAGAAATGTCTGTTGAAGTACTCTGCCCATTTTTAAAATCTCTTGTTGATACTGTTGAGTTTTACAAGTTCTCTGTATATTCTGGTTATTAATCTCTTATTAGATCTATGATTTGCAATTTTTTTTTTTTTTTTTTCAAGAAGTCGCTGGTTTTTAGAGAGGGGTAGATTGGGAGTTTGCAATTGACGTCTATTCTGGATTGACTACTATATTTAAAATACATAACCAACAAGGACTTGCTGTGTAGCACAGGGAACTCTGCTCATTACTCTAATAACCTGAATAGGAAAAAATTTGAAAAAGAACAGATACATGTATATGTATAACTGGATCGCTTTGCTGTGCCCCTGAAACTATCGTAACATTGTTAATCAACTATGCTCCAATATAAAGTAAAAAAAAAAAAGGAATGGCTGGTTTTTATAGCTGAGTGAAGTTTTCTTAGCCTGCTTCATGCTTATAATATATATATATATTTTTATGCTTATAATATTTTGAAAAGAAAAAAGGCCTTCGTTCTGTATTATTTTTGTCTCAGTCCAAACTGGTACAATTCCTTAAAAATTTGTGTAGGTTTTCTGTGTGTCAATTTATTAATCCACTCCAGTTAGACAAAAGCCACATTTCTGATGGGTCCTTCACTTCCTCTGGCTCCTTGTGCGTCTGCTGTGGGACAGCCACTCCTACCTAACAGTCTGAGCAGCTCCACTGCTTCAGTGGAGAGGCTCTTTAGAAGCAGCCTTTAATGTTTTTAGAAGACCCTTGGTTTGTTTTGAAATGCCAATTTGGAACCTTCTTGGATCTTTCTGAGGTATTTAAAAGTTTTTCAACCATAGCCTGGATTTGATTTCTCTCCCATAGCCATTTCTCATTTTGACTTATTAATTAATTAATTTATCTATTTAGACTGTGCTTGGTCTTTGTTGCTGCATGGTCTTTTCTCTAGTTGCAGTGTACGGCTTATAATTGCCGTGGCTCCTCTCGTTGTGGAGCACGGGCTTTAGGCTCACAGGCTTTAGTAGTTGCGGCACTCAGGCGCAGCTGGCTTCATTTTTAACAGTTCTCTTTCCCCAGCTCCTCCTCCTCTCTCTCCCCTCTCATTTTATCATAGGCCCTGTGAAGAAATCGGTGACATGTTCAGTGTTACGCCTGGGAGTCTCCTTCGATGGGTCATTTGAATTGAGGTAAAAGATTCCACATGACTGCACACCGCATTTCCCACCACCACATAACAAAGGTCCTCCTTTTTCCAGTGTATAGTAGTATTTTTCTTACTTTTGTGCCTAAAAAACGACCCCCCAAGCTAAATGACTTACCATAATTGCATGGTTTCTGTGGGTCAGGAATTTGGGGGAGCTTTGCTGGGCGATTCTGATGCTGGCTCAGGTAATGTCTTGGCTGCCGTCCAGTCGGTGGAGCTGAAAGAGCCGTGGGCATGGGGAGGCGGGTCCGTGTGTGTGGTGGGGGCACGGCAGGCTCCTTTCTCGGCCTGTAGTCTCAGGGCCTCTCCACAAAGTCTCTGTGTGTGGACTGGATTGTGCCGCTGCTTCAAGGCACTCAGATCACGTACTTGGACACACACTTTCCAAAGGTGTATGTCTCAGGAGAAACAGGTAGAATCTGTTTTGTCTCTATGCTTGAAAGTCAAAGCATGTGACATGCTTTGGTTACAAATTTGCCCAAGTTCAAGGGGGAGGGAACATAAACCTCATCTCTTGGAGGCAAGAGTTCCAGTTGGTCACAGTGTTAGAAGATCACATGAAGCAGGAGGTACTGTGGTCAGCTTTAGAGAACACAGTCCATCATGGCTCTCAGGGAAACAGATGGATCCATGTCCCATCACTCTGCAAGCCTTGCTGCTTAGGAAGCCTTGTGTGCACATGGAGGGAAAACCTGCTTTTTAGTTAAGACTTCCTTCCTCAGCAGTCAAGGTTCATTGTAAACATGAAGAAAGCCTCTAACAGTAATGCAAGCAGATAAAAAAGAAATTGAATGAAGAGAGAAAATGTAAATTGCAGAAGGAAAGTTCAAATTTCAAAAACAAAAAGCTAAAAGAACTTAAAGAAAATGTTAAATTCATGATTAAAAAAATAGTATTTTAAAGGGACTTCCTTGGCAGCCCAGTGGTTAACACACCACACTTTGACTGCAAGGGGCATGGGTTCGATCCCTGATCAGGGAGCTAAGATCCTGTATGCTGCACAGCCGCCCCCCCCCCCCCCCAAAAAAAAAACAGTTACACAAACTAGGGAACCATTCAGAGAATAAGAAAGAGCTCTTGGAAAATAGAATAGCAGAGGAAATTTTCAATAGGAAACTGAAAAAAAATCTTCCAGAAAGTATTAAGCAAAGACAGATGAAAAAGAGAATGTATAGTGCCTGAGCATTGGCTAGATCATTGAAGAATATTATTTGAGGAAGAGGAAGAAGTGGGAAAATGTGAATGTGGACTGTGTATTAAGTGTTGATTTTCTTCAAGTGTGATAATGGTGCTGAGGTTTTGTAGAAGTGTACGGAAGGATGCATGTGCTGTCTGCTTTCCTCAGGTGTATGTGTATGTACAGGGAAGAGAGAAGCCATGCCGAGAGAAAGAGATGATTAACGAAATTACGACATTATGTTAATAGTGATAAATGCAAAAGTAAAACAGAAAGAGTATATCACAGTTAATGGATCAATTCAGGAGCGCCTGCATCTGAAATACTAGAGAGAGGGGAGAAAAGAAAATTGAAAGGGTACAGTGATTAAGTTAGTCCTTAAAATTTTTTCCAGAACTGAAGGTCATAAATCTCTAGATTGAACAGATCCACCAAGTGCCCAGCACAGTGAGTAAAGGAAAAAATAAATTAACGAAATTTCAGAATGTTGAGGATGGAGCGGATCCCACAGTCTTGCAGAGGGAATGGATGAAGTTTAGCAGTGGACTTGGGTCTGTGTGGCTCTGGAATCTCGGGGACAGTGGACTGGCGCCCTTGGGTCCTGGGAGCATTGCTTCCAGTCTTGGATTCTACACCAAGCTGTTTTCCATTCTTGAGGGGCTGCTCCACTTCACATTCCTACCGGCAGTGTATGAGGGTTGCATTTTTTCCACGTCTTTGTCTACACTTGTTATTGCCTGTCATTTGAATTATAACCACCCTGGTGGTGTGAAGTGATATCTCATTGTGTGTGTGTTTCTGTTTCTTTCTTTGCCATGTGGCTTATGGAGCTCATTGCCTGACCAGGGATCAAACCTGGGCCATTGCACTAATCACTGGACCACCAGGGAATTTCCTTGGTGGTTTTGATTTGCATTTCCCTGTTGACTGATGATGTTGAGTATCTTTTCATATGCTTATGTGGATGAATACCTTTTTAGATCCTTTTTCCACTTTTAATTTGGTTGTCTTTTTATTATCGAGTTGTAGATTATTATTTTTTAATATATCATTGGTTTTCCTATAAAGACAGACATTCTCCTTTATAAGCACATATCAAAATCAGGAAATTGGAACATAGATTTAGTAATACCTCTAATCTTTTTGGCCACCAGCACCTTTAGAACACTGTCTTTGGGGGGAATTTCCCACATTATTCATCCTAAAATGGAAGCTATTACTGTGCTTTCCCACCCTTCCGTGCAGTTAGCCATAGGCATGTGACTTCTGCTCCATGAACCAGGGTAAGATGGAGGATGGGAAGGAGCCAGAAGGGCTGAAGGGACCAGCCTTGGGCAGCAGTTTCTAAGAGTGGTGTTTGCTGCCCCTGGCCTCATTGTGAGGAGCACCTGTGGCTGTAAGGTCTCCTCAGAAGCAGTTCTGTGGAATCTGGCGCTGTGGCCTCTAAAGCTGAGTCTTTGACCCTCCTAGGTTAGAATGCCGTCTGTCTACAGTGAAAAAGTCTGACTAGTGAGGAAACGGGCGATCTCTCTGTGAGAGAACCACCATGGGTTGGTTCTCTCGCCCGGCGGTGTGGGAGGGCAGGGAGGCCGAGGGAGCTGGACGCAGTGTAGTGATCAGCAAGCAGTGCTGACGACCGTGGGTGCTGTGAATCAGTGTGTTAGTGAAGGTTCAGGAGGAAGTAAGTGAAAAACAGCACACAATCCTCACAGACCTCGCCACACCCATCAGTGAGACAAACCAAAACAAAACCAAACAGGACGTCCCGGAGAGCGGGAAGAGGGGGTCAGGCTTCAAAGTGCAGCAGGTCGGGTGATGTCTCTCTTGTCTGTTAGTGGAGTCTAGAGGGTCAGGTCCAGTTTTCTCATTTTACTGATGGGGAAACAGTCCCAGATACTTTCTGAAATTTCTGTATTTTTGCAGGAGTTTGATTATTCTGCAGTTGTTGTATTAATATATGAAGGAATGAACTCTGGGGTTACTGAACTCTATTTTGTCTTATTGGTATCATGGATATTCTTTCCAGCTGAGTTTGGAACTGATTTCCCAGAGATATTTTAACAACATGGAGCTCTGTTTTTTTTAAAAATTATGTGATTAATTTATTTAGCTGTGTCAGATCTTAGTTGTAGCCCACAGGCTTTAGTTGCCCTATGGGCATGTGTGATCTTAATTCCCTGACTAGGGATCGAACCTGCATCCCCTGCATTGGAGGGCGGCTTCTTACCTACTGGACGACCAGGGAAGATGCCCCCTTGTAGAGTTATTAATTATTCAGTGTTGGATGGCTTGCCATGTACTGAATAGTCTGTCTTCTTACTCCTAACTGCTGTGTAAGTATTAGGACTTACACACATAGTAGAATCCATGTATTTTAATGAGAACATTCTCACTTTTAAAGTGAACTCCTAATTTACCTGCAGCTGATAGAACTCTCACGGTTGCATCACAGATCACTGACTCTGATTGGGGAGAATAATTTGACTTTTAAGTTTTGAGTATTGCCATCTATGAGGGATATAGAGTTAAAAATAGTTTCAGACTGAAGTAGAAATTCTTGATATGAGTAAGCGTACTTACAGAGTGAATGGGTTCCCTCATTATTTAGAGACTTGCATGTATCTGATCTCTGGTGGCTGAGAGTTGCCTGAGTTGATTATTAGTAGTGGCCTTTTAAATAAAGAAAACTTATTCTAGAGGATCTTTATGCTGAGTTGCCTGGACTAAGTAGAATTGTTAGGTTTGCTTTCAATGGGAGCAGGGTAACCAGGTCTCTTAGAAGCAGCTTTAGGATTGAATCTAGTCCTGATGTTTGGATCGATTATTTTAAGCCCCTCATATGTGCTCAATAACCTTTGCTGTTTTTTTTCTTTTTCTTTTTTCCATTTATTTTTATTAGTTGGAGGTTTTGTTTTTTTTCCCATTTATTTTTATTAGTTGGAGATTTTTTTTTTTTTTCTGTTTGTTTTAAAATGCTATTTTATTTAATCTCTATGAGGAAGAAATTGTTTTTTCCATCTTTACAGTAGAGAAAACTGAGACTTAAAGATATTAGGCAACTCTGCTTCAATCTGGACGGACTCGGGTTGCATTCCAGAACTGTTCCACTAAACCCAGTAAATGGCTGCATCAGAGGATGACTGGGAGGATGGAAGAAGGTGCTGAGACGTGCCCTGTGGGTACCTTCCTGCCTTCTGTCTCCTTTGGGCAGTGCTCAGATTTCTCAGACCTTTGCCTGATTCTTGTGTCCTCAAACTAAGTGTTGTGTGTGATGTTATTTGTCTTGTCCTCTTATTAAGCTTGCCTATCTGCTTGTCCTTCTGAACATTTCCCTTCACATATTGTTGTACCATCTGCCTACATTTGTATTTAAGTGTTTTATTGTATCCTTTCGTTGAGGCCTTACTTTGGGTGAAAATTTTCAAAACTTTCTATTTCTCTCTAGCATATTGTGTTTTTATCAACCTAGAACCAGCCTCCCAGCTGAGATTTTTTGCTTAGAAGCATAACAGCCACCTACTTTTAACTTTCTGTCTTCCAGTTGACAAAAATATTACTATTGATAAATAGTGAATGTGCTTAGAATGTATAGGTAAACACATAAATTGGAAGGGTGTGTCCATTTGGATATAGCAGCTGTTGAGGTTTAGTGTTATTTCTTAGTAATTCTTGAAAGATTCTTGTTACATATTTGTAGCCATCAGGTAAAATGTGGATTCCATTTTGAGTTGGGCACTTGCATAAAGCTGAAGAGGAAGTAAAGACAAGATTGAATTCTGATTTGAGCTTGTCATTGAGTAATGCCTTATAATGGCTGTGGGTTTTGACAACATCCCCCCTTCCTGTGATGTGGAAGGCCTGGATGTTTGCTGGAACCATGGTGTTCCCAGCCAGAGGGCGGTGATCCAGCCAGTCTCAGTAACTGAGAATTGGTGGTCGTGGCCACACCTTGTTCCCTGTAGTTAACTTTTTTTCTTCTTAAATACAAATTTATTGACTATTTGGATAGGTATTATAGGCATGTGGTACAAAATTAAAAGATTCAGAAGGGTGTGTGTGATGAAGGGAGTGTCTCCTGCATTCTTAGTCTTCTGCTTCTTGTCTCTGGAGACGGCCCTTTCACTAGTTTCTGCTGGATGTGTTGGCACTGGCTTCCAGAGAGCGTCTGACCTGTCCTGTAGAACAACTCATATTCAGACGTTGCTTTTTTCCTTTTATGGTGCTCATTGGCATCCATCTTCTTAGGACCTCGTCTATGGCAAGACTCATAATTTACTTTTTTCCACTTTATCATGGTGTTTTCCTGTGTTTTTATGGTCTTTCAGTTTTTAAGTACTGACTTTGGTATCTTTTTTAGAGATGATTATAAGTTAATGTTTGTGAAAGTACCTGGCACATAATAGTTGGTTAATAAATATTTCCCTTTATCTTGCCCCATCTCTTCCTCCCACTTGGTTTGTATAAAACAAAAGACAAGATGAAAAAAAAATTGTCAACCAGACAATACAGTAAATTCCAAAATTAAGCTTGTGTGAGTAGTAATGTTTCCTGGTGAACCCATTCAAGTAGAAATAAATTATTTTTATCCTTTTAATTTACTTTGCCTCGGCTGTTTTAAAAAAAAAAAATTCTAGTTTGGTTTTTGCCCTTAGTAGTTTTGTTAGATTGGACTATGTAAGCCCAAACACATACAAGGTAGGAATGGGTTAAAAAGGCTCTTCAACATATCTTTGCAAGATGTCTGGAGGAGGAAATGGCAACCCACTCCAGTATCTTTGCCTGGAGAATTCCGTGGGGTCTCAAAGAGTCGGACACGACTAAGCGACTGACACACCCAGCCTTCAAAAGGCATTTTGTTTCTTTGTTCTCAAGATGTTCCTCATTGCAGTGGTGGATACTCGTGTGTTCCCAGTGTCTGGATTTAGGACTTCCCGCCTGTATTGTTCTTTTGGTGAATCTTCCCAAGTGACTTTATGTCCTCAGATTTAAGGCATGGAGACATAATGGCTTTTTGTTAGGTGCTTTAAAACCCAAGTATTTTGATCTAAGCCTGGTTTACTTCCACTTGAAGCTGGCTGACTTAAACCTTTTTAGGCAGGTTGTCTTTGCTTCGAGTAAGATCGCTATAACACAGAAGTATTGTGAGGATTAATTAATTAATGGCTTTTGAAGATGAAAAGAATTTTCATAATTGGCATATAATTAAAATGGCTGTCATCATCCTGGAAAAGCTATCTGTAATATAAAGCAAAACTTTCTATCTTACCCATCCTTTTTGATATTAGATGATTTATTTATCTAGTGGGATTTTAGACTTTATATGTTTCTCCTAAGATATGATTATTAAGGATAAAATTTTAACTGGACAGCTCCCATTGTTTCTCTGAAACAAGTGCAGGGTTTTTCTTTCTGATGAGTGATCTTTTTAAAAATGATCTGCAGATTGTAGTTTTGAAATTTCTTGTGTTTATTGTGCTAATTCTAGGAGTTTTGGGGGTGTTACTTTCTCAGAAACAGATGGCTACTGTCCTTTCCCCTTCCTGTACACTGTAGATTATCAGGTCCCTCCCCCAGGGTCCCTTGGTGTTGACCTCTTACATTACCATTCCAGTCTATCACAGCATCAAAACGAAGAGGCCAGCACTGGCGTGTCACTGTTACCCACGCTTTATTCAGTTTTCACTGGTTTCCCCATTGATGTGCCTTTTCTGTTTCAGAATCCAGTCCAGGTCTCCACGTCGCATTGAACTGTCCTGCCTGCCTGGTCTCCTCTGGGCTGTGACAGTTAATCAGTCTTTCCTTGTTATTCATGATCTTGAGAGTTTTGAGGAGTTTTGTAGAGTATTCCTGAATGTATCTGGCCTTTTTCTTACGCCGAGGCTGGTGTGATGGGTTTGGGGAAGACTGTACAGCGGCAGACTGCCCTTCACTTCTCATCACATTAGAGAGTGTGTGTGTGTCGGGGGCGGGGGAGCAAGGATGGCGTGTGTGCTGGAATCATGGAGAGAGCCATGCCCTGTTAACCTTGATTACCTGGCCAAGGTAATGGTAGCCAGATCTCTCTCCGGTGGAGTTACCCCACCCTCTTGCCTGCTCTGTTCTTTGGAATCCAGCTCACAAGCGCGTGGTGGGGAGTAAAGCTCCACCTCCTGGAGAAAGGGAGTATTTACATAAATTACTTGGAATTCTGCAGGGAAGCCACTTTTTTCCAGGAAATAGCTTCTTTGCCCATTTTTCTGTTGGCTTATTGGGCTTTTTAAAATTTAGCTGTTAAATTCATCAGTATCATCCAAAAAAAATAAAATTTAACTGTTAAATGAAGTGTTTTACATAGGATCTTAACAAATATTTGGATAAATTATTGAGCTTAGCTATTTGCATATAAACAAGTTGGTTTGGTTGGTTGGTAGAAAGTTATGAGATCTCTACTGTCAAAATAAATATATCTTCTTCTCTTCAGTGTTATGAGTGGCTAGGTAGCAGAATCATTACAGCTCATGAGCCTTCCATTGGTATTTTGGCTCTTCTGGTGGCAGGTAACATAATAGTAACAAGAACAATTACTTTGTTTTACCAGAAATTTCTATATAGTCCCACAGCAGCATGACAAGGAACCATGCTCCTTTCCTGAGCTGAAAGGTCTGGACTAAATGTGATCAGGTGTGACTGAGAGCTGGGGACAGAAACAGAAGTGGGAGCCTGCATTAAAGACTTAGCCTTGGTGTTGAATCACCTTGGGCAAGACACAGCATGTCTCTAGAGGATGGTCTCCTCACTTGTAAATTAGGCAGACTCTGTGAAGTTGTTTGTAGCTGTAACATTATGAGTCAGGTTAGGAGCTGGCATGAACTTCGGAGAAATTCTTGCAGGAAAATGTGAAGTAGAGTTACACAAGGTAATGTGAAATAGAATTACACAGACAAGACAGATGTTTCCTGAATCTGTTTGGAACAAGTCTGGGTTTGGAGGCAAGGGGAGGAGGTGAAGAGTTTGATAAGGATGTTGTTGCAACCTGAACAAGCCACTGAGGGTCTGGGTCAGTGGTTGGAATGTAGGAAAAGAGAGCCAAAGCTGGGAAGCACTTAGAAAGTTATGTTCAGTTATTCTCAGGTGGTACTTTTTGCTTGTCTTACTCCAAACACTGGCTTTCATAGTAAGAGTAGTCAATTTTTCATTTGAGAAAATGAAGACTTCTTTCCAAGGAACTTTTTCAGTGTCTTAAATTGTAGGCGGCACACCTGGAGTTCTCACCTATGGTAGTTTAAGTTTGAACCTGTCTGTTTAACCGGTTCATCATCATGGGTTCTCTGTGGATGTGAACCAGAGTTTGTGTGCTTTATGTGGTCTGATGAACGTGAACATTTTGCTGCTTTTTAATAAAATTGTTCTATGAATTTGATGTACAGTGTAAGTGGTATTTGTTGTGATTTCCCTAGCAAGTATAAAAACTTGAACAGATACTTTTGCTTAGGTTATTTTGGGGGGCAAAAATAAGTTTTGCTTATAATCATAAAGTTATTATATAATTTAATCTTATATAATAAAGTTATCTCTTCAATTTGTGCTAAATTAAAAAGAGATGAGCCTTTTCTAAGACTAGTATTAAGAAATTGAAGGCATCTGGTTTTCCAACATTGTTAAAATGTGATATTACTAGATTAGTATGTTAATGAAAAGATTGTATGACAGTTTTCAGTTTCAGCTGTAATATTAAGGATAGAGGTTTTGTTAATATGGTGTGGTTTGTATAAATTGGCTTAGATTTGTTTTTAAAAGAAAAGAAAACAGTAAAATTGTGTATTGTGGTATTGCTAAACTTTTCTGAGGTATGATGTGATTTTTGTATTTATATGTTACTGTTTGAATTAGAATAGTAATAGTCCTAGCTTCAGACTATTTGTCCAATTAAGATCATTGCTTACAGGAGTGAGATGGTACCTACCCCCCAAAGTCTATTGCTAAATTGTTTGTATATCACTGTATATCAAAAACAGAGGAATTCCCTAATTTCTATTTAAAACTACAAGGAAAAGTCTTATTTTTAATTTGGTTCCATGTGTTCTGTTTTAGGCATAGATATTTAATCTTTTGGGTGCAAAGTGTTTTGCAGTATTCTTGGGTTCAATTAGGTTAATGGCATTGTTGTCATAGAAATTATACTTATTCCACATGTTATATTTCTCGTAGTGCTTTTTTAAAAAACCATTTGTGGGACCAAAGGGGGCTTCCTAGGTGGCTCAGTGGTAAAGAACCCACCTGCCAGTGCAAGAGACACAGACGCAGTTTCAATCCCTGGGTGAAGATCCCATGGAGAAGGACATGGCAACCCGCTCTAGTATTCTTGCCTGGAGAATCCCATGGACAGAGGAGCCTGGTGGACTACAGTCCACGGGTTCACAAAGAGTCAGACATGACTAAAGCGAGTTAGCATGCACACATGTGGGACCAAGGATGTCCAGAATTTTTTCAGAGGGATAAAGCATTGTAAAGAGAGATTGAGGAGGCAGGAAGCTAATAAAATCCTCACAAATCTGGATTAGTTATGGAAGAGTCAGCAATAATTATGAAGGTTTTAAAAAATCTGATCCATAGTGCTGTTTTTTAATTCCATCAATGGATTGGATAGTCATTCCTTTTTCTTTCATTAAACTATGTCATTGGGTTTACACTCTAAGCATCTCCTAACTTCCTATGACATCAGATGGAAGGAAATAATTTCTTACTAAGAAAAATTTAGTCAACAGTTTAATCATTTATCAAGTCTTAAGCTGTGGGAGATGCCTTGGGGAGGGAGTGTCTGTGAGGACAGGAGGTGCTCCTGTTAGAAGGCGGCCTCGCCGGGGGAGTGGGCTCTGCCGGGGTTTCTTAGATACGGAGCTATGTTAATAGCGACATGACTGTAAGTGGACAGGAGTTCTTGCCTTGGATGAAATCAGTAACATGCAGCGCTTCTTGTAGTCTGTTCTCTTTTACTTGGTGTATTGTCTCCTCATGGTATTAAGTGTATATTTTAAAAAAGCAACTTCTTTTAAAGTGTTTGTAGTTTCCCTTGTATTGTTATATCAAACTTTTAAAGTCTCTTGGACATTTGAGTTGTTCCCAATTTACTGCCATTTTCAGCAGCACTTAATGAGCAGCTTCGTAGATGAATTTTTATGTAACTCTGTGATTATTTTGTTTTAGAATAAATTGCTAGAGGCTTTGGTAAACATTGCCAAACTGCCCTTCTGAAAGCTAAACTAATTTATGTCAATTGTCAGTATTCTGTCAATGCCAGTTTTTCTGTATTTTGCCAGTTTTTCTATATTCCTCTCTAACATCTTGCTCTTCCAAACTTTTGGAAAGAATTCCATGTTCTCATTTCCCTAACCCGACTCTTTATAAGTAGACTCTAATTAATAAATGGGTACAATATTAAAGCTGTGTCCTCAGCTGGTAGTTCAGTGACTGAAAATTTCCCCGGGCAATGGAGACGTGGTGATGATGGTGTAGGATAAACCAGCCCCGTGTATGTCTCGTGGTGGTGGTGTATCACCCTGAGTCAGACGGTGGCCAGAGGGGTTTTTCCCTTCTTGGTGTGCCTGGTGGTGAAACACCAGTAGTTCTGCCCATTCGGACCCAGTGTACTTTTGTGACATTGCTGGTTAGAGTAGTGTTGAGAGAAATAGGGAGACCCAGAGCACAAAACTTTTCACTGTGTATTTAAATGGTGTTTGAAGTGTTTTGTCCCTCCTTGTTTTGGTTTAAGGATTGTATACATAGTGATATTGCGTTGGTATTAAACAATGAGTTTGTTAGGTTGACAGAATGGAAGGAAAATGTTTATGTTTCCTCCAGAGAAGACTGATTCTGAGTTCAAGACACCTATAGGCTTCAACAGTATGTGAACTGTGAACTTCCAGATGTTCAAACAGATTTTAGAAAAGGCAGAGGAACCAGAGATCAAATTGCCAACATCCGCTGGATCATTGAAAAAGCAAGAGAGTTCCAGAAAAACATCTACTTCTGCTTTATTGACTACGCCAAAGCCTTTGACTGTGTGGATCACAATAAACTGTGGAAAATTCTGAAAGAGATGGGAATACCAGACCACCTGACCTGCGTTTTGAGAAATCTGTATGCAGGTCAGGAAGCAACAGTTAGAACTGGACATGGAACAACAGACTTGTTCCAAATAGGAAAAGGAGTATGTCAAGGCTGTATATTGTCACCCTGCTTATTTAACTTATATGCAGAGTACATCATGAGAAATGTTGGACTGGATGAAGCACAAGCTGGAATCAAGATTCCCAGAGAAATATCAATGACCTCAGATATGCAGATGACACCACCCTTACGGCAGAAAGTGAAGAAGAACTAAAGAGCCTCTTGATGAAAGTGAAAGAGGAGAGTGAAAAAGTTGGCTTAAAGCTCAACATTCAGAAAACAAAGATCATGGCATCTGGTCACATAACTTCATGGTAAATAGATGGAGAAACAGTGGAAACAGTGGCAGATTTTTATTTTCTTGGGTTCCAAAATCACTGCAGATGGTGACTGCAGGCATGAAATAAAAAGACACTTACTCCTTGGAAGAAAAGTTATGACCAACCTAGACAGCATATTAAAAAAAAAAAGCAGAGACATTACTTTGTCAGCAAAAGTCCATCTAGTCAAGACTATGGTTTTTTCAGTAGTCATATATAGATGCGAGAGTTGGACTATAAAGAAAGCTGAGTGCGGAAGAATTGATGCTTTTGAACTGTGGTGTTGGGGAAGACTTTTGAGAGTCCCTTGGACTGCAAGGAGATCCAACCAGTCCATCCTAAAGGAGATCAGTCCTGGGTGTTCATTGGAGGGACTGATGCTGAAGCTGAAACTCCAATCCTTTGGCCACCTGATCCGAAGAGCTGACTCATTGGAAAAGACCCTGTTGCTGGGAAAGATTGAAGGCAGGAGGAGAAGGGGACGACGGAGGATGAGATGGTTGGATGGCATCACCGACTCAATGGACATGAGTTTGAGTAAACTCTGAGAGTTGATGATGGACAGGGAGGCCTGGTGTGCTGCAGTCCGTGGGGTTGCAAAGAGTCGGACACAACTGAGCGGCTGAACTGAACTGAACTGATAGGTCAAGGAGAGTGAGAGAAAACATCATGTTCTTGTTAGGGGAAGCACACTAACTGAAACTGCCCACCCTGGCCAGGCACCATAGTAACCATTCAATGTGAGTTATTTTCAACAGCAGGTCCTGGTAAGAAACACGCAACTAACAAGCTACCCCTAACAGAAAGAGTTTGGGAAAGGTCAAAAAGAGATGCCATGTGTCCAACCACCTCCCAGAATCCTTCTCGCTGACATACACCTTGGCTGAGCAGTGTGTGCCACCAGGAAGGACCCTGAGTCAGAATGATTGGCCAGAGACAACCTGGAAACTATTCATGTCACCATAAAACCCGAGACTGCAAGCCATGCAGCAGAGCAGTCCTCCTGGGTTCCCTTACCTGCCTGCTCTCTGCCCGGCCGCCCCTTCCCATGAAAATCTCTTGCTTTGTCAGCATGCGTGTCTCCTTGGACAGTTCATTTCCAAGTGTCAGACAAAGGGGGCCCTTTCCAGCCCTGGAAGGGACTCCCCTTTGTACAACATTTTTTAATTAGAAAGGTTCCGAGTTTACAAGTGCAGTTTCTAGTGTAGAGTTTACTTGAGTAGCATTTGATTGGAACCTAAATTCCTTGAGGAATCAGAGGGATAGAGATCAGGATTGCTGGACTCAGGTTACCGGAACTGAGGAAAGTTTGCAGTGTTGTAAACTGGAAACAGTGTCAGACTTTATTTTTTGGGGCTCCAAAATCACTGCAGATGGTGACTGCAGCCATGAAATTAAAAGACGCTTACTCCTTGGACAGAAAGTTATGACCAACCTAGATAGCATATTAAAAAGCAGAGACATTACTTGCCAACAAAGGTCCGTCTGGTCAAGGCTATGGTTTTTCCAGTGGTCATGTATGGATGTGAGAGTTGGACTATAAAGAAGGCTGAGCACCGAAAAATTGATGCTTTTGAACTGTGGTGTTGGAGAAGACTGTTGAGAGTCCCTTGGACTGCAAGGAGATCAACCAGTCCATCCTAAGGGAGATCAGTCCTGGGTGTTCATTGTAAGGACTGATGCTGAAACTGAAACTTCAGTACTTTGGCCACCTCATGCAAAGAGTTGACTCGTTGGAAAAGACCCTGATGCTGGGAGGGATTGGGGGCAGGAGGAGAAGGGGACGACAGAGGATGAGATGGCTGGATGGCATCACCGACTCGATGGGCATGAGTTTGAGTAAACTCTGGGAGTTTGTGATAGACAGGGAGGCCTGGCGTGCTGCGATTCATGGGGTCGCAAAGAGTCGGACATGACTGAGCGACTGAATTGAACTGAACTGAAGCTGGAAATATTGTACATTGTTATATGTTTGAAATGACCTTCTTGTCATGCTAGATTCCTATCTTCTCTTTTGAGGAGAGGCGTTGGGGGTGGGGGGGGGGGAGGTGAGACCTGCCCTCTAGAGGTGGGGGGGGTCATCATACCACTCCCTCCTAAAACTTTCCACTAGTTGGTGGCCTAACTTGTTACTTTATGCATTCCAGTTTATTCAGCTTTTATGAAGCCCCTGTGGTCACTGTCCAGACAGTGAAGACACAGAGGTCTCCAGGGCCTCAGACTAACAGGGGAGACTTAAGGGAGTGATAAGTGTGTATTGGGTACTTAGCATGTGCCCTTCTGACTCCTCAGAGAAGCCCAGGCTCTCAGTACACACGGGTCCGGGAAGCGGAGTTCATCCTCATGGGGCAGCAAAGTGGCGAAGTGCGAACGCAGTCTCAGACAGGAGCTCAGATAATGGCCACTGTATGGAAAGATTCAAGCGTAAGGTAAACCAGTTCTTATCTCACAGGGCTGTTTTGTGTGTTTTATGACATAGATATGTACAGTACTTTAACCCTGTTACTGGCACATAGTATTAATAATAGATAATAATTAGATCGTACTGACCCCAAAGCCACTGGTAATAATTACCACCAGTAATAATTGAGTTTAACTTACGAAGTCATTTCTCTTTCCACAGCAGCTTGTGTCTTTATGGAGACCATTATCAGAGTCTAAGCTGTGACAGACGCTGTCCCTGGTGATACGGGAGTGGTGAGGGGGTGGACTGCTGAGCTGTTCTGGGAGAGTCAGGGCAGGCTTTCCCAGGGTGGTGATCCTGGGGCTGTCTTACAGGACTGGTATCAGTTAGCTGGTGGGAAAAGATAGGCAGGGACATTGCAGTAAGAAGGAAGTGTGAGAGGAAAGATGTGAGAGAGCAGAAAGGCTTAGTGACCCAGTTACCACGTGGGGATGATTGACGGCAGAGTGGCACGTGGAGTTAGAAAGACAGGCTGGCCAGACTGTGCAGGGCGTTGGAATGCCATGGGTTTATCCTGAAGACAGTGGGGAAGCTGTACATGGAGGTTTTTCAAAGTAAACTTTCTATTTTAGAATAGTTTCAGATTTCCAGAAGTTACCAGGACAGTCCAGAGAGTTCCCACACACCCAGCACCCTACTGCTGTCTTAGATTAGTGTGGTGCATTTCTTACAATTGATGAACCAGTGTTAATGCATTATTATTACTTGAAGTCCATGTATTTCCTGTTTTTACTTCCTTAGTTTTACTTTTTCTCTTCTAAGATCCAATCTAAGATACCACATTACATCTAATTGCCATGTCTCCTTAGATTCTTCTTGTCTGTGATGGTATCTTTTAAAGATTTTATTGGCGTATGCAGGCTTCTCCAAGCTCGGCTTCAGCAGTATGTGAGCCGAGAACTTCTAGATGTTCAAGCTGGATCTAGAAAAGGCAGAGGAACCAGAGATCAAATTGCCAACATCCGTTGGATCATAGAAAAAACAAGACAATTCCAGAAAAGCATCTGCTTCTGCTTCATTGACTATGCTAAAGCCTTTGACTGTGTGGATCACAACAAACTGTGGAAAATTCTTGAAGAGATGGGAATACCAGACCACCTTACCTTCCTCCTGAGAAACCTATATGTAGGTCAAGAAGCAACAGTTAGAACATATGGAACAATGGACTGGGAAAGGAGTACATCAAGGCTGTATATTGTCACCCTGCGTATTTAACTTATAGTCAGAGTGAAGTGAAAGTCTCTCAGTCATGTCCAACTCTTTGTGACCCCATGGACTATACAGTCCATGGAATTCTCCAGGCCAGAATACTGGAGTGGATACCCCCTTTCTCTTCTCCAGGGGATCTTCCCAACCCAGGGATCGAACCTAGGTCTCCCGCATTGCAGGCAGATTCTTTACCAGCTGAGCCACAGGGAAGCCCAAGAATACTGGAGTGGGTAGCCTATCCCTTCTCCAGCAGATCTTCCCAACCTAGGAATCGAAGCAGGGTCTCCTGCATTGCAGGCAGATTCTTTACAGACTGAGCTGTCAGGGAAGCCTGATACAGGCAGAATACATCATGTGAAATACTGGGCTGGATAAAACACAAGCTGAAATCAAGATTGCAGGGAGAAGTATCAATAACCTCAGATATGCAGATGACAACACCCTTATGGCGGAAAGCGAAAAGGAAGTAAAGAGCCTCTTGATGAAAGTGAAAGAGGAGAGTGAAGAAGTTGGCTTAAAACTCAACATTCAATAAACGAAGATCATGCCATCCAGTCCCATCACTTCATGGCAAATAGGTGGGGAAACAATGGAAACAGTGACAGACTTTATTTTCTTGGGCTTCAAAATCACTGCAGATGGTGACTGCAGCCATGAAATTGATGCTTGCTCCTTGGAAGAAAAGCTGTGACCAACCTAGACAGCATATTAAAAAGCAGAGACATTACTTTGCTGACAAAGGTCCATCTAGTTAAAGCTATGGTTTTTCCAGTAGTCATGTATGGATGTGAGAGTGGGACCGTAAAGAAAGCTGAGTGCCGAATTGATGCTTTTGAACTGTGGTGTTGGAGAAGACTCTTGAGAGCCCCTTGGACTGCAAGGAGATCCAGCCAGTCCATCCTAAGGAAAATCAGTCCTGAATATTCACTGGAAGGACTGATGCTGAAGCTCAAATATTTTGGCCACCTGATTCGAAGAGCTGACTCATTGGAAAAGACCCTGATGCTGGGAAAGATTGCAAGCAGGAGAAGGTGACGACAGAGGATGAGATGGTTGGATTGCATCACCGACTCGATGGACATGAGTTTCAGCAAACTCCGGGAGTTGGTGATGGACAGAGAAGCCTAGAGTGCTGCAGTCCATGGCGTCACAAAGAGTCGGACACGACTGAGCAGCTGAAGTGGAGTAGAGTTTATTTATAATGTTGTGTTAGTTTCGGGTGTTACAGCATAGTGATTCAGTTATATGTTTGCAGATATTCACTCTTTTTCAGATTCTTTTTTCATATAGGTTATCACAGAATGCTGAGTAAGAGTTCCGTGTCCTATAGAGCGAGTAGGTCCTTGTTTATCTGTCATATATATCGTAGTATGTGTGTGTTCTTCCCAAGCTCCTGGTTTATCCCTCTTCCACATGTCTCCTCTTTGGTAATCATAAAAAATAACCCATAAATTTATTTTTGATATCTGTAAGTCTGTTTCTATTTTGTAAATAAGTTCATATTGACGGTTTCTTAACATTTTTCTTGTTTTTTTTAAATGACTGGCAGCTTCAAAGAGTATTAGTCAGGATTTTCACAGAGTGGTCCTCAATTGGGATTTGTCTGATTTTTTTTTTTTTTTTTTTATGATTTTGAGAGAAAGACCCAGAGGTAAAAGGCTGTTCTCATCATCTCACATCATATAAGGCACATACTGTGAACCTGACCTGGTCATTGTGGCTGTTGACTTTGTCCCCTGGCTGAGGTCGTGCGTAACTGCGTTCTCTACTCTTAAAGTTCGTCACCCTTCCCACCCATCATGGCCTTGGAATCTGTTGCTCAGGTTTGACTCTCAGCTTCACTGCTCACAGATGTGATCTTGGGCAAATCAGTTCATCTTTTTGTGCCTTAATTTTCTCATCTGCAAAATGGGACTATGATAGTAACTACCTCAGAGCGTTGTTAGAAAGATTAAATGAGCTAATGAATGTAAAAGTGCACAGTGCCTAGTACATAGTAAGCATGTATGTCAGTTATAACAGAAGTGATAATATTTTAGTGTTGCTGTATGAAGATTTCTGGTTTATTGTTTAATTACTGGCTTTTAATTGCATTGTGGTTAGAAAGTATAGTCTATATGCTACCTATTTGAAATGTGTTTAAATTTGTTTTATAGCCATATACATATGTGGTCAGTTTTATAAATTTGCTTTTAAAGAATGTTTGTACCCTTATTATTAGATGCTGCCTTAAAAGTATCTCCAGTGAATAAAACCTGTTCATTGTTTTTAGTTTGTATATCTCTTCCTGTTTGGACTGTCAAACAGATGTTTTAATCTCCCAGTATGTTGATTTATTTGTCAGCTTCCCATTTTTCCATCAATTTTGGTTTGTTTTGAAACTTATTTATTTAGGTACTTAGAAAATGTATAATTGCTATGTCATTTGACTTTATCTTGTTCAACTCTTGAGGGTTTTTTTGTTGCTGTCTTGTTTTTGTTTTTTTTTTTTCAGTTTTATTGTGATACAGTAGACATACAGCACTGTATAAGTTTAAGGTGTATAGCATAAGGGTTTGACTTACACAGTAAGTTTAGTGAATATCTATTATCTCATATAGATTAAAGATTAAATTAAACAAACAGTTTTTACTTGTGATGAGAACTCTTAGGCTTTTCTCTTAACAACTTTCTTGTATAACATACAGAGGTGATAATTATGTTTATCATGTTGTACATTACATCCCTAGCACATTACTAGTCTTGTAAATGAAAATTTGTACTGTCTGACTGCCTTCATCTCATCCCTCCTCTCCCCCCAACCTTGTAATCCCAAATCTGATGTCTTTTTCTGTGACTAAAAAAAAAAAAATTTTTAATTGACCTGCAGCTCTATATAAGTTTCTGTTAAACAACATAGTGGGCTTCCCTTGTGGCTCAGCTGATAAAGAATCCACCTCAATGCAGGAGACCAGGGTTCAATCCCTGGGTTGGGAAGATTCCCTAGAGAAGGGAAAGGCTACCCACTCCAGTATTCTGGCCTAGACAATACAATCCATGGAGTTGGAAGGAGTCAGACATGAGTGAGCAACTTTCACTTCACTTCACTTCACACAACATAGTGATTCAGTATTCTTAAACATTTCAAAATGATCACCGCAATAAGTTTAGTAATTATAATATGTCACCATAGAAAGATACTACATAATTACTGATCATATTCCCCGCACTGTACATTTCACACCTGTGACGCATTTTGCAACTGGAAGTTTGTACTTCTTATTCTCTATCATCTACTTCTTTCCTCCTCACCCCACTTCTTGCCACCACCTGTTTGTTCTCTGAATCTATAACTCTCTTCTGTTTTTTGTTCGTTTCTTTTTTTAGATTCCATATATAAGTGAAATCATAAAATATTTGTCCTTCCATCCCTGACTTACTTCATTTAGCATAATGCCCTCTATGTCCATCCATGTTTTTGCAACCAACAAGGTTTCATTTTTTATGGCTGAATAATATTCCATTGCATATATATACCACATCTTCTTTTTGTGTTCATCTATTGATGGGCACTTAGGTTACTTCCATATCTTGACTATTGGCTGTTATGAACATGTTGTTGTTCAGTCACTAAGTTGTGTCCAACTCTGTGACCCCATGGACTGCAGCATGCCAGGCTTCCCTATCCTTCACTATCTCCCAGAGCTTGCTCACACTTCTGTCCATTGAGTCAGTGATGTCATCCAACCATCCTCATCCTCTGCCCCCTTCTCCTCCTGCCTTTAGTCTTTCCGAGCATCACAGTCTTTTCCAGTGAGTCAGCTCTTTGCATCAGGTGGCCTAAGTATTGGAGCTTTAGCATCATGAATATTCAGGGTTGATTTCCTTTAGGATTAAATGGTTTGATCTCTTTGCTGTCCAAGAGATTCTCAACAGTCTTCTCCAGCACCACAGTTCAAAAATTGTCAATTCTTCAGTGCTCAACCTTCTTTATGGTCCAACTCTCACATCTGAACATGACTATTGGTAAAACCGTAGCTTTGTCTATATACACTTTGTTAGCAAAGTGATGTCTCTGCTTTTTAATATGCTGTCTAGGTTTGTCATAGCTTTCCTTCCAAGGAGCAAGTGTCTTTTAATCTCATGGCTGCAGTCCCCATCCACAGTGATTTTGGAGCCCAAGAAAATAAATAAAATTTTTCACTGTTACCACTTTTTCCCTTTGTATTTGCCATGAAGTGGTGGGACTGAATGCCATGATCTTAGCTCTTTGAAAGTTGAATTTTAAGCCAGCTTTTCCACTCTCTTTCACCCTTATCACGAGGTTCTTTAGTTCCTCTTTGCTTTCTGCACTTAGGGTGGTATCATCTGCTTATCTGAGGTGGTGATATTTCTCCCAGCAATCTTGATTCCAGCTTGTGAGTCATCCAGGTGGTGGTTTCACATGATGTACTCTGCATATAAGTTAAATAAGCAGAGTGACAATATACAGCCTTGACCAAGTACTCCTTTCCCAGTTTGGAACCAATCTGTTATTCCTTGTCCAGTTCTGACTGTTGCTTCTTGACCTGCACACAGGTTTCTCAGGAAGCAGGTAAGGTGGTCTGATGTTCCCATCTCTTAGTAATTTTCCACAGTTTGTTGTGATCCACACAGTCAAAGGCTTTAGCATAGTCAGCGAAGCAGAAGTAGATGTTTTTCTGAAATTCTCTTGCTTTCTCTGTGATCCAGTGAATGTTGACAATTTGATCTTTGGGCCTTATGCCTTTTCTAAATCCACCTTATACATCTGAAAGTTCTCAGTGCATGTGCTGTTGAAGCCTAGCTTGAAGGATTTGGAGCATGACCTTGCTAGCATGTGAAATTAGCACAACTGTGCGGTAGTTTGAACATTCTTTGGCATTGCCCTTCTTTGGGATTGGAGTGAAAACAGACCTTTTCCAGTCCTGTGGCCACTGCTGAGTTTTCCAAATTTGCTGACTTATTGAGTGCAGTGAACATAGAGGTGCTTATATCTTTTCTGATTAGTGTTTTTTGTTTGCTTTGGATAAATACCTGAAAGTGGAATTGCTGGATCATATGGTAGTTCTATTTTTAATTTTTTGAGAAATTTCCATATTGTTCCATAGCAGCTGCACCAATTTACATTCCCAACAACAGTGCGTGAGTGTTTCCTTTTCTCCACATTCTCACCAAGAATTGTTATTTGTTGTTTTTTTGATAATAGCCTTGCCGGTGGATTATTTACCACCTGAGCTATTGGAAAGATCCTCTGGAGAAGGGATAGGCTACCCACTCCAGTATTCTTGGGCTTCCCTTGTGGGTGAGCTGGTAAAAAATCCACCTGCAGTGTGGGAGATCTGGGTTCAATTGCTGGATTGGGAAGATCAACTGGAGAAGGGAAAGGCACATAGACACACACCAAAACCAGCAGGGCTTTCCTGACAGCTCAGTGCGTAAAGAGTCTGCCTGCAATGCAGGAGACCCGGCTTCGATTCCTGGGTCAGGAAGATCCGCTGGAGAAGGGATAGGCTACCCACTCCAGTGTTCTTGGCTTCCCTTGTGGCTCAGCTGGCAAAGAACCTGCCTGCAGTGCAGGAGACCTAGGTTCGATCCCTGGGTTGGAGGATTCCCTGAAGAAGAGAAAGGCTACCCACTCAGTATCCTGGCCTAGAGAATTCCGTGTACTGTGTAGTCCATGGGGTCACAAAGAGCCCGACACGACTGAGCGACTTTCAGTTTGATAATAGCAGTTCTAGTAGATGTAAAGTGGTAATCTCACTGTGGTTTTGATATACATTTCCCTTTTGGCTAGTGAAGTTGAGCATCTTTTCATGTGCCGGTTGGCCATCTGTATGTTTTTCTTGGAAAAGTGTCTCTTCAGGTCCTCTGGCCAGTTTTGATTGGGTTGTTTGTTTTTCGGATTTGAGTCCTATTCATTTTTGCTTTTGTTTCCTTGTCTGAGGAGACATATAAAAATAATTACCAAGATTAGTTGATGTCACAGAGCTTACTGCCTGTTTTCTTCTAGAATTTTTAGGGTTTCAGGTCTTACATTTAAATCTTTAAGCCATTTTGAATTTATTTTGTGCATGTCCAACTTGATCCTTTTGCATATAGCTGTCCAGTTTTTCCAACACTGTTTCTTGAAGAGGCTGTCTTTTCCCTGTTGTTTATTCTTGCCGCCTTTGTTGTAGTTGTTTTGTTCATTTGCTGAGTCTTGTCTGTTTGCAACTCCATGGTCTGCGGCATGCCAGGCTTCCCTGTCCTCGACTGTTTCCTGGAGTTTTCTCAGATTTATGTCCATTGAGTCAGTGATGCTATTTAATCATCTCATCCTCTGCTCCCCTCTTCTCCTTCTGCCTTCAGTCTTTTTTTCCAGCATCAGGGTCTTTTCCAGTGAGTCAGCCCTTTGCATTGGGTGACAAAAGTATTGGAGCGTCAGCATCAGCCCTTCCAAATGAATATTCAGGGTTTATTTCCTTTAGGATTGACTAGTTTGATTTCTTTGCAGTCCACGGGACTCTCAGGAGTCTTCAGCACCGCAATTTGAAGGCATTAATTCTTTGCTGCTCAGCCTTCTTTATAGTCCAGCTCTTACATCTGTACGTGACTGGAAAAGCCGTAGCTTTGACTGTACGCACCTTTGTCAGCACAGCGATGTCTCTGCTTTTTAATACATTGTCTAGAGTTGACATAACTTTCTTTCCAAGGAGCAGACATCTTTTAATTTCATGGCTTCAATCACCATCTGCAGTGATTTTGAAGCCCAAGAAAGTAAAATCTATCTGTGCTTCCTTTTTTTCCTCTTCTGTTTGCCATGAAATAGATTATCTATGTTGTATATTAATTGTCAAAAAAAAAAGTGCAAGTTCATTTCTAGGCTCTCTATTCTATTCCGTTGATCTAGTGTGTGTTTTTGTGCCAGGATCATGCTGTTTTGGTGTCTGTAGCTTTGTATTATAGTCTGAAGTCAGGGAGCATGCACCTTCAGTTCTGTTCTTCTTTCTGAAGATTGTGTTGGCTATTCAGGGTCCTTTGTTTTGATAGGAATTTTGGAACTTTTTTATACTAGTACTGTGAAAAAATACCATTGGTATTTTGATAGAGTTGCATTGAGTCTGAACATTGTCTTGAGTAGTATGATCATTTTAACAGTATTAATTTCTTCCAGTCCATGAGCATGGCATATCTTTCCTTCTGTTTATATCATTTAGTTTTTTCATCATTGTCTTATAGTTTTCCATATGCAGATCTTTTACCTCCTTAGATTTATTCTGAGATATTTTATTCTTTTTGATGTGATGGTAACTGGGGTTTTCTTAATTTTTCTTACTTATAGTTGGTTGATAGTGTATAAAAATGCAACAGATTCAGTATATTAATTTTGTATCCTGCAACTTTTCCAACTTTATTGAAGGTTCTTTTAGTTTTTTTGGTGGCATCTTCAGGGTTTTCTATGTATAGTATCATGTCATCTGCAAAAAGTGATAGTTTTACTTCTTTCTTTTCAGTGTGGATTCCTTTTCTGTTTGTCTTATTGCTGTGGCTAGGACTTCTGAAACTATCTTGAATAAGAGTGGCAAGAGTGGGCCTATTGTCTTGTTCCTCATCTTAGAGAAAATGATTTCAGCTTTTCACTGTTGAGTATGATATTAGCTGTGTGCTTGTCATATGTGACCTTTATTATGGTGAGATATGGTTCCTCTGTACCCACTTTGTTGAGAGTTTATGTCATAAATATATATTGAATTTTGTCCATAGCTTTGTCTTCATCATTTGAGATGATGATTTGATTTTTTTATTCAGTTTGTTAGTTTGTTAATGTAGTGTACTGCATTGATTGATTTGCAGATAGTGAACCATCCTTGCACACCTGGGATAAATCCCACTTGTTCATAGTTTATGATCCTTTTGGTTTATTGTTGAGCTTGGTTTGCTAATAGTTTGTTGAGGATTTTTGTGACAGTGTTCATCAATGATATTGGCCTGTAACTTTATTTTGTGTGTGTGTGTGATGGTTTTGTATGATTTTGGTGTCAGAATGATTCTGACCTCATTGAGGTAAGTGTTCCTTCTGCAATTTTTTGAAATAGATTGAGAAGAATAGGTGTTGACTCCTCTCTAAATGTTTCATAGAATTCACCTCTGAAGCTGTCTGGTCCTATACTTTTGTTGAGAGTTTTTAAAATTACTGGTTCAGTTTCATTACTGGTAATTGGTGTGTTCATATTTTGTATTTCTTCCTGGTTTTGTCTTGGGAGATTGTACATTTCTAGGAGTTTGTCTGTGTCTCCTCTAAGTTGTCCATCTTATTGGCATATAATTGTTTGTGGTGGTCTCTTATGATTCTTTGTATTTCTCTGGTGTTAGTTGTAACCTTTTCATTTCTGATTTATTGATTTGAGCCCTCTTTTTTCCTTGATGAATCTATCTAAAGGTCTATCAATTTTGTTTATCTTTTCAGAGTTAGCAGTCAGTTTAGTTGATGTTTTATATTGTTTTTTTTTTAAATTTTATTTACTTACTGATCTTTGTCCTTTTATACAGTTCATAAGGTCCTCAAGGCAAGTATATTGGGGGTGGTGTGCCGGTCCCTCCTCCAGTGGATCACATTTTGTCAGAACTCTCCACTATGACCCATTAGTCTTGGGTGGCCCTACAAATAGATGGGGAAACAGTGGAAACAGTGTCAGACTTTATTTTGGAGGGCTCCAAAATCACTGCAGATGGTGATTGCAGCCATGAAATTAAAAGACGCTTATTCCTTGGAAGGAATGTTATGACCAACCTAGATAGCATATTAAAAAGCAGAGACATTACTTTGCCAATAAAGGTCCGTCTAGTCACGGCTGTGGTTTTTCCAGTGGTCATGTATGCACTGTGAAGAAAGCTGAGCACTGAAGAATTGATGCTTTTGAACTGTGGTGTTGGAGAAGACTCTTGAGAGTCCCTTGGACTGCAAGGAGATCCAACTAGTCCATCCTAAAGGAGATCAGTCGTGGGTCTTCATTGGAAGAACTGATGCTGAAGCTGAAACTCCAATACTTAGGCTACATCATGTGAGGAGTTGACTCATTGGAAAAGACCCTGATGCTGGGAGGGATTGGGGGCAGGAGGAGAAGGGGATGACAGAGGATGAGATGGCTGGATGGCGTCACCGACTCGATGGACATGAGTTTGAGTAATCTCCGGGAGTTGGTGATGGACAGGGAGGCCTGGCGTGCTGCGATTCATGGGATCGCAAAGAGTCAGACACGACTGAGCGACTGAACTGAACTGAACTGACACAGCATGGCTCACAGCTTCATCAAACTATGCAACCCCCTTCGCCACGACAAGGCAGTGATCCATGAAGGGGATATTACAGTGAAAGATGAGTCCCCCAGGTGTGAAGGTGTCCAATATGCTACTGGGGAAGAGTGAAGAAGAACTACTAGTAGCTCCAGAAAGAATGAAGTGGCTGGACCAAAGTAGAAACAATGCTCAGTTGTGGATATGTCTGGTGAGGAAAGTAAAATCTGATGCTGCTAAGAACAGTATTGCATAGGAACCTGGAGTGTTAGGTCCATGAATCTAGGTAAACTGGCCATGGTCAAGCAGGAGATGATAAGACTAAACATTGACATCTTAGGAATCAGTGAACAAAAATGGGTGGGAATGGGCAAATTTAATGCAGATGACCACTAAATCTACTACTGTGGGCAGGAATCCCATAGAAGAAATGGAGTAGCCCTTATAATCAACAAAAGAGTCCGAAAGGGAATACTTGGGTGCAACCTCAAAAACAACAGAATGATCTTGGTTATTTCCAAGGCAAGCCATTCAATATCACAGTAATCCAAGTCTGTACCCAGCCACTAAAGTCAAAGAAGCTGAAGTTGATCAGTTTTATGAAGACCTCCTAGAACTTAACACCAAAAAAAGATGTTCTGTTCATCATTGGGGATTGGAATGCAAAAGTAGGAAGTCAAGAGATACCTGGAGTAAAGTTTGGCCTTGGAGTACAAAATGAAGCAGGGCAGAGGCTCACCGAATTCTTCCAAGAGAATGTACTGGTCATAGCAAATACCCTTTTTCAACAACACAAGAGACGACTTTACACGTGGACATCACCAAGTGGTCAATACAAAAATCAAATTGATCACATTCTTTGTAGCTGAAGATGGAGAAGCTCTATACAGTCAGCAAAAACTAGACCTGGAGCTGACTGTGGCTCAGGTTATCAGCTTTTCATGGCAAAATTCTGGCTTAAACTAAAGAAAACAGGGAAAACCACTAGGCCAGCCAGGAATGACTTAAATCAAATCCCCTATGAATATGCAGTGTAGATAACGAGTAGATTCAAGGGATTAGAACTTGTAAATAATGTTTCTGAAGAACTATGGATGGAGGCCTGTAATATTGTATAGGAGGCAATGAACAAAATCATCCCAAAGGAAAAAAGCAAAAAGGCAAAGTGGTTATCTGAGGAGGCATTACAAATAGCTAAAGAAGAGAAGTGAAAAGCAAGGGAGAAAGGGAAAGGTATACACAACTAAGCGCAGATTTCCAAAGAACAGCATGGAGAGATAAGGGCTTCTTCAATGAAGAGTGTCTAAAACTAGAAGAAAACAACAGAATGGGAAAGACTAGAGATCTCTTCAGGAAAATTGAAGATATCAAGGGAGCATTTTGCCCTAAGATGGGCACAATAAAGGACAGAAATGGTAGAGACCTAGTAGATGCTGAAGAGATTAAGAAGAGATGGAAACAATACACAGAACAACTGTACAAAAAAGATCTTAATGAACTGGATTACTATGATGGTGTGAACAGTCACCCAGAGCCAGACATTCTGGAGAGCGAAGTCAAGTGGGCCTTGGGAAGCACTGCTGTTCCTAAAGTTAGTGGATGCTTTAAGGATGGTAGTGAAATTTTAGTAGAACTCTTCAAAATGCTAAAGGATGATGCCATCAAGGTATTGCATTCAATATGTCAGCAAATCTGGAAGATGCAGCAGTGGCTACAGGACTGGAAAAGATCAGTCCTCATCCCAATTCCCAAGAAGGGTAGTACTAAAGAATGTGCTAACCATCGGACAATTGCACTTATCTCCCATGCTAGTAAGGTCATGCTTAAAATCCTGCATGCTGCACTTCAGCATTATGTGAACCAAGAACTTCCAGATGTCCAGGTTGGGTTTAGAAAAGGAAGAGGAGAAACCAGAGATCAAATTGCAAACATTTGCTGGATCATAGAGATGGCAGTGGAATTCCAGAAAAACATCTACCTCTGTTTCATTGACTACCCCAAAGCCTTTGACTGTGTGGATCATAATAAACTGGAAAGCTCTTAAAGAGATGGGAATGCCAGACTGTCTTACCTATCTACTGAGAAACCTGTATTCGGGTCAAGAAACAACAGTTGGAACCCTGTATGGAACAACTAATTGGTTCAGGGTTGAGAAAGGAGTGTAACAGGGCTGTCTGCTGTCACCCTGTTTGTTCAGTCTATATGATGCCGTCATGAGAAATGCCAGGCTGGGTGAGTTACAAGCTGGAATCAAGATGGGTGGGAGAAACATCAACAACTACAGATACGTGGATGATACCACTCTAGTGGCAGAAAGCAAAGAAGATAAAGGGCCTCTTGATGAGGGTAAAGGAGAGTGAAAGGGTTGGCTTAAATTTTAAAAAAACTAAGATCATGTCATCCAGCCCCTTTACTTCATGGCAAGTAGAGGGGGACAAGGTGGAAGTAGTGACAGATTTCCTCTTCCTGGTCTCCAAAATCACTGCAGATGGTGACTGCAGCCATGAAATCAGAAGATGTTTGCTTCTTGGCAGGAAAGCTTTCAACAGTGTGTTGAAAAGCAGAGACATTACTCTGCCAACAAAGGTCCTTATAGTCAAGACTGTGGTCATCCCAGCTGGACTGTTAAGAAGGCAGAGCACCGAAGAGTTGATCCCTTCAAACTGTGGTGCTGGAGGAGACTCCTGAAAGTCCTTCAGACAGCAAGGAGATCAAACCAGTCAATCTTAAGGGAAATCAACCCTGAATACTCATTGGAAGGACTGATGCTGAAGCTGAAGCTCCAGTGTTTTGGTCACCTGATGTGAACAGCTGACTCACTGAGAAAGTCCCTGATGCTGAGGAAGATTGAGGGCAGAAGAAGAAGAGGATGTCAGTGGATGAGATGGCTGGATGACATCATCGATGAATGGACATGAACTTGGGCAAACTTCGGGAGATGGTGAGGGACAGGGAGGCCTGACGTGCTGCAGTCCACGGGTCGCAAAGAATCGGACACGACTGGGCAGCTGAGCAACAGCAGTGACATTTGTGTCTGGCTTTGCTAGGCCTTCGTGCTGCACACAGGCTTTCTCTGGTGGGGATGTGCTATGCTTAGTCGCTCAGTCACATCTGATTCTTTGCAACCAACCCCATGGACTATAGCCTGCCAGGCTCCTCTGTCCATGAAGATTGTCCAGGCAGGAATACTGGAGTAGATTGCCATGCCCTCCTCCAGGGGCATCTTCCCAACCCAGGGGTTGAACCCGGGTCTCCTGCTTTGCAGGTGAAGTCTTTACCAACTAAGCCACCGGGAAAGCCCCTAGTTGGGGCAAACGAGGGCTACTCTTTGTTGCAGTGTGTGAGCTTCTCATTGTGGTGACTTCTCTTTTTTGTGGAGAGTACGCTCTAGGGCAGCCTGGCTGCAGTAGTTGTGGTGGTGTGGGTTTTGTTGCTGTGTGGCATGTGGGATCTTCCTCAACCAGGGATCAAATCCATGAGCCCTGAATTGTCAGGTGGATTGTTAACCACTGGACCACCAGGAAAGTCCTGTATCTATTTTTTCCAGATTATTTTCCTTTATAGTTTATTACCAGGTAGTGAATTCCCCACATGAGAGTGAAAGAAAGTGAAAGTGTTAGTCACTCAGTCACGTCTGACTGTTTGTGACCCCATGGACTGAACCCCCCAGGCTCCTCTGTCTATGGAATTCTCCAGTCAAGAATACTGGAGTGGGTAGCCATTCTCTGCTCCAGGGGATCTTCCCGATCCAGAGGTCAACCCAGGTCTCCTGCATTGCAGGCAGATTCTTTACCATCTGAGCCACCAGGGAAGCCCCATAATTCCCTGTGCTACACAGTAAATCATTGTTGTTTACCGATTTTATGTATAGTAGATTTTAGATTTTATCTGTTAGCCCCATGTTTCTAATTTATCCTCTCCCTTTTTCCCTTTTGGTATGTTTGTCTTCTATGTTTGTGAATCTATTTCTGTTTTGTATATAGATTGATTTTTATTATTTTTTAGATTCCATATTTAAGGAATACCATCAAATGTTTTTTTCCTGAATTACTTTACTGAGTATAACAATCTCTAGGTCCATCCATGTTCTGGCAATATTTGATTCTTTTTTTATGGGTGAATAATATTCTATAGTGTGTGTTTATATGTGTACACATATAAAATGGATGAAGCACAAGCTGGAATCAAGATTGCCCAGAGAAATATCAATAACCTCAGATATGCAGGTGACACCACCCTTATGGCAAGAAGTGAAGAACTAAAGAGCCTCTTGATGAAAGTGAAAGAGGAGAGTGAAAAAGTAGGCTTAAAATTCAACATTCAGGAAACTAAGATTATGGCATCTGGTCTCATCACTTCATGGCAAACAGATGGAGAAACAGTGGAAACAGTGAGAGACTTTATTTTCTTGGGCTTCAAAATCTCTGCAGATGGTGACTGCAGCCATGAAAACACCTGGCTCCTTGGAAGAAAAGCTATGACCAATCTAGACAGCATATTAAAAAGCAGAGACATTACTTTGCCGACAAAGGTCTGTCTAGTCAAAGCTATGGTTTTTCTAGTAGTCATGTATGGATGTGAGAGTTGGAATATAAAACTGAGTGCCAAAGAGCTGATGCTTTTGAACTGTGGTGTTGGAGAAGACTCTTGAGAGTCCCTTGGACTGCAAGGAGATCCACCAGTCCATCCTAAGGGAAATCAGTCCTGAATATTCATTGGAAGGGCTGATGCTGAAGCTGAAGCTCCAATACTTTGGTCACCTGATGTGAAGAACTGACTCACTGGAAAAGACCCTGATGCTGGGAAAGATTGAAGGCAGGAGAAAGGGATGACAGAGGATTAGATGGCTGGATGGCATCACCGACTCAGTGGACATGAGTTTGCGCAAGCTCCTGGAGTTGGTGATGGAGAGGGGAAGCCTGGTGTGCTGCAGTCCATGGGGTCGCAAAGAGTCGGACACGACTGAGTGACTGAACTGAACTGATATGTACACACACCTCATCTTCTCACGGCAGTCGTCTGTTCATGGGCACTTGGGTTGTTCTCATGTCTCGGCTATTATAAGTAGTGCTGCTGTGAACATTGGGGTGCACGTATCTTTTTGAATTTGAATTTTCATCTTTTCTGGATTTATGTCCAGGAGTGGCATTGCTGGATCATCTGGTAGCTCTTTTTTTTTTTTTTTTTTTGGTTGTACCACACAGCATGCGGGATCCAAGTTCCCTGACCTTTGCGTCCCGAGTTGGAAGCATGGAGTTTTAACCAGTGGAATGCCAGGGAAGTCCTATTTTTTGTTTTTTAAGGAGCCTCCATACTGTTTTTCAGAGCGGCTGCAGGAAGTGTAGGAAGGTTCTCTTTCCTTCACACCCTCATCAATGTTTATCATTTGTAGACTTTTTGATGGTGGTCATTCTTAGTGGTTTGAGTTGATACCTCATTGTACTTTTAATGTGCATTTCTCTAATAATTAGCAATGTTGAGCATCTTTTCATGTACCTCTTGACCTTCTGTATGTCTGCTTTGCAAAAATGTCTGTTTAGATCTTCTGCCCATTTTTTGAGTGGGTTCTTTGTTTATTTGATGTTGAATTGTGTGAACTGTTTGTATGTTTTGGATATTAACACTTTGTTGATCATATCATTTACAAATATTTTCTTTCTTCCTTTCTGTAGGTTGTCTTTTTGTTTCACTGATGGTGTTCTTTCCTGTGCAGAAGATTTTAGGTTTAATTAAGTTCCATTTGTTTATTTTTCTTTTCTTTTGCCTTAGGAGACCGATATAAGAAAATATTGGCATGAATTTATGTCAGAGAATGTTTTGCCTGTGTTTGCTTCTACGAGTTTTATGGTGTCATGTCTTTTATTTAGGTCTTTCAATCATTTTGAATTTATTTTTTGTAGTATAGTGTTATTATAGTCGCCATGCTGTTCATTACATCCCCATTATTTATTCATTCTAGCACTGAAAGTTTGTACCTTTTAATGTTCCCTTCATGATATCACCCCATTCCACCCTCCACCCCTGGTAAGCACCACTCTTCTCTGTGTCTGAGCTTTCTTCAGATTCCACGTTAGTGAGATCATGTGGTGTTTGTCTCTGCCTTGTTTTCCTTAAGTACTGCCCTCAAGATCCACCCAGATGGCAACGGTTCATTTTCATAGTTGAATAGTATTCCTGTGTGTCTATGTTCATTCTTTTATCCATGAATACACACTGAGGTTGTTTCCAGCATTGGCTGCTGCGTGTAGTGTTGGCTGTGAACACTGACTGAGGTGCATGCGTCTTTCTGATCTAGTACTTTCCTTTTCTTCAGACAGATGGGATTGCTGGATCATATGATAGCTCTATTTTTAATTTTTGAGGAACCTCCATACTATTTTCCATAGTGGCTGCGCCAGTTCAATTTACATTGCCACTGACAATGTGCCTTTTCTCCACCTTCTGGCCAACGCTTGTTGTTTCTTATCTTTTTCATAATAGCCATTCTAACAGGTGTCAGGTAACACCTCATAGCATGTCCCTGATGATTAATAATGTTTTTTTTTTTTTTAATGTACGTGTTGGCCATATATATATATATATATATATATATATATATATGTATATATATGTATCTTCTTTGGAAAGCTGTCTAATTGAATCTTTGGCTCATTTTTAAATTGAATTTTTTTTTTTTTGCTGTGAAGTTGTATGAGTTCTTTTTTATTTTGTATATTAGTCACTTATCAGATACATGATTTGCAAGTATTTTCTCCAAAAATTTGCAAGTATTTTCTCTTTTGATTCAGTGGTTTTCAATGGATTGCCTTTTCATTTTGCTGATAAATTTCTTTGCTTTGCAGAAGTGTTTTATTTTGATGTAGTCACACTTATTTATTTTTGCTTTTGGTTTTGGGCTAACATTGTTATACATGTCTTTGCTTTGCTCTTTTGTGCTTACTCATTTCTGTGAGTCCCACTTCTGTTTCTTTAAACATTCCATATGTGTTTACAATTATGTAACTGCAATATCTGAAGTCCAGTATCTGCAAACTGTTGCACATAGTGTTTTGTTGAGTATTTGTCATCTTTGAATGTATTTTTATTGTGGCAGTCTGAGAGACTAATCCTCAAGGAAAGTTAACTTAAAATTGTTTTCCTCCTGCTGGGTCAAGAAGAGTAAACAAGGAATAGGTTATAGGTTTTTCAAGTTGCTTGTTTGTTGCCCACGTGTTTTTAAGCACTAGTTCTGCGGTCATGTGCCTCCCTGTAATTACACTAGGAAACTAAGAGTGAGATGGCGTTTCCTGAAACTGAGTGAGGTTTTGCTTTTCTTTATTCTGTTGTAGTGGGTATCCCTGTGAAAGCTCTAAATTCTTTAATTCTGGAAACATACTTAGTTTTCTTTTTGTAAGTAATCTGTTCAGGTTTTCCAGTTTTTAAGAAATGAGTAACATAAGAGGTATAAAATTGCAATCATGAAATAATTCTCTGCAAGTTTTAAATGAATTCTCTTTTCTTTTGTAAAAAAGAATTTTATCATGTATCACTTGAATGCATTCTTATGAAGAGAATCCAAACAATAAGAAAGTATGTGGAGCAAAAAGCACAAATTTCATTTTTTCCTCTCAATCCAGTGCCCCCACTTCTTTTCTAGGATTTATCCACTGTTTAACTTTACCAGGTGGTTTTTCTTATCTTCAGTTTGATATTTTTGCTTTTTAATTCATTTACTCATTAAAAAAATACTTAAGCTAGAAACAAGTATTCTCACTTTTAAAATAATGGTTTTATTAAGATATTCACAAAATGTACAATTTAATTGTTTAAAATGTACAAATCAGTGGTTTTCAGTATGTTCACATAATTGTGCAACCATCACTACTGAGTTTTGGACCATTCTTGCTGTCCCATGAGGAGATGCTTTGCCCATTAACAGTCACCCCTCCTTTCTCCCAAACACCCCACACCCATTAGCAACCTTCATTTACTTTCTGTCCATAGAATTGCCTACTCTGGATATCTCATATAGATGGAATTGTATACTATGTCTTTTTTTGTGACAGACTGCTTTCACTTTTTTTTTTTTTTTTAAACATTTATTTATTGCTTTCACTTTTAATATGATTTCAGGTTGAATCTATACTAAACATGAATCAATACTTCATTCTTGCTTATGGCAGTATAATAGTCCATCATATCCATAGACTAAATTTTGCTTATTTATTCATCAGTTGATGTACATTTGGATGGTTTCCACCTTTTGGCTGTTATGAATAGTGCTGTGAAAGTTTGTATACAAGTTTTTATGTGCTACACACTGGTTACCCACTCAGTATTCTTGCCTGGAGAATTCCATGGGCCAGAGAGCCTGGCGGGCTGCAGTCCACGGATGGGGTCGCAAAGAGTTTCACGTGGCTGAGCAGCTGACACTTGCGCTTCTCACTTTCACCGTTTCCTTTCTCTGGGCTGTGCACCTGGGACTGGAATTGCTGAGTCACGGTGACTCCGCTCAGCCTTTTGAAGACCCGCTCGACTCTTTTCTTTTCTGTGCTTGATTCCTTTGGATATCTATGCTGTGATTCAACCAGTTCCTGTGGATGGACTTTGAAGATTTTGCTGCATTGTAGCACTGTAGACAGTTCTTAATGACCATCCATGTTCGAATTCTCCAGAGAAACAGAAGCAGCGGTGTGTGGGTGAGTGTTTAGACATTATTTTACAGCATTGACTTTGGTGATTGTGGGTGCCCAGCACGCGTGGACTTGTAGGGCAGGCCCTGCCGGAGGAGGCTGAGGCTCAGTGTTGAGGCAGGGAAATCGCAGGTTTTGCCCATGAGGCCTTTCAGTGATTAGACAAAACACACCCACAGGATGGAGGATTTCTTCCTTACTTAACGTCAGCTCATACAGCCAAAGCTATAGTGTCTAGATTAACGCTGGATTCCATGCCTGGTGCTGTAACCAGCCCAGTTGACACCTGTGTTAAGAAATCTCTAGGGCAGGTACTTACAAGCTTTGAAAAATATGCTGGTGTTTTCTCTTCTTATTCTTTCTTTCTTTCTTTCTTAATGCTGGTTAGGACCCAATCAGTAAATTGGCCCAACCTGCACTTTGAAAAGCATTGCTGCTGATACATGTATCATATCTAGAAATGGGTTGCTGGGTTGCAGGGTATCTGTGCTTCAGCTTTCTCATACACTGCCAGCGTTCCCTGAAGCAGTTGTACTGATGTACATTCCCACTGGCAGTGTGAATTCCCTTGATGGCAACTGATAATTTCAGTTTCCTTATCTTTCTTCAGCTTCCCTCCAGGTAGGGAAGGTATTTAACACTTGGTAATCAACTTTGAACGAGGAGAATGTTGTGAATCACTGTTGTACAACTGTAACTTATAAAAATCTTGTACATCAATGACACTTCAATAAAAGCTCTACTAAACAAAAGAGAGCAGCTGCAGAGTTATTAACACCTTCAGCAGGTATCAGTGTCTGTCCAGAAATGAGTGGCACTGCTTTCTTTTCATTGTATTTGTATTCAGATTGCATACAGTGTAATGGACTGGTGTTTGGTGTCCGTATTTGTGAGTTTAAGGCATGTGTAGTTTCATGTAACCACCCCTGCAGCTGGGATACAGAACAGTTCCGTCTCCTCAAAACATTACCTCACACAACTCAGCCTTCCTCCCATTCCGTCCCTACCTTTATAGTTTTCACCTATCCCAGAATGTCATGTAAATGGAATTACACCGCATGTAAGCTTTTGGGGTATGGCCAAGTTGCTGCACGTATCAGTAGTTCATGTATTTTGAATGCTAGGTAGTATTGCTGTGTGTTTAACCTTTCCAGCTTGTTTAACCTTTTACTCTTTGAAGGACATTTGGGTTTCTTCCCCAGTTTTTGACAATTGTGAATTCTAAGTCATTGTGTGCAGGTTTTATTGTGAACATATATTAACTCTCCCTGGAAAAGGGAATGGCAGCTCACTTCAATATTCTTGCCTGGAGAATACCATGGACAGAGGAGCCTGGCAGGCTACAGTCCATAGGATCACACAGATTCAGACACGACTGAAGCGACTTAGCATGCATGCCTGTATGTTAACTCTGTAGGGTATATAGTCAGGTAGAATTGTTGAGTCATTTGTTAAATACGGCTGTATCTGATTAAAGCTGCAGAACTTTTCTTGAGTGATTTTATCATTTTGCACCCATACCAGCACTGTCAGAAAGCCTCAGTTGCTCCTTATTCTTGTCAGTACTTGGTATTATCTGTCTCTTTTATTTTAGAAGTTCTAATAGTTATACACTGGTTTCTCATCGTGGCTTTAGTTTGCATTTCCATAATGATGTTGCTTTTCATGTGCTCATGTGCTATCTTTGGTGAAACAGTTGTTAAATCTTTTGCCCATTTTTAAAGTTGGCTTATTTTCTTACTGTCGTGTTTTAAATGTCTTTTATATGTTCTGGAGCCAAGTCCTTGTCCAGTGCTGTGCTTTGCTTATTAAAGTTGGGTTCTTCTCTGACTGTCGTGTTTTAAATGTCTTTTCTATGTTCTGGGGACGAGTACTTGTCCACTGCCATGCTTCACAGATGTTCTCTCACAGTCTGAGTTTTTATGAAGCTCAGTTTATTGTTTTTAACTTTTATGGATTGTGCTTTTGGTGTTATATCTAAGAATGCTTTCCTTAATCAAGTTCATGAAGATTTTCTCATGTTTTTTCCTAAAAGACTTGTGGCTTTAGTTTTACTTTTATATTTAAGATCCATTTTGAATTGAATTTCTGTAAGGTATGAGGTATAGGTCGAGTTTCACTTCTTTTGCATATAGAGATCCATTAAAAAAAAAAAAAAAAAAACCACCTTCTTGGTCACACCACACACCATGTGGGATCTTTCTTAGTTCCTGATCTAGGATCAAACCCACACCTTCTGCAGTAGAAGCGCAGTCTTGACCACTGGACCAGCAAGGAAGTCCTTCTGATTATTAAAGTACCCTTTGTTGAAAAGGATATCCTTTCCCCATTGAGTTGCTTTTGCATCTTTGTTTCAGATCAGTTGACCGTATTTATATGGGTTTATTTCTGGACTTCCATCTGTTCCATTGATCTGTGTGTCTCATTTACCAATACCACACTGCCTTGAATACTGTGCTTTTATATAGTGAGTCTTAAAGCAGAGTGGTGTAAGTTATCCAGCTTCAACCTGACTGCTGTGGCCTCATTTGCCTTTATATGCCATCCATTTGTCTGTGTCAGTATGAACTCAGATTATTATTATTTCATGATTTATGGGTCATTATTTTATTATAATCATTTATTTTGCTCAGATTATTGCAGGTTTGACCCATGGGAGATAGCTTCCATGATTCTTTGAGCACTCTGCTAGCTCTTGGGATTCCCCGGTAACTCAGCAGTGAAGAATTTTCCTGCAGTGCAGGAGATGCAGGAGACACAGGTTGGATCCCTGGGTGGGGAAGATCCCCTGAAGGAGGAAATGGCAATCCACTCCATTTTTCTTGCCAGGAAAATCCCTTGGACAGAGGAGCCTGGTGGGCTAAGGTCCATGGGGTTGCAAAGAGCCAGGCACTGAAGTGACTGAGCGCGCATGCTCCCTCCTGGCGTGACAGAGTACCCCGGGTTCTCCTGTACTTTTCCTGTCCTCGCCCTCCCAGGCCTGGAGCCAGCTGTTCTCCCATGGAGATCTAGTTTCCTTTGTTGTAAAATGATATTTAGAGACCAGGGTCTGACAGCTAAATGTGCTCATTTTCTTACTAGATTGTCATTGTGTCTAGAGTCTTGAGGTGGACAAACCGGGATCAGTAATGTATTTATGTGTGTGCATATATGTACGTCTGTGTACACTAAAAACGGTTGGTTATTAACAGTAAGCACCTGTTTCTGCAAAGCACCTCACAATTCTTTCTCACCTCCCTTTCTTTATCTGTAACGCTTTCACTCAGCAGGATTCTTCTGAGATTTGTTCATACCATGTGCCTGAATGGTTCATTCCTTTTTATTGCTGAGGTTTATTCCATTAAATGGTGGATATATTGCCATTTTAGGATGTTTGCTGGGCTTTCCCCCAAAGTGATAGTACCATTTCACACTTCTACCAGCAGCTTAGGAGAGTTCTGATTTCTCTACATTATGGCCCAACTGTGGGCATTGTCAGTCTTTTTAACTTTATACTCTGTAGTAGGTATGTTGTGACGTCTCATGTGGTTTTGTCTTTCTCTAATGACTGTTGGGTTTTAATGCCTTTCCATGTGTTTGCTATCCATTTCTTTGGTATTTATTTAAATCTTTTGCCCATTTCTTGACAGTTAAGGTTTTTCTTATTGTTCAGTCTTGAGAGTTCTTTATATATTCTGGATACAAGTCTCTATCAGATAATGTGGCTTATAATTATTTTTTCTTAGTCTTTGGCTTGGCTTTTATCCCTTTAGTAGTATTTGAAAATAAGTTGTTACCTTTGATGAGTCAAATTTATAAAGTTTTTTCTTTTATGGATTGTGCTTTTGGATGTTTATCTAATAATATCTCTCTAAACCTAAAATCAAAAATATTTTTCTCATGTTTTACAAGTTTTATAATTGGGGGGTTTATATTTAGTCTTGAATAAATTTCTGTAAATGGGGTAAGACTAGATCTATTAATTTTTCTAAGTATGGATATCCATTTGTTTAGACATCATTTGTTTAAAATATTATTTTTCTCCATTGAATTTTACCTTTGCACCTTTGTGGAAAATCTGTTGATCCTATATGAGGGGTTCTGTTTTTGGATTCCATTCTGTTTCATTTCTTTCTCTATGTGCCAATACCACAGTCTTGATTACCAAATCTTTGTAATTAGTTCAGTTCAGACAGTATATGTTTTCCAGCTTTGCTTTTTTTCAAAGTAGTTATGGCTATTTTAGGTTCTTTACATTCCTGCAGGAATTTTAGAATGTTTGTCAATTCCTACAAAAAAGTAAACTGGGATTTTGATGGGATTGTGTTGAATCTATAGAGCACTTTGGGGAGAGTGCTGTCTTAATAATATTTGAGTCTTTCGATCCATATACATGATATATCTTTTTATTCAGTTAGACCTTTTAGTTTCTCAAACATTTTGCAATTTTCAGTGTATGTTTTCACTCTGACACGTTAGTCACTCAGTCGTGTCCAACTCTTTGCAGCCCCCTAGACTGTAGCCCATCAGGCTGTTTCGTCCACGGATTTCTTCAGGCAAGAACACTGGAGTAGGTTGCCGTTCCCTTCTCCAGGGAATCTTCCCCACCCAGAAATCAAACCGGAGTGTCCTGCATTGCAGGCAGATTCCTTACCATCTGAGTCACAAGGGAAGTCCACAGTGAAAGTGAAGTTGCTTAGCTGTGTCCGACTCTTGCAACCCCATGGACTGTAACCTGCCAGGCTCCTCTGTCTATGGGATGTTCCAGGCAGCAATACTAGAGTGGGTTGCCATTTCCTTCTCCAGGGGATCTTCCCGATCCAGGGATTGAACCCTGGTCTTCCGCACTGCAGGCAGACTTTTTGTTTTTTTCAGGCAGACTCTTTACCATCTGAGCCACCAGGGAAGCCCATGTCTATCACATCTATCAACTAAATAGGGGTATTCTTTCATTTTTATTTTTGATTACACACATATATAGAAATTGAATTGAAACAACTTTTTACTACTGATCTTGTTTCCTGCAACTTTGCCGAAACTCATTCATTCTAATAACTTTTTGTAGGAACAGTAGATTTTCTACACAGGTGATCATGTCATCTATGAATAAAATCAGTTTTAATTCTACTTTCTCAATGTGGATTCTTTTATTTCTGTTTTGACTTTGGATTTTTATTTGAAATACCGAAAGCCTGTATTCCATGTCTGGTCCAGCCCCACACAGGTATCTGTTGACTTTATTTTTATTTTTAGATTTTGTGTGGCCTTAACATTGTTCTAAAAGTCAGAACCATATTAAAAAACCATATAAAAAAGTGACTTAAAAGCAGTCACTCCCATCTTTTATCATACTCCTGTGTCCCTGTTCATTACACCCTGTTCCTACCCAGCAGGTAAATTCCACCTTTAATCTTGCCTTGTTCATAGTCTTGCCTTCCCACCATTCCATCAGTTTTCTGTAAAGTAGCTGCCCCACAGATTTTAGCAGAAATTCATTAAAATCTAGAATACATTGTTATACAAAATTAAATAAAAGATCTGGCAATTTCATGAAAGCAGGAATTCTTAAACAAGACTAAAATTTTGTAAAAGTATGTTTATATTGGTATGTGTGTTTAAGTTGAATTGTTTTCTGGAAGTAGGTTGCAAAACTTTCATCATGTTTCAGAGGAATTTATTTAAAGAGAAAAAGGTCAAGTAAGAGAATGTCTTTAGAATGAATGAGTTTGGATCCAAATCAGTCTAAAGACTGATATTAGTGAGCCCCTTGTCTCTTGAGTCTTTTGTACCTTTTGAAGATAACATCTTTTAATTGTCTGTATTGTAATTTTTAACTGTTGTTTGTGGTCAGTCCAGTTGTACATGTCATTTGTATACCTTTTGATCTACTGTTTTGTATCACAGATTTTTAAGAATTTGAATGCACTTCACACATTTCCTTTCAGTTTAAATCTTTTTAAATGGTTGGTTATTCTTTCTAAAGGGCTTCCCTGGTGGCTCTGTCGGTAAAGAATCTGCCTGCAGTGCTGGAGACATGGCTTTGATCCCTGGGTTGGGAAGATCTCCTTTAGGAGAGCGTGGCAACCCACTCCAGTATTCTTGCCTGAAGAATCCCCATGGACAGAAGAGCCTGGCAGGCTACAGTCCATGGGGTCTCAGAGTCGGACACGACTGAGCAATTAAACACATACATAACGTTCTTTCTTAAAGTTGTTAAAAGAATTTTTGAATTCATTAAAATACCCAGTATGCTAATGGCAATGAAGGGTAAGGTTATGCAAAGCACACATGAAAAATTCATAGTTGAAAAGAATCCGTGAGCAACTTGCCGCATGCAGCTTCCCATGCCGCCTCAGCTCCCACTCCGTGTGTCCCTGTCTGGGCGCAGAGCATCTTAGTCCGTGGTGACTAAACCCTCAGGCATTGCAGCCGTCCTGGCTGAGCGCGAGCTCAGTCCAGGTCTGCCTCCCAGCAGCTGAGTGACCTGTTTGTTTCCTCACCTAGCAAATGAGAATAGTAGTCACACCTACCTCGTATGTGCCTGTTTGTTACATAAGTAAAAGTTTAGGTAGAAGAAGACTTGGAAGCAGAAATGTTTCAGCAAACTTCAGGACTCCCCCTGCACCCGCCCATGTTAAAGGCACAGGTTCCATTGGGGCAGATTTCAGTAGAGGCTGGGTGATGTCATCATCTTCTGAGGTTTAAAACAGACCAGAATGGTGGTGTTAGTTGTCACTAGTTATGTCTGCTAAAATTTTAATAAGAATTTTCCTTTTTTTATTTCTCCCAAGCCAAACTAGCAAGACGAAGTCAAGAACGAGACAATCTTGGAATGCTGGTCTGGTCACCTAATCAAAATCTATCAGAAGCAAAATGTAAGTTTTAAAGTACTTTTATCTTCCATCTTTCTTATTTACTGCAAACTTTTAGAGTTACCTTTGTAGCTGAAAGTCTCTAGATATATTACATTTATTTTACATTTTTAAAGTAAGTAATTTGAAGAATCTGAAAATATGTTCTTTATTGTCTTGTCATAATAATTTAAAGATTCTTAAAGTATAGTTTCATAATTTACTTTTTATTTAAAATGAGGAAGTAGCTAATATTCTGAAGTAACTAGGAGGAAAGGTTCAGAGTGGAAAGAAAATGATAATTCAGTGTATAATTTCTTCAGCTTGGAACTTATAGATCTATAAAGATGAAGAGTTAAACAGATTCCTTAGTGGAAGGATTACAGAGGGCACACGCGTTTACTGAAAACAGATTTCATGCTGTACGATTCGGCCTGGCCAGAGGCAGAGCTCCGAGTTGCCTCTTCTGTGTTTACATTTTGTGAGCGTGAATATTCTGAGCTACTTTGGGGTTTCTTTTAAGGGGTGGGGATCCTAGAGTGAGATTAATTGTATTTCCCAAGTTTGCCTTTTCACTTTTTCTGTCCCCTCTGCTCGAATGATCCAGGCAAGAATAATTTTATATTTGATATATTGCCATGAGTCTTTGCTATTTTTAAAGGTTTTTTTTTGTCATAGCTTTCAAGACAGAAAAAACTAAACTCCCCTCTTTGAGAATTATTCAGTGTGTGTGGGGTTGTCCATGGATGGAATTTATGGGGATTTGTGAACTCAGAAATCACACGTCAGTTTTTTTTTTTGTTTGTATATGTATGTTTTCCTGGAGAAAACTGAATTTTTCAAGGGCTCTTTGAAAAAAAAATAGGGTGAGAATCAGTGCTCTAAAATGTGTTAGGGCTTAGAAAGCATCAGTGGTAAATGTTGGTCAGGAAACTTGAATTGTGAATAAAGGCTGTACTCTCAGGCTTTGATCAGAATTTCCCAGATTGTGTTTTACAGTCAGTGTCAACAGGTTTCCTCTGTCAGATAAGAGTTAGAGGTGATACATATTGAATGTACACCTCTTGCACAGGTAACACGCATGTTTGCACATTTAAGATGCAGAGAGTTCATATGGTAAAGAAACGTTTAATTTTGACCAAAAAGGATCATTTTTAAAATACAGTGGAACATAGGAAATTCAACTACTCTTAGTAATGCTAAATTTAGCTAGAATAAAGTAATCTGAAATCTAATCTGATTTTTAGAGTATCTTAGTTTTGCCTCCATCAGGCTACTGCTTGATGAATTTATCATGGAGAAAGGAAGAGCAGAAGGAAGTGTATTGGCGTTTCCGATGCCCCTACTGTGCTGGGGAGGGAAGTCCTTTTTAGTATTTCCTGTTGGCTTTTTCCCTTTGATCATTTGCTCAAACATGTTGTTGCTTCTAACAGAGCTGAAAATCTGTGTCCATGTAATTTTTAAGCTTTGTTTTCTGATCACTGCTGAATAAGTTTGCTTCCCTGTGGGTCTCAGGTGCTCAGTTTTCCTGCCACCTCTGCTGTCCCCATCCAAGCTAAATCTGCCTGGTGGCCTCCAGGGTTTCCTGATGCTTCAGTTTTGGGGTCTTTTTTCATCTCTGTTGCACAGCTGGGTATATTCTATTTAATCACAGTGCCCCTCTTAAATTATGATGCCCAGAACTAAACATTAAAAATGTTGAGCATTTGTTGAGCATTGGACTAAAATGCTTTCCATATTTTTGTATCAGTGAGTCTTTTTTTTTTTTTTTCCATTTATTTTTATTAGTTGGAGGTTAATTACTTTACAGTATTGTAGTGGTTTTTGTCATACATGGACATGAATCAGCCATGGGTTTACATGTATTCCCCATCTCGATCCCCCCTCCCACCTCCCTGTCCACCCGATTCCTCTGGGTCTTCCCGGTGCACCAGGCCCGAGCATTTGTCTCATGCATCCAGCCTGGGCTGGTGATCTGTTTCACCCTAGATAATATACATGTTTCGCTGCTGTTCTCTCGAAACATCCCACCCTCGCCTTCTCCCACAGAGTCCAAAATTCTGTTCTGTACATCTGTGTCTCTTTTTCTGTTTTGCATATAGGGTTATCGTTACCATCTCTCAGTCAGTCTTTACTGTAACGGAAGAGGACGTTTTTGTCCCCGTTTTACAGATGGCATTCCACGATTTGAAGAGGTTGTGAACACAGCATCATCAGTGGTGGAGCTGGGGGTGTCTGTGCTGATCTTCACCCTGGCTTACGCTCCCAGCGTGTCCCTCAGGTCACGTGCGTCAGGTCTCAGCCCCCTCTTCATTTCAGTTGCTGCCTGCTGTTACTACAGTGAAGATTGTATTAGTACCTCTTGCTGTTATTGTATTACCTTTGAAAATCCTGGGAGTCAGAATTTAATTTTAATATTAGCTTGTTTTTCCTAGACCTAGACGTAAAGAACAGTATATGAACAGTAATGGATTTTTTAAACAATGGTGTTGCCTAAAATAAATTTGCAGCTTTAATGTAAGTCCTGATGCTGTTGATTAAAGCTTTAACTCTTAAACTAATCTAAAAGTAACATTTATATATTGTTGAAAGTTCAGAAGACACAGAAAAGTATGAAGAAGAAACAGTTCACCTCCCCTGTTATTTCATTACCCAGAGGTCACTGTTGTTAAACATTTTAGGATGTTTTCCCAGTCCCTTTTTCCCCTCTGTGCATGTTTTTGTAAGTGAGGTGATGGAATTTCATTGTGTATGAGTGCATATTATCTTCCTGAACAATGACCTACGCATTTGTCACCTTGTTGGACCCCTGGTGAATATTTAAAATAATGCTGAATATTGTATCATATGAATGTATCAGTATATTTAACCATTCTCTTGGAAAATTTAGATTGTCTCTAATTTGTTGCTATTGTTAAAGAAGGTGATGGTGAAAAACTGAATCATAGAGCTTTGTTCTCTTTTGTTGCCATTGTTGTGTTTTTAGTATTTGTAAGATACATCCTTAGTGGAATTGTGGCTCCATGAGAGTTTGCTTAACTGCCCAAGTGTGAGGATGTGAATGTAATCTGTAGTGTCAGTTAGGTTCCACTTGGGGAGCTTTGGGAATCACACTCTTTGAATAGTTGTCTAATCGTAGCTAAAATGTAGCTATAGTGTCAATGGGGACAAGTATACATAATTTATTCTCTTTACCATCTGTCATTTCCCCCTCAGCTTCTCTCCCTCCAAGTATATAGACAAAAAAAGAAGTCTCTTTTTGTCTTTCTCATTTATTTTGAAAGAAAGTGGAAGTCTTGATTGTCCAATAGTTGATTCTGATTTTATGTAGAAACAGGAGATTGGGGACATCTACTAGAAGTGTAGAGATGTCCCCATGTGTAAGGATGTCTGTAGATCACTTGCTTTCTCTGTGTTGGTTTCTTTCTTCTTAAGTAACTGCTTAGAGTTCTTCCTCTTAGGGTTACTGCAAGTTTACAAAATTATTTTGTGGTTATAAAAATAAGTGCTGTTGTAGAAATTTTGAACAATATAGAATGTATAATGTAGACAATTAAAGCCCTCTTATAATTACTATTTACTATATATATATTTTTTTCCTAGTATGTTTATACATACTAATAAGTATGATTTTTAAATCACATATATGAGCTGTTTAGCAGTTTGCTCTTAACAATATTATCTGGGACTTTGTTCTATTTGAATATATTTACAATTATGTAGTTTTAAACTAACAAGTATGGGTGCACCATAATTTAGTCTTTTCTTTTTATATTTTTATTCTTATTTTTTAAAAAGCACATTTCCTCCAAAAGTATCCCAATTAGGGTTATATTGAATTTGTGTTTATTCAGTGAGAATTGATTTCCTTCACATTTTTATTGAGCGGTCTTGTGTGCCTGGTAGATACCAGGAGGGAGGGATTCAGGAAGTTTATATTCTGATGCACAAAGAGGGGGGCAGTGAAATGTAAACAGATAATTTATATGTATTTCCTTTAGTCCAACTGCTTCCTTTTAGTTTCGAAAACCTGGGATCTGGAGAAGTTAGGTCAAATGCTTAGGGTGCCTCAGCTAGTTAGTAGCCAAGTTTGGTCTAGATTTCTGGTTTGAGCTCTTATCACACAGATCTCCCTTGGTGTGCTGTCTGATTTAATAAACCAGAATGCTTAAAGTATTACTGATATTACACAGTTGCTCTTGGGTGTGTCTAAGTAAAACTTCCTTAAGGAAGGATGCAACCTTTGGAGTATGCCGAGAAAATGTGCAGAGACACATTTCATGAGGAGGAAATGCAAATAAGCCCAAGTAGCATAGATTAGAACAATGGCATTTGGGTATTATTATAAACATATAGTAGTGAATTACATGATTAAATGACGACATGATATTTAGGGGACTAGGCACAAATGATGGTTCGGTCCTATGATAGGATCTGGAGGTCGGACAGTGAGAGAAGCTGTAAATCCTCTCCTCTCCAAGGACAGCCATGCTGGAAGGTCGGAGTTTGCTGGCCAAACTCTAAAGAAAAAAATTAACCCTTTCAACAGGGTAGACGTATAGAACTTAAAATTGTGTCAAATTATGGATTTTAAAGTAAGTTTTAGCTTTTAGGGGGTGAGAACCCTCTTTGGACCTGCATATAAAAAGTTATTTCTTCATTAAGTCATATGAGTTCAGTACACATTTTCAAAATTATGAGTGAAAGTTTCACAGGCATGTAGTAAATGCCTAAACTTTCATAGAAATATATAGTAAATGTCGGGGTCTCTATTCACAACTTTCTAGATGACTGTAAATTGAAGTCAGAAGACCTGACAGTTGCCACTAGGCACCCTGAGGTCTGAGCCCACCTCTGCCCTCTGGACGCAGCCAGAGCCCACTCCCCTTGTCTGCATCCCTCTTGCTGAGTATCTGCATGGCGCTGTCCCCTCGCTTCCTCCTGGGCATGGCTGAAGTGCGCCTGGGGGACCCCCGTCTTGACCACACTGTAGAGACCATGCTGTCTGACCTTCCTTTCCTTTGTTCCACCTTTCTCCCCTGTTCATAACCCCTCAGCTGGAGGTGAGCTTGAAATTGGTAGCTTACAAAAGAACCTCTTTAGTCACTGAGAGGAAATTCTTTTACATGATTGAAATTCACAACTCACAATTTAGAAACTTCATTTTATATTAACAGTAACATAAAAGCACATTTCTCCTCGTTTCTGTGGTTCTGATATTGGCGTAATAGTTTAAATGTCAAAACCTTAAAATTTTGTGTTCATTGAGGTGGTTTCTATCACATTAAAATGGGAACTGTTCTTTACATATCAGTGTTATTCTCTAATTTATTGATTCATCATAATCACCTGGGATCATTATAAAAACAAACCCATAACATCAAGAGTACACTGGATTCTTTCCTTGATCTGAGTGTATTCATTTCCTGAAAATGAACCTAGCTGTATCCTTATATGTGTGCTCTTCTCTGCACACATCATACTTTACTAGAAGCTCTATATATGCATAAAGTATACATATACATACATGCACACACATATATATGTTCATAAACATGAACACACATACATATTTATACGCATACATTTACAAAACAGGGTGGAACCCAAGTCAGTATAAAGATGTTTATCAGACAGTTCTTATTAGTCAGGACTGGGAACTGCTGAACTGGGACACAGCTCTGGTGGTGTTCAGGGACTGAGTAGGTGCCTCTAAGTATTTATGTATATGTATATTTTTGTACAGAGAATTTATAAAAATTCTTATTATTTTACAAGTGATGAAATGGACTTAGCTGCAAGTTCCTGATGGAAACTTAAGGGCTCTTGCTCATCGTCCAGGACTGTTTGCACTGTAGGCTCCTGTGAGGTTATAGGGGAATCAAGGGTTAGTCTTTTTCTCCCTCTTTTAATGTCAGGAAAGGTTGCCGTTAATTGAGGAAGATGCAGATCTTGTGAGCACGGCTCCTTCCTCAGCTCATGTGCACGGAGCAGACTCCTGAGAGCGAACAAGACAGTCTTGAGGGCACAGCTGCCTGCTGAGGGCCTCGGTCATCAAGTCAGTTGACTTGGTGTGAAAGAGATGCAAGAGGCTAGTAGGCTAGTTGTCACTGCGTGCATCTTATTCCTTGCCACAGACTTGGGGCATTTTTAAGGAGAAAGATGGTTATTTTGGTTAGTCACAACTAAATGTCCTTCATTCCAGTGATGATCAGTTTCTACAATAGAGAATATGCATATGCCTTTCTGGAAAATATACCAGTGTATGAGTACTTGAGTAAAGGGGGAGGAGTGCAGTTATTTTTTTATTGGAAAAAAATTTAATGCAACACACAAGCAAGCTTAAATTTAACAGTTAGCCCTGGAAGGCATGATGGTCAGCCCACTCTTAGACGAGGCGGATCCTGCAGCACTGAGGCAGAAGGAGGATGTGTCCAGAGTCATGTCTGCTGATTCTGGGTGGACTAGGTAGGAATAAATGCTGGAGGCGGAATTTCAGTGTGTATGGCTTAGTGAGGTGCTTGTGTTTCTTATTTCACTTGATGAGATTGTGAGATTGGGCTGGATTTGTGTTTACTGGGGTGCAGAGGGTGGGGGGAGCTTTTCCTGTGAAGTGGGGTTTTTAACAAAACTACATTAAGAAATGGCAGTGTCATAAAGAAAGCATATTTTATCTCTGGCTAGGAGGGACTGGTGCATTGATCATAGTCTGGCTGAGTCTCTGGCTGATCTTACTTCTTAAGCCCACTACTCCCACCTCGATCTGTCACAGGGACCGTTGAAATGTCGTAGTGATGTCTTTTCCCACTAGGTGGCACAATTGCTCTACCTAACTGATTCAAGCTCATTGTGATTCAGTGAGTTATGGTGATTCATTTCTTATTTTAATAACTCAAGGAGATGCCACAATATTTGTTACCATATTCTTGAAGAAAACTTTAGCATACTGTTTTTGAGTTATGAGAGAGAAAGTGGTACCGTATTTCCTTTGCAGCACCTGAAGCTACAGTAAATGTGATGATAAAAATTTTACAGCTGTATTAAGACTGTAGCTTTGTCCTCACCAAAGGTGTCAGCCTCTTGCTCTGCATAGACTATGCAGGATCACAAGTATTCCAAGCCGCTGCAGTATCTGGGGAGGTAAGGGTGAGTTAAGGTTACTGTGACAGCTTTCTTCTGCATTCTTCCCAGTTTTGCAGTCGAATTTGAGATTCTTACTAGTGGTACTGGGAGCATTTAGATCATCGGGTTAGAACATGAATATAGAAACCTGTGAAGCTTAGCTCAAGGCAGTCATCTGTTAGCCTCTGTCTCTGTCACTTCCTTCATCAACCACAGGTTTGTTTTCTTGACTCCATTCAAACGGAATAGACTGTGTTGCTGCCTTGCTCAGCATTCTCTGCTGTGGAGCTGTCCTTATCTGAAGTGAGCTTCTGTCTCCCTTACTCAGGAGAGAGGATTGCTAACCGAGGTTTAACTCGATGGGTCCTGGGGCCAGACACTCGGGGTACATTGATACAAGAGTCCTGTGTCTGTCTTTACCAGTTGTGCGACCCTGGCCAAGTGATCTAACCTCTCTGCACCTCAGTGTCTTCATTTGTGGATGGAAGTGATAGTAGAATTATTGGAGAGGATTAGAAAGAGAAGCCTGGTAAAGAGCTTAGAACAGTGGCCTGCACGTAGCAGATTCTCAGATGTCAGTGACTTTTGTTAATAAGTACAGCTCCATGGGGTCGCAAAGAGTCAGACACAACTGAGCAACTGAACTGAACTGAACAGCTGTTGGGTCTTTAGGAAGTCTCTCCTGAAGGACTGCCATCACCGTCACTGCATCCTCAGGCTGTCCTGCAACTGCGCTTGTTGCCATGGGTGTTTCTGTTCTCTTCTGTCACCTGTGTGTTGGTTCAGGGAACTGCAGGAAATTGTTTTTCTTTTGTATTTGGCCTGTTTAATACAGTGTTCTCTATGTAGTGAGGGTAGTTCAGTAAATGTTTGACTAAGCTCTGTTAAATTTTGTACATTTTCTTGATGCATCTTACACACCTTTAAATGATGTTACCCCCCAAACAACTCATTCAGTTGTGCTACGCATAATGGTAAGTTGTCCAAAAAGGCATGGTTTGTGTAGCTGTGTAGTTCTTTAAAGAATCAGGGTGATGCATACATGTATCTGTATCCATCATGATTTAAGATTGGACCATTCTTCCTGGCTGTTTTTGTAGGAGTTTTCAAGTTTTTAAAAACACGGCATTATGCAATGATAGGATTGTTTTTAAAGCAGAATACGCTTAACCCTGTGTCTGAGTCTCCTGCTTCTGATGACATTAGATGTCAGCTAAGCTGCACAAGGCAAGACTGCCTGTAGCTCGCCGATGACCCTGGTCCTGTCCTGGGTGCCCTGGGGAAGGCGGGTGGGGGCAGAGCCTGGGCCTTTCCCTAAGCCCCGTGGACTTTGCTCGTCGGCCTGATCACACTCAGTCAACCGCTCTGCCTGCGGTGGCTGTTTGCCCCAGATTGGGACGAACTCTGGTTAACCTTTAATCTTCTAGAGACAAAATCAAGATTATGGTTGCCAGATGATACAAAGTGCTGGGAACCCCACCCTGCCTGTGGTCTTTGTCTCAGGCAGCTGGTACTTCTTTTGTTTCCCTTGTTTCATCTTTGTCCCCCACCTCAAATATCCAGTCATCCTTTGTTTTTCATAGGGGCAGGTGGGAGTTGATTTTGTTTTCTGAGATTGAAAACTCATTTTTGCTTAAGAAATTCACGCGGGAGGTTTTAAAAAATGTTCCATTTTCTTCATGACCTGCCAACAGCACCTGGCAGGCTGTGTAAAGCAGCCAGGCAGGTGATGGGGAGGGCCTTGGGAGTGCAGAAGCTGAGGTAGGGGTCCCTGTCCACCGCTAATGAGAGGAAACGAGGGCTGGGGACGGCTCAGAGAGGGCAGGAAGGTGAGACAAGGCCTATCACAGCACTGTCTGTGTCCATGGCTGTACTGAGTTCACGCTTGTCCAAAACGCTCTGTGAGGCGCAGGGGAGAGGAGGCCTTCCCTCCGTGGTGCAGTTTTTAGTTACGTGATAACCTAGCTCTGTGGGTGTGAGCAAGTTGCTGAGGGTAGCACAGTCTTAAATATGGTGCTTGTCAGGTACCACTGGATACGAAGTCATTTTATCAACAGACTGAGCCAAGATTTGACCTGAGTCTTTCTTACCCCGTACCTAACCTGTGCTGCCTCTCTTTCCTTTCCTTTCTTTCTTTTAGTTAAAGTATAGTTAATTTACAGTATTGTGTTAATTTCAGGTGAAGAGCAAAGTGAGTCAGCTTTATATATGTATTTTTTTTCAGATAATTTTCCTTTATAATTTATTATAAGATACTAAATATAATCCTCAGTGCTATGCAGTAAATCCTTGTTGTTTGTCTCATTGTGTATAGTGGTTTATGTCTGTTTTCCCACACCCCTAATGTATCTCCCCTTCCCTCTCTCCTTTGGTAAACCGTACATTTGTCTTGTATGTCTGTGAGTCTGTTTGTTTTATGTATAGATTGATTTGTGTTATTTTTCAGATTCCGCATATACATGATATATGATTGGTTCTTCTCTGCCTGACTTCATTTAGTGTAATAATCTCTCGGTTCATCCATGTTGCTGCAAATGGCAGTATTTCATTCTTTTTTATGCCTGAGTAGTAGTCCATTGTGTAAAATACACGGCATCTCCTTAAGCCAGTCATCTGTTGGTGAGCACTTGGGTTGTTCCCGTGTCTTGGCTGTTGTAAAAAGTGCCCCTGTGAATATCGGGGTGCCTCTGTCTTTTCCAGATATGTGTGCAGGAGTGGGACTGTGTGTTCTGTGGTAACAGAACCTCCACACTGTTCTCCCTAGCAGCTATACCAGTTGACATTCCCACCAGCAGTGTAGGAGGGTTCGCTTTTCTCCACACACTCTCCAGCATTTGTTATCTGTAGCCTTTTTGATGATATGTGCTGCCTTTCACCTTGCTAGAAAAAGAACCTGAAATGTTAACATTGTACATATCACAGGCCACTAGCATTCATTCAGCAAACGTTTGTCTAACCTTTATTGAACACTGGGCAGGGAGACAATGAAAAGAAGGAAAAACTGGGGTTTCACTGGTGGGTATCAGATGGTAATCCTTTTCTAAGCTGCATGGTCCCCCGTGTGTTAACTTATTTCATCGAACCTTCAAGGCCAGGTGCTGTCGCTTCAGCAGCTATGATGCAGTTCTTTCTCCCTTTGCTTTAGAGTTGAGTCCTGAGGCTGGTCTCTAAGAACACCTGAAAGATGCGACTTGACAGGCCGCCTTGTGCTGGTTGGTGTTGCTCAGTCGCTAAGGCACGTCCGACCTGCAGCCCGGTGAACCGCAGCACGCCGGGCTTTTCTGTCCTTCCCTGTCTCCTGGAGCTTGCCCAAACTCATGTCCATTGACTTGGTGAGGCCGTCCAACCATCTCATCCTCTGTCACCCGCTTCTCCTTTTGTCTTCAATCTTTCCCAGCATCAGGGTCTTTTTCAATGAGCTGGCTTTACACATCAGGTGGCCAAAGTACTGGAGCTTCAGCTTCAACATCAGTCCTTCCAATGAACACCCAGGACTGATTTCCTTTAGGATGGACTGGTTTGATCTTCTTGCAGTCCAAGGGACTCTGAAGAATCTTCTCCAGACCACAGTTTAAAAGCATCAATTCTTTGGTGCTCAGCCTTCTTTATGGTCCAACTCTCGCATCCATACATGACTACTGGAAAAGCCATAACTTTGACTATGCACACCTTTGGCGGCAACGTGATAGCTCTCCTTTTTAATATGCTGTCTGGGTTTATCATAGCTTTCCTTCCAAGGAGCAAGCGTCTTTTAATTTCATGGCTATAGTCATCATCCGCAGTGATTTTGGAGCCTAAGAAAAGAAAATTTGTTACTATTTCCACTTTTCCCGCTTCTATTTGCCATGAAGTGATGGAACCAGTTGCCATGATCTTAGTTTTTTGCATGTTGAGTTTCAAGCCAGCTTTTTCATTCTCCTCTTTCACCTTCATCAAGAGGCTCTTTGGTTCCTCTTCACTTTCTACCATTAGAGTGGTATCATCTGCATATCTGAGGTTGTTGATATTTCTCCTGGCAATCTGTGTACAACATGGCAAATGTTAAATCCACATTTAGCAGCAGCAGCTGGGATCCACTGTTTTAGTCTGTTTTACTGGTCCTACCACCAGTTAGTTTTTTATGTAAAAACAAAAGAACAGATAAAGACAGAAAAAACATCTAAAGGATGCTTTTGTTTCCCTTGTAATATATTTAAGTAAATCTGATCAGAAACAATGGGGGCAGTTTTAGTGGACCCTGTTACTGATGTAGTAGACTGTGGTTCTGCCCTGAGAGCATGGGCAGGACAGGCTCCCAAGGGCTCCTGCATCGCAGCCGGCCTGTGTGTTCACTTGCCTAAAGATCATATGACTGACTGGGGATCACGTGACTGAATGTGTGCCCACACCACACATTCCGTACTCTGTTAAGGTAAATAATAGCGTCTGGAAACCTGTATGCTCACAGAGACTATATAGCAGAAGTTGGAGGTGCGTTTATTGTTCATTCAGCAGATATTTATAAAAAGAAGGAACCCATGAAGCACACCTCCAGGGCTGACCCTCATTGACTGTAGGTTGTTTTTTTTTGTCTCTTCCCCTCACGTGTTCTTGACTTGAGCATGTCTCATTACCTGGCTTTTGTCCTCTGACCTGTGGTCCACCCCCGGGGTCTAGAGTGCCTCGGGCAGCATTTAGGGTTCTCCCAGGCAGGCATGCAGCCACCTGCTCTAGCAACCTTACTTTTCAAGGCTTTTTGTTTTGCAAAGAACCGTCCATCATTTTTCCGTTATTTGGCATAATTTACTCTGTTGTGAAGTAATAAGCAAGGGACATACTTTGAAACATTTCATCCCCCAATTAAAAAAATCACCAGTTTCAACTTCGGGGACAAACAAGGGCCTTTATCATTTACTGACTCTCAGGTAAATTGGAATTTTACTCTATTCTGAGTGGAGTAACCAGTCAGTTTGTGAGTATATTAGATGTAAAAAAAAAAACAACCAGAAAATTAGTGCCTTACTATTAAAATGCACTACATGTAGTTACTGTCTGAATTAAACTGGGTCTTTTGTCAGTGGAAAAAAATCCTCCCTGGTATTAGAATATATGCTAACGAACTTTAATTCTTTCTCAGAGTTGATTTCTGTTTCCTACTTGGTGGTCAGTTATACCGCAGTTGGGGGGGATGGTGTGGCGTAGCTGAATCGCATGCTGAGACTAGACGCTCTGACTCTCCCAGGCGTCTTCTGCTGGCTGTGTCACACTCAGCCTGTCCCCTCAGCTGAGTCTGGTCGTGGCCCCTGGAAAGTGAGACCTGAGGGAAGGGCCTTAGGGCTGGAAGGGGTGCGTGTTTGCTTCCTGCCATTCTGTGCTCCCTGAGTTTTCCTTTCTGAGTTTGTCTTATTTTTGTAGTTGATAAGGAGAGTCACACCAGGAGTATTAGGAGGGTAGTGGTCTCTTACCGTTCTGGGAGAAAGCCTGGGAAGTGTAGAGAGGACGTGGATCCTCATTGGGGTGGCAGCTGGTGGAGTGTGAGTCAGTTTCCTCGTGTTCCCTTGGTGCTTGCACGCTGGCGCTCGCCACCTTTTGCTGGACTTGGGGAGCAAATACTGAGTGCTGTTCATGGGATTTATCTCGCAGATTTTCTTTAACATAAAAGTAGGTTGCTTGCTCTTCAATCTGAGACTAAACCCCCATTTCATATTTCTTTTTATTTATAAATAATTATGTTTTCAAGTACCAAAGTAATATTTGCTTATCATAGAAAATTTAAGTAGAACCTTGTTTTAAAAAAAGAAAAAACCAGAATCATAACCTCACCATCCAGAAATAAGTACTGTGAGTATTTATTTGTTCAGCCACTTCTCTGTGAGATTTATATATGTAAGATCCATAACGAGATGACACTATGTAACTCTGTTTTGTTCCTATCTTGTCTTTATCTTTATTCTCATGCATGGCAGGCCTGAAATACATATATATAATCAATATCAGTTCTGGAGCCCGTAGACTGTGCCCTGTCCCTGCTCTCGTTTACGGCCTCCTGTCTTGTTTTTCAGTGGATGAATACATCGCCATTGCCAAAGAGAAGCATGGGTACAACATGGAGCAGGTAACGGTGTGGTTTTGTTGTTGTTAAAAATGGGTTTTGTACCTCACCTGTTAGGTGTCTCATGGTTTGTGTGTTAGGCAGCATGGTTTCCTCATTAGCCATGTCTGGTGGTTGCTGGCAGTGCGCCAGGGGCTCTGATCCGCTTGTCGCTGCCTGAGATGAGCAGCAGAGACCCTTGGCCTGGAGGGTCAGCAGCAGCTCTTAGTGGGTGCTTGGCACAGTGCTTTCTTACGTGAATATATGATTTGTTTCTTGTTCCTGTGGTTTCCTGACTCATGTCACACTCAAACCTACTCAGGCCTGTTTTAATTGTTTTGAATCATTTTTCAGGTTGTAAAATTTTACTCAGGTTTTAAGAATTGTTTGGAGCCAATTAATGAGAAATCCACAATGTTAATTTTTCTCCAGAAACATGATATCTTATTTCAGCCTTATTTTTAGTTACAGCTTTTTTTTCAGATTATCACCTTAAGTTGGATTAATATTTTCCTTTGTATTGATCTAGATTTTACAGCCTATAAATAATTTTTTTTCATTTACCCTTATGCCCAAGGATACCACTAATTTTGGTTACATAGACGTGGACACTTTCTTTCTGCCATGGCCTCGCTTTTGGTTATTTTACCTGGTAGAACTGTTAGGGAAGCCAGTTACAAGAAGGTAGTTGCAGAATCTTTCAAAGCAAGAAATGTATGTCTCTTTCTCCAAAACCTGCTCTTGAACCTCACAAAGCTGCTTAGAAAATCATTAATTTTTCATTTTGTTTAGAAAGTGTAACTATTATTGGGTGACTGCTAAGTGCACTTGTATGAGATTTGTGAGGATTTTGGTCTCCCAAATTATGATTATTTCCACTTTAAAATAGAATTACGGGGAGTTTTCTTAGAAAAGTATTCCTGAATTCTCTTGTTTCTACTTTGTTCCTTACTCATTTGTATTTTTTTTCCTTTCTGAGCTGAAACCCAAAACTCTTTATGTTTGAACTTTTTGGCCAAAGAAAAACAGTGGTGTGCTTTTTGAGTCACTTTCTCTTTCATGTCCACTGGCACTAGAGTGTGACCCTTTTATGAGTGCAGGTTCCAGAGCCCACTGCTTCTGCCATTGTCCACTGTAACCATCAGCAAGTTACTGGGTTTCTCAGGCCCCTGTATTCCAATTTGAGTCATGAGAAGAGGGGGACTTACCTTGTAGGGCCTGAGATGAACGAGTTAGTACACAGAGGGGCACGCAGCAGCAGTGTCTGTGAGTTCCCATGTGTGTTTGTCGGGGTGTAAAATATGCTCCCTTTTGCCAGCCTCATTCCCACGATCTTTTAGTCACGTTGGTCTAAAAATTTCACTGATACTATTTTTCTAGGCTCTTGGGATGCTCTTTTGGCATAAGCATAATATTGAAAAATCATTGGCTGATTTGCCCAACTTTACCCCCTTCCCAGATGAGTGGACTGTGGAAGATAAAGTCTTGTTTGAGCAAGCCTTTAGTTTTCACGGGAAAACTTTTCATAGAATCCAACAAATGGTGAGTAGGTGAGAGCACTGTGTGTGCGCCAGCCCCCGTCCCCTTCCAGCGCCCCGGGAGGGCTGTCCTCCTCCAGTGTCAATGTCCTGTGTCTAGTGCAGCGGGAGCTGCTGGGTGGGTGACGCTTCCCAGCCCCAGCCCAGCCCAGCTCTCGGGGTAGGACTGCCCAGAGTGTCCTGAGAGAAAGGGTCTCTGATGGTGAGTGGGTGAGGCGCGGCGTTGGGGGCCCTGTCTCCCTGAGGAATTCTGCTGATCTCTCACGTTTTAGAATGGTATTTGGTGGACTCCTACCATGAACGCTGACTGATGGTCACGTTAGTGCTAAAATGAATTCCTTAAAAAACAACCTAAAAGTTATGTTAGAAGCTTCAGCTCTGTGAAAACCCTGATTCATCTTAAAGTGACTCTGCAGTCTTTCATGGGCCAAGTTTCACTTGCAGTCAAAACTTCAGTCATTTGAAACTGTATCGATGAGGGTTCTTCTATGAATTCAGAGAAAAATGACTGTGATTTATGACATTTCTGAATATGTGAGCGTGATCCTTATGAAATATATGTACACACATTTGATCTTTAAAGATTAAACCTGAAGCAGCTCATCTCTTCCGTCCAGCTTCCTGATAAATCTATAGCAAGTCTGGTGAAGTTCTACTACTCTTGGAAGAAGACGAGGACTAAAACCAGCGTGATGGACCGCCACGCTCGGAGACAGAAGCGTGAGCGGGAGGAGAGGTCAGTAGGCGCGGGCGGTGTCCCAGCCCTCCAGGGAGCCCTGCCGGCCCTGGCGTCTCTAGGAGCAGGTGGACACGCAGAGGAAAGGGAGGGGACCAGTCTCCCTAGGGCCTTCAGGGTGGGCCCGAAATTTACACAGAGGAGCTGCGTTCAGGGTGTTAAGTTCTGAAGGCATCTTTCCTCAGCACTCTGCAGTCACAGTGAGTGAACTTCCCCACATGTTCCTCTCTTCCCCTTAGGGGTGTCTCCTTTAGCAAAAAGGAATCTCTTACTTCTGGGGTTGAAATTTGCTCATGTACTTCTGCAGGATTCAGCTGACATGTTTTTATGTCTGATTTGTTAAACATCTGCAGTTTAGATTTCCTTCCTCCCTTTCTCGACCATCTGTTCTGTGTATGTGAGCGAGAGCGCGGGTAGGGGATCCTTTTATGACTTCTCTGTTTTTATTTTTTTTTTTAATTTATTTTTCCCTTTATTTTTATCAGTTGGAGGCTAATTACTTTACAATATTGTAGTGGTTTTTGCCATACATTGACATGAATCAGCCCTGGATTTACATGTGTTCCCCATCCTGAACCCCCCTCCCACCTCCCTGTGACTTCTTTATAAGGAGCTTAGTTTTAAGGACGGCTCAGTGTGCGGGACACACCTAAGACACCACGCCCTCAGCCTTACGTACAGCAGAGGTGTGGACGTGGCCTGTGCTCGCCCACGGAAGTGGGTTCTGCTCTCAGTGAGAGGCCTGCTGGTGGGCTCCATGCACTCATTCCCAGGTCTCTGTCTCCTCAGGTCTGAAGACAAGACACAGAATGGGTTTTGTGTTAGTGGGAATATAGGTGGCTTTTAAAAATTATGTTTTCTACAATATATTACTATTATAAATTAACAATACAAAAATAAAATGAAGGAATAAAATAAACTCTATGATCTTCATGGCCCTGTCTCAGGAGAGTGTTTTATGATTTCAAATGTAAGGAATGACGTGTGGGGACAAGTCGATAATCGGGTGTCACTTCTGGAGAATTCTAAGGTCTGGGCACAAGTATAAAATGAGAGCAATGTGAAGAACATCTGCAGAGCTCTTCCCAGCTGTAAGATTCTGTGAAATTGTTGACCTTGACAGTCTGCATATTTTTTGGTCTGTATCACGTGTAACTAGTGGGTCTATTTATGGATCAGCACTCTCAGTAACCAAAGAAAAGGAGCAAACTATTGAATTTGTTTTTAGTGTTACAGCAACTTTTGATTAACATTTTTTGTTTTTATTATACCTTAGGCTTAATTCACTCTTTGTGAACGAAATCTATTGCTACAAACAGGTGCAGTTTACTAAGCTGAAATCAGAATTAAATCTAATAAAGATTGGGGTTGTCATCCTTGAGGGTGGAGCCGTAACGGTTTGGCGGACATGCCCAGGCTCACTTTGCGTCCGCCTCGGGGTGCTCCATCTGCCCTGTGCCCCGGTGCCACCGTCAGGAAGCAGACAGAGGGGGGGCACGGGCCCCAGAAGACCCCAGGAGACGGCTGACTGTCTGGCGGGACCTGCCTGGGAGGGGAGTGGTGGGGCCGGGGAGGATCCCCTCCGCCCCAGCCCTTTCTGCTCTCAGCACCTTCCTCAGCCAGAACTGCTGACAGTGCGGGCCTGGGCAAGGGAGAAAAGGACGGGGTGCGGTGGGCATCCCACCGGGGTGGGACCCTGAGACAAGGGGTGATGACACTGGAAGCCCTGAGTGCTGTGCCGCCAGCCCCGCTCAGCTGGCTTAGCTGCAGGCAGACAAGCCAGGTGTCTGGCCTCTGGGAACCTTCATGTTCCTTTTTTTGTAAAGCTCCTACCTACCACAGAGCTTTTATTTTTTTTTTTAATACTTCATGGAAGAATATAAACAAAAGCATTTGAAGTTCCGTTATCAGTGTGAGTGTTCTTTTTGAAGTTCACTTTGAGTTTTTCACGCCACCAGAAACCTTCTCCAATTCTCAGAATTGTGTAGCTGTGGGTACACAGATGGGACATGAAAATGAGTTTTTACTTGTGGGTGAATTTATTCTCAATATCATGAGCCTGTATTCTTGAATAATTTCTCAGTTATATCTAATGATCATGTCCTGGTCCTCTACTAGATAATTAAGGAGAATTAAAGTCTTAAATTTGATATTTTTAGTTGAGAGAAAACACTTTACAAATGTAAAGTGACAATGTTCTAAGCTTTGTTTGGGAGATAGAAACCTATTTCAATAGCTTTTTTAATCATTTAGACTAAAAGAACTATGGAGTTGGTATTTTATTTGAATTGTAAAAACATTTTTCTCAACATTCTGAAAACATACTAATTTTATATTAAATCAATTTATTGCTTATATTTGTATATTAAATAGAAGTAGCACAAAATAATCTTTCAGTAACTTGTTTTTGTCTTCCAGTGAGGATGAACTGGAAGAAACAAATGGAAATAACCCCATTGACATGGAGATTGACCAAAACAAGGAAAGCAAAAAGGAGGTATTTTTTCCCCTAGTAGTATTAAGACAAATAAATTTCATTTACTAGTTTCAAAGTAAAGCATTCTTTTTCCTTAGTCTACTTAATATATTAAGTGCCATGTAGGAGACATCCCCAGTGGCTTAGACAGTAAAAGCGTTTGCCTACAATGCGGGAGACCAAGGTTTGATCCCTGGGTTGGGAAGATCCCCTGGAGAAGGAAATGGCACCCCACTCCAGTATTCTTGCCTGGAAAATCCCATGGACAGAGGAGCCTGGCAGGCTCCAGTCCATGGGGTCAGAAAGACTTGGACATGACTGGGCGACTTCACTTTCAGGAGACATCATGATGTGTATGAGTATGTATGTATGTATTAATCTTGCTTTATAGAACTTAAGAGTTTTGTTTGCCAAGAAATACAAGAAAGAAAGCCTTAAAGGGGAAAATGGCATTAATGAGAGGTTTTCTGTAGGGTAGCAGTCCTCACTGCCCTCTTTGCCAGGCACTCACTCAGCAGGTTAGGAAGGGGCCTCTTGCCCTCCTTTCAGCCCTGGGCCTCCTTCCTCCTGTGGGCGCCCAGGGCCTGTGCCCTCTGGGTCATGGAGAAGCTTTAATCTCTCATGTTTTAAAAACCATGATGCCAGAGGTTTTTAGTCTCTCGATTCAAGAGGCCCACAAACCCCTACAATTATATATGACTTTGGGGGATATATTTATAGCATTTATTTATTATAAACTGTTCACTGAGAACAATGGGGTGTCTGGGTGATCTTAGCCTTTGAAATGGGGGTGATAAACTTGAATTATTTTGCTGATTCATAACTGAATAAAGCACACATGGGGTCCCCGAGGACCCTCTGAGGACACCAGGCCTTGTCACCGTGGCCCAGTGGAAACCCCCACAATACAGACCTGCCTGCAGGCGGTCCTTGATGCGGCCCCCACCACCTGGGCAGAGGTCCCAAGCCCCCTGGTGTCCGTCCACTGGAGTCCCATTCAGGCTGGAGTGTGGAATCCCAGCGTGGGTGTTACTTGTACATGTGTTCAAATAAGTGTCTGTAGTTTCATTAAAATCTAAAAGGTTCTCTGTCTCAGAAGGTACTGAAGTATGAAAAAAACAAAAGGGTCTAGACATACCTAAACTAAAAATACACCAGTAATAAATTCTTTTTTATAGATATGTAGGAAATACAGCTAAACAAAAGGGAAAAAATGAAAATGATTTATAATATCATCACCCTTTATCAGGGCTTCCGGATGGCTCAGCAGTAAAGAAGCCGCCTGCCAATGCAGGAGTGAAAGTGAAAGTGGCTCAGGCTTGTCTGACTCTTTGCGACCCCATGGACTGTACAGTCCACGGAACTCTCCAGGCCGGAATACTGGAGTGGGTAGCCTTTCCCTTCTCCAGGGGATCTTCCCAACCCAGGAATCAAACCCAGGTCTCCAGCATTGCAGGCAGATTCTTTACCAGCTGAGTCACCAGGAAAACCTGCCAGTGCAGGAGGCATGGGTTTAATCCCTGGGTCAGGGAGACTCCCTGGAGGAGGAAATGGCAACCCACTCCAGTATTCTTGCCTAGAGAATCCCATGGACAGAGGAGCCTGGTGGGCTACAGTCCATGGGGATGCAGAGAGTCAGACACGACTGAAGTGACTGAGCATGTGCCCATTATCACTGTTAACATTTTGGTGACTCTTTCCAGATGACCTCCTTTGTAAAATATACATATGTGTTCCTGCTCAGTCATTTCAGTCATGTCCGACTCTTTGCCACCCTGTGGACTGTAGCCTGCCAGGCTTCTCTGTCCATGGATTCTCCAAGCAAGAATACTAAAGTGGGTTGTTGTGCCATATATATAGTTCCCTGTACTATATAGTAGGACCATGTTTTTGCATTAAATATATAATAGCTTGCCTCTGCTAGTCCCAAACTCCAATCCGACCTCCTCTCCCCCCAGTAACCACAAGTCTGTTCTGTATGTGATTCTGTTTGTTTCATAGAGAAGGTCATTTGTGTTCTATTTTAGATGCCACATATAAATGAAATCATGTGATACTTGTCTTTCTCTGTGTTGCTTCACTTAGCATGATATTCTCTCGTTGCATTCCTGTTGTGGCAGATAGCATTGTTTCCTTCTTATGGCTGAGTAATTGTCTTCCGCTCTTCCCCAGTAGCATGTTGGACACCTTCCAACCTGGGGGGTCTCATCTTTCGGTGTCATATCTTTTTGCCTTTTTATACAGTTCATGAGGTTCTCCTGGCTAGTATGCTGAGCTGGTGGTGGTTTGCCATTCCCTCCTCCAGTGTATCACATTTTGTCAGAACTCTCTGCTATGACCTGTCCGTCTTGGGTGGCCCTACACAGCATGGCTTGTGGCTTCATTGAGTTACACAAGCCCTTCCCATGATAAGGCAGTGATTCCTGTATATGTGTGCCACGTCTTTTTTATCCATTCATCTTGTCAGCGGACACTTGGGTTGTCTCCCTGTCTTATCTATTGTGAACAGTGCTGCTGTGAACAGAGGGGTGCATGTATCTTTCGAATGACAGATTTGTCCTTAGATGTGCCCAGGAGTGGGATCACTGGGTCATATGGCAACACTGTTTTTAGTTTCTTGAGGAATGTCACTGCTAAACCTGGATGTATTTTTATGTCAAATATATTTGTATGCATAGCAGTATATGTGTTATTCTGTCATACAAATCTTTTATAATTGAGTTAATTTATACAGATTTTTAAGTCTTTTTCCCTATAATTAATGCTGAAATCTGATATCATAGCTACATATTTGTGTGCTTAATTTTTTCCATTAGAATTAATTTCTGGAAGTTGAATTATTGAGTCAGAATGTTCTAGATATATTCTAAAGGCTTCTTTTGGCATAGTATATTATTATCAAATAGGAAACAGGTCATACCTTCTGGATGGCACTCTTACCAGTGGTCTATATGAGTGTCCAGATCATTTTAAGGATTAGTTAAATTACATTGTTTGCAAAATCAAATTGAACTTGCAGTTTTTAATAAGCTTTGTTTTTGATGCATTGTTATTTATTAGGTCTTCAGTGGAACATTTTAAATGAAAGAGAAGAGGCTTGGTTTTATATTAGTTTCCATAATTCTTATTTATATAGCACAATTTCTAACTTGAAAATAAAAATTGTTAGTTTCTTAGCGTGCTAAAATGTATGAAAACAGACTTGGTCAGTAGGTGATCTATACTGACCAGCACTGTGCTATTATAGAATATAGATTATTGCTGACTCAGATTTTTATGTGTTGTTTCTTACCACTTGTTTGAGAACTTATTGCTACCATCATAGTCTGCATGGTCTTTTTATCTGTCTTAACATGTGAAGCAACAAGCTTGAATGTATTTTCAGCTTTACCAGCCAGTGTTAATAGACTAACAAAATGAGATTATAATTAGTTAACCTAAACTTCTTGTTAAGATGGTTACCAATAGAATGTTATCCTTTCCTTGCCAAGATGTGAGTGCATTTCATTTCCAAAGGTTTTGGTTTTAGAAAGAGCATTTTAAAAAATAAGCAGCAGTCATACATTTCTAAATGACAGGTTATAGTTTTTGAAGCAGGTTACATGCCGTGAAAAGTGTGTCATCCCAAAAAAGGGGTATATAAACAAGTTTCATATTGAAGTTTTTATTTTTATAACCTTCTATAAAGATTTAAGGAATTTAAATGGATCCTGTACATGTGCTGAATCATTTTTTTTTCTTTCTGTGGCCATATGTCTGTCTACATTGCTAGGGACTGTTAGGATGAAATCATTCCTTATTCGTATATACACAGCTCACCAGAAGGGAGCACAGGTTATTTTTTTTTCCTGTATTCCTCCCAGAAGCTGGGAAGCTGGGAATGCTTCTTGTCAGAGGTTTATAGAATAAAGATGTGTCACTAAAGAAAGGAAGTGGAGTCCACTTTGAGTGGTTTATTTAGCTAGTGTTCTTTGTCTGTTAACTGTGTTTTAGAATTTGTGGATGGTTATTTTGGTGTGGCATGGTATTTGTCTTAAGATTGTTTGGAGCCATGTTAAAATATGCTTATTGCTATTCATTTGGCATTTTAATTTTTTCAGTTATCATTTATCAAATATGTGTACCATGCAGGTGCCCCCTACTGAGACGATTCCTCAGATCAAAAAGGAAAAACATAGTACTCAAGCTAAAAATAGAGCAAAAAGAAAACCTCCAAAAGGAATGTTTCTTTCTCAAGAAGACGTGGAGGCTGTTTCTGCCAATGCCACTGCTGCTACCACGGTGCTGAGACAACTGGACCTGGAGCTGGTGTCGATCAAACGACAGGTGCCGTGCACCCCGTCCTGGCGAAGAGTGCCCTGCCCTGCAGCCTGCTCTCGCTGCTCACTCGCTTCACAAATCTCAGAGGGGTGTTCTGTTTCTAAGGAATTGGACAGAGGCTCTTAGGCCCGTTAATTTTTTTTTCTCCTAACTTAACCATGAAATTGAAATTTTACATATCTGTATCGATCTAGATACAGATCTCAGTGATTTTCATAACATGAACACACCCACGTTACCTCTGGTCAAGACCTGGAACGTGGTCTCCAGCACCCCGTTCATCTCCCCTTAGTTCTTGCTCCTGTTTTACTTTGAGTTTGGGTTGTCTCCCCTTGTTGGCTGTTAGCACTGGGTACAGATAGGAACGTGGTTTATGTGCCTGTTGGTGCGGTGTGTGTGTATGCTTGTTGGAGACACCCCTCAGGGTGCAGTTGCCAGGTTGTTGGGCGTGCACACGTCCAGCACTAGAGAACTGTCTCCCAGGCTGGTTGTGTCGCTGTGTGTGAGTGTTGGGTGCACCACTGCAGGATTTCCTAACCATAGCACAGCTGACTTTTGGGGCCAGATAACTCTTCTTGTGGGGAGTTGTTCTGTGTCTTGCAGGACATTAGCAGCAGCTTTGGCTTCCACCCACTGGACACCAGCAGCGCCTCCCCCCACCGCTCTGTTGTGACCACATTGTGGAATTACGGAGCTGGCAGGGGGTTGTCTCACGTTCCCATTTGGAGGCCTGCCTTTTCACTCACTCAGTGGTATCTTTTTTTTTTTTTTTTCCCTTAGTATTTGTTTATTTGGCTGCACCAGGTCTTAGTTGTGGCATGCGAATTCTTAGGTGCAGCTGTGAGATCTAGTTCCCTTACTAGGGGTCGAACCTGGATCTCCTGCATTGAGAGTGCAGAGTCTTAGCCACTGGACTGCCCCCGGTCCCTCCTAGTGGTATCTTTGATGAACTGATGCTCTTCGTTTTGAGGTGGTCCAGTTTCTTGTTCTTGTCTTGTGTGGTGGGTGCTCTCGAGTTCTGTTCGGAACCCTTCCTGAGATCATGAGGCACTGTGTTACAAGCTTTGTTTTGCCTTTTGATCTTCAGTTTACCTGGCGTGTTTTTCTTTGTTGTTATGTGTAGGGTTGTTTTTTTTTCACATGAATATCTAGTTTACCAAGCGCTATTCATTAAAGACTGCCCTCTTCCTGTCAGAAGGCAGTGGGACCTTTGTTTTAAATCTAGTGTCCATTGTGTGTATGGGTCGTGTCTGGAGCTGTGTTTGTCCTTTCTTCACCAGCACCGCGTGGTCCTGACGAAACAGGTTATAAATGGCGCTTCGTGGTAGGGGAGTCTTCCAACGTTGTCGTGGATCCCTGCCCTTGTGTTTCCATATAAAACTTAGAATCACCTTCTCAATTTCCAGAAAAGTAACTCTACTCGAGTTTTGATTGGGATGGTGTTGAATCTATAGATCAAGATAGAGAGTTAACATCTCACCCAGGAACATGATTTGTCCCTGCACTTCTGTGATCTTGTTTCTTCCAGAATTTTGTGGTTCTTGATGGGAACAAGTCTTCTGTTTCCTTCATTAGAGTTATTCCTACATGTTTGGTACTTTTTTGGTGCTCTTGTAAAGAATAGTGCTTCTAAAATGAATCCTTTCCTGATTATTTGTGCCTCGTGTGGGAAATGACTCATCCTTTTGGTCTGATTTTGCATAGAAGTCAAACTGAAAAGTCAGCTGAGTGGCCCAGTGTTGTCCGTGCCTTAGTCATCTCCCCCCACCCCCACCCTGACTTCAAGGTGAACTGTGGACTGGCAGTTCTCGCTGCTTGGACGAGATGAGACGAGCGGGGTGGCCTGCTCTGTGGCCCGTCTGTCCCCTGGTGCAGGAGGCGCACAACCCAGGACCGAGCCAACCCCATGGACTCACGGGCTTGGCCATTTGTCCCAGCTGCTGGCAGAGCTGTATTCTAGTCTTAGGAGAATCAGTTAATCTTTCTGGGCCTCTTCTCAAACAAGGAGATTCATCCTTGTCTGCCTGATGGTACAGAATGCATGAGGACTTGGCACGCTGCGTGTGCGGGGGGAGGCTCTCTGGTTAGGGCTGGGGCTCCCCCTGCATTTCACCTCCCTCTCCCGGGGCTTCAGGCCCACAGCCAGGTGAGTGTCTGATGCTGGCTCTGCAGTATCAACATGGAACGGGGGTGAGACCCGTTCGCACAGAGCTGTTAGTGATTGTGTTGTCTGGTAGATAGAGAGCCTTCAGTTTTCAGAGCCAGGATCAAGAGCAGGAATGTTTTATTTGAAGGTAGCTGCCCAGAGTTGACGTTACGAAAGAGTGAATTCTCAGAGTCTTCAGTTACTGGGAGGTGAGGCCGGTGGTTTGCTGTCTGCAGCCTTTAGCTCTCCTGCCAGCCGCGCTCCCGGACGTCCATGGCAGTCAGTCACACGGTGGGCCTTGTGTTCTGGGCGCTCCCACGTCTGGTCGTGTATCAGGGACACATTCATCTGATGGTAACAGAAAACGTGACTAACAGTGGCTCAAATGGTGAGCTGTTTGTTTCTTTTTTCTTTTTTTAAAATAGCAAGAAATTCCAACGTCAGTCGCTGCTGATTAGTTCCTCTGTTCAGCGCTGCCCTCGGAGGCCCCAGGTTCTTTCAGAGTTCCCTGCATCCTTAGCTTCTAGGGTTTTCATCTTGCTTGTGGCCTCATGCTGGATGCTGCAGAAGCCATTTCGTCACCTTTGTGTCTTCATTCAGGGCAGTAAGAAGAAGGGGGAAGCAGAGCTGACCCTTCTGTCCCTTTCAGCAGGAAAAGCTCTTGCCTCCCCAGAACCTCCTAGACGTTCTATGTGCCAGGGCTCTGCAGCCCAGCTCCTCCCAGCTCCAAGGAGATCCTCATTCGCTGTCAAAGATACAAGTGAGACAGGGACTGGGGACAGTTTAGCCAACAGACACTGCCTGTTGCATCAGGACTTGCTGGGTGGAGGGAATGAAAAGGTCTGACGTTAGAGAAGAATCACGCAGTAAAGCAGGAAAAAGAAAGTTATGTTCAGCCAGGAGCCCTTGGTAAGACCCCAAGCGAAGTGGACTGCTTTGTTTGGTTCTTTTTTCCATGCTGGTTACTTTCTTATCCTATGTCTTATCCAGCTGGTTGCCACTCTGGCTTCCTTTCCAGTTGGCATAATTCTGTCAACTAATTCCTATTCTTACACTGATTAGTAAACACAAATGATTAGAAGGCATGTGGGTAAATGAGAATATTGAGCTAACTTTTAGTTCATAACTTGTGGATATTTTATCTTGTAGCCACTCATTTAATGTCTATGCTTTTTTATCAAAAACACTGATTTTAGAAAATGCATATGTTACTTAAATAGATTGGTCTCCTTGGAAGATGCATGTCACTTAATCCCAGTGCAGTATAGATAGATCGATCTCATGCACTCTCTCATCTTTGTATCATATATTATAAACAACCAGCTAGAATGAATAGAGTAACTGGAGTGCCTGAGGAGAGGGCGAAACATGGGGTATTTTAGACCCCTGACTTGAGAATTTGCTCATTGCATGTTGGAAGTTTCTAGGCCTCATTTTCAGAATTCAGGGAACATAATCTCAGTGCCTTGCAGTATTTTGTGGGTTGCTGGTAACTGCAAGGTCTGAGAAGAATCTAAGATTGTGCTCTTTATTATCAGAGAGTGTTCTATTAAGTAATGCTGGTCTGAGAGCTTGGAATTACTTATTCTGAGTAAGTTTCAGATAGTTTCTTCTGATTTATACCTTTTCAAAATAAACTAAAGCAAATTTCAGTAAAGCACGGTCGGAGTTTATGGTTTTTACTGTAGAGTAAATTTTGTGCATATTTCCAGTATTTTTCTTTTCAGTTGCTTTTGTGTTCTGATGTGGCATTGTTATCAGAAGATTTGGAGTGGACTGCATGTCTGGTAGACTTTGAGGCCCTTACTAAGGCAGACAGGGTCAGCTCTGGTCCTTAGGAGCGCTGGTCTTATTAACTTGCCTGCTGGTCCCAGAGCATCAAAAAATCTTTCCTGTACCCCTCCCCCGCTGCCTGAAGCCTTTAAACCTTTGAGAAGTAAAACACAGAAGGAAAGGATCTGTGAAACTGGCAATTGATGAAATGTAAGTAGTTGAAAGTGGGATTTTTGAAAATTGTATAGGTATGAAAAGTTTTTAGAGAGACAAGTATTAGAAGTGCCCATATGACAGTATCTCCACTCATCTCCCACCTCTTCCCTGGCTCTGGGAGTGCTGCTTTTCTTCATTTGCCTAGGGCACTTTCTGCTCACAAAATGTTTTTTGATGTTTCCCTTGGGAAAGTGAACTTGTTCCTCTGCTTGCTTGCTTATTTGCTCAAGTGATATTCAAGAATGAAAGTGCCAGGGCCAGAGTTCCCCTGGTGCTTGGCACAGAAATTCCCCTCTGCCTAGAGTGGAGTGAGAAGGGCCCCATCTGTGACCCAGCTTGCTCACAGTCTGAGCAGAATTAAGGAGCAGCCCTGGATTGATGCAATGGTTTGTCCTGTTGTGTCTTTCTTTTGATTAGGCAAGCTCAGTGAAAGATTAGGTCCACTGAATCAAAGCAAGAATGTGGAAAAAATAATTTGTGAGAAAATGAAGAAGTTACAGTTGCTCAAAATTAGGCTCGTGGAAAAATAGCATTTTTTCCCCCCTCCCCATTAAAGAAGTCTGAAAGGCGGGCTGCTGCCTTCACCCTGCCCGCTCTGTGCCTTCGGCTCCGTTCTGTGTGGGGGGGGCCCAGGCGCTGTGTTTGGTGTCAGGCTCAGGTTCTGTCTTCTGCTGCCCAGGTGGACGCCTGTTAACGGCTGTTGGGCTAGGACTGTGTGTGAAGGACCTTCTCACCACCACCCCTTTCTTGTTTGTTCCTTGTCTGCTGCTCTCAGCAAGTTAATTAAAACATCTATTAATAGTTAGCTGCTCTCAAAGGATGCAATAGGGACCTTGTATTTGGGGCTGTCGTATGGACCAGGAACTTCTTTCCTCTTGGTTTTTTGTTTCTTTTAACTTTCGTAGTTTTGTTTTCTTTTCATACCTTTATAAAAGTCTTTCATTTTTAAAACGAGAATCTTGTTTCTCTTAGATTCAGAATATTAAACAGACGAACAGTGCTCTAAAAGAAAAACTTGATGGTGGAATAGAACCATACCGACTTCCAGAGGTAAGATTATGTAAATATCATCTTTGAAGTCACATCCGAGTTTATCTGTTTAGGAATTTACTGTCTGTGTCTCCAGTACACATCTCCTAGAAGGAAGGGTATAGACATCATTTATTATAACCCTAGTTGATGTTAACGTTCTGATAGAAGATTGATTAATCCTCATAAGGACATGCCTGCGCCTAAATGTAGTATGCTAACAGGACTCATTTGGATGTCCAGGTCATTCAGAAATGCAATGCCCGCTGGACCACAGAAGAGCAACTGCTCGCCGTACAAGGTAGGAAGCTTGTACTTATAAACAAGAAGCTTGTACTTATAAACAAGAAGCTCTGCTTATAAACAGAGAGCTTAGGCAGAGCAGTCGCCTCAGGAGGGAGTTGTGCCCCAGCCTGCTCCCAGCACATCGCTCACCTTTAACAGACTCCTGTGAGCTTACATCCTTCTAGCGGACATCATATTAGCTGAATTTCTGCATTCCCTTTGGGCTTTGCTTTTTTCCTTTCCCATGTCTCACAAGATGTAAAAATGAATCTGGAAGTCTTGGTGTCTAAAGGCATATTTCATTTTAGCAGCTGCTGGTTTGGTTCTGAGTAGTCAGAAAGGGCAGATTGAGGGTTAGGGCTGTAAGGTTGGAGGTGTTCTGGTCCTGGGACCCTGGAAAGGCCAGTGTGGAATGTCCACAGCACAGGATAGCTGCTGGGTGACCTCAGTTATGCCATGTGGTGTGTGGTGAGAAGGTGCAGACCCTACATGACAGGTCATGCAGACTGTGACTGATCTTGCACATGGACCGTGTGACTGCTGTCACTCATGGACCGTGTGACTGCTCTTGCTCGCGGCCTTGTGACCAGTCTCGCTCGTGGACCGGTCTTGCTCGCGGACCATGTGACCGGTCTCACACGTGGACTGTGTGACTGATCTTGCACGTGGACCGTGTGAGCGATCTTGCACACGGCCCGTGTGACCGGTCTCGCTCGTGGACTGCTGTGCTGCTCTTCCAGTTGGTTTCTACGCTAAGATAGTGTCTGCTGTTAGGAGCCCCCATGCTGCCTTATCTGGATCAGGGGTGAGTCTCAAGTGTGTGTGTGAGTGTGTGTTTTATTATTTTTCTCTTGTGTTAAAAAAGACACTTTCTTCCATCCTTAGCCATCAGGAAATACGGCCGAGATTTCCAGGCCATCTCAGATGTGATTGGGAACAAATCAGTGGTGCAAGTGAAAAACTTTTTTGTAAATTATCGACGCCGCTTCAACATAGATGAAGTTTTACAAGAATGGGAGGCAGAGCACGGGAAAGAAGAGAATGGTCCCAGTAACCAGAAACCTGTCAAGTCCCCAGACAGCTCCATCAAGATGCCTGAGGAGGACGACGAGGTGAGTCTGAAGCAGCTGGTCTCTGCAGGATTCATGCTCGACCTCCAGTTACTTTCTTCACTGATAACCTTTTCCAGCTGTAGAAGAAGTAGATTTAGGCTTCAGCTGTGTCAGTAATGACTCTCACCCATAAATGCTGTAATATATGTTGACTTTAGTCACTTCTTGGTCACTGTGTACGTTATTCATGTTTTAACTCCTGGACAAATTCTTAAGTCCACCCTACTTTCTCTAGCCACAGAATATTTCACATTATCAGTATTTCCTTAAATACAGGAACCACTTGGCCCTAAGACAGTAAGTTAGAAGTGCCTTGAGGATCAGCCGTGTGAACTGTGTGTCATCCCCTGTGAGGTGTGAGCTCACAGGGGCATCTGCAGGCTCCTGCTGTGTCTCTGCTGCCACCCCTCCAGTCTGCCTGCTGTTGGGGGGCCACCGGCTGAAGGACTGATGGGGACAAGTCTGGGTCCTGGGTTGCCTGGCATTTCCAGAGTGGCACTGACACTCCTGTGACCTCCTGGGTGGTGGCACTGAGTCTGCTGACCCAGTAGGCAGAGATTGAGGGGAGATTGCTGAGGCTGCAGGGGCCGTCTGCTGCCTGCCTACTTCCTGCATGCTCACCCTTCCCCACAGACAGTGCATAGGGCTAGGGGATGGGAGTGCACGACATCCACTTTATTTTTGCACTTGTTCACTGACATAGTAGGCTTCCCTGGTGGCTTAGTTGGTAAAGAATCCGCCTGCAATGCAGGAGACCTGGGTTCGATTTCTGGGTCGGGAAGATCCACTGGAGAAGGGATAGGCTACCCACTCCAGTATTCTTGGGCTTCCCTTGTGGCTCAACTGGTAAAGAATCCACCTGCAATGTGGGAGACGTGGGTTTGATCCCTGGGTTGGGAAGATCCCCAGAGAAGGGAAAGGCCACCCACTCCAGTATTCTGGCCTGGAGAATTCTAATGTGAGGATTAATTTACTCATCACTTTATCATCAAAATCTTCCTCAAACGAGGCAGGAAGGACTTGAAGTTACTTCTTCTGTGTTGTTCTGTGACTCTTTGCTCCCAGAGCCTGGCTGCAGAACTTGGAGGCCCCCAGGCTGTGCGTGCATGAGCCTTGTGCAGAGGGTGCCCTGAGAGCACAGCTCTGCCAGCCACCCCCACCCACCGCGTCCACGTGCCAGTTTGAGAAACGGCCTTGAGGCATCTACACCTGTCAGAAGACATAGTTTTAGAAGCATACTAATTTTATTAGACTGTTTAGATTTTGCTGCCAGAAAATATTTGCAGTTGTGTGCACAGTCTCTAGTACTGGCAGTGTAAGAGGTTCCTTGACTCACACCCGCCCAGCCCAGCCTGCCCATGAACAGGACAGCACAGGAGCAAAAGATGTGTTTTTATCTTGGGGCAGTGACTTTGTCTGACAGCTAGTTGCCCTTTTAACAATAGATTACCTTCCCTGAAGTCCTGGACTCAGTTCAGGAAGCATTGAGAACATGAGGATTACTGGGGAAGGGCCATTAGAACTTGGAGAATGAAAGCTTTCTTCCAGGTCTGTTTTCTGACTTAAGGCTCATGAAGCAGAAATGAGAGGAAGCTCAGATCTCTTCCCTCTTCAGATTTCATCATAGCCGGCCCCAACAGAGTTAGCATGAAAAATGTGATCGCAGGTTGAGGACCCGGAGTCGTCATCATTCATGATCCGTTGATGTGGCTTAATCTGTCAGCTGACGTTTCCTCCTGTCTTGCTAGCTCAGAAGGCCTGTCCTTCCTTTTCTTTAGTCCCTTTCTTCTTATGCTTCTTAAGACACCAGGCCTCCTGCTTTGCCACCCTGGTTTTCCAGTCTCTGTATGTTAGCCTGCAGAAGGAAATTTATCTTTAAGGACCAGCTGCTTCTCTGTGTCCACCAAGGGCCTAAGGGAACTGGCTAATTGTCTGTCTGATCAGTGCTTAGAACTTAGTGTGCTTGTAATTTCTCCATTCCTGTGGAGTCCAGCAGCTAAGAAAGATGTCTGCTGGTGTCCAGCCTGCCCGTGGGTCTTACCTGTTTATGCAATGCAGACAGATTTGAGAAGTTCATGGCTGTCTGTTAGCTATGGGCTTTCTTCCTTTGGAGCTGAGGAGGCAGAGTAGCCCACGAGGGTTGAGCGTGTGAGACTCAGGGTTCTCTGGGGAGGGGCGGGCACAGATGGAGTCTGGGGAGGTGTCAGAAAGGCATGGAATGACGCTGAAGGTGACTGGTTTGAAGGTAAACATTCTCACTTAAAAGTGTAGAGCGATTGAGTGTATTACTATTAAGGAGAAATTGATTTCATTAATAACAGTTCTCATAAATTGGGATTTCACCTGAAGGCACAGCTGTTTTCAGATTTTGGACTCTAAGCTTGGCTATTTCCTTAGAAATAAGACACCACGGGGGAGCAGCAAGCTCTGAGACCCTCGATGATCTTGAGGCTCAACTAGGTTCAGCAGTCAGTCTTTAAAAATAAGAATAGAGAATTAGAAAGGCCTGTGAAGTTTAGAAGATCCTACGATCTTTATGTTGTGGCTGTCTGCTGAACAGGGTGGGTGCCACACGTCCCCGCCAGTGGGTGCTGGGACTCCCAGCAGTGTGCTTGCAGGCCCTGTGAGGTGGACCCCAGTGTTGGGTCCCTTCAGCTGACAAGCACCCTGATAACTCACCCCGGACACACAGCTGGAAGGGCAGAGCAGGGCCTGGAGGTCCAGGCACATGGCCGTGGAGGCCTACCCACCTGCCCACACGGCCTGGCACAGCCTCCGCCTCTGCGCCCTGGCCTGGGAGCCGCGGGGCCGGACAGGGGAGCGGGGCCCCTCCAGACCAGAGTCAGCAGTGCGTCCCGGTGACCTGCCTGTGCTTCTGTCTCCTCCTTGCTCAGGCTGCTTCTGTCCTTGACGTCAGATACGCGTCTGCCTCCTGAGACGCTCTGGTGGCCTGAGCGCTTGGTGTGGACGCCTGCATTGTCCAGGATTCAGGTACCTCCAGACTTCACCCAGCCATCCGCATCACAGCTCTGTGGACAAGCAGCTATTACCAAAAAGGCACACACTCGCAGTCCTGGGCTACACCTGCCTTAATTCTCCGCTCGTTCCTCGTGTGGAGCTGCTTCCCCGAGAGTTCTCTGTGTCTCTCGCTCTGCCTCAGTGTGGGGATCCTGTGGCCTGCACGCTCCTGCGACGCCGGGGCCCGCCGCCCCCATGGAGCCCCGGCCCACCTACGGCAGCTCTTCCCCGTTGGCGGCTTCGGAACAAGGAGTCAGTCGGAGGTGCGACTCTGTTCCTGCATGGCCTGCAGTCCCTACTTTGTGCATAATGTACTTTTCAGAATAACTGACCCGTTGGCCTTCTGGGAAGTTTCCTTTGTTCTTTTTTGAGGCATCCACCTAAGTGATATCATGCTTCTTCGGAAATCCTGCATATTGGCAGACTGCGTCATAACCTTTATCGTGCCAAACAGCTTGATACAACTCCCCTTTCCCTCAATGTAGGTATAATTATGGTCTATAAATTCACTTGGCTTAAATCTCTCCCCTCTCCTGCCCACGTGGTGGAAAGCTCATTCTCTGCACTGTCCTTGGAGGATCGTGGACCCCAGCACTCGCTGCCTTCAGCATCGTCACCCCAGGACGGGCGCTGCCCCGTCTTCTCCTTCGCCTGCCCGCCCCCGACTCCCAGAGTGTCCGCACACGGTACCTGGTGCTTGTACATTGGGAATTGGTGCCTTCTCCTTTCGGCAACCATGTTTTCAACCCTTTTTTCTGTTTCAGTGTCTTAATTCTTCTTTAAAGTTGATTGCTTGCCAAAGATGACATCACTGAGATGAGACAGGGAGGCCTTGCTGCAGGTGCTTGACAGAGTGCAGACGCTCGATGTCACGGTGGGCGGTAATAAGGGGCATGAGGCTGGCTGGCTATGGTTTTCTCAAAGCTCCATGCTCTTTGAGCGCTGTCCTCTTGGTACGCCTGGCCTCTTGCCTGTCTCTCCACGCAGCCTCTTGTCTGTCACGTGCTGGCCATGCAGGCACACCCCCCTCAATATTACAGAACAGGCAGGGACGTGCTCGGTCACTGGTTCTAGTGAGTCCAGGTGGGAAGAAACCATCTGCAAAGGGGTATGTGATGCCTTTTGGTTGGGCTGGGAACAAGTACAGACATTTAACAAATGTTCTAAAACTTGCAGAATCACTTTTATTCTCTTGCCAGACCGTGGGCCTGTGGAGGGGCTGAGGGTGGACTGCGCCATGCCTCCTGGTGTGCCCCGTTGCCTGGCCCGTGGTTGGTTCAGTCTGCACTAAATACGTGGAAGGAGCTTTTTGGTTGTTGGTTTTTGCATCAATGAAGTATTTTTTGTGCTTTCAATACCAAAAAGAAAAAAATTTCAGATGCTTTAAGGCATAAACAGAATTCTTAAGAATTTGAAATATGCAATTAAAATTTGTTGTTTTGACTCCCACACACCTTGCTTTTTTTTTTTTCCCTCGCTTTTTTTTTCCTCTCTCTCTCTTTTTTTTTAAGTCAGCTGATTTTCTCTTTAGGAAGAGGGTCAGCACGACACCTAGAATGTTTGGAATTGTACTTCTTTTTTTGAAATCTGGAGAAAGGTTATCAGGAGGGGAGTGATTCGGGCCTTTTCTGGTGCCCATCCCCTGTCCCTACATGCAGTGTCTGTGGGTCACGTGAGGGCTGGTGAGGAAGAGCCTCCAAGGAGCTGGGCGCCCCCGCCGCTCCTGCCAGGCGGGCAGCAGTCACAGCGGTCACTCTGCAGGGTTCATTCTGTCTTTGTCCTGACCCTGCCGCCTAATTGGAACATGGCAGGAAAACACGGGCAAGAGGTGGCAGGAGTTTTGCACATTGCCGAAAGAGGATGGTAGGCCTGAAGAGGCTTCTGCTGCGTCTGGCCTCTTCTCCAGCCCTCCTTCCTCGTTAGAGAAGCAGCGGGCACCTTGCTGCAGCGGTCTCTCTGCCAGCCGTGCTTCCTCTCTTCACCCCCAGGCTCTTTCCCTTGAGAGTCGATCCCGCTTGGCAGTGCTTCAGGGCTGGTGCTGGTCTGTGCTGCTCAGCGGGCACACCGGCAGGGCCAGGCCCGTCTGTGCTCAGACGTCCCCTGACCTGGCTCCTGGCAGCAGGTGGTCTCCAGTACCAAAGAGTCACGGTGCTGGTTTACTTGCCATCATGGCCACTGAGTTTTGGCTTTCTCGCCAAGGGAAAGGGGTGTGTTGTTTTCATTTGCTAGAAGGAAAGAAGGTAGTTGTCTTTGCCTGACTACCTTCGTTGTAGTTTCATGCATAAGATAGCACTGTGTTTTAAACTGTTTCATTACACTGTCTTTGCAATGATGTTGTAAATGAAAGAAATCACTTCTCTTTAGAAGCGAAGTGGTTTGGTCTTATTTATGGGACGACCCTTTTTAACATACCAAGACTTGGGTGCGTCAGCAGGTTGTGTTTGGATGTGTAAGGGTCCATGATGACAGCTGCTTCAGATGCAGTGTTCACTTAAGCTTTGTCTTCTTAAAAATTATCAATGTGAATGTCATAATTATATATATTTTTTGTGGAAAATTTCTCCTAAGTTATTGTGCAAAATATAGTACCATTGAAGCAAATGATAGTTTACCTTTTAGTTTAGAAATCCTGAAAGATATAAATTGTATTGCATATGCATTAAAGGTTTGTTTTATTTAATTTTATGTAGATGTGTAAAGTGTTAGGTAAACATTTTTTCACTTACTCATTTGAACACCTTGTTACTTGAATATTGTTTTGACTGGTCTGAAACAGTGATGGATTCTGTAGGATCGCTCTGTAAGCAGGAAGCAGCCCCACCTGTTCTTACTGAGTGGGGAGCCGTGGGGAGGCAGCGCCAGAGTCGGCCGGACCCTGAAGTTAGTGTAAACTGCTCGCCTCCCCACGTCATCTCGCTGCGTCCGTGCCTACCAGACATCATCAGTTCCTCAAGATGGCTTTGGATAGTTTTTAACCTGCCAGATCCTTTGATGGTCGTAAACCTCTGATCAAAAAATGAGAAAGAAAAAGTAGTTGAGTTTGAAAAGCTTACTGTTACCACACACCACTCTAAGTGTGCTCGTTGTCACTTTAATTTCAACTATGCCCTATTTTTGTCTTTCTGATTATCAGATTGTACTATTGGTATAATTGCATACCAAAAATAAGCCAAATAGTGCATTACACTAACTGGATCCCTGCTTATATGAGCAAAGGTCGGATGGAGCCAGCTCACCCAAGAGCCTCATGTTTCTTGTCTAGCCTGATCTAAACTGAGTGACCCCGGATTCAAGCTTGTGATATCAAGTAAGACTTTATCTCAAGTTGACTTGAGGTGGTTAGCTAATTTGAATCTAGTGATCTTGTGCAATGCTCAAAACAAATCCTCTTTCTGCCACTCCCCGGATCTGTGCAGCTTTTCCTTCTCATAGTGAAGCACAATTGCAGTGACGTTGCAGTCCAGCGAAGGAAGGTCAGTACAGCCTATGCATGTTGTATGATAATGCGTGTTTACAGCCCTTCTCCTGAACTCAAGTCTGTACTGGAGCAGATAGTATTCCATTACGTAGACTTATCAACTTTGCTAAGTGCTTTTTAGATTGCTTAAAAACTTTTTCAAGATTTTAAAAGATGTATAAGGTTAAGTTTGCAAATATAATGGAAATGCTGTATATCTTTTGAAGTGATAAAAATCCATGTTGGAATTTTAAAGAAAATATGTTGTAATAATGCTGTTGTAAGTAATATTTTAATGTCTCTTTTGGCCTGTTTTCTATTTCAGCACATTCATTGTGGTGAATGTTCATAGCATTATAATTGCTTAGCCATCGAATGATAACATTTGTTAGTAGAGACTGAAAATTTTATTTGTGAAACTCTGCAAAATTCATTTTTCTATTTCCAATATTTGCTGAAGTTAAATAAAAATTTTCAAGCCATTGATCTAATAAAATACGAAACAAAAGACTGTTCTGACCCACCAGGCTCAAAGCAGCACCCCACCCTGACTGACACCAAGTGGGTTTTCCCTGCCTCTTGCCCGGGGCCTTTGGGTTTCTGAAAGCGTCCGTTCCCCAGCACTGCGCGCTGTGGGAGCACACAGCCAGCGGTGCTTTTGTTTTTAACCTTTAGATCTACCTGAACTACATTTTTTATTTTATAATATATGATGATCTTATGGTTGGGATCAAATCAATGGACATGAATTCATTATGTTTGTGATAGTTGAGGACTTAAATGTGTAGGTTTGATTAGAGGAATTTTTTTTCCTGTTGGTGGTTTTTCTCTTTTTGGCTCCACTGGGCTTTGACGCCTGGCTGCCGGCCTCAGCACAGTCTCGGGACTATGGCAGAGAAGAGGCGAGATGCCTGCTTGTCTTGCCTCTGGTCAGCCCAGTGGACACAGCCCAGATCTCAGCGCCTCGCTGAGTCACATGAGGACTCTGTGAGTGCCCCATGGCCGTCTCTGTGGTCCTTTCTAGCCGGAATGTAGGATTTGGTTAGATAATGCTTGTATAAAAATCAGCCTTGCCTCACACAACATGTAAAACACGTGGGTGGGCTTGCTCTGTGTGGTGACTTCCCTTAGTGAATGGGGTTTGCGTGACGCTTCCCAGAGGCCCTTGCCTGGCAGATGTGGTCACCACGCTGAGTGTCCAAGGAGCGTGTGTGCAGTGCTGCCAGGGGGTGGCCCCTGGGAAAAGGAGCTCAGAGGCTCAGAGACCGCAGCCCATGTCTCTGGAGGCGACTCCGGTCCAGACCCAGAGAGAGCCAGTGCCAAGGCCAGAACCTGGGTTTCCTCCAGGAGACAGAGGAGGAGGGAGACCAAGAGGGTGTGCGGGCAGGGACAGAGGAGGCCACGTTGGCTGCTGGGGTGGGCCTGGTGAGGGCTGTTTGGGCTTCTGATGAAGTTCCTGCCCCTCACTGTGGTCTCTTAAGTTCTCCTCCGTGTGTGGCACTGCTGTGTCCAGGCTCATCGAACTAGAAACACGGTGTCGCCTGCCTCTGACCCCTGCTCGAGGGCCTTCCTCCATTACTACGTCCAGTGACAGCTCAGGCCCCTCCCAGTGTCCTGAGCTGATGCTCTCGCTCTGAATTCATCTTGACCCTGACATGCCTCTTTTCCTGCTCTCTCTCACCCGACATCTCCCAGCCAAAATCAGGGCCCTTTGCTGCTTAAAACGCTCCCTCTGCCTTCCAGAAAAGCTCATTCATTCCAGAAAAGCCCTTCATTCTGTCTTAAGCCACATCACATGCCTACTGCAGGGCCAGTCTCGGTGCTTCTCTTGAAAACGACGCCACACCCCACTGCAGAGCCCTGAAGTCCTGACCCGCAGCTCAGGCCTCCACCTTCAGCAGAGGAACCAGTCTCCGGGCCTCTGCTGCTTGCATGTCTCTGCACTTGCTCTTCGTAGTGTACCACGGAGAAGCAGCTTTACGTTTGCTCTTCTTTTGAATGGGTAACCAGCATGCTTGTTAGAAAAGGCAGACAGTGGGACGTGAGCTCCCCGCCTGTGGCCTCCAGCCACCCGCCCCTTCAGGGAGCCGCGGCTCTGGCGCCTCCTTTGAGAGCGTATCAGCAGGTGTACAAGCACGCATGCTCACTTGCACGTGTCACATACTCACGTTTCCATGCAGATAACGTGCAGTTGTCTCTCCATCAGTATGTGGGGGATTGGTTCTAGGACCCCGCAGACGCCAGAATCCAGGGCACAGTCAGGTCTCCCTGGCCACGGGTCCCCTGTCCACAGGTGCAGAGGCTGGCTGCACTGTGTATACTGTTCTTACCTCGCACAGCGGCACCTTAGTTTTCTAGACCAACCCATGGATAGGAAGTTGCTTCATTCCCTTGCACTAGTTTCATGGTATCCAGTTACGACAGTAACTGTTTATTTAAACTATGTCATTTGATAGTGAAGAATCATGTAATATCAGCAGAGTGGAGCCAGCCTATGTCATTTTGCCTACAGGCAAGTGTAGTCGTGGGGATAAATATCTAAGATTGGAACTTGAGTCCAGAAATCGGATCACTCTGACACTTGACACGTAATGCTGTGTTTCTCTCAGAGGGGTTGTACCAGTCTCTCTTTCCATCAGCCGTGAATGAGGCAGCCTGTTGCCCTGTGCCCTTCCTAACACTGTGATAATTAAACGTTTTGATCCGAGGTGTTTTATAAGCTTTTCATGAGATCCAGGGCTGTCATAGTCATCTCTGTGCCCACAACTGGCGATAATAGGCTCGTGGAATAAAGAGCTGGAAGGTCAGCACGTTGAAGAAGAAGAATGAGCGCCTGCCAGCTCTTGAGTGCAGGATGAAAGGCCCATTGTGGTGGCCGCCCCCGGAGAGGAGGGGGACTCGGCGGCCGCTGGTTCCTGGGCATCCAGAGACGGAAGAGTTGAGGTTTGAGGTTTTCCGGACACTTTGCTTCTTTCTGAAGCTATTTGCTTTTTTTTTAATTGCCCAAAGACTGGGGAAAAAATGAATTGGAATTAAAGCTCTGGTGCTGGTACATTAGGAATGAGGTTGGAGAGCTCTCTGTGAAGCCTGGTTTTTGGTTCTCTGTCGCCGCCCCGCCCCCATAAGGTGCCACACGCGCTGTGCCAGCTGACCAAGGTCCTGGCCGGAGACGCTACACAGACACCTTCCAGCCGAGACGCCACAGGCAGTGCTTCTCAGACCTAAGTGAGCCGTGAGGAGAGATCGTCCCACCTGGGGCATTCTTGGAAGGCGTCCCTGAGGAGGTGACAGTTGAAGAAGGAGTGACAGCTGGCCTGGCGTCCCTGCAGACCCGTGGTTTATGTGGGACGTGCCTATTTCCTTGCCACCCATTGAAGGGTGTTGGAACTTCCTGTGGCTCCATGGTGATCCCTGTGTCAGTCTGGGTCCCCACCCAAGGCCGAGGCTGATGAATGTCGCTGCTGCTTGGAAACTGGGAGCAATCAAGTCACCTGCAGGCACCGCACACAGACTCCCTCCTGCAGGCTGCCCTGTGGCCGTCAGGGTCAGAGGGCAGGAGGTAGGGCTGAACGCTGCCTCGTGACTCTCCAGCTGTGGTTTCTGTCTGGGATTCCCCGGCCTCGGGGCTGGGCAGCTGCTGGTGACCCCTGACCTCAAGCCAACGTCCTGCCCGAGGACAGGCGTTGCTGGAGGGGGCCCCTTGTTTTCCTGCCAAGACTTTCATGGAATGAAGTTATTTGGCGGACGGTGGCTCGTGACACTTAACTGATTGAAAAGTAAATCTAGCAGCAATTAGCTCTTAGATTCTGCATAATCATGAATAGGAAATTATTTGTGGTTTTTAGTATTAATTGCTTGATTTGTTGAAGATGGACTTGGCCTTCAAGGACCAAACATGTCTTGTTTGATGTAATGCTCACGGCAGCCTCACACAAAGGGCCTACCATCCTGGTCTTAGAGGGGACCGAGACTAGGAGAAGAATGCCTTCCCAAGTTAGGCGAGTAGAAGGGGCCTGAGTTGGGGCTGGACATGCCAGAGGCTCTGCTCTCCTGTGTGGCCGCCTCCTCAGGCCCCGGGACACGGCCTCAGTCGCTCCCTCAGCCACCTCATCTGTGAAGCAGGGACGATAGCCGTCTGACTTACCCGAGGCAGAGCCCAGAGACGACTCAGTCCAGCTCAGGGGCCTGCAGAGAGGAGATGCCCGACAGAAGGCTTACCCTTCCCTTCCACAAAGACCCATTTTCTCAGGAGTGTGTGTCGCCTCGTCTCCTGCGAGCAGGGGATAAATCAAGTTTTTCACAGTTCATGGGCCTTCAGCCAGATCCCTCGTTTCTCTTCCCAAATCCCCATCTCCAGTCCTGCCCCCAGAGCAGTGGCGCTCCAGTGGTTTTGGTGGCGTGCTCTTATCAGACGGGAATTCACTGACGAGGCGCCTCCCTGTTCATGTACTCATTTGTAGCATTTGTACGGGCAGTGCCTATAATTAGTATGTTCAGAATTAGAAAAGACCCCGAAGCCATTTCCTCCTGTACCCTCTATTCTAGACAGCTAACTGACCCTGATGGTGCCTGGCCGTCCCTGCTCCGAGGCTCGGGAACACTGCACTGTGAAGGAGGTGCACCCCGTCCCCCGCCTCTGTGTCTGCGGGAGCCGAGGCCGGAGCGCTGTAGTGACGTGCACAGGGTCCCTCAGCTGGCAGCTGGTGGGTGCGCCTTGAGACAGCTCCTTGCCAGGCCTCCCGCTGTGGCTGCTGCCGAGTGGCTTAACTGTGCGGAAGGTGAGGGAGCCTCTTCAGTTTGGCTGCTCCCAAGGCCAGGCCCATTCTGAGCTCCCCCGTTGCCAACAAGCATGGTCCAGCTCCCCATCTTGAGTCCAGGCCCCAGGGCCAGTGCTAGAGTGTCCTTTCCCGCCTTCAGCCTCTGCTGATGCTGGCCGTGGACACTCTTCCTGCAAGGAAACTCATGTCTCTGGGGCCGCTCGTCTAGGACGGACCCTGATTTCCTCGTTGCTGCCATCACAACAGTTGGTTTCAGATACCCTGCTGGTCACCGTGCACCTGCTCCTGAAGCTGGATAGTGCCCAGGGCTGGCTGCACCTGGTGTCCAGTTTCCCTCCTCAGCTAAGGCCTGGGCACCCCCACCTCCCACGGCACCAGGCTCTCCAGAGAGGACTCTGGAAATTTCCCCACCTTGTCCCATTTCAGGCTGCCCAGCCACTGAGGTCCCCCAGGTCCTTCCCGGGGGTGATCTTTGGCTCCTCTGCAGCCCTGGGCTCTGGGCCCAGGGCCTGGTGGTGCCCGGTGAGTCCTGCCCAGCAGTACCTTGAGGCCTGGGCTTCCGTCAACGCTCTTCACAGCAGCACTGGGACGTAATTCTGCCCTTGTCTGGCCCTGACCACAGAGGTGGCCCTGATGACCCCTTTCCTCTGACGTCACTGGTAGGAAAGACTCTTGGAGGAGTGGCCCCAGTGAGTCACACCTCTGAGTATCCTCATCACACACTGTCACTCACCCCAACTCTTCTTAGTCGTGGACTTGCTTCACCCCGCAAAACTTTAGCAGTCATAACGGAAGCGTCAGCCTGTGCTATCTCTTGTAGCTGAACACTCTGCCACCTTATGGAGAAGCTTTGCAACCACCTTCTGTATACACTGTGAGTATCCCAGGCAAAAAAGAAAGGGACAGAGAGGATATTTGAAGAAATAATGGCCAAAAACTTCCCAAGCTTTAGGAAAGACACAGACATAAACATCCAAGAAGCTCAACCAGCTCCAGGTAAGGTGAAGTCAGAGACCCACACAAAGACGCGTTATAATGACTGTCAAAAGCCAAGAGAATCTGGAAAGCAGCAAGAGAAGAGAAAAGTAACTCAGCCCACATAAGGGATCCTCAGTAAGATAATGAGAAGTTTTCCCATAAGAAATTCCAGAGTCCAGAAGGCACAGGGTTGAGCATAACAAAAGGCATATATGAATCAACATCATGTTCAGTGGTGAAAGAATGAAAGCACCTCCTTTAAGATCAGGAAGAAGGCAAGGATGCCTGCTTTCACCAGTGTAGTACTGGATGTCCTCGCCAGAGCAATTAGGCAAGAAAAAGTAATGACGCATCCAAATTGGACAGAAGGAAGTAATATAATCTCTGTTCATGGATGATACGATCTTATATGTAAAAAATCCTAAAGATTCCACAAAGGAACTTAAAACCAATAAATGCAGCAAAGTACCAGGATAAAAAATCAACACACGGAAATCAGTCTGTAATTTTTATACATTAACAATGAACAATCTGATAAGGAAATTAAGAAAACAATTTCATTTACAGTGGCTTAAAAAAGAATAAAATACTGAGCAATAAATTTAATCAAGGAAGGAATAGGTTTGTACACTGGAAACTACAGAACGTTCCTGCAAGAAATTAAGGAAGACAAAAGACATCCCATGTTCATGGATTGGAAGGCTCAATATTGTTAAGATGTATGGTGAGAACATTTAAGGTCTACTCTTACAAATTTCAAGTATAGATAATAGGATATTTATTTATTCATCAACTTTTGGCTGTGTCAGATCTTCATGGTGGCTTGAGGGCCTAGTTGCTCCGCAGCAGATGGGATTTTAGTTCCCTGACCAGGGATCAAACCTGAGTCCTCCTCACTGCAAGAACTCTTAACCACTAGACCACCATGGAAGTCCCACAATACAGTATTATTATAGAATAGTCACCATGCTGTGCATTAGGTCCTCAGAACTTACGAAGTAACCTTATAACTGAGTATTTGTACCCTTTCCTCCACCCCCATACTACATTCACTTTACACATCACCCTAGACCTGCCCACATGCTCTGCTCTCTGGTCCTCGCATCCTTGCATCGGCTTGTTTGTTACCATGATCACGGACTCAGGTGTGCTGCAGCGGCAGTGACTCCTGGACTCGCGTGGCTCAAGAAACACTCCAGTAATGCTTCACCTCATAGCCAGACTCTGAACCCCTTGCCTCCAGCCCAGAGACTTTCCTGCTGCCGCTGAAGTAGCAAACACAGCAGGATCTTCTCGGTAGCCACAGCACTGCGACAGCCGTTGATGCCCTCTCTGAACTCCAGCCATAGAGGGTGGCTGGACTCAGCCTGTTAATTATTCTTCCTCACACCTTGGACTGTGCAGAGATGTATAGCATCATACAGCCTCACTGATAATGTATCATGAGGTTGAACAAATCAGTTTGTCCTGAAGCTATGGCTGATTCAGTAATGGAAGTGAAAGTGCTAGTTGCTCAGTTGTGTCCATGGAATTCCCCAGGCAAGAATACTGGAGTGGGTTGCTATTCCTTTCTCCAGGGGATCTTCCTAACCCAGGGAATGAACCTGGGTCTCCTGCAACTGCAGGCAGGTTCTTTATCGTCTAAACCACCAGAGAAGCCCCTGCACCTTCATAAATTTGCTTTTGCTGCTTTCTTTTTTCCTCACTTTCCTTGCCTTGCACTTACTGATAAAGCTCTTTTGCCTCTGGCTCTAGTTTCCAGGGAGCCTGGCAGTCTGCATTCTTCTGACTTGCCATCCTAGTGAGCATGCCACAGGCTGGGGTGAGGGTGTGCATCTGCAGGACTCATGTTTGCTAGTGACGGGAGCAAACTCTGGCCAAACTAAGCAAAAGAAGGGAATTCTTAGATGGGCCTTAGAAAGTTAAAGATAGAATTGGTTTCCTTAGAAAGTTAAAGATAGAATTATTGTTTAACCCAGTAATTCCACTTCTGGATATATGTCCAAAGAATTGAAAGGAGGGTCTTGAAGAAATATTTGTACACCCATGTTTACAACAGCACTATTCACGATAGCCAAAAAGTGGAAGCAACCCAATGTCCTTTGACAGATGAATGGATAAACAAAATGTGTAAAGTGAATACTATTGAGTCTCAAAGGGGATCTGAGATGCACTACAGCGTGGAAGTATCTCGAGGACTGTCTTAGTCCACTTGGCTTGCTTATAGAAAAATAACAAATTGGGGAGCTAATTAAAAAAAATGTATTTCTCACAGCCCTAGAAGCTGGGAAATCCAAGATCCAGGTATTACCTGATTTGGTTTTTGATGAAGGCCTCATTCCTGGTTTCTAGATGGCTGTCTGCTCTGTCCTCAAAAATGTCCTCCTGAAATTTTTATAAGAGCACTAATCTCATTCATAAGGGCTCTACCCTCACGACCTAATTACCTACCTCCCAAAGGCCCCACCTGCAAATACCATCACCTTGTATCAAAATAAAAGAGTTTTGTGGGAATGCAAACATTCAATCTATTACAAGGACTTTATGCTAAGTGAAATAAGCCACAAAGAGAAAAATACCGTATGATTCCGCTTACATGAGGTGTTGAGAATAGGCAAATTCAGTGACAGAAGGTGGAAAGTTGGCTCCCAGGTGCTGGAGGAGAGAGGGTATTTGTTTCATGGGTATACTGTTTTGATTTTGCAAGGTGAAACAGTTCTGGAGATGGCTGGTGATGGTTAATGTGAATGTACTTAACACCACTGAACTGTACACATCAAAGTGGTTAAGACGGTAAATTTTATGTTACACGTTTTTTACCACTGGAAGTATTGAAGACTTCCAGTCTGATGGTGGAGTGAAGTGGTCAGGCCACCCGACCTGCATATAACTATGATAAAATTTGAGTGAAATACTAAAACAAATACATGCCAACTATTTAAAAGAACTGGAGGGCTTCCCTGGTGGCTCAGTGGTAAAGAATCCACCTGTCAATGCAGGAGACACAGGTTCGATCCCTGATCCAGGAAGAGCCCGCATGCAGTGGAGCAGCTGAGCACGTGCCCCAGAGCCCGGGAGCCGCAACTACTGAGCCTGCGTGCCCTAGAGCCCATGCTCCACAACGAGAGAAACCACCACAGTGAGAAGCCCGTGCACCGCGACTAGAGAGCAGCCCCCACTTGCTGCAGCTAACGAAAGAGCCTGCACAGCAACGAAGACCCAGCACAGCCGATAAATAAATAATAAAAGAACTGCAAAGCACCCCAAAGCAGACAGAAACGAGAGGCGTATTCTTCCTGAAAACTTACTAACTAACCACAAGAGCTAAGAATCGAGAGTTTGTTTTCCTCCCGATGGGGCCGCCCAGGGCCCTCTGCCATAGTGGAGGAGAACACCTGGAACATCATATCCCTGTCAGCTTCACGTAGCAGAGAACAGAGCTCAGAGCTGCAAGAAAACCCGGGCGAACCTCTGGATGTGAGAGGACCACAGAAGGGGTGATGCTAAACACCTGAGTCAACCTGCGGTTCACATCCCTGACTGACCACAGCTCTACGCGTGTGCTGTGGATGCAGTGGAAAACAGGCAGGAATCTGTCTACTCTTGGAAGGCAGCTACACTAGATGATGCTTGCGAGTTTACTGCTTTCTATCTGACTGCGTTCCCCAACTGTGTACAGCATGAGCTGTAGCCTTACACTTGAGATACCAGAGAATATTACCTGGTGCTGGGAGGAAGCCGAGGATTTCAGAGGGAATCCTCAGAAGGAAGGAAACCACAAAGGGTAAGCTTCTGAGTGTCAAGTTTACCGAGATCCTTGACTGATGGCCAAACTATTCATGCAGAGGGGAGTATCCCCAGTGGAACAGGGAAAGAAAAGCTGTGACTACAAGCTAAAGAGACCAGCTGCCACACCCTCCCTTGGGAGACAGGATTCAGTGTGAATATAGGCAAATTAACTTCCCTCTAAAACAATAACAATAGGAAAACAGTCATGCTTAGAACACAACAAAATCTAGAGACACCTACAATATGTTGTCTGAAATGTCTAATTTTCAAACAAAAGTTAGACAAGCAAAGAATTGGGAAGATAGGATTCACTGCTAGGAAAAAAAAAAAAAAAGAGTTGAAATTGACTCCAAGTGGATTCAGGTATTGAATTTAGCAAAGACTTCAAAACATCTGTTATAAATATGTATCAATAATTAAAGTTAGTTATTTTAATTAGTAAACAGGTAGGAAAACTCAATAGTTAAAAACTATTAAAAATGGAATTTCAAGAGCCAAACAGTATGATAAGTGAAATTAGAAATTTGTGGGGTATTTTTGGATGGTTTGAATGGCAGAAGAATGAGTGAACTTCAAGATCAGTAAGAATTAACCCCAAAAATGGAGAGAAAAAAGAAGAAAGATGAACACAGCATCAGATGTGGGGGCGATAGGAAGGAGCCGACATACATGTAATTGTCTTAGAAGGAAAGGAAGTGGGGAAAGGGACAGATGATACTTTGAAAGAAATAAGATGAAACCAGCCCAAATTTTGTGGAAAACATTGAAGATACAAGAATCTTACTGAACCTAAAGCAGGTAAAAACACTCCTCAGAGCATCATGATCCAACTGCCAAAAGCTAAAGATAAAGGAGAAAATCTCAAATATGGTGAGAGAAAAACAACAGGTTATACAGAACAGTTCTCCGGCTGACAGCTGACTTCTCAACAGAAAAAAACAAGCCCGAAAATTTTGGAGTGTCATATTCAGTGCTGAAGTTTAAAACTATCAAAGCGAAGGCAAAATAAGGACTTTTCTGCAAACAAAAATTGAGGAAATATGTCTCAAGCAGATCTCCACCATAAGAAATGCTAAAGCAAGTTGTTTAGGGTAAATGGAAGTGACCTCAGATGACACCTCCGAGCTACGGGTAGGAATGGGTGGCAGTGGGAGTGGTAAATGTGGGTGAAGGGCTAGATCTACCAGTCAACATCCAGTCAGAAGACAGAAACCACTCACAATCTGAACAGAAAACTTTTAACAGAATTACAGATGGTTAGGGCCTCCCAGGTGGCTCAGTGGTAAAGAATCCACCTGCCAATGCAGGAGACACAGGAGTCTTGGGTTCAATCCCTGGGTCAGGAAGATCCCCTGGAGAAGGGAATGGCAACCCACTGTGGTATTCTTGCCTGAGAATTCCATGGACAGAGTAGCCTGGCAGGCTACAGTCCATGGGGGTCACAAGAGTCAGACATGACTGAGCAACTTAGCAACAACAAAGAGATGGGTAACAACTAAAATGGGTAAGAGAGAACTTTAAGGATTACAGGAATACAAATGCAGAAAACAGCTCAGGGATAAACTGAGAAGGTGGGATGTCCCCGCTCCCTGCCCCCCACCCCCCCAAGGCTGAGCTTCAGACCTCCGCGGCAGGTGCAGCTGGCAGTGGTGAAGAGCAGGGAGGACTGTGCTGGCTGAAGCTGGGTCCTAGGCCGTGACCACAGTGGCCAGGGAAGCCCGGTGGGCCTCTTGCCAGCTGCTGGCAGCTGCACCGCCGGGGAAGAAAGCCCCGGGCCCCAGGGGGAGGAGCTGGGACTGACTGGCCCTGCAGTGGCCCTCCTGTGCCCTCTATTGACAAAACCTAACATCATCCAGTAGGCAAGAGAGAGCTTCCTGTGATCAGCGCCAGTTCCGCAAAGCAGGGCAAAGACGGGTACACAGGGAGCTGAGAGCCAACAAACTGGTAACTGGCACGCCCCCCCCCCCTTTTTTTTTGGCTGTGCTGGGTCTTCATTGCTACACATGGGTTTTCCCTAGTTGTGGCTTGCAGCTCTAGAGCACGGGCTCAGTATTTGTGGCCCACAGGCTTCGTTGCCTCTTTTTTTTTTTTTTTTCATTTATTTTTATTAGTTGGAGGCTAATTACTTTACAATATTGTAGTGGTTTTTGCCCTACATTGACATGAATCAGCCATGGAGATACATGTATTCCCCATCCCGATCCCCCCTCCCACCTCCCTCTCCACCCGATCCCTCTGGGTCTTCCCAGTGCACCAGGCCCAAGCACTTGTCTCATGCATCCAACCCGGGCTGGTGATCTGTATCCCCATAGATAATATACATGTTTCGATGCTGTTCTCTCGAAACATCCCACCCTCACCTTCTCCCACAGAGTCCAAAATTCTGTTCTGTACATCTGTGTCTATTTTTCTGCTTTACATATAGGGTTATCATTACCATCTTTCTAAATTCCATATATATGTGTTAGTATGCTGTAATGTTCTTTATCTTTCTGGCTTACTTCACTCCGTATAATGGGCCCCAGTTTCATCCATCTCATTAGAACTGATTCAAATGAATTCTTTTTAATGGTTGAGTAATATTCCATGGTGTATATGTACCACAGCTTCCTTATCCATTCATCTGCTGATGGGCATCTAGGTTGCTTCCATGTCCTGGCTATTATAAACAGTGCTGCGATGGACATTGGGGTGCACGTGTCTCTTTCAGAGTGCTGGTTTCCTCGGTGTGTATGCCCAG